>NC_090927.1:1056191893-1056808111 GCF_040938575.1 Ambystoma mexicanum | reverse complement strand
GTCTACATTCATCTTCTGTTTCACTACAAATTAATATGTCATCTACATACTGAATTATTGCACTCTTGAGTGCAATGTTACCTAGATCCATCTTTAGGACCCTGTTAAAGATTGAAGAGTACTCACAATACCCTGGAGGTACACAAGTATGTTTTAATTTCATTTGTCTGAATGTAAAGAAAGTAAGGTCTTGTGAGTCTTTGTGCAAAGGGATCGAGAAAAACATATTTCTTAAATCCATCACTGTGAAATACTTAACTTCAACTGGAATGCTACATAATATTGTCGCAGTATTAGGAACTAATGGAAACTCAACTTCTACAATCTGTTTAAGAGGGTGCAAGTCCTGGATAAATCTCCACAACCCTCCTTTGGATTTTTTAATCAGATACACTGTAGTATTGCAGAAGGATTCCGATGGCACTAGTATTCCCTGATTCAACAGTGCTGAAATCGTCTTAAAGATTCCTTCATCGGCTTCTCAATACATAAGGTACTGTTTTGCTCAAGGTAAAATTGCTCCTGGCTTGAGTTTTATTTTAACTTCTCCTATTCCTTCAATAGGCCTACATTGTATGGGCCCGTAGTGCAAAGGACACTTGGCACCTTTTCGAGGTCTTCCTGAAAGAACACTGGTCACTGCCGCACTAGCAGCATTCGATGTGGGACATCCTTCTTCTCAATCTTTCATCGGTTCATTTAGCAGCACGTAATCCCAGACCAAGGTGCAGGGAAATAAGACATGAAGCTACCTCATCAACCAATTAGCCCAGTATCTCTCATCACCCATGCCTTCTGCCATGAAATTGTCTTTGTACTTGGCCTTGTAGAGTATTGTCATTTTTGGTAATGCTCGGGTGTGAGGGCACTCACTATCGTGTCTGGAACTCCAAGTTCAAGCTCTATTTCCATCCTTGGCTGACGTGACAGGAGACCACAATCTGGTCCATTTTGCAGATTTTAAATGTTCTAAATGAATGAAAATTTGGCATTCCTCATGTTCTTTCTTGCACCTTAAGATGGGAAGATTCATCCTCTGCACACTCATTCTTCTTCAGAGTAGATAGCTGACCTCGATTTCTATGATCTTGACATCAGGCCAGGCAGCCTCGACATGCAGCACCACGAGCCTATTATTCTACAGTGACACAGCTTTTCCTTTCCCCCTTCATGGTTTAATGTCCAGTCTCTGTTCAACGGCGGCTTCACCTGCTTTCTGTTTACTACTCACAGCTGTCAGGTTTCCTTCCCCTATTCAGGCTATTTTCCCTTATTCAAGTTTCCTTCTCATTATTTCTCTTTATTATCCTTTTTTAGATTAGCCTTATTTGGGTGGGAAGTTTTCTATTGTAGTTGGTTTGGCCTTAACTTGCTGATTCAGAATCCTGGTTCTGACCCAAGGCAAAATGGAGTCTCACAGTGACAGCTCTGATTGGTTAGAAGACACTGCAGAACAACAATGAACATTCTAAACTGTCACTCTGTGCCTTTCATCATCTAAACCCCAGCTGAGAGGACGTGTTTAGTGGCTGCTCCTGCTTTAGACTTGGGCCTGGTGGATTTTATCCTTCAGGCGTTAGCAGTTGAGCGGCTACTTTCTTGGGGGTTCTTGGAGAAGCTATCAGTTGTCAGGAATTCGTTTTTGAAGACAGGAAACTCTGAAGATCCTTATGAATTCGCTCTGGAGATAAGTGACTTTGTTTGTACTGCAGCTCTGTTCATTTTAATGACATTTCCTTGAAAATTCGTAAAAAGTTATCTTTGTACTTGCACTATTGAACTTCCTGAGTGCCCTTGAACGCTATTTGAAAATACGCGTACTACTTGTAATCTGAAATTATCGTTGGACCTTTGCGCGTGCGAGTGTATTCAACTGCGCGTGTGTTTGCCAGCGCGTGTGCTCCTTAGCGCGAGAATCTGTTCGTCGCATGAGAATTCAAGAGCGCGTGTGTTTGCCAGCGCGTGTGCTCCTTAGCGCGAGAATATGTTTGTCGCGTGAGAATTCAAGAGCGCGTGTGTTTTCCAGCGCGGGTGCTCCTTAGCGCGAGAATCTGTTCGTCGCGTGAGAACTCAAGAGCGCGTTTGTTTTCCAGCGCGGGTACTCCTAGCGTGAGATTCATTTGTCGCGCGAGAACTTTAAAGCGTGTGTGTTTCCAGCGCGTGAGTTTCCGGACGCGAAAATCTAATTGCCGCGTGAGAACTTTATAGCGCGTGTGATTTCAAGCGCGTGTCTTTTTAAACGTGTGTATTCGATCGCGAGTGAACTCATTGCGCCTGGATTATAAGGCGCGTGTGAATAGGCGCGGAAGTTCATCAACACGGATATTTTTTAGCGCGTGTGTTTTTTCTGCGCGTGTTCTCGTTTGCGCGTGAATTCTACTTTACGTGTTTAGGCTTGCGCTTGTGTTTTCTGAGCGTGGATTTTGCTTTCCGTGCGCGTGTTCTTCAACGCAGGAAGTTTTCAACGTGAACTTCATCTGTATGGAAATAACCCGCGTGTGAGTTTAACACGTGTTTCTTCAAGAATTCACAAACTCAATGGAATTGTAAATAGTATGAAAGAAAAGGAAAGAATAAATAAAGACAATTTTACTGGACATCTAGTGCATTTTGGAAAAGAGACAATGAACTAAACTTTCCAGATTTGCCCAAAGTAAGAAGTTGCTGTGAATTTAAGAGTCTCAAGTAAGAGAGATTTTCAGCTTCTTTACAAGCTTCTCTAAGAATTTTCAAGAGAAGAGCCAGGTATGATTCTTAATTATTAGTTAAGGATTTAAAGTCTTTCCCATTCCTAAGGTTAAGTAAGTAAATAAAGGAATTGTATCTGCTTTTCTTATATCCTCTGCAGGTTCAGCTCTGGTTAGCCTTGAGGCAGTCTGCCTGGTGTTGTTTTGTTATCCACTTCCCCCTTTCCCTTTGGGGTGTAGTTTACAGAGCTGAATTGAAATCTAGTTCTGGGAATTTCATTTCAGGGGGATCGTTGGGGGTTTAGCAGCTTCCGCGACACAGGACCTCTCAGCCTGACAATAGCTAGCCTCTGTGATGACTTGTTCTACCTTGCATTTCAGCGTCTGTACATTTATTGAACGTCTGTTTTCTGCAGCACTTTGTTAACATGTAATCTTCTTCTTTTCCACATTGTCAGTTCATTCGATTCTTTACTTCATCATTTGTCCGCTAAGATCCAGGTATTGGCTTCAGTCAGTATCTCTGGATGTCATGCACACTTTCTTATGATGTCATCAGTTAATTTGCTTAGCTCTTTCTCATATTCTGTCTGTGAGTTCCTCCTGCAGGTTGTCATCACTTCGGGTGTACATTCGATAGGGCTGTCCCAATGGATATCTCCTTCCAAATACTTGCTGCAGTATTGGTACGATAGCTGGTGTCAGTCAAGGCATGCTCTCATGACTCCAATACAGGAGATGTAGGAGGTTGGGGTCTCCTGCAGATGTATACAGCTGCGCCTCTACACATCCATCCTCAAAAGGGGTCAAAACTGATCTGAGAGGAACACTGAGCTCAACATAACCAGGGGCAGTATTACCAGCTGCCTGGGGATTTCTGCAAAGGTCAGGGTGACCTACAAGAACGACACAAGATTGATCTGCCAACTGATACCTTGACCCCTAACCAGAAACCACCATCTTCGAAGGGTCTTTCCATGCTCAGAAGGGGCCTCAACTGAGCTGAGAGGAACAGCAAGCTCAGAACAACACCACCAGCAGAATGGGGCTCCCTGCAGAAGGCACAGCCCTACAACAACCACCCAGGGTCGATCTACCGACTGATCCTGTGACTCCTGACAACCTTTATTGAAAATATCACTTAGGGGTGTCCTGCCCTTTGTGTCCAGTAAAGGGTAAAAGGTATGGATGGTTACCCTAGTGGTGCCATTATGCAGCCCGAGCTCCCCTTGCAACACTCTGCCACACTCCTAACTGTCAAAAGAGGACTGGCTTCCTGTTTTGTGTTTATATTTCCTCTTGTCTATTGCTGAAGTACTTCTGAGTCACTTTGAGAATTTAAGCTCTTTCTTTGGGCCATTCACTTGCTCAGTCGTCCAGAGCAAAGGGCTGACAGAGCAAGGGTTTCTGAAATTATAATTTTTCATTCCTTGTTCCCTGTTAGCCCCTGTTTGCCACAAAACATGGCACAAACAAAGCACACAAACAACATTCAAATCAAACTCCACCACAGCATTCCAATGAAACAACTAATTGTATATAGCTGCATTCTGCTTAACTGCCACTGTGCACCTGCTCACACACATGAAAGCAACTAATTCATTAGCACACACTGCCCAGGCATACTCTTCCTGACAGAAACATGGATCAAACCCAACCAATTATCCATTATCTCTGACATGCTTCCACCACACTATCTCATTCTCCACAGAGACCGGCCACACACAAGCTGGTGGCATTGCACTCATATATAAAGATTCTCTCACACTTAGCAGTCTCACACACACACCATAGACATACTTTAATGCCCTCTCTCTCACTTTCTTCCCTCCATCACACCTAGACACACCCCTGTATCCACTTCATGTACTTCCCCAATACACAATCCCAACTTTCACACTAACTTTACCAACTTCACAACTGAGCACAGCTCTTCCCGGATCAATATCTACGTTTTAGATTTCAAACCTGGTAGTTCCCATCGAGATAACTATCCCATACTAAGGAGTGTCCTTACTCTAATCACCCCCTAGGACCTCACACAACTCATTACCTATCCCACAGACACATCTGGCAACACTCTGGACCTTTTATTTTCAAGAAGAAATCATGGTTCCCTTCAAACTCACTCTACCACATGTCCCCTACTTCCCACATCCAGACAACTCAAACGAATTATAGACACAGCCTTGGCACCACCCATACCACCCCCATCTCCCCAAACACAAGTCCCTCCATTCTCAACATTGACCACATATTCAACACAAAAGCACTCAACAACATTGCCCCACTGAAAACACAAAAACCCTGCAGCCACCACCATCAACCACGGTTCAACAGTTCCCTCTTCTCTATCAAGCAGAAATCCAAAGTCTTAGAAATAGCCTGGGAATAGAATCCATGCCCGCCACCAGAACCACACTGAAACACTGCTGCAACAAATGCAGAACAGCATATGCAATGCAAAGCCACCCATTACTTCCAAGAACTCCAATCCGTCACCAATTGTGCACAGAAATGATTCAACATTGTCAAATCCCTCTGCAAACCTCCATCCACACCTTCTATAACCCCATCCTACTGCAACTTCAAAATACACAGCGTCAGGCAAGCCCTCCTCCCTGCTCTCCTACTCCAACTCCCAAACATACCAACACATGCGGCACCTTCCACACCAAGTTCAAAACTTTGCACAGCCAATCCAGCCCTTCATCCTTAAAAGGTTGATAAAATGAAGATCATTGGGCAATAATCAAAGATAGTGTTACAGTGCTTAGAAGCAGGAGAACTGGCATGAAGAACTACATAAACTTCTGATGTAATTAGCAATATCTGGAAATTGTATGGCATTATGGGGGAAAGGAGACCGCAATTGGTATAGGATTGCAGCAGATGGACATGTGCAGGTGTGTCTTACATATGATGATTATACCAGATATTAAACAGCATTATCACATAGATTTCATAATAGACCTCCACCCATCCAATCAGAATGCTCAGAATGCATTGTATAATGTCTTGTAAAGCCCTCATTCTAAACAATCTTATTTGAAAAGCACCCGGACAAGAGGCAGACAATCAGAAATGAAATGCAAAATGTGTAATGGTTATTGTTACTACTTCCATAGTCATGAAATTATTTTTTTATTTGTTTTTGCATTGTTACCAGTGCACAAAGCCCAGAGGCATCTAGGCGTTAGTTACAGTTACAGGCAGGTTATGAGTTACATGGTAACAAAGCATTTACAAGGTAAGGTTATAAGTTATGAGGTGACATGACAGTAACAAGGTAGGGTGAGGAAGAAACAATACCACTATAGTACAAGCATAAGGGAATGAGACTGTAGGGAAAGGAACTTAGTTATAAGTTCCAGGGCTGAGTCCTATAAGTACGATTATGTTGCAGGAATGCCATTTGTATGGTAACAGTGGGGAGCATTGTCATACGCTGGTAAAGAGCTTAGAGGTAATAAGGGCTACATCAGCTGTAAAAGGTATTATGAGCAGACATAATAGCGTTAGGAGTCAAATAACATTTATTATTTTTATTTTATTTTATATAGTCTATTACAAACCTTTAAAATATATTTACATCCGCACAGTTTGATCAGCATAGAATTACATTTCCATTCAGCCATTTGTCACATTTCTACTCCTTAGTCTCAGGCCCTTTTATCTCAACAAGTTAATTTCACAGTTATTTAGTTTCACATTCAGAATGTCTATAAAGAAAGTGAGGGCAAAGGTTAATTTTCTTTCTGTCTCATCAAACAATATTTGCCACCAGTCATCAGCGTTTAAAAAGGGTATTTTCAAAATCAAATCTCCTACACAGATAGTTCTTTCCTTTCTAAGGGATGTGTATAACAAGGTAAGGTGTTTTAAAGTCTCCTCATACAGTACACAAAATCTACAAATCATTGTCAAGATTTTATTTTTCTGCCATAAACTTTTTCACTCTTGTGTCTTAAGTAGATTCAGTTTAAATTTAAAATACAGATCTCGCCGACGTGAGTCTGGGAATAGTTTTAAATAATTTGGAATTTCGTTAAATGCTCGTTTTTCATTAGGTACATTTTTCATCAATGTACGAGTTCTCCTTTTATCTTCTGTTGCGATCCAGTCACATCTCCATAATAGTTTTTTTACCAGATTTGGGTTAGTATGGAGGGTTTCAATGGCGGTGTCCAGACCCTTCAAGATCATCTTGCAGCACTCCACCCAAGACGTCAACACATGTTGTTCATTGGCATTTTCCATGTTTCTTAAGATTTAAAATTGTATGGGGGTGTTTATGCTAGTTGTTTTGGAATAAAGGTTTAATGTGTTCCAACAGATTCCGGCGTGAATTGATAATAGGCCGAGTTCATATCTGATGCACGCCGTCGGAGTCCCTTGTGGTAGATGTAAGACTTTAGTCCAAAAGGTGTTTTCAAGAGTATTCCACAGTTGATGGGATACACCTAGTGAACATTCTGCTCCATATATGAGTGCTGGCACTGCTTTTTGCTTATAAAACGCCAATACTGGAAGAAGTGAGTATTGCCCATACTTTTTGTGGATGATTCACGCTTGGTTTGCCAATTGTTGACATTTAGATTTTACACTGGCCACCCAGGGTGCGTCATTAACGCTTGAATTAATGATCATTCCTAGGTATCTTGTAGATGGTGTAATTCGAAGAAATGTCTTCTCTAGCGACCAACGAAATTTACTCAATCGCCTTTCTTTTTCCCTCTAAGGTTTTCCAACACTAGGATTTCAGTTTTAGTCGTATTGATAGTAAAGCCGTTGGTTTGAACATATAGTTCTAGAGCATTTAATTTTCATTGAAGGCCTATAGGAGTGAGATCTAATAAAATTAGATTGTCTGCATAGAGGAGACGGCTTACTTGGTGACCATTTATTTTTGGTGGAAATGACTCAACCTGATCGAGAGTGACATCTATATCCGAGAGAAATAGATTAAAAATGGTGGATGCCAGAGGGCAGCCTGCTTCACTCCATAATGGGTAAATATGGCATCAGATAGTTTACCAGCTCTATCAAGTCTGATCTGTATATTGGTTTCAGTATGTAGCTCTCTTATTGCTAATAAGAGGCTTAAGGGACAGTGCCAGGAGTATAACTTGGTCCATACTATTTCGCAGGCAATGCTATCAAAAGCATGTGCGGAGTCAATGAACACAAGATATATTTTTCTGCCAGATCATATAGTTTCCATTTTTAGAATATTTACGATCAGAAGGTTCAAGGCACATCCAACTCCTTTCACAAATCCAGTCTGTCTTGGATCCATTAGATTTGCTGTATGGATCCATTCATTTAGTTTGTGTGATAGCATTGTTGCATAAACCTTTCCCAATACGTCTAAAAGTGCAATTGGACGGTAGTCCTTCGGATTAGTTCTATCTCCCTTTTTGAAGATAGGGACTACAATAGCACTTTTCCAAGACTTCGGGGTGGAGCATGATGTCGCAATTTTAGTAAAAAGTACATGACAGAAACTAGCCCATTCATCTGGATTCTGTTTCAAGGTGTAATTACACAACCCATCAGGTCCCGGTGCTCTTGAGAAATTTAGGTTTTTAAAGATTGTTAAGATCTCATCTTGGTCGAATTTAAGATACCACGATGTCAAAACTGGAAATGTTGGCTCTTTTACATTTTCCTTTTTACTAAATACGCTAGTGTAGTGAGCTACCCAGTCTTTTTCTTTTACTGCGTTTGTCAGAATGGCTTGTTGTGAAGTTCCATGTTGATTAATGACGCTCCAAAATTCTCGAGTATTTGCTTTGGCGAGCTTTGATAACATCATTTCGGCATCACATTGTTTCACAATTGACTTGTGAGACTTTAACCAATTTGTATATGTTTGTATAATATGTTTTCTTTATTTTGTGCTTCAGAGGTATTTGATTTCTGAATAGCACGTATTTGGGCTCTCATTTTGCGTTTTTGCTTCAAAATTTCCAGATCAAATGTATGTTTTGGTAAAAAGCCTATTCTTTTAAGGCCATGATTTTTTTCTTTAAATTGAGTGAGAATATGATCGTATTCAAGCACGTCTTTTTCGTGCTTATAGGTCAATGTGATGGATTTAACTTCATTATCTTCAAGTTTCAATCTTATTCTTGCAGAATCCGTAATGACAGCATGTTTCCAGTAAGATTGTGGTTCTTTATTTAAATTAGTCAGACACATTTCCAAAAAGTTGTGATCACTTTCTTTTTTTTCATGGACTTGCATTGTCTTTATACGCCAGTGCAGGCTCTCGGAGACAAAAAAGTAATCTAAAATGGATTCTTGTTTGTCTCTTCGCCAAGTCATTTTAGCCGGTATGTCTCTGGGCGTATTGCCATTTAGCACATGCATCTTACGTGCCTCCACCTCCATACACCATTGATTAGTTATGGTTAAATCGCTCTTATAATCAAGTGTATTTTCTTCTATGCACCTGATATTCAGGTCACCACACAGTACAATGTTAGGCAAATCAGTTTGTTCATTGATTTTGTCAAGTAATTGGGTTATCATATCAATAAAGCACGTTGGTTTCATTGTTTTATGTTGCCAATAGATGTTAATAAGATATATTGAATCCGTTATCCTTTGATGTTCATCTTGTTTAATCATGTGAGTCATTTGTATGTAGGAATTTACATTTATGGATTCTATTATCTTGAATCCCAGACCTTTACTAATTAGCGTCATCAATCCAGCCATCGGTCTTCCTTTCTCTTTTTTGATTGCTGGATTAAAGAAGATGTCATATGCGTCTGAAATGGGCGCTTCGGTCAGCCATGTTTCCTGGAGGCAAATTATATCTAATCCTTTCAGCAAATCCTGTTGGAGGAGGTGTTTATATCCTCGTGTGTTCCAGGATCCACAGCTAATTTTCGACTTAAGTGAAAAGGCCTGGCATTCATTTTTTCCATTCTGTTTTGTCAGGGCAGCAGAAATCCAATTCTTTACTTCTTCATCAGTCACGTGCGATGGTGATCTTAAATTAATGTCATTTCTTTTGTTGGTATTGTTACATAAAAATGTGATTTGTATATGTTCTTTTTCTGGTTGCTCTTCAGCGTCTTCATTACGTTGCATGGTGATAGACTTTGCATTATCGGTTGTACTGTGGGTTGTTAGCTTCTTCTCTTGATTATTAACTTCTTGATTTAAGCTCCATTTTTCTCTTGTCTGAATTAAAGTGTTCATATTTGAGCTCTGAACTCTGTTGTCATCTCTATCGACCTCCTTGTTCACTTCAAAGATATCAAATCCTAGGGAGAGTAGAACTGCAGTTGCATCTAAAAGGATGTCACACACAATCCTGGAGTCAAGAGGGAGCATTACTTTGTCATCTTCGGGTTCTTTGAAGAATTCCACACATTTAATGTCTCTCGATTCAATGGTCCTTAAGGCAGGAACATAATGGAAGAGTTGTAATACATTTGCACGGTTCAACGACAATCCATCTTTAACTGAAAATGTACACTCTAAGCCAAGGCAATATTTGAATTGGGGTTTTCTTTCCAGTTCCTGTCGGGCATTCTGCTGATTCATTTTTTATACATGTGGTCAGCTTGTGTTTTTTGACTAAAAGGAATCCACACTGGTCCTTTGTAATCGGGATTAGCAGATGATGGTCTAACGGCAGCGGGTCTAGCTTCAATCGAAGATTTCGCTTTCATTTTTGGATTTATGGTTCTTTTAGAACCCTCAAACTGGCTAATGTTGTTTGACTGTCTACAGGCCAGTTGTTTCCGTTTTTCATCCATAGTTCGAAACACAGGACCGGGTTCATTTTCCTTCTCAATTTGTTGCGTTTTCTTTGGCGGGATCAACACACATACTCGATCCTCTGTTTTATCGTGACATTCTGGTGAGGACGTAACACATACTGTTTCCTTTGTTTTTTCATTGGGTTCCTGAAAATTTGCGAGAGACGGTTTCTCTTGCAAATGTGACTGATGAATCAATACAGCGTCATCCATGCCTTTTTCTTCGCTTTCGGCTTCATCCTCATATATGGATAACTTCAAAAGTTCAGATGAATTTTCCATATTAGTGGATAGATCTTTGCAACTTTTCGTGTTGTTTTTGTATTTTCTTTTGCTCCAATGTGTATATTATTTTCTTTTCCCATAGTTTTTTCATCAGATTAGTTTATTGTAAACTCACTGTTTTAAGATTGCGCAAGAATTTTATAGAGCTGTTGGTAAAATTATGCTTCTTCGTGTTTTGATTTTTGGTCTTTTTGGCTTGAGCTGTCTTTGGATGCTTAGTTCCTATGGGTTGTTTAATAGCATTAAAAATATCAAACAAACTCTGTTCAGGTGGTTCGATCGTAGAATTTTTCGGAGTTGAATTTGTTATGATCTCGCCTTCTGTTTCAGGTTTGTCTTTAGTAGATGAAGAGGGTCTTTGAATGTCAGTGTTGGCTCCATTTTCTACTCGATTAGATAAAGCAAGCACTTCCTTGAAGGAAAGAGTGATGCTAGGATCGTGTGTCCGGCTTTCAGTTTGTTGGTACATTTCATTGGTGGCTGAGGCATTCTCTGTGGCTATCACAGGTTCTCTCATTACCGAACTTAGAGATTCTTTTGTTGTTAGATCGATGATTTTAGGTTCCAAATCGCTTGTTTGTTTAGTCATTTTGACTACAATGATTGGCTCCACGTATATTTGCTCATTTATTGCATCTTTTTGGAGAACTGAAGCATCGATGCTTATATAGCTGTTAAGGCACGTTTTTTTTGTGAGTGCTTGTTGCATCGATTGGTTCTTTCCTGTTTTAATAAGGAGAGTGCTTCTTTTGCAATTTCAGCCAACAATTTTTTATCTTCACTATTGTTCCATTTTTGTGTAGTTAGTGTAGCTAACAAGCCATCAATTTTGTTGTTGAGTTCTTTAGCATACTGTTTGGCGTATGTATTTTCATATTCTATGTTCATTAGCTTAGAATTCATCAGAGCGATCAAAGTAGTTTGGTCCTTTATTGTATCGTTCAGATGCTCGTTCATTTTCAGGAAAGGCGAGATGGTCATTGACATTGCTGATGTCAAGGCAGGTTGTAGTTCACGAGTGCATTTTTTAATCATGTCCTCCAATTGATCAGGATTATCCCTTTTTGTATCTTGTGTTCTGTGCTTGGATTTATAATACGTTCTTCTGATTTTAGGATACTCTCGAGCCATTATTGAGGACTCTGTGCTGGTTTCGTCTGATGAGATCTCGGGTGGATCCTTAACAGCTTCAGCGCTAGACATGGCTGATTGATTGTCGGCTTTGCTGATGTTTTTTGGATCTAATGGAAGTGCCCTTTCCAATGGATACGTTTCAGTTTGAGCCTGTCTCAACCTTTTTTGTGAGTAATGTATCTTGGGGGACTCACTATCCATTATTCTTCTACGTTTCAGGGCTCCACTCAGCCATATGGGTTTGGCATATGTCAATGCTGTGTTTCGGCTGTCACATTCATCCTCGTTGCTCGTATTTTGTTCAGTGATTTTATCATCAGGTTGCAGGCTTGAGTGGGTTTCATCACCCTCACACATATCTGTACATGTATTTGTACTTTTGCTTACCTCATTTAGATTCAGCAAGGAATGTGTTTGATTTTTATCCTTGCGCTCTTGATTTAAATTTGTCAGATCCATTAACAATTTGTTTACTATTTCTAGGGATTTTCTCCTTTCTAGCTGATCCTCATTTTGCGTTCGGACAATAAGGGGGAAGGCGTTAGTTACCACCTCAGGAAACATTTCAAATGACAGATCTGGATCTAAATTAGCGGACAAAAATACATCAGAACGGGGTTCATCCAGACATATTTCATTCCTTACTGCCATGACACTCTGTTTATCATTGTGTAGGCTGTCTATAATGCCTGTAGTCCTCTTATCGTTTTGGCCCTCCCTCTTGGGCTTCCGCTGAGCGCAGACACACGGGACCCTCTCGCCGGCATCCATGCTCCCAAGGCCTCCCCCGCTCATGACCGCAACAGTCGAGACTGAGGGGTCCCGCGAGGGGGCCAGCGGAGCAAGAATGGCCACAAGGAGATGCGGGTGACCCACAAAACCAGAAGCAGCCGTGGGCAAACGCGAGCGGCCACAGAAGCGGGATCGCCCGCAGGTGGACACAGGCGGGCCAAGAACGAGGCAGCCGGGAAGACCACAGGCAGATGCACCGAGGCCACCAGGCACGCACCACCAGAGCCCCCCTCAGCCCCCACACGGTCCGCCAGCCCAGCCGCCCGCGCGCCGCACGCCACCATGCAGTCGGTAGGTTTCTGCTTTTTCCCTGCATTCTCTCTTGGTTTCCCCGCATTCTGTCATGGTTTCCATTTCCCTGTGTAACAGAGTGCAGCGTGAACTTGTGTTTGAGCTTGTGTTTGAGGTTGGCTTCTGAAAGTCGAAACAGACTGATGTGTATCATATGATAAGTCTGATTCAGCAGCTGATTCAACAAGTTCTACAAGTTCGGTATCAATCTGTTCACAGTTGTTGAATCTTTGTGATTGTCGCTGAGGGCACTCATGTACATATACATGTTCGTATTCGTCATTATGTGACTGTGACTGTGAACTAGACACATTATTGGAAGCAAGGGTAGCCAAAGTAGGTATCAAATGCTTACTCACTTGTTGCTTATTGTTCTTTTTTTGTGCCGGAGGAGAGCTTTTCTCCTCTGGGCAGGTGACTCCCTTGCGCAGTTGCAGCCTGGTAAGAGGGTGGGGGCCAACATGTGAGTCAGATGATTTACCCCTGGACCGACTCACATTGAGTTTGATTGCATGTAGTATATTTTCTTGTCCCATGGCTCCCCAGAGCTCCACAGACTCTAAGAGACTCTGCAGACTCTGCGGCCGCTCCGCGGCGAGTCTGTGTATTTGAGGGAATAGGTCCGCCTTCAGCAAAAGAAAGAGAAGAGCCACTGGTCACTAGTCACTCCAAGAGACTCTGCAGACTCTGTGGCCGCACCACGGCGAGTCTGGGTATTTGAGGGAATAGGTCCGCCTTCAGCAAAAGAAAGAGAAGAGCCACTGGTCACTAGTCACTCCAAGAGACTCTGCAGACTCTGCGGCCGCTCTGCGGTGAGTCTGGGTATTTGAGGGAATAGGTCCGCCTTCAGCAAAAGAAAGAGAAGAGCCACTGGTCACTAGTCACTCCAAGAGACGCTGCAGACTCCACGTTTATGTTGCAGGAACATTGTCACACATTGGAAAAGCTGTACTTAGAGGTGCTAAGGGCTACATCAGCTGTAATAGTAGGGGGAAGGAGTCAAAATAACGTTTTTGCTGCAGGAATGGCCTAAAAGGAACAGAGGGGGACAGTCATAAAGATGGTGGAAGTGGATGAGACATTGGTGCCCTTACCTAGTGATTCCCCAGGCTGGGCATAAAGCTCAAAGAGCAGTACGAGCAGGTTTTGTACTTCGGCAGGTTATTCATGATGGGAAAGGACATCAGCAAGAAGCAAAGCAGGTGGGCGTCCGCGGACTGGCGGCCATTGCCAGACAGGGCCAGACAGGGAAAAATGCTTGAGTCCTTTCAAGTCAGCCTTTGAAGTGGGTTGGAGTCGCCTACCGGCTGCCAGGAAGTAGATGCAAATGTATTCCGAGCATCCTATCAGCGGCAGGTAGAGGGGAGGAGACACACAAGACCGCACCTGCAGCCTTGAGCGTTGGAGTTGTGGCAGGCATGTTTGAAATGCGGTTGATGTCCTTTGTAAGAAGCCTAGCAGAGCTTAGCTTGTTACCAAGTTATTTGTTATCATCATTCTCCCGCACAATGAAAACTCTGTAGTTTTTAGTTGCACAACTCCATGTTCTAATAGACTGCTCTTGGACTATAATGCTTAATTGGATCGAATGCATGCACCATTTGAGATTGTGCTTGTCTGTGGTTAAATTATGCTGTTTAAACTGAAACCAGTATGGACAATTATTTTTATCTTTATTTCACCTGGTAATTATGCGGACAATGTAGACTTGCTCATAAACCATCAGCTACACTGCACACATGCCCTCTATGACAATTTGTGAAATTCACTGGCAAGATCCCTTGTCAGAAAACTGGTCAGAACCATTGTAGAGGATCTACTGCATGCTCTTAATATATGCTATATTTTATATTCCAAAAACATTCAGTTGAGTGAAAACATTTTTAATAGAAGACATAACCGTTGTCCAATGCATTTCGGATGTCAACATCCATCCACAGGGACCTTTCTGTAAATGGCAAACATGGAATAAAATTGTGTAACAACATTATTTTGTGTTGTAATATCATGTATATAATGTGTTGCTACTTGCCTTGATCTAAAAACCCTAAACTTAACCACACACAATGAATAAAAAAAGAGATAAGGTACACTATTTCTTATTACATTGTGGATATATGCAGGCATGTCCAAATAAAATAGTATTAAAATTGAGAAGTCATACCTTGGGAATTGTCATTTCCAGAAAAATATCACCCTGGATCTGATGGGTATCTGTAAAACGGTACACATACTGAGAACCATGTGTTCTTAATTATCATATTATTACCATGAAGTGCTCCATTGCCATCAAAATAAAAATTCACCAAAATTCTACCTACTATTGTCTGGATTCCCACCAAGAATGTGGTTCCAACCAGCCCATACACACACGAATGGAGATGCATCTTATAAAAGTTTAAGCGCCGAACATTGGCCTGCACATTATATTGCATCCAAAACGTAACTACGTCATTGGTGTGATGATGTCATCGACGTGGCGACGTCATCGCGCTGTAGTCTCGCCGCAGTGTTGCTGATGTAAAATAACAGTGTCTGATAACATGAAAATTACAGAATTATGCAATTAAATGTAAACCGGATCATCAATCTTTATTGATAGATCACCTCGAGTTATGGGCAATGAAAAGTATTGTCTCAAAATGTTTTGTCATAAAGCACATAATTGTGATGCAACAATTTCAAATATAAATATTAAATATGTTCTTATGTTGGTGCTATATGCCAATCTTCCCACATATTAAAGAAAGAGATTGAGACTGGTGCATGTGCTGCAGGATGCCTCATAGACAGAAGTCATAAACTCAATCATTACCCCTTTCCTGGGAGAACTCCACTGGCCCCCTTTCCAACACTGCATCTGCTTCAAACACTCTGCCTTACTTTAAAAATGCCTCAATGGCACTGATCCTATTTATCTGGACATTAGAATTCACTATTACTACCCTCCGGAGGCCACCGTTATGTGGACAAAATACTTTTCATAGCCCAAACACCATACCTCTCCCCTCTTGCTTCTCCGCTCGTTTTGACGGCTTACTCTCTGTTCTCTCCAACTCTCCTTTTCTCCCTTTTCCTATCTCCACCCCTCCTCCCCTTACTTTCTTCTATGAACTTACTCTATCAGAATTGTCCCTGGACCTAGTATGATAGCTCCTCGTCTGTCTCCTCCCCCTTACTTGTCCCCCCCACCCCTCCAGCACTATCTGAAATGTCATCAGGCCTAGTACGATAGTCGCTTGTTTTGTTCCTCCCCTCCCTTTCTGCACTCCTCTCCCTCACCTTTTGTTTTTCTCTGGCTCTACCAGAAATGTCGTCAGGCCTTGTATGGTAGTCGCCTGTCTGTTTCCATTTCCTTCCCACTCTCCCCCTCCGTTCCTTATCTATGTCTTAGCTCTTGCACTATCTGAAATGTCGTCAGGCTGAGTACGACAGATAATTTCACATCCTTACTGTTCATGTCCTGTAAGAATGTCATTGTATTTTCCCTTGTTCCCTCCCTTGTCTTGAAGCGCTTTGAAACACCTTGTGTATAGGCACTATATAAATAAACTATCATATCATACCTGACAAAACATAACATTCTCAGTGGCAGCCCATTCTATGTGGAGCACTTTAGTGCTATTTCCTTATTACAATTCTGGAAACTACTGAAGTTATAGCTCTGTGTTCAAGCATTTACTGTATCCACCTTTTCTATACAGGAACCTTTGTAGGCCTTTCTCTCAGCCTATATTCCTCTAGCCCTCTTGCACCTAAAAACAATGACTCGTTTTGTGTGTGCTTTACACTCTCTTAATAATACATATATACATAACATATGGCAGTAACTCCGTAGGTTAGTCTCTACTATATCTATGGTGAGTGTTCCATGGAAGTGAGGCATTTCATTGCATTAGATGGCATTGATGTGGCTGTACTTTGAATGGCATGGCAGCACTAAGGTATGTGATACCACGCCTTGCATATGATGATTTCCAGGCACTGGATCGATTAACTGGCATTTCAGAAGCATGTGAAGATGCACGTGGCATATAATGGCAATGCTTGTCCATGTGTGTCTGCTTCTTACATGCAGTGACCAAACTAGCTGTATGATACATTAATTAAGCAATAGGCCCTGAGCAGGGGGGGCATTACCACTTCAGGTAATAGCCCGGGGCCCATAGTTATGAACACCCCAGGGCATTACCTGAAGTGGAAATGCCCCCCCTGCAAGGGGCCAATCGCAATTAGAACCCTGGACCATAAGACCGAAGTACTAAAGCGTTTCGAACAGAAAAATAAATAAATCATAAAATGGCCTCCAGTTTTCCCGTTCCATGGCAGCCATCAAAAATAAGTGTGTAAAAGTAAAAAAACATAATGGCCACCATATATAAGGAGAAGGGACAACAAGTAGTCCCTTCTCCCTTTCCATGGCAGCCACTAAAAAAATAGGGAAAAATGTAAACACAAAAAAATTGCTGCCATGGAAAGGAAGAAGGGACTACATGTATTCCCTTCTTCCTTTCCATGGTGGCATGTTGCAGATCAGGAGCGAGTACGCTGGGGACAGAAGTGTTACTAGCGCATCCGTTCCCGAAATGGAAAAGAAGGTAAGTGGGGAGGGCGAGTAGTGAATTCTGTGGATGAAGGTAGGGGGAACGGGAGAGGTGTGGCCTCCAGCCATGTGGCAGCTTGCAGTGGGGGATTACCTCTGGTAATTCCTGTGTTCCGAGCCTCCTCATTGGCTGAGTGACTGCCACACCCCCATGCCAGGTACAGAAGGGGAAGGAACGTTGAAACCAGCGCCGCACGGCACTGCAGGTAATGGATTCCTGGTCAGGTAATGCCCACACTGCAGCCAATGGTGTGCGCATTTATAAAGCACCTGATGCCCCACCAGGTAATAATTGGCATTAGGCAATATTTCTAAGACCTTGGAGTCTGCACTGGCCATATCAGGCGGTACCTTACATATTATGGCATATTTGACATGTGAGGCTTTAACGGGCACAATGTGTCAGTAGAAGGCTCCATTTGGCATATTATGGCAGGACCTTTTATGTAAGACTGCAGTAAAGATATAATGGGCCTCATCACGACTTGGACGGTAACGCCGGCGCTATTAGCGCTGGCGCTATCTTCCCTAGCGCCGAACTCCCCGGCGCTAATAGCGCCGGATCACGAGTTCGGCGGTAATGTTAATCCCCATTCCCCATTGAGCCCATTCGGGAATGCCCCATTCCCCATTGGGCTCAATGGGGAAATTTCGTGCTAATACGGCCGGCGGATTTCCCGCTGGCGGTATGAGCGCAAATTTTCAGTGGATTTCCCCCCAGCTCAGAGCTGGGGCGAAATCCGCCGAAGTCCTGATTTGGCGGACCCTTAAATCCGGCGGTAATAGCGCTACCGCTGGATTTAAGGGTTACCGGCAAAGTCGTGATGAGGCAATGACTATACCTGGTGTGAGAGGCTATAACTACCTAAAGTGGAGAGGAACTCGCCATATGTAGCTGAATTGGAATGAAAATTGAGTGCCATAAGCCTATTTTTGTTCTGCTGGGTAACCCGAAGTCATATCAGGAACGGACTTCAAGGCTTATCTAGGTAGTAAGAATGTGTTTGGCATCCTCCATCATTTCTGCTGGTGTAACCAAGGGCCAAGCATCATCAATTCATGTGATTGCACAGGGGTCAAAGGTCATTTGACGCTAATTTGTATTATGTATTTGATGTCACTATCACTACCTGGCATTTGGTGAATTGAAGTCACTGGTGTCACAGATGGAACAGGAATCACTCCAAGACTCAGAGAGGGTTTTATTAATATTTATCAGTGGGCCAAATGGCCTTCCCTCTCTCTCTCGCTCTCATCTTTAAAGGCACCTCCTTCCTAATCCAGGCTTTCTTAGCCAGAAAGTTAGTGATAGTGAATGTTAACCCGTCTGTTCTAATCTCTGCCTTATGCTGAATGTGCAGACTAATTGGCAAGGTGCCTTACCAACTAGACTCCCTAAGGGACTTCCTAAGACTCTCCCTACTCTTTCCAGTGATTAGTGTTCTACAGGGTTAGGCAATGTGCCTTGCAAATACCATGATCAATTCACTCTTGAAGCTGTCACACAAATACACACGACTCTCAATTTCCCTCTCTTCCCCTCATACTACTCTCCTCTTCCAACTGCACCCTCCTCTCTTTTCTCCTTCCATTACTCTCCTGTCCCTCTGATGTTTTGTGCTCCTTCTAGGTTGTGCCTCCACCCTTTGATGTTACTCCAACCTCTTTTGCACTACTACTCCCTTCCCCACACTACTACTCACTCCACCACACTACTACTCACTCCACCACACTACTACTCACTCCACCACACTACTACTCCAACTTCCACACCTCTGCTCCCTCCTTCCCACTATTGTGTCACCCTCTTCTCATCCAATTTCATTTACTTCACTATCACTCCTTACATTATTTACTCGAACAACACTTGCCACACTGTCATGCACTCTCACACTGCAGTACCACTTGCACATACTTTCCATTACCTCGTGTTCTTCAGAACTCGCCTCCACAATCTGGCACTCCTTTCTTCCTCTTACTGTTCCCTTGTTGCTCTACCTCCACCTCCTCTGAACTCAACCAAACAACCTACACTTAATTATCCTGTGGTTTCTTTATAGATCCCTCACTCCTGGTTGGCTCTCTATCCCTGGCTAATCTGGTCCTACTTTCCCCAATCAAGATAGAAGGTCTGCTGCCACGTTGATAAAATGGGGCTAAGCCCTCCCACATTCCCATGCAGGACCACCACAGAACAACAATGGCGTCCCGAACAGGAAAGTGCTGACGTTCGTAATTGGGGCTGGTGCCTTTCTGCCCCGATGATAAGTTCAATGTGTACTGGGATTTCCTACCAATATGTCAGTCCCTGTTGCTCTAGGCCCTAGGGGCTAGAGTGCAAGTGACTCGTAGTCTCTCTCTCTCTGTCGGAGAGCATTGTGCAGCTCGGCTGATCGCTGTGATTGGCAGTATTCACCAGTGTTCACTCTCTGCTGGTTCGGCCCTCCAGTATTACATATGTCAGGAGGGTTGATCTTTAGAATGGTTGTCTCAGTCCTGTGCCCCTCAGGAAGCACCGCAGAGGGTGCTGAGAAAGGTCTTTCTCTCTTGTGTTGTGGCTCTTCTTCTATGGTGGACTTGCTGGGCCTGCAATAAACAAAAAAAGACTGACACACATTTGTTTTAGGAGGCATAGAGCGAGACAGTTGTGAATTGCATAGAAACAGACAGGCACAAACGGGAGATAGGAATTAGGGTCCTCTCAACTACTACTGACTGAGCAGGGTTCCTGCCCATTTTGCCAAGGCCAGAGTACTGGAGTTGTCACAATGCCTATTACCTAGTGTAGATTAAATCATTTGTGAAAGAAATCACTTTTCCATTTGTGCTTGATTCACAAGCATATAAAAATGTACTTTTTTTGCAGCACCGCACATTTGATTCACGTAATTTCTAAAACAGCTGCATACCTTTTTTTCAGAAACATATTAAATCAACTGACATTTCCTTTAATAATACAACCCAGACATCTCAAGTTGTTCTATTTCACTTGTGAGTAGCACAACTGGTCACACCTCCTTTCCTTGCATTCTGACACTCACAGACATGCTTTGATCATGTAAAAGCAAGACTTAAAAAAATAATGTTGTAGAGGAGAGGATGATGTCATCTCCAGCAGGAAGACTCTGTGCATGGCACCAGGTATTATCCAAATATTGCACGAAGATATGAGAGACGTTATGCACTCAGACAGCCGTACTGAATGTACCCTCACACTGATGTGGTGGTAGGATGTCGACATCATTGGAGATAGAAGAGCTGTAAATGAAGTCAAACCAGAAAAAAATGATGGCATGCAGAGACGGTATTAAGACGTACTGATATCATATGTGAATACTTAAAGAATAATAATGTAACTGAAGTCATAAGTGAAACATAAATGCAGAGACAAAGAAACCATATATACAAAGAAGATAAGTAACCAGACCGAGTAGTGAATGTATAAATGCAGAAAGGCAAGGTAGATGAGATAAATAGAAGCTTGCTGCAGTAGAAACTATAACATGAGTAAAGCGGCCATGATGAGAAGATGGATGTCGGATTGTGTCAAAACTACCTCAGAGACAAACCCGGGTCGCAGATCAGAAGTGCTGCAAAAAACAGATTCATGAGAGTAACAGAGAATGTCTGCTGAAACTAAGGGTGACACAGCAAAACATAATTGGAAAGCACAAAGGGAGTTAACCAGGATAAGCTATAAATGAAGGGCATATTTCTCTTAGATTAAGCAGAAGCAAAAATATCTGGAAGTGCCAAGAATTGGTCAATCAAGGGTGCAGAAAGCACACATTGGACGGAGCAACCAAGTCTCTAGAGGCTAAGTGGAGTAATAGCATGCAGCATAATTTAACCAAATAGCAGTAAATAACAGGTCAAAATGGATAAAGTTGTGGTCCACTGACACGTTTTGCAATACTTCAAAACAGAGTCTATTCATTAAGCCTCCGACAAAAATAGTGGTTAACCATGACTCCCTTAAAAGTCCCAGAGAAGGAAACAGTCAGCAAGGTCCACCACAAAGGAGAAGCCTTGGCTCATCATCTAACTGATGAGAGATGGTAGGCTAATTGACCAATGAGGGCAGTGGTCTGACGTTGTTCCCTGCACCTTGGTTTAATTTTGCTTACATGCTACTAGTAAGACGAAAGTCCAAAGTTGAGAAGTATGCCAATCATGAGTGGTTATGTACCAGCATGCCATACAATGTTACACGGGCCAACCTGCTGCTGTTACTCTGCTATAATCTGTATTATACATATTAAGAGCTGGTTCAAGGCATGCCTTACTAGATAAGGGGCATAGAATGATATTACTAATACTGATATATGTTCACAATACTGCCTTGCGTGCAGTAAATTCAAGCTGCACTCTCCACAGCAATTAGGCAAACCAAACCAATTTGGAGAAATGATGCCAGGTCCACACCTCTGTTGTCCAAAATGTCTTCCTTTATTCTTTAACCAGGGAAAATCGTAGTTTTACAAAACATGGAAATCCATTTTAAAAATCCAAAAAGACCAAAGTTCATAGGTCCTGCCAAGTGTAGCAATCTGTCTTGCTGAGATGTTCACGCGCTCCGCGGCCAACTCGCTGCTTGCTCACAACAGTTTGTCTCATTGTCAAACAACCATTTAAAAACATGAGGGAAAGGCAATGGAAATAGTTTAGGTGTAACAATAGTAAAAGGACTAGTTTGCCCAATTTGCTCCAAAACCCAGATTACATTTTGGCCATCTTAGCCTAGTATGCCTTTGCATTTGGAATGTGAATGATTGCTTACCAGACATGATTTTTATGCAATTCCTATCTGTAAATCAGATGTCCGGCTGCAATGCCAGTTTTATTGCCGACCAAGTGGTATGCATTTTGAAAATGCAAGATCTATTCTGTGTTTTAGTACAAAGTAGACCCAGCGTTTTCTTAACAATTAGTTATTAATCCGGCATATTGTGTGCAAGTGTCAGAGTTCCTTGCTAGGAAAAGGCATATGAGCATGTGCCCATAAAATGAATAATTCTAATGTCTAGTAATCTAGGAACATTACATATAGAAACCCTAAGTAAGGGTGCTAGGTGCTCTGGCTGCGTACTTTGTACTTAGTTCAATCTAAGGTGCCAGGTGCAGTAGCAGCATATTCAAAAAGGAATAAAGTGCAGAGTGCAGAAAATCATTGACATAGTCATCAAAACCTGTCTCAGATACTAGAATCAAACAGCATACTCGAATAAGTCAAAGCTGCCTGATACATTAGCGGCATATTCGATAGAGCATACGGTGCATAGTGCAGAGCATAATTTATATTGTCATCTAGAAACCATCACAAATACCTGCATCAAGTGCCTCATTAAAGTGCTTAGTGTTCTAGCAGCATATTCCAATAGGTACAACGTGCCAACTTTAATAGCAGCATCTTCGGTTTAAAAATACCAATAAAGTGCATGGTGCAGATCATAATTCTCAAGGTTTCTGCTGTGACTTCATCTACAAATCCATCATGCACCTCATCTCCTATGTGCAACCCAGTATAACAATATCTTCTTCTCATTGCCTCAGCACATATTAACATAGCCACCAGTCAAAAGTGCGTGGGACTCACAACCTCCTTTTGTATCACCTTATTTCGTCTCTCCCTCATGAGAATTTTGTTCAATTTTCTTCATTTACAAAAGTGCAATAGAAAGAATCACCTTAAAAACCACTTAAAATCATTAATTAAAACATTGCAGGCAATCGACCAATTGCAATTGACCACAGTCACAAATTGTATGTGCAGCCATTTTTGCGGGGTACTGGAAAGCGTTTGACGTGCATTGGGGAAACTACTCTTCCAATATTTTACCAAAGACCATAGTTGTTCATAGCTAATTTTTTCTCACAGTTGACTATCTCTAGGGGACCATAGTAGTTTTCTAGCACCCCAAAAAAGTATATGGGTCTTCATCGATGTTATATCCGTTGGGTTGTTTGCTTTCAAAATCGAGAATACAGCGCATTTCTTTTTGTATTAACTGTTTCTCCTTGTCTCCTCCTCTCGGGCCCATTCCAACTTTATGTATCCCAATGAAACTGAAATGGTCTATGTTGTTTTTGTGACAATCAGAGAAGTGTTTTGCCATTGGATAATTTGCATCGCTGTGAAGAATAGCATGCACGTGCTGTTGTATGCAAATTTTCAATTTACACTTGGTACTGCCAATATACCATTTCTGGCAGGCACAGGTGAGGGCATATACCATGTGATCGGTTCCACATGTGATCCACTGTGAAATCGCAACTGTCTGTCCTGTCACTGAATGTGTAAATGCTTCACAACTGGTGGCATACTTGCAAATATTGCACCGTGTATTTGAAACCCCTTCTTTTTCCTAGTCAACCAGTTTGTTTGTGTCTTTTCTTCTTCTTTGGCCATAAAACTCTGGACCAGGATGTCTTTGAAAGATCTATTTCTTCTAAAACTTATTTGTGGGTGGCTTTTAAGGCTGTTCGCCAAATCGGGGTCTGCTAATAGAATATTCCAATGTTTTTGCAGAATGTGTCTGATTGTTTTTGCTTGTCTGTTGAACGTGAGGATAACCCTTATGTTGTTTTTTGCTCCCTCTAGTTCCTCTTTCTTGTGAGAACTGGTTAGTATGGTCTGTCTTTCTAGTTATCTTGCTTTCAAAAAAGCCCTTTCAATGACTATTTTGGGATTCATCTGTCATTGGAAACCTGCAGCCGTGATCTTGCTCTCTTTGTCGTATGATTCTAAGGTGGTGTTGTTCCTTCTTAGTCTCGCGAATTCACCATAGGGGACACTCCAAATCAGACTTTTAGGGTGTCCACTGAACGCATGTAGTGGTGTATTTGAGCCGATCTTCTTCCTATGCAGTTCGCATGTAATTTTTTCATTGACTATTCTTACAATCACACAAAGGAAGGTGATTAGTGTCCTGCTGTGAGTTTCTGTGAATCTTAAGTTTTTGGAATTTTGATTAAATTTTTCGACATACTCCAGCCAGCCCTTTGCAGTCCCCTTCCAGATAATGAACATATCATCGATGTATCTGAGCCACAAAACAACATTCTGTGTGAATTCCTGGTTCTTATCCGCCCAGACCTCTAGTTCCTCCCATGCTCCCATCATGAGGTTTGCATACGAGGGCGCAAAAGTTGTGCCCATCGCGGTCCTTTGGACCTGTTTAAAGTACTCATCATTAAAGAGGAAGACATTGTTAGTTAAGCATAGATCGATCATTTCCATCACCATTTTGGTATGTTCTAGATAATTCAATGATTTAGTGTTCAAATAGTGTAAACATGCTCTTTTGCCATCCTCATGTCCGATGGATGTGTATAAAGAAACGACATCCATCGTTGCCATTAAGTATTCCGCTTCTCACGGGATGTCCTCAATTTTGCACAGAGTCTGTAGTATCTTTTATGTATGAAGGAAGTGCAGAAACAAAGGGAAACAGTACCTCATCTGTGTATTTGGACACATTTTCCAATGCTGACCCTATGAGGCAGACTATGTGCCTCCCAGGTGGTTTCTTTAGGTTTTTGTGAACTTTCGGTAAAAAGTATATGGTGGGTGTTATGGCATGACTTCTCCACAAAAATGTGGAGGTCTCTTCAGATATGATGCCCTTTCGTTCCCATTTGTCAAGGAATACTTTTACTGTCTGTTCTAATTCTTTCCTGGGATTGGTCTTTAATCTCATATAGCAGCTTGTATCATTGAGTTCTTTGTACGCCTCCGTGATATATTCATTTCTGTTGAGTAAGAATATATTGTGCCCTTTATCAGAGGGTTTTATTATGCAGTTCTTCAACTCCTGGAGTTCTTTTAGGGCTAGTCTCTCATTGAATGTTAAATTATCTTTTGGTATTTGATTTTTTGTTCTTCTGCGTAAACTTTTTAGATCCTCAATCACTAGACTTTGGAAAACTTCGATGTTACTTCCAACGTTAGTGGTTGGATTAATCTAGATTTAGATTTCAAACTGCTTTTTGACCTCCAATCTGTGTTGATTCCGACTTCTGTAAAATCGATGGGCTGAGTTCCTCCTCCCATGTCTGTGCCTTTTTCAAGTTCCATAAGGTCCGACAAGATGTCCAATTCTCTTATTTCGATTTCTGTTCTTCCTGTTTGTACCTCCTTTTTGCGTTTGTGCCAACTATTAGCTGCAAAGAATTTCTTGAGTCGTACCTTTCGGATAAAATGATCCAGATCTATTCTAGTCTCTACAAAATCGTTTTTAGCATTTGGACAGAGGTTGAGACCCAAACTTAGTACTTTATGTTGGGTAGCGGTTAGAGTATGGTTTGACAGATTAATTGTCTTGAAGATGCCTTCATTTGATTTGCTAGCCCCACTCATTTGCCAGAGCGCAGAGATCTGGCTGGGATATTGTTCAGGGATCCTCCTGTTCCTTTTTCCCCTCCTTGTTTGTTTTGGCCGCCTCTTCCTCTTCCCCGATTTGCATTTCCACCTCTTTTTTGTTTGTTCTTTTTGCCATCTTGGCGCAGCAAGCGCATTTCGTCTGAAACATTTAAATGCGTCTGTGGTTCCTCTATATCACTCCCCGTCAAATCTGATTCTGATAATGAGGAGGTTTCACTAGTGCTTGCTATTGCTTCTTCAGTGGCCGGTGGTGGTTTGTTGAGGGATACTTGTCTTAATTGGTCAAACCTTCTTGCAAAAGTATACACTCTCCCTGTTTCGTAGTCTTCCTTGTCCCGTAGAAACATTCTTTGTTTCCTTTGTTTGATTTCTTCCTCATATTCTGTTAGGTTCTTCTTCATTGTACTCTTTAGTTTTCTCCCCTCCTCTGTTTCTGTTAACAGTTTAAATTTCTCTTCCACTTCTGTTATTTTTTCTAACAGTGCAGAACGGTCACTGCCTGCACTGTTAGAAAAAAGTAGGAACGTTTTTGAACATCCATTTGTGGCATCACTCCATTCTTGTAACATAAGTGGGTCCTGTTCTTCAAATGATGGAATTATTAGGATCCTCAAACCTCGTGGTATTCTGCCAACTTCTATGTAATTTTTCAGCGAATGTTCTTCCCACCACTTACTCACTGCCTTGCGTTGCAATTTATCTAATTCTTTTAGCAGGCCGATCTCACTGTCATTTTTGGGCATTGCTGCAGTGGGTGCATCTTTTTTCATTGGCTTCAATGTCTCATTACATACTAATATATATGTACATATGTTGCCTTAACCAATCCCTCCCTTCAATAGGTTTTATAGTTTGCCACATAGGATGATGTCATAGAAGACGCATGCTTAGTTATGAAGTCTTTGTATAGTCGAAGCTTAAGTTTGAGTGCGTGGACTACATTTCTTTTTTCACCAGATTGGGGTACTTTATTTGAGCTGATAATAAAATAGTATCTTGCCATATTCTTTGAGTGTGTCCAGTTATTCGGGTTTGAAATCATTATTGGTAATTCCATCGAGCATACAAGGCATACAAAGGTGCTAGTGCACATTTTGGTAGCTTTGCGGATTGTTCTGGTCCATTTAACCTGGGCCCAGATCTAGACTCTTGGATAATCAATGAATTCCACCATTAGACAGAAGATCGTGGAGCTTCCAGTGGAGAGCTCAATACACACCTGTGAAAAGAATCAGTCTGCAGGTGAAATTCCTGTCCCATCCCCGCAGGTGCCTCGTGGACTGAAGGCAAACTGGTCGATTAGGGAAGAGTCGTTGCAGAGGGACTCGAGCTGAGCCACGGATGTAAGCAGAGAATCAAAACTGGCAAATATGAGGTGAGGTACTGTATTATAAATACATGTATATAAGTAACAGGATTTTTAGGGATTAAAAAGAAAGGAAATAGATACCTAGATTCCTGGTTCCAAGAGGGCAGAAGGGTACACACTAAAACTCCAAGTAGGGGCATTTTTTAAGTTTATGTATTTATTTATTTATTGTAATGTGATACAGTTTTAAAAAATTAAAACTTTACACATATAACACAAATGCTCAGAAAAGAACAAGAAATTAATTACAATACTTACTTAGTAATCAGTACATCAATTGATCAAATGTCAAATAATCAATTCATCAACCTTTCTCGTATAAATACAAATACTTCATGTATACATTGACAAATAAAGAAAAACATTAATAAAAACATTAATAAACAATTAATGAACAAATCACCCAAATGGGGGGTATGTAAGAAGGAGGAAATATCCCAAGTTTACTTGGTCTTAAATCAGATCATCAAGACCAGAAAGAAGAATAATACCTCCTACTAGCCACCACTACTCATATGTTTTTCAGCAATAACCCAGATGTTAAACAATGCAATAAGAAGCCTAGAGTTAAGTGTGTTAATAAAATAGTGCCAGAACTCATCAGATCCCAAATGGTCCATTTTGTGTACATAGGTTCCAAAATACTTGGAGTAATGATGAATCATTAATGGGCACTGTGTTAACACATGCGTTGTGGTTTCAGGATTAGATAAAATACCACATATTCTGCAATTTCTTATATATTCTCGAGACGCATCATCCCAGGGTCTGTTCACTAAAGTGGGTAAATAATTGATGCGCATCAGCAGAATGAAACGTCTCAACGCTGGGGAGGGGCAGAGATTGAGGTACAGTTGACTCTTCTTAAAAGTATAGAGGACATAAGTCACAAAACGATAGCTTCTTAAAGTAGCCAAATGCCTGTAGTTCTCCTGCCAGTCCCAAAGCGCGATAGACTTCTGGAGAAGATAAAACATCTTTTGGTTATCTTGGCCCCAACATGGGGACCAACCTCTTACCTCACTAAGCGTCAACATATCTTTCTCCAATTTGGACTGTTTGCTACCTCCCATGGCATCTTTTACACACTTCAATAGGGGATTAGTTGGATTATTCTTAATCTTAATGTATAGCTCGGCTCTCTTGCGCAGTACTACAGATTTAAGGGAGAGAAGCCCCAATTCTAGTCGCAATATTGCCACGGGGATACATTGGGGAAGACCTAGTATACGTCTCCAGAATTTCCCCTCCAAGAGCTGAAGACAGTCTAGATTCATGTTAATCAATGAGTCTAGGCCAGAGGTGACCATAGGTATAAAGCACTGCACATAAAGTTGTCTTGCACCCCAAATTGAAGAGCCACTCTGATCCTGGGTAAACCTACATATCAGAGCTGTAAATTGGGCTGCTTTTACCTTTCTTGCCTGGATACAGAGTGTATAGTTCCCCCTATTGTCAAACTCTACTCCTAGGTATTTGTAGGAGTGCATGTAATTAATTTCTAGGATACCTCCACACATAGAGGGGTGTGCTACTTTAACTGCTGTATACAATAGTACTTTGGTTTTATTTTGATTGATGGTCAATTGATTCGCCTCTGCGTACTGCCACAACCTTACAGCTTACCTCTGAAGTCCGCTGAAAGTGTGATCAAGTATCACAACATCATCGGCATACACCAGGATCGTACACTGAGTCTTACCAACTTTGGGGGGGCAGTTCCATATGTTCCGAAGATATTTGGGTATATCTGAAACGAAGAGGCTATAGAGCAGGGGAGCAGTAACGCAACCCTGCTTAACACCCCTTCGCTGTATAACTGGATGTGTTAGATTGCCCGCGTTATCTAGATGTAGCTGTACCGTGGTGTTTGTGTGTAGTAACTCTAGATAGTAGATAAGAGCAGGAGGGCAGGACCAACTTTTAAGTTTGGGCCAAAGTAAAGCTCTATTAACTGTGTGAAAAGCTGCCCTTAAGTCGACATAGAGAGCATAAAGAGGTGGATTATTGGGCAGCAATGCCTTGTTCCTGAATGAATCTATGACTAGCAAGTTATGTGATGTTGAATAACCTGGCCTAAAGCCACTCTGGAAGTGGTCTAAAATCCCTGTTTTTTCCACCCATGCTTGCAAAATGTTTAGTAGAAAGGAAGCAAACAATTTTCCAGTACTATCTAGCATTGAAAGGAGTCGGTAGTTAGAAGGGTCCAGTCTGTTACCCTTTTTAAAAACTGGTATCAGAATGGCCCTTTGCCATGTGGTAGGAACTCTACCGTCTGCTATTACTTTTTCAAACAATATCTTCATTAAGTTCGCCCAGAATAAAGGATTACGATTTATACTACGTTGGAAAGCCCATTAGGGCCCGGTGCATGAGAAGCTTTTAGGTTCTTGATGTTACTTAGTAGGTCATTAATAGTGACTTTAAAGGGGGAGGGTGTAAGGGAGATATAATCAGATGACTCTTCAAACCCAGCACCATTATCGTTGCGGTTTTCAAGAAAGGAAACACATTCCTGGGCACCTATTGGGTTCAACATTGGGATTCTCCCTTTGCCCTTTGCCCCTGCTAGGATCGGCCAAATATTACGGGAATTCCTAGAGCAAAGTACGCTCACTGTTTTACACCAGATGCCCAATTTAAGATTTTTTTAATAGAATTTTAACCAAGTGTGGTATTTGTTTTTTAATTTTCTGATGTTAAGGGCAATTAAATTCAGAGAATGGTTAGTGGTTCTGAGTTTCCGTATATCTCCCCTAAGTTTACGTTTCACATTGCGAATTATCTTATCAAATGGTGGGCTAGAGGACTTTTCCTTCAACACTAGGGGGCGTCTGAACATAGCGTGCTCGCCCGAGAAGCTGACTATCCAGTTTTCAATTTCGTCGGGCGACATGGCACCTAGTTTTGTTTCAAAACCTAGGTTCCACTGGCCAGTTACCCTAAAAGCCTTAAGAATATTATTATCAGACCAGATTATTCAATTTGCTGGATAGTTTACAGTTAATTGTCCACTATAGATAGTCTCAAGAGTGGGGAGAATAGCATCTATGGTCAAAATAAGTGAGTTGTGATCACTCCATGGGCTCTGGGTAATCATCATGTCGAGGACCATAGACGCCACTTCAGCGCTAGTAAAGATGTAATCGATTGTACTCTGGTACAGTCCCTGATGCCAGGTGCTCTTCCCTGGTCTGTCGCTCTGGGTTCGACCATTCATTATTTCCAAGTCCCATCATTTAAAGAATAGGTGCAAGCATTCGCCCTCAGCATCCTCTAATACGGTCTCCATTCTGCCATATTGGTGTAGACGATTATTATTAGCTGTTGCCCCATCCCTAGCAGTATGGCAGTTCAAGTCGCCGGCAAGGATAATGAAGTTAGAACCAGTGGTCATTCTCCATTTGCCAATTAAATCGTGCAGTGCTTCTTGAATTAGTTCTCGATGTTTAGCACCAGTGGGGCTGTAAACATTGATTATAAGTACTTTTACCGATGTGATACCCATCCCTACTACAGCTTCGATTGCACAGATTCAGTCCTCATAGGTTGTAATTATCCTGATACTTGGGATGGTATTCTTCACTCCAATCAATAGTCCACCATAAGGGCGACCCCTGGGGCCTTTCTTGGCTAGACAATAGTATATAGAATAGCCATCCATATGAAGTGGTGACATGAGCCGAGTCTCCTGGAGTAGGAAAAATTCTTGAGTGTCAATGAGCGGAAGAGAACCCTGGGAGGTAAGAAGATGAGTGAAACCTTGAGTATTCCAAGACAAAAGAGAGCAAGTTCATTGCTTCTGAAGGACCATAGGGAGTGAGTCAGCCAGCCATTTCAGGGTGTTCTGAATGTCGCTCAGCTGTACCTTCTTACCAGTAGGAAGGTTGGGTTTTGTGGTCTGACTGATCTTCCTGGTCTTATCTGCGCTTAGTATTAATGGATCTTCTTCTTCTTTATTTACATCAACCCCCAGTTCCACTTGTGATAGACTGGATTTATTAGCGCAAATTAGCTCGATGGTGTTCTGTACCTCACAATGTAATGCAGTAATATTGGGATTGGGTACTTTCAGAGGTTGCACAAAGGAAAAATCTTCAGACCGTATAACCCGCAGTTGTGGGATTAAATGAAGTTTGGCCAGCACTTGAGGTCTAGTCAACCATTTATCTGCGTTCCTTTGATTGAGATTTGTAATGAAGCATATTTTCGGTTGGATACTGTTAAATTTGTCGTTTTGTTTCAAGGCTGATGAAGATTTCTGTGGATGTTTGTCTTTCCTTCGTGGGGTTGAATATACGTTTTTTTCTTCCTCTGAATAAATTGGTGATCCTGGATCTTGATCATTACTGCTGACATACGAGATCTCATTAGGTTTGTCGGGTAGTAGCCAGCTAGTTAGTTTACCCGTTTGTGTGCTCAGGCGCTTCTTTGATCTGCGTGCTCTTTTCTGTGCTTTTCTAGATTTTATTGGCATAGGTGCTATTGCTGGAAGTGGAGAGGCTATAATCACAGGGACCTTTTGGTTCTCTAACCGTCTGGTCAGTCTATCCTGGATATAGGGGCCACCTCATCTTCCATTAATGCAGATTCAATTTCTTCGTTGGTAGAAAGAGCCTCAGTTACAGTATTTTCTATGGAGCCTGCAAGTTCCTGATGGGGGATATCTTGCAAGATTCTGGGGTCTTTGAAGACCCAAGTGGAGGACCGTGTTGACATGGATTCTGCCACAAAGTTTGAGTAACATTTTTAATGCAAATTGCATAGTGCCCATCGAAGCCTGGAGTTCAGCAATTGAAGTTGCTTGGGTATGAGAGATGTTGTTTCCCCTAGTTTCATCTACCGCAGCGGACCCTTCCAGGTCAATATACAGATTGGGTGAAGCCGAAAGGCGGTCCCTTTCCAAGATAGATGGTTGAATATCGGGGAAGGGTGGTAGTGAATCTTCAGATCTGGGGGGAACAGTGCCTTCAGTTGTTGCTAGGTCTTGAGGGGCAGCGAATGAAGCTGCCAAAGTATCAGCAGCACGTAGTACCTGAGCTTCAACTATCTGACCACCATTGGTAGATGAATTACCACCTCCTGAAAGAGGGGTCATGGATTTTTGGATAGACAGGCAAAGATTCAGCAGTGAATTATTGTCAATATCCTCGTAATTAGAAACATCCAATGCCTGACTCCATTGGGATTGGAATCACGGGGATCTCCTAAAGGATAGGTAGCCAGTTTATTAATTTTAGGAATAACTTTTTGGAAGAGCGCAGGTATGGTGCCTTTATCAGACTTCTCCTCCTCATGAACAGTCTTACTGTCTTTTACACTGGGTGCGGGGTCAGGCTTTGTACAGTTGCTCCTCCTTAAATTAAAGCGAGTTTTGGAGGTTTTGGGTTTCACCATTTTAAACAATTTAAACGTTAAAATTGACCAGGATCAAAGAGGATATCACTACCTCCGCAGTCTCCTGATCGCAATAAAATAAACACGTATGTGTATTGGCTTACCCGTCTATGTTTTATGCTAAACGTTCACCTCCACAGCCAGACACCAGCCATACAGCAGTAAACTGGGTCTTTAATAACCGTTGGTTCCACTAGGGCTTATGATGTCTCACTCGCTGCTGGACAGGCCTCAGGTCTCGTGGGGTTTCGCAATTATCCTCTCAGCTGTGTCTGTCCGGATGCAGATTAGTTAAGTGGCCGTGCACCCCAGCATGAACTGCCGCAAAACAGTCAGCGCTCTTGACACCATCGGGCTTAACGCCGCAAGGGTGGTTGGGCGTCCGTAAATGCAGTCTAAAGGTCACGTGATCTGTGACGTGGCTGCCACAAAACCCGCCTCCTCCAGGAAGCGAACGCTAATCAGCAAGAGCTTACTCAGCTCGCAGTGCTGCAACGATTTAAAAATGATGTTCACAGATAAGCATCCCACAAATCAAGCGGTCCTTCAGGGATTAGGAACATTTACTAGAGATGCTAAAGGAAGGTGTATGAAAAAAAATGTAAAGTGCACATTTGTAGGGGGTTATAAATATGTCAGTGTAGTGTGTTTAGGTGATCATCAGATTTTTAGATTAAGTGATGCACATTAATCAGGAGGATAAAAAGCCAAAGGAGAATAATAAAGAAATAAAGAAGAGATTCTTAAAATGTCAATAATAAAACAACGAGACAGCAAAAATTGATAGAAATTGTAAACGAAGGAATAAAAAGAACACCATTGCATTGGTTTTTAAAATTGGTAAAAAACTTGGATTTCTGATAATGGGTGGCAATTGATGGTATTTGCTCAAATCAATTAGTGTGGTGTGCTCTAGCACCTTGAAGCGTCATTTGTGCTAGATAAAATTAAAATTAGTGATCTCAGACCAAATACTCGGACAGACTCAAGATATATGTTAAAGTACTACTTTAATCTTATTTAATAAAGCAGGGAGAACTCACAGGCATCGAGACTCACATAGTAGCTTCATTACATAGAGGATTTATACCCCAATATGCGTCCTCTATCATGTCATTCTACGTGGAAAAATACAAAACCAATCGCGGGAAGGGAATGGTTAAGGGAACATATCTACTTATAGAAAATCTAAGGATTAGTGCATCACTGGCTACCCCTTAACTGTAGGGTACACCTTGAAATACCTATAAATGTGTATAGTACTGACTATATTGGACATAACAGCAGTGGATTAGTCTATGTAACATTTTATGTTAAGTTGTCCCCCAAGCCCACTGATTGGTTGGCATACTACGTACATGAAACAAAACATAGGTGTTTGAATCCCATCAGACTACTCCCCGTCTTCCCAATTAGTCGATCATCTCTCATTGGTCGCCCATAAACCAAAGTCTTCTGTTTGTAGTTGGCCTTAATGACTGCTCACTGCCCTGGAACAGTCAAGGCAGTGTGAGCTCACCACTATCTATAGCCTGAAGTTCTAATAAATAGCCCTTGTTTTTGACTTCTGAGTCACATGTGAAGAGACCACAAATATGTAAATTTCAGCATTCTATTTACTGCTATTTGATTTAATTATGCAGGGTGCTGTTGCTCCTCTTGGCCTCTAAAGACTTGCTCACTCTATCTCATAGGAACTTTATACACTTTTAATTGACCAGCAGTTTGGTTCTTACAGATGTTTTCTTCTTATTCAATCAATGAAGAATGTCCCACATTCAGAGCTTATTCATGTAACCCCCTTTGTGCTCTGTGCTTATCCCTCAAAATAGCATCCTTAATTCCGGGCCAACCTTGACTCATCGTCGGCTCTGCACATGGAGCTGTTCTCCCACATCTCCTGATTCTGCAGTCTTGGTTTGTCTCTGAGGCAGCTTGGTTGAATTCAACATGAGCCATCATCCAATTTCCTATTATGGGCGGCCTAGCATTGCTATATGTTGCTCTATAGGAAGCCTCTAAACATTTCCTTTCTACCTTGAGTTACTGCATATGTACAGTTATTGATCAGTAAGTTACTTCATTTTCTTTGTTTCCACGATTATTTTAGCTTTAGGTGCATGTTTCTCTTGGTGCTTTAGTTACATTGTCGCTATTATGTATTTTTATATTGTTTAAGCATAGGTTCATATTTCTTCTTTATGACATCTCCCTGCCCTTGTCAGATTTCACTTAACACACGTCCATGTTGTCCATAGGTGCGTGCTGCCATTCTTCCATATAGCATCCTTCCATGCTTTCAGTACGATGGTACATTTGCTATAGCTGTCTGAGTACATAATGTTTCACATACATTCAATGTGGTATGAGAATGATACAAGGGGTCCCATTTACTGCTATTCTCCTGCTGTTCCAATATGACGGTGACAAGGGGGTTGGAACTAGTGAGAAACCATCAATCTGCTCCTCTACATTCCCCCCACTGGTCGAATTGTTGACCAAATTCTCTTCCTCCGTAGTCTTCATCTCGTGTTCATCATTTATCTTCATCTTCTTTTCAGCCTGCTTTTTCTTCAGGGTCCAAATCTTTGTCACCCCCCTCAGGTGACCTGTATTTTTTATATATGTATCTATACATCATGTCAAGTGATAGCAATCTCCAGATGGTGGACAGAATATCCAGCATCCTATATATTTTGTATGATCCTTGGGTTAGTAGAACCTTGTTCCTGAAGGTGCAAGAGATCCTTTTTTTATATTGTCACAGGTACTGGCATAATTTTCCATCTGCTCACCCGTTCCAGCATCTATATCAATCATGATCTTCATCCCAATTGCTTTTTTGGCTATCTTCTTGCATTGCCCCAAGATGACCCTTATGAGACAGAATGGTAACAATACCAACACTAGTATTGCTTCAAGCATTTTAAAAGCATGCTCCAGCTAGTTTGGAATCCATAATAATAAAGATGAAAACCAAATATCTCCTTCTGTCTGATCGACTTCATCCTCCATTTCATCTGCAGGGTCGTCAGCATAGTTATTGTCTCTGTCACGGTTCCATTTACTCCATTATGAGATGGTGTGAACGTACAGCAAGAAGGCTTGATCCTGGCACACACACCTCCGTCCATTGCTGTAATCAAGTCGTTGACATATCTGTTCTGGAGGGTCATAAGCCTGATGGCTCTCAATTCTTCTCTGATTGGATTAAAATGTTTTATTGTTGCATTGATCATCTGCAGCAGCTCCCATCTTGTAATCTGCAGCCACTTGGCGTTTATTACAGCTTGAAGTCCTGGCAAGAATATAGACAACATTATGATTGTTGTCTTGCTGAACAGTTCATGCTCATCTGGAATATTGCCATAGGCCTCCTTTGATTTTGCTGAGAAATAATTCTCTCTCTTCTGCCTAAGCGACTTCTTCTTCCTCGGGTTCTCATCCATTGTTGGAAATTCATCAATATGAAGGTCACTTTGGGGTATCACCAGTGCTGGAACATGTATCATTACCATAGAACATATCCCTCCCCAAGTCTTAGGCAACTGCATTTATGCTCTGGATCCACCGGCCCAATATCGGTCCATCAATCCTGCAGTTCCTCCATTCATTCCTGGAACTTCGATTATCTGTCCACATCCTCTGTTTTCTCCAACCAGGATCAGGCCCTCATTCTTGAAGCAGGTTCTTGCATTCCTTAGTTGTACTATAGATAGAGGTCCTGCTTCATTGTCAACACATGTGAGTAACTTTGTGTACTTGGCCCATGATACTAGGCATTTGCCACTCACTATCTGTACTATGATTGCTGATTCGTTCTTCAATAAGTGTGCAGGGCAGGCCAATAGTCCTTCTTCCTATATGTTACTGCAGTAAACATGTCCATATATAAATAGCGATGTTCTCTCTCTGCATCTTGGCTCTCCTGGTTTTTCAGTTATTTTTGTGCAATTCAGCGTCTTCATCTGGACTACCTTTATTCATTCTCCAATCTGGGATGGATACATAAGTTTCATGCATGTCCATCCTAATCCGTTTTCCATCCTTCTTGTTTTCACACAGGTGTCTTCATATGGAAATGCTATTTTTGATCGCCATCGTAACATTGCCCATTTTCCTTTGAATTGTCCTCTGGTTGTGCATGCTGCTAGATGACTGAGGCTTATTGCATCATGTGTAGACATTTCTCTTGTGATAAATGTTCTTGCCACATTCATGGCATGCAATATTAGGAAACAAACATAACAGTTTCCGTCTGACGTTCTTTCTCTAACCTCTTTCATGTGCTGGTACCATAAGTTATTTTTTAAATGAATCGTGCTATCAAGATATGTATTTATACCTTGATGGTTCTCCTCAACATCCCTTTTGAATGGCAGTAGACCCTCAGTTATGATGTAAAACAGGCTCTCTGTACCTCTTGTGGGGACAATAAATACCCCCATATGCATATTTAGTTTTTATAATATGTTCAAATGCCATAATAATAAGGAGAAAAACACAAATCATAACACCAAATTATATCACCATCAATATTCCATGAAAACCCTTTAGCTTTCTGGATGGTAATAAAGCTATAACATGTTGAAGCCTCTCCAGTTTGTATTTACTTTAATGCACAAATGTGATATCTCCTTTTGAATCACTTCTATATAAGAAACTGTAATTATCACTCTCCAGACAAAATGATATGATATGATATGACATTTGTAGCACGCCTATACACAAGTGTTTTAAGGCGCGACGAGGCAAGAGAGGGGGAACAGAGGGAAGACGGACAACGATCCTACTAGGCCAGGTGTCATTCAGATCGCCCAAGTGCATGGGAAGGGGGAGGGAGAAAGTGCAGTACATGGGATAAAAGAATAAATAAACAATAAGTAAAGTACGGCCAGCAGGTGGCAAGTGCAATTGTAAGTGCAGACATCAGGTGTCAAGTGCTGGTAGTGGAACTGTAGGGATACAAAAAAACAGTCCCCAAGTGCGGGGGTGTCCAGGAAGGCATTGCAGGGGTGCGACTGGGGGGGGGACCTGGGCCCGAGATCATATGGTGGCCAGGTAACCAGTGCAGTTTCAGTTTCAGCCAGGAAGTCAGCAGGGGAGAGGAGGAGAAAAGGCAGAAGCAAAGAGAAAGGTTTTGAGGTGCTTCAGTAACTGGAGATGATTCTCCTCAAGTTTCAGGAAGGCAGGGAGGCTGTTCCAGAGGGAGGCACCAGCCGAAGAAAGAGATCTACCACCAACTTGTTGCTTGGAGAAGCGGCTGACCCTGAGGGAGTTGGAGACCGATGAGTGAAGAGCTCGAGAAGGAAGATATTTGATGGAGAGAGAGTTGAAGGTATTGAGGCCCCAGGCCCCAGAAGGCCTTGTGGACAATGCAGAGGATTTTGAAATTAACCCTCACAGCCACTGGGAGCCAGTGCGGAGATTTCAGTCCCGGGGAGATACGATCCCTGGGCTTGAGGCCAAGGACAATTCTTGCAGTACTGTTCTGGATGAGTTGCAGAGGGTGGAGAGTAGAAGCAGGCAGATTTAGAAAGAGGCTGTTGAAATAGTCCAGCCTAGAGAGAACCAGAGGTCTGTAGACAGTGAGCTTCTATGGGAAGGAGAGGAAAGCAAGAATACCTCTGAGGAGGTGCAGCTGGTAATGTGACTTCTTAGAGATGTCAGAGATGTGAGGAGAGAAGGACAGTGTGTTGTCCAAGATGAGCCAGAGGTTTTTAGCCTCACAGGTGGGAGCAGGAAGAGGGCAAAGAAAGGCCGGCCAGAGGGTGGCAGGACAGAAGGGAGCAGGTGTTCTGATGAGCAGAATCTCGGTCTTACTGGCATTAAGGCAGAGATAATTGGCGGCACACCACTCCTGGATGGCGGACAGAGAGTCAGAGATGAGATAGGGAAAAGAGGGGGCTGAGGGTAGCCTGAAAATGAGCTGAGTGTCATGCGCTTAGTACTGGAAGTTGGGGCAGAGTGCGGCAATGTGGTGGGCAAAAAGTGCCAGGTATTGATTGAACAGCCAGGGAGAGAGGTTAGACCCCTGGGGAACAACACAGGTAGAGATAGAGATAGAGGAGAGGAAGGACCAAAGTTGAACATGGGATGGTCGTTCAGAGAGGAAAAAAGTCAGCCAAACCATGGCCTGACCGGTGATACACAGGTTATCACGGAGATGGTTGAGCAGGATGGCATGGTTGACAGTGTCAAAAGCAGAAGAAAGATCAAGTAAGATGAGGACACAGGGGGTGTTGGAATCAAGGTTGAGGAGTAGGTCTTCACGGATGCTCAGGAGAGCAGTTTCCATGCTTCTGGCAGCTCTGAAGCCAGACTGATGATCATGGAGACAACCAACAGATTCAGTGTGAATATAGAGGTGGAAGATGGCCAGCTTTTCCAAGAGTTTGCCCAGGAAAGGAGTGATGGAGACTGGGCGATAGTTAGCCTGGTAGGATGGGTCAGCAGAGGGTTTCTTAAGAAGAGGGTGCAATACATGTATTCTTGGGATCTCACTCCTCTTCATATTAGGGCTGGATAAGTCTGTAATATGTAGGAAAAAATATCATACAAGAGTGTGTGTAATATTGCTATGATAGTTAGCATAAACAATGGCTGATACTCTTCTTTCTTCTCCAAGCTCCAGACTCTTCTCTCATTGTAACTGTTGTACTATCTAAAAAAGTTCCAGGATATCTGCAAGTCTATTTTCTCCTTCTCGTATTTTTAAAAAGGCTGGATCTTATTCTATGGTACTTGTGTGCACTTCATTTTACTTTTTCACATTTCTAGCCATTGAACAAATCTGCATGCTTGGAACTTCTTCTCCTGCTTCACTTGGATGGGGCAGCACAAAGGAGAACTACTTCTCTTGTTTCACAGTGGGCAGATGAGGAAGGGGTCGGTGTTTCACCTTTATAGGGTTTGATTTTGTGTAGTTGTAACCCCGCTCTCCTCCCTTTAATTTTACAGCAGTGGGGCGAACTTCTTCCACTTCATGAGTGGGGCGTACTCCAGGTGTGTATGAATTTGCACAATAGCACGTCATCACCGGAATACAGACTTGGGGATGTAGCAAATCTTCTGTTTCAAGAGGTTGATTGTTTTATAACTGTTTTTTACCCGTTTCTTCTGTTCTTGATCTGTTGAGACATAAAAGAAACACATGAAATCATTGTTGTTAGGTAATTGTGTGTCTCGTCCCCTAATGCCCTTGCTTCACTGTGGGCATCAGTTCTTACCCTAGTTGGAGGAGCAAGTGGGATTCTCATAGAGCGCCAAGTCATCAACTCATGAGGAGTTAGATGGTGATCTGAGCAAGGCTGATTTACCATGGCATACGAGGCAAGGGGTAGGAAATCTAGCCATCCCTTCTTCAGAGTTATTTTCAACTTGGCTATTTGTTCCTTGAATAATCTGTTTAATCTCTCACAGAAGCTGTTTGCCAGTGGGAGAAAAGATGAAGAAAACATATGTTTGATGCCTAATAGGAGAACTATCTACTCGAATAATTAATTTACAAAATGTGGTCAATTGTCAGACTGCAAAACCTTGCACACCCCCCACATGGGAAACACCTCACGCGCAAAGAACTTGACGGCACACAGGAAATCAGGGTGTGTGCATGGACCTGCCTCGATCCATCTAGAAAAGGGACTTACTATGAGCTGCATATATCTGTAGCCTTTGCATGTCTGCAGCATATCCACATAATCTATATGTAGATTCTAAAAGGGGCCATTGGGTCTAGGGATTACTCCTCTTACTGTTCGAAAAGTGTGCCCTGCAGTAAATTTCCAGCAAATGATACATTTCACAATGAATTTTTTCACGTGCTCTAATAGATTGGGTGAGAACCATTCGTCTGTAATGGTAGCAGCAAGACTCTCTCGGGTCATGTGTGCTAGGTAGTGAAGCTGCTCCAGCGCTACTCTCAATAATGCTAGAGGCATAACTGGCGTTCCAGTGCTATCCTATCTCCAAATTGCCTCAGTGGGTGAAAAAGAACACCTCTGGTTCTTCCATAAATCCTGTTCTTCTTGTTGAGCACAACCTTGTATTTCAATTACCTGGACAATCAACAGCATGGTAAAGCCCTCCTTTACAAACTTACATCATCCTGTCATTTGTTTAACATCTTCTATTTCCAAATTAGATATGGGTGGATAATAGGCTGCATTTTGGGCCTCTAAATATGCGACTTTGTTTCCACAGGAAATTAAATATGTTCTTTGGTCATGGTAGAGGACTCAATCAGAGGGGGGAATGTAGAGGAGCAGACGAGGTAATCTGTAGTGCCCGCCCCCTCACCTCCGTCATACTGGAAGCAAAGCAGGAAGACTCTGTGCATGGCACCAGGTATTATTCCAATACTGCACGAAGATATAAGAGACGTTATTCACTCAGACAGCCCTACCCATGTACCCTTGCACTGATGTGGTGGAAGGATGTTGGCATACACCATTGGACATACAAGAGCTGTAAATGAAGTCAAACCAGAGTAAAGTGATGTCAAGAAGAGAAGGTATGAAGACGAACTGAAACAATATGTGAATACTTAAAGAATCATAATGTAACTGAAGTGATAAGAGACACATGAATGCAGAAGAAACAGAGAAACCATATATACAAAGAAGATAAGTAACCAGACGAGTAGTGAATGTATATATGCGGAAAAGCAAGGTAGATGAGATGAATAGAAGTTTGCTGCAGTAGAAACTATAATATGAGTAAAGCGGCCATGATGAGAAGATGGAAGTCGTATCATGTCAAAACAACCTCACAGACAAACCAAGGCCACAAATCAGAAACGCTACAGAAAACAGCTTTGTGCAAGAAGCAAAGAATATCTGTTTGCTGAGACTAAGGATTACAAAGCAAGACAGCTGGAAAGCACACATGGAGTTAACCAGGATGAGCTATGAATGAAGGGCACATTTCTCCTAGAGTAAGGAGAAGTGAAAACATCTACAAGTGCAAAGTATTGGACAATCAAGGGTGCATAAAGCACAGGTAAGACGCAGCAACCAAGTCTCTAGAGGCTAAGAGGACTAATATCATCCAGCATAATTAAATCAAATAGCAGTAAATAACAGGTCGAAATTGATAAATTTGTGATGCAGGACTAAAAAACAAGGTCTAGTGGTGTACGCTGACTCCCTTAAAAGTCACAGAGAAGAAAACAGTCAGCAAGGTCAACTACAAGGAAGAAGCCTTGGCTCATGGTCTAACTGATGAGAGATGGTAGACTAATGGACAAATGTGGACAGTGGTCTAACATTCCCCGCACCAGGGTTTCATTTTGCTTACATGCTGCTAATGTGTTGAAAGCCCAAAGTTGAAAAAGTATGCCAACCAATCATCACTGGTTATGCAGTGGCATGCCATACAATGTTGCACGGGCCAACCTGCTGCTGTTTCTCTGCTATAATCTGTATTATACATATTAAGAGGTGGTTCAAGCGTGCCTACTAAATAAGGGGCATCCAGTGATGTTACTAATACTTATATCAGATATAGGTAAATATGTTCCCTTAACTTATCCCTCCCTTCAATAGGTTTTATAGTTTGCCATGTAGGGACATCTGTCACAACTCAAAGATAGTGTCCCAGTTGTAGCAGATAACGTTCCCACTTCTGGCGGCGCTTTCTTCACTCTTTAAATACGAAAATCTCCAACGTGATATGCCAAAGACTTTTCCCTCAAGAGCTCAGCCTAGAGAGATCAATTACGCCTGTCAGGCCGGGGCTTGAGTGAAAAGCCAGGAGCGGAGTCAGCAGAGCTAGAGGGACAAAGAACAAAGCAGCCGTTCAGAAAATGCAGCCATGAAGTGCCGGAAAAACAGCAAACATCACCCACGAGTACTCACTCTTACCTGCTCCGTGAAGAAATATACCAGCAACCTACTAGTATTCAAATGAAGAGACACAACCTGGATATGGTGAAGGAGGAGCGTACCAGTATAACAGGAAACCAATCTAAGTGTTGAAGCAGCAAAGTGTCCCAAAAAGGTGCCCAAAGTAATCCAAAGGTTAAAACAGCAAAGCGTCCCAAAAAGGTGCCCAAAGTAATCCAAAGGTTAAAACAGCAAAGCGTCCCAAATAGTGTCCAAATCAATCCAATGATGAAACAGCAAAGCGTCCCAAAAAGTGTCCAAAGCAATCCAATGATGAAACAGCAAAGCGTCCCAAAAAGTGTCCAAAGAAATCCAATGTTGAAACAGCAAAACCTGCCAAAAAAAAGAAGAAAAAAAAAAGAAAACAAACACCGGGGAGGCAAGCGTTAACCTCACGCGAGCTCCCTTGAAAACAGTGTTCGAGTTATCAGGGCGTCACAAACTATGGGATCAGGAATCGGAGGTCGAGGTGAGAAAGCCGAGTTTGTATATTCCGGGGACGCAATCGAGGGAGGCAGGCGTCAGGAGACCAAAAAGGGGCAAGGCAAATGCAAGGTCTTGATTCGTGCGCCGGGTTTCAGGTTTGGACAGAAGTCAGGAAAACAGATGCTCGTAGTTTAGGAGCACCCGATGTTTGCAACAACAGTACTTAAATATGGCACTCACAGACAGGACAAAGCAACATAATACGTGTGTGTCACGTGACTACAGTAGAAGGAATGATGTGAATCGTAGTATCAAGAAGCTCCGTGTGCTGAATAGCGTTCAAACAAAAGCCAGGGCCGCCTCCAATTGTTGCTAGGTACACCATTTCAGAAAAGTAGACGATGAAACGCCTATAAAAATTGGGAAATCCCAAGAAGGATTGAAGAGCTTTCACCAAACATAGGTCAGGCCAATCCAATACTGCCCGAACCTTGGAGGTGCACATGAGCACTCCCTTCTGGGATATTTGAAACCCCAGGGACTCAACAGATGACGCATGGAACACACACTTCTCCAGTTTTGCAAAGATGGAGTGCTCCCGCAGATGAAGTAGAACAGAGCGCACATGTTGTACATGTTGGGACAGAAGTCTGAAAATATCAAGATGTCGTCCAAATAGATTACGACATAACAATCCAGCATATATCTGAATATGTCATTTAGGAAATGCTGGAACGTCGCCCGAAAGGCATTACACAATATTCATAGAGCCCGAACTTCATCTTAAATGTGGTTTTCCATTCATCTCCATTCATCTCCTTTTCGCATCCTCACCAAGTTTTATGCTCCCCGCAAGTCCAACTTGGTGAAGATAGTGGAGGGGGGCATTTTATCGAGGAGTTCCGTGGTGAGCGGCAACGGATACTGGTTTTTAGCCGTGACTTTGTTGAGGGCACGATAGTCCACACATGGACGCAGGTGCCCTTCCTTCTTTGGTATAAAAAATATTGGGGAAGCCGCAGGAGAACGAGATGGGCGTATGTGTCCCAAGCGCAAGGCTTTCTTCACATAGTCTCGTAGATGGTCCTCTTCCTTCTGAGTGAGGGAGTAAATACGACCATGTGGAATTACTGCTCCAGGTATTAGATCAATGGGGCAGTCATAACACCTGTGTGGGGGTAGTCTTTCTGCAGTCCTTTATCAAACACATCAGAGAACTCCTGATATTCCACTGGAAGTTTAGGGTCTGGACTAGACGATGTGGCACTGATAGAAGGGAGACTTGTCACCATTGCCAAGCAAGGAGACAATGCCGCTTCATCATGAGATTCGAGACACCTCTGTATACAAAAAGAGGAAGAGAACCACACTGTTTGTTCAACCCAGTCAATTACAGGATTGTGTGTTTGCAGCCAAGAGAGACCCAGAATTATGCCAAATTGAGGGGCAGAAATAAGGTCGAAAGTGATGCATTCTGAATGACCTTGTAAGGTGGACATCTGTAGTGGACCTGTTTGCTCCGTTACCTGTCTAGATACTAGACGGGAACCATCTACCGCATGTATTTCCTCGGGTCTTGCAGTGGGAAATACGGGTAGTCCATAACGTTCGGCCAACTTGAGGTCCATATAAGTCCCACTAGCTCCTGAATCTATCATAACCGGGTTGGAAAAGGCCTTGATGCCGAGAGCAGTGAAGCACATAGCAAGGTAAACGTGTGAAGACGGGAAACCATCACCCGACCCCTGGATCATTTGACTCATCCGGAAGGCCCAGTTTAAGGACGAGTCCTGGCATTTCCCGTCACCTTGGCGGGTCTTTTAGGACACAAATGAATGTAATGACCTGACTGGCCACAATAGAAACAGAGGTTATTCACCACACGTCTTTCTCGTTCAACTTTGGATAATGGGCCCCTGATTGCCCCGATTTGCATAGGTTCGGCTTCTCCATGGAGAACAGGAGTAGCTCCCTCTGGTCGGGACGAGGTGCGAATATCGGGATACCGATGTTCAACACGTCTTTGCCGAAGTCGAGGACTGACTTGCAAGACTAAGTCTAGTAATTCGGGAAAACCAGATGGAAGAGCGGGCACCACTGATAGGGCATCTTTTAAGTCGTCTGACAGTCCTTTATAGAACACAGCCGCTTTCTTCTGTTCTGGCCATGTGGTTTCAGCCGCTAATTGGTTAAAAATGGGCGAGATAAGTCAAAAGATCCGTCTTGCCTTGACTGATAGCCAAGAACTCCAGATCCGAAGTCTGTGCTTTGTATCGCATATCGAAAACACTGTTCATGGCTTGGATTAGCATATCAAAGTCATACAGAGCTGGGTCATTTGCTTCCAGCAAAGGATTAGCCCACGCTGCGGCAGTGCCACCCAGGTGGGAAAGAACAAATGCTGCATTTGTAGTAGCGCCTGGAAACGCCAAGGGACGACAAAGGAAATACAGGCGACATTGGTTCACAAAAGTCCGGTATGCCTTGGGATCACCCAAAAAACATTCTAGTGGAGCCAAAGGAAAAGGCCCAGGAAGGACAACTGGGGCTGGTGCCAGAGGTGGTACAGGGGGTACAGGAGGATGTGCAGCAGCCGCAGCATCACCAAACCCCTCGTCATGTGGTAGTGGCTACACAAAGCTCTGTAATACATCCATGCGTTGATGTAAGGTTGCATGTGCAGATGCCATATCGGTACATAAAGCAGAAAAGCCTGCATAAGGTCTTTCATTGGATCAGATGCAGCCTCCATAACCAATAAGCATTTAAAGGGCTCCTAAATCTGTTACAACTCAAAGATAGTGTCCCAGTTGTAGCAGATAACACTCCCACTTTTGGGGGCGCTTTCTTCACTCTTTAAATACGAAAGTCTCCAACGTGATATGCCAAGGACTTTCCCCCCCAAGAGCTCAGCCTACAGAGATCATTTACGCCTGTCAGGCCGGGGGCTTGAGTGAAAAGGCAAGAGCAAAGTCAGCAGAGCTAGAGGGACAAAGAACAAAGCAGTTGTTCAGAAAATGCATCCATGAAGTGCCGGAAAAACAGCAAACATCACTCACGAGTACCCACTCTTACCTGCTCCGTGAAGAAATATACCAGCAACCTACTAGTATTCAAATTAAGAGACAAGAACTGGATATGGTGAAGGAGGAGTGTACCAGTATAACAGGAAACTAATCTAAGTGTTGAAGCAGCAAAGCGTCCCAAAAAGGTGCCCAAAGTGATCCAAAGGTTAAAACAGCAAAGCGTCCCAAATAGTGTCCAAAAGCAATCCAATGCTGAAACAGCAAAGCATCCAAAATATTGTCCAAAGCAATCCAATGATGAAACAGCAAAGCGTCCCAAAAAGTTTCCAAAGCAATCCAATGATGAAACAGCAAAGCGTCCCAAAAAGTGTCCAAATAAATCCAATGTTGAAACAGCAAAACATGCCAAAAAAAAAGACATTTTAAAAAAAGAAAACAAAGACCGGGGAGACAAGCGTTAACCTCACGCGAGCTCCCTTGAAAACAGTGTTCGAGTTATCAGGGCGTCACAACCACAACCTATGGGATCAGGAATCGGAGGTCGAGGTGAGAAAGCCGAGTTCGTATTTTCCGGGGAAGCAGTCGAGGGAGGCAGACGTCAGGAGACCAAAAAGGGGCAAGGCAAAGGCAAGGTCTTGATTCGTGCGCCGGGTTTCAGGTTTGGACAGAAGTCAGGAAAACAGATGCTCGTAACGTAACAACAGTTTAGGAGCACCCAATGTTTGCAACAACAGTACTTAAATACGGCATTCACGGACAGGACACAGCAACATAATACGTGTGTGTCACGTGACTACAGTAAAAGGAATGATGAGAATCGTAGTATCAAGAAGCTCTGTGTGCCGAATAGCGTTCAAACAAACGCCAGGGCAGCCTCCAATTGGTGCTAGGTACACCTACATGCCGCCAATCGGAGAACCGGGATGTGACAACATCATATATGGCACGTGTTGAGGTCCATTGTATAATTGAAGCTTAAGTGTGAGTGAGGGGACTTCATTTCGGTGTTTGACAGATTGCCCTCATTTATTTGAGATGATAATAAAATAGTACTTTGCCATATTCTGTCCCGTTATTTGGGTCTGAAATTAATAGTTGGTCATTCCATCGAGTACACGAGATGCTCAAAGGTGCTAGTGCACAATGTAAAACACAAAAGAGTAAAAGTTACACCAATCGCTCATCACATATAGATACAGTTACACCTTTTATTTTATCCATTTTACTCATAGACACAAGGACTGCCAAATAGTAAAGGTAACTCAAGTCATCCAATGCCATAAGTGAATAATCCATCTAATGTAGATGTTCTCTTATCTTTGTACTCTGGTATGTATAGCTCTGCATTTGTAATGCTATACGCATCAAGTACAGGCACAGTAATGTAAAAAGCAGGAACCACTGACAAGGCCTCTATGCCGAGGGTCTTGGCCACACCAATCGGGAAAATCTCTGCTGCTAGTTCTCTACCCCAGCCAAATTAAGCCATTGTCTGAGAAGAGAATTAGTGCACCAAATCAAATGAGAACAAACTTTCCAACTGAAGGCCACCCACAAGGACTCCCAGTGCTTTTAAGCAACTGAAAGGTTAAAAGTAGCCCTACACAAAACACCCACACAAATAACACTCATAAATCAGCACTCAGTCTATCAAAAAAGCCATAATACCCACAGTGTACTCACACACGTGAGTTTGAAAGGTGACTCTAAACTGTTTTTAGACCCAAGTTCACCTTACTGCCTTCATAACTGTATATGATAACCAAAAACTCATAGAAGAGCCCAGACTTATCACTAGAGGATTCACCCTCCAATGGAACTACAACATTACCCATAAAGCTTCTAGCACACCTCAAAAACCTTTAACCAGTTGTCCAAAAGTGGGGAAGAGAGAAAAAAGTTCCAGGATAGCTGCAAGTCTATTTTCTCCTTCTCGTATTTTGAGAAAGGCTGGATCTTAGTCTATGGTACTTGTGTGCACTTCATTTTCCTTATTCACATTTCTAACCATTGAACGAATCTGCATGCTTGGAACTTCTTCTCCTGCTTCACTTGGATGGGGCAGCACACACAGAACTACTTCTCTTGTTTCACAGTGGGCAGATGAGGAAGGGGTCGGTGTTTCACCTTCATAGAGTTTGATTTCGTGCCGATGTAACCCCGCTCTCCTCGCTTTAATTTTACAGCAGTGGGGTGAACTTCTTCCACTTCATGAGTGGGGTGTACTCCAGGTGTGTATGAATTTGCACAATAGCACATCATCACCTGGATACAGACTTGGGGGATGTAGAAAATCTTCTGTTTCAAGAGGTTGATTGTTTTACAACTGTTATTTACCCGTTTCTTCTGTTCTTGATCTGTTGAAACATAAAAGAAACACTTGAAATCATTGTTTTTAGGTAATTGTGTGCCTCGTCCCCTAATGCCTTTGCTAAACTGTGGGCATCAGTTCTTACCCTAGATGGAGGAGCAAGTGGGATTCTTATAGAGCGTCCAGTCATCAACTCATGAGGAGTTAGATGGTGATCTGAGCCAGGCTGATTTATCACGGCACACGAGGCAAGGGGTAGGCAATCTAGCCATCCCTTCCTCAGAGTTATTTTCAACTTGACTATTTGTTCCTTGAATAATCTGTTTAGTCTCTCACAGAAGCTGTTTGCCTGTGGGAGATAAACTGAAGAAAACTTATGTTTGATACCTAATAGGAGAACTATCTACTCGAATAATTCATTTACAAAATGTGGTCAATTGTCAGACTGCAAAACCTTGCACACCCCCCCACATGGGAAACACCTCACGCACAAAGAACTTGACAGTGCACAGGAAATCAGGGTGTGTGCATGGACCTGCCTCAATCCATCTAGAAAAGAGACTTACTATGAGCAGCATATATCTGTAGCCTTTGCATGTCTGCAGCATATCCACATAATCTATATGTAGTTGCTAAAAGGAGCCATTGGGTCTAGGGATTACTCCTCTTACTGTTCGAAAAGTGTGCCCTGCAGTAAATTTCCAGCAAATGATACAATTCACAATGAATTTTGTCACATGCTCTAATAGATTGGGTGAGAACCATTATTCTGTAATGGTAGCAGCAAGACTCTCTCGGGTCGTGTGTGCTATGTAGTGAAGCTGCTCCAGCGCTACTCTCAATAATGCTAGAGGCATAACTGGCTTTCCAGTGCTAAATTGCCTCAGTGGGTGAAAAAGAACACCTCCGGTTCTTCCATGAATCCTGTTCTTCCTATTGAGCTTGACCTTATATTTCAATTACCTGGACAATCAACAGCATGTTAAAGCCCCCCTTTACCAACATACATCGTCCTGTCATTTGTTTAACATCTTCTATTTCCAAATTAGATATGGGTGGATAATAGGCTGCATTTTGGGCCTCTAAATCTGCGACTTTCAGGCCGATTCATGGATTTAATGTGCTCCGAAAAATCCGGCGCAAGCGTGCAAAAACGTGCGATTCGCAGTGAAAGAGCGAAAATCGCAGTGCAAGTGCGAATATCGCAGGGAAACCATCGCACATCGATTCATGGAAGTCCGTGCGCAAGTAAAATCAGGGATGTGCTCTGAAAAAGTGCGCGGCGCACGCCGGCGCACAGGTCATCTAACGGCATGCGCTAAGGCCACAGCGAAAGCGCACATAGCGCGGCGCACATAACAAAAGTAGGCGGAACATGGGGCGTGACACAGGGAATGGGGAACAACTTGTGAAAATGTGGGCGTCACGGGGGAAGTACAGGAGGCAAGTGCGCGGAACGCCCACACACTCGCCTACAACACGTATTCATGGAATCGAATAGGGCAAACCAGCACACGGGCAAAGACAAGCACAGGCCCATACACGTCCGCCACACGAAAGCAGGCGGTAGCGTCCCTGCGCATGAAAAAAATGTGTGCCAAAATGTGCGCTAACAAAAAGCACGTATACACAGCTCTGATGAATGTCCCATACTGTGGCCCTCTAGGACAAATGACGTGCAAAGGGGTACGCGACAAACACGGACACCCGCTGGTGAATAATAGCGTGTGTATGTATTCCGTGGGTGCGCGGGAAGTTTTACACGCGATCGGGCCTAGGGGAGCGTGGTACGCATATTTCAGGGGTGCGCGAGAAGTTTTACACGCGATTCTCCTGAGTACGTGTATTTCAGGGGTGCGCAAGAAGTTTCACACGCGATTGGCCTGGGTACGTGTATTTCAGGGGTGCGCAAGAAGTTTTACACGCGATTGGCCTGGGTACGTGTATTTCAGGGGTGCGCGAGAAATCTCACATGCGATTGGCCTGGGTACGTGTATTTCAGGGGTGCGCGAGAAGTCTCACATGCGATTGGCATGGGTACGTGTATTTCAGGGGTGCGCAAGAAGTATTACACGCGATTGGCCTGGATATGTGTATTTCAGGGGTGGGCGAGAAGTTTTACACACGATTGTCCTGGGTACATGTATTTCAAGGGTGCGCGAGAAGTTTCACACGCGATTGGCCTGGGTACGTGTATTTCAGGGGTGTGCGAGAAGTTTTACATGCGATTGTCCTGGGTACGTGTATTTCAGGGGTGCACGAGAAGTTTTACACGCGATCGGGCCTGGGGGAGCAGGGTACCACTCACCGTCTGCCTTGCGTGTAGAAGAACGCGTAGTCAACACCCACCCGTTGTGAAGTAATAGCGTGTGAACCCCAACGCCTGCAAAACACACGCACTGCACCCCATGAAAAGCAAGTACAGAGCAATGGAAATCCATGTGGGATCTTCAAGCCCTGCCAGGGCAACGCCCGTGCGCAATACGTCACAGACTTGCTTACATGCTAAGGGCCTTTGGTCCAATGGAATTGCGTATGCGTGCTGACGCGCTTACGCGCTAAAGGCCTTTCCTCGAATTACACGCTAACGTGCAGAATTTTCACGTGCCAAATCACTGCGTATCAAGCTGGCCATGCGTAAGCACACGGAAGACCACGCTCCTGCCCAAAAGGCCAAATTACTGCCCCCCAGAACCCGAGCAGCCTCCCACGAGCCATCTGCTGCTGCCTGCCTGCCTGCCTGCCTGCCTACTGCCACCATGCCCTGCCATTTGGTGCCTGCACATCAGCCATCTGCAGGGGTCCAGTTGCTGTGTCCACCCTTGCTGGAACAGAAGACTCCCGACTGGGATACCATCGCTCCACAGCCCAGGACCCAGTTGCCCACCCACGCCTGCCTCGGGGGTCACCATGCCGGGGCAAACACCATCCGAGACCGCTGGCGACCCCCAGCCAGAGGGGCAGAGGGCCACCAGCTTCAGTCAGAAGGAAGTTGGTGTCCTGATGGAGCTTGTCCTGGGGCATTATAATGCCCTCTACGGATCATCACGCGCCGACAAGGAAGGACGGGACAGGATCTGGGACGACTTTGTGGTTGCCATCAACGCAGAGGGGGTGGCAACCCGCAACATCAAGCAAGTCAAGAAGCGCTGGGAGGACTTGAGGTCCAGGACCCTCATAAAGGCCCGGTGCCTCGTGGAGGGGGGCCGGGGCAGCATGAGTACCATCCAGCTGAGGGTCCTGGAATGCGTACGTCCAGCGCTCCATGCCCAGATCCTTGAGAGGCAGACCCATCTGGAGTCGAGCGGTAAGTGGCCAAGCATTGCTGTGTGAGACAGGGCATGTTGCAGTGTGCTGGTTGTCTGATATTTGCCTGTATGTGTGACATAGGCCATGTACACGTGTGTGTGTGCAGGGACATCATGGTCATGCATGTGAGACCAGTAATGTGTGAAGCACACGGTTGGTGTATGTTTTTAAATGCAACATGGGGAGCCCTATGCGGAATGGACACATGAGAGCATGCCAGTCTCTGTTCCTGGACATGGGTGGGGGTGAGGGATGGGTGCTGATGCCATGTACATGTATGGTGTCCATGTCTGTGTGTCTGACCTGCGTGTCTGTGACTTGTGAATGCCATGGATGTATGACACATGTCTGTGACAATGTTCAGAATCACTGATGCAGCCTAGTTATCCTTGCATCCACTGTGTCTGGGGTGTACGAGTCCAGATGGATGAAAGTACGGTGAAGTGTGTGCATGTGATAGGCATGACCCATGATGCATGTGAGTTCAAAAACAACATTGTATGTTTCAAGAGTCCCTTGGACATGTTTGCTAATGTCCATAGCATGCGCCATGCCTGTTACTGCATGTGTTTTGCCTGCACTGACCCATGTGTTGTGGGGGGACATGATGGAAGTGATCTTTGACAGTGCCACGCATCTGCTATTGCTTCCTGTCTAGGGGACCATGGTTCAGTACCCTGATGCTTGTGTTCTATGTCTCCCTCTACACAGCGCAAAGTGAAGAAGAGGGCGGAGACGGCGCTGTGAAGCAAAGCGGCGGGGATGCCCCCACGGCTGCAGAGGAAGGGGTGGGTGAGCCCCCACAGGGGCATGCAATGGCGGAAGACGGGGTGGAGCCATCCAGGTTGGTGGTTTCCACAGAGGAGGAGGAGGCCGCTACTGAGCCGCACATGGGACCTGGTGCAAGTGGTGCAGTCCACGGCAGGGGCAGGAGGCAGCACAGGTTGCAGTGGAGGTGCCTGTGGATGTCACTGTCCCTGACACTGTGACTGCACCACCATGCACCAGCAGGGATGCCCCATCCAAGGCCCGTCCGCAGGTAGGGGGGATGTCCTTGTCATCTGACTCCCCTCCACCTGCGGACGAGGGGACCCCTGGCCGTATGGAGAAGGTCCTTATTGGTGTCGCGTTGCACACGGGTGTCATTCGTGAATAGGTGCGTGCTACCCGGGGGGAGCACGCATGTCATCACGAAGAGCACCGTGCCAACGTGGCCCAGTTGGGTGCGGCCGTGGTCGGGGGTTTCGTACATGTGTCGGGCACTCTGGCGACCCTCTCCTCCTCTGTGGAGGCTATGCGCCAGTGTTCCGGCCCAGATGCCACCAGGGCCCCCTGTGGACCTGCCCCGACCAATGCAGCCAACTCGGTGGGGATCCCATCCCTGCCACAGTCGGGAGTCGGAGGTCCAGCAGGGGTGGACACACCAGCAACTGGACCCCAGCAGATGGAGGATGTGACGGCATCATCGGGCAGGGCACGTGCACGACGGCGTCGGTGGATGCTGTCGTGCTGGCACAGGCAGTTGCGTCAGAGGCAGCGGCAGGCTCGACGTGGGAGGCATCATGGCTCGGGGCCATCAACATCAGGGGGGCAGGCATCGGCCGGAAAGCAGGAGAACCATGGAATGGGAGTGTCTTCCGTGTGGGAGCGGTTGGGCCAGCAGATAGGTGTGGAGCAGCAGCGGGCAGAGGAGGAACGGCTCACAATGGTCAGGGCAGAGAACTCCATGCGGAGGGCGCTGAGGCGGGCTGAGTGCCTTGATGGTATTCGCAGGGAGTTGGAGCTGGACACTGCATTATCCCTGCAAGACCTCGGGGCCAGGGAACATGCCCGCCTCCAAGCCATTGAACAGGAGTTCGATGATGCCCTGGCCCATGACAACAACCAGTGAGCCTTCGGACTAGCCCGCTGCCCTTGTAAATAGTTATGTAGTTAGTGTTAGGTTTCCTTTGCTTTTTTATTTATTTTGGACCTTTTGGACATTGGACCACATTTTTGTATATAGTTTTTTTATTAGGTAGTATTTTTAGATGGGTTTAATTTCTTCAGTTGGGATCATGGACCCTGGATTGTTTATCTGTATATAGTTGACTGTTGGATTTTAGTTTTTTTTTTTGGATTTACCCATGGAGCAATGGTTTTCGGTTTTGTTTTTCCCTTGGATTTACTTTTTTGAACTGTGACTTTGGACACCTTTCCTTTGGATTATGAATTGTGGTTTTTCATTATTTTACGGACATGCTTCTTTTGGTTTTTAATTCCCATTGTCGTTTGTTTATTTTTAATTCCATTTATGTTGCTTTTAATACATTTTTTTCATCAAACTTCAATGTGTAGTATCATCTCATTGGTTTCATGCATATCATGATATGGGTTTTGACATTCACTTACACCCATTGTGTGTATGTGAGGGACATGTGTTCATTTACATACTTGCCATTGGGGTTGTATCATGTAATTGGCATTTCTAAGTGGGTGGATGCAATACTTGGGTGGGTGTTTGGCATGTGGAGGCTGCCCATAAGGGCCAGGGATCTAGATTGTGATGACGTGTTGGCTGGGGGACATGTGTCAGGGCCTGCTGGCAGGTGCCCCGCAATGCTGGGGGGTGGGGGTGCAGGGGGACATGAGTGGGACATGAGTGGGGGCCTGCTGGCAGATGCCCCACAATGCTGGGGGGTGGGGGTGCAGGGGGACATGAGTAGGGGCCTGCTGGCAGGTGCCCCGCAATGCTGGGGGGTGGGGGTCCAGGGGGACATGAGTGGGACATGAGTGGGGGCCTGCTGGCAGGTGCCCCGCAATGCTGCAGGGTGGGGGTGCAGGGGGACATGAGTGGGACATGAGTGGGGGCCTGCTGGCAGGTGCCCCACAATGCCGGGAAGTGGGGGTGCAGGGGGACATGAGTGGGACATGAGTGGGGGCCTGCTGGCAGGTGCCCCGCAATGCTGGGGGGTGGGGGTGCAGGGGGACATGAGTGGGGGCCAGCTGGCAGGTGCCCTGCAATGCTGGGGGGTGGGGGTGCAAGGGGACATGAGTTGGTGATCAGTAGTGCAAGGAGACATGTGCCTTTGCTGGGTGGCATGCCCATGTTGGGTGGGCTGCCTGCGGGACATGACCAGGGATGCAGGGTAGTCCCCTGTGGTGTGGGCTGCCTGCAGGGGCCGTGGAGGGTGTACAGGGAACACCTGGGAGGACCCACACTGCCAAATCACGTGTAGGACTCCCCGGCACCCCTGAAATACACGTACCCTGCTGAAATTGCGTGTGAAACTTCCCGCGCACCCCAGTAATACACGTACCCTGCTGAAATCGCGTGTGAAACTTCCCGCACACCCCAGTAATACACGTACCCTGCTGAAATTGCGTGTGAAACTTCCCGCGCACCCCTGGAATACAGGTACACCGCTCCACCAGGCCCGATCGCGTGTAGAACTTCCCGCGCACCCCTGGAATACACGTACACCGCTCCCCCAGGCCCGATCGCATGTGAAACTTCCTGCGCACACCTCAAATACACGTACCCAGCCCAATCGCATGTAAAACTTCCCGCGCACCCCTGAAATACACGTACCCAGGCCAATCGCGTGTGAAACTTCATGCAAACCCCAGTTATACACGTACCCGCTCGCACAGGCACTTTCGCGTGTGGAAGTTACCGCAAAACCCGTAATACACATTCCCCGCTTGGCGTTTGCTGTTTGGCAGTCCGGTAAACTGGTTTTGGGTTGTCGCAGGCCTTTGCGCTGGATTGGAGATTTTGATACCTTTTCCTTGCGCAAGGGCGTTCTTGGGGGCGTAACTGGCGCTGCTGCAGGGTCGCTGCGCCACTCTGCGCCACGGCTGGTTTTGGAGGCTAAAATCCATGAATACGCTGTGCGCCGAAATGGATTTTATCGCACGCGGCTGGCGCAGTCTATCGCACGGGAACACTGTGCGCCAGCCGCGTGCGACACTTTTGTGCGAAATTCCATGAATTACCCTATTAGTTTCCACAGGAAATTAAATATGTTCTTTGGTCGTGGTGGAGGTCTCAATCAGAGGGGGGAATGTAGAGGAGCAGATGATGTAATCTGTAGTGCCCGTCCCCTCACCTCTGTCATACTGGAAGCAAAGCAAGAAGACTCTGTGCATGGCACCAGGTATTATTCCAATACTGCACGAAGATATAAGAGACGTTATTCACTCAGACAGCCCTACCCAATGTATCCTTGCACTAATGTGGTGGAAGGATGTTGGCATACACCATTGGACATCCAAGAGCTGTAAATGAAGTCAAACCAGAGTAAAGTGATGTCATCAAGAGAAGGTATTAAAATGTACTGAAACAATATGTGAATACTTAAAGAATCATAATGTAACTGAAGTGATAAGAGACATATGAGTGCAGAAGAAACAGAGAAACCATATATACAAAGAAGATAAGTACCAGACGAGTAGTGAATGTATATACGCAGAAACACAAGGTAGATGAGATGAATAGAAGTTTGCTGCAGTAGAAACTATAATATGAGTAAAGCGGCCATGATGAGAAGATGAACGTCGGATCATGTCAAAACGACCTCACAGACAGACCAAGGCCGCAAATCAGAAACGCTGCAGAAAATAGCTTTGTGCAAGAAGCAAAGAATATCTGTTTGTTGAGACTAAGGATTACAAAGCAAGACAACTGGAAAGCACAAATGCAGTTAACCAGGATGAGCTATGAACGAAGGGCACATTTGACTTAGATTAAGTAGAAGTGAAAACATATGCAAGTGCCAAGATTTGGGCAATCAAGGGTGCATAAAGCAGAGGTAAGACGGAGCAACCAAGTCTCTAGAGGCTAAGAGGACTAATATCACCCAGCATAATTAAATCAAATAGCAGTAAAACAGTCAGCAAGGTCAACTACAAGGAAGAAACCTTGGCTCATGGTCTAACTGATGAGAGATGGTAGACTAATGGACAAATGTGGACAGTGGTCTAACACTCCCTGCACCAGGGTTTCGTTTTGCTTACATGCTGCTAATGAGTTGAAAGTCCAATGTTGAAAAAGTATGCCAACCAATCATCACTGGTTATGTAGTGGCATGCCATACAATGTTGCACGGGCCAACCTGCTGCTGTTTCTCTGCTATAATCTGTATTATACATATTAAGAGGTGGTTCAAGCGTGCCTCCACCTCCACCTAAGGGGCATCCTGTGATATTACTAATACATATATCAGGTATCGGTAAATATCTTCCCTTAACTTATCCCTCCCTTCAATACGTTTTATAGTTTGCCATGTAGGGTGACATCATAGATGGCGTGTGTTGAGGTCCTTTGTATAATCGAAGCTTAAGTGTGAGTCGGAGGACTTCATTGCAATGTTTGACAGATTGCCCTAATTTATTTGAGATGATAATAAAATAGTAATTTGTCATATTCTGTCCCGTTATTTGGGTCTGAAATCAATAGTTGGGAATTCCATCGAGTACACGAGATGCTCAAAGGTGCTAGTGCACAATGTAAAACACAAAACAGTACAAGTTACACCAATCGCTCATCACATGTAGATACAGTTACACCTTTTATGTTATCCATTTTTCTCATAGACACCAGGATTGCCAAATACTAAAGGTAACTCAAGTCATCCAATGTCATAAGTGAATAATCCATCTAATGAAGATGTTCTCTTATCTTTGTACTCTGGTATGTATAGCTCTGCATTTATAATGCTATACGCATCAAGTACAGGCACAGTAATGTAAAAAGCAGGAACCACTCACAAGTCCTCTATGCCGAGGGTCCTGGCCACACCAATCGGGAAAATCTCTGCTGCTCGCGCTCTACCCCAGTCAAATTAAGCCATTGGCTGAGAAGAGAATTAGTGCACCAAATCAAATGAGAACAAACTTCCAACTCAAGGCCAGCCACAAGGACTCCCAGTGCTTTTAAGCAGCTGAAAGGTTAAAAGTAGCCCTACACAAAACACCCACACAAATAACACTCATAAATCAGCACTCAGTCTATCAAAACATCCATAATACCCACAGTGTACTCCCACACGTGAGTTTGAAAGGTGACTCTAAACTGTTTTTAGAATCAAGTTCACCTTACTGCCTTCATAACTGTATACGATAACCAAAAACTCATAGAAGAGCCCAGACTTATCACTAGAGGATTCACCCTCCAATGGAACTACAACCTTACCCGTAAAGCTTCTAGCACACCTCAAAAACCTTCACACCATTTGTCCAAAAGTAGCTGCAGTTCCAAGCTCACACTCCAGTAATAGCATACTTAGGGCCACCCATCTCTCCTGCCTTTTGAACATGGCAATGCAGGTTCTAGGGAGTGAGTAGAGAGGAGTTTACTCTTCTATCTCTTTGTTGACTACATCCACACCCACACTGGCAACCACACATTGCTGAAGGCCTCAAAACAAACTTACAACCGAATTTACGATATACTCACATCATACTGGAGGGCATCCGGGATGTAGTACAGCTGCTCATCTCCCTGCCTAAGGAAATGTAAGGTCCAGGAACGTCGGTATTTTGTGCAGAACTAGCATTAAATAGTCTTTGCCTCCCTGCCATTACAAAACCTTACGTACATCTGGCCCAGTATTTCAACAGTTGCTCTCCAACCTAATTGTGAAATATGTTTGTGTTACAAGCGAAAGCAGGAACAAGTATTGGCAAATCCCATAGTTTGGGCGTTTACTGCTGTTCTTTGCATTTTCGATTTATAGGCACTAGGGTGAAAGGGGGAGAGTGAAATGTTTTAAAGGAGGATGCAATAAGGCACGCAGGTGTGCAAGAAAGAAGGAGAATAGCGCAAGGGAGGAAACAACTGAGAATGGGTGCCATTGATGATGAGCAAGAGGAAATATGAGTGAGAAGGTTGAGAGTGAGAGGGTAAGAAATAATGCAGATTGTGAGAGAAAGGATGAGAGGGTGTAGAGAGTGTGGGTGGTGTGGGTGGAGGGGTTGTCGAGAGAGTTGGGTGGGGTACAGAGAGTGGAGGTTGGGTGGGAGGGGTTAGAAAGTCTGGGGTAGCGTATTGGGTGTGGAGATAGTTGGGGAGGGTGGGTGGAGTTAGAAATAGTGGGGGTATGATGTGTGGGGGTAGAGAGAGTGGGGCTAGGGTGGGTGGAGTAGGGTGGGTGGTTGGAGGTAGATTGGATTGATAGAGAAAGACAGAGTGGAGGTACAGTAGGTGGGGTAGTGAGTTAAAGTAGGGTTGGTGGGGGTAAATAGGGTGGGGTAGGATGGGTGAGTGGGTAAGAGAAAGTGGAGGCTGGGCTGGTGGCAGTAGAGAGTGGAGGTTCGGTGGATGGGGTTAGAGAGAGAGGAGGTAGGGTGGGTGGGGGTGGGTGGGTACAGAGAGGGTGAAGGTCGGGTGGTTGTTGGCTGGGTGGGGTTAGAGATAGTGGGGTATGGTTTGTGAGGTAGAGAGAGTGGGGTTATGGTGGTGGAGGTAGAGAGAGTGGAGGAGGGTTGGTGGGTGGGGTAGAGAGAGTGGGGGTGGGTGGAAGTAGAGAGAGTGGGTGTAGGGTAGGGAGGGTGGGAGTAAGGCAGATGGAGTAAAGAGAGAGTTGGTAGAGAGAGTGGGCATAGGGTAGAGGTGTGTGGAGTGGAGGTAGTGTGGTTGGGGGTAGGGGGAGAGGTGGGTAGAGTGGATGGATGTAGTGTGTCAAGACTTGCTGCTTGCATGGAGTATGTATACCTCTGTCCCTAAGCAACCAACAGCGATATACAATGATCTTCACTGTTCGGAGATTAGAGCCACAGGTGGCATGAACAGGAACCAGAGTCCTCCAAGTGGCTGCTGTAAAGGAAGCAACAGGTTAAGTGAATGCAGAACAGGAATTGCGTTAAACTGATACTAGGTAAGAAGTAGAAGGCACCACCAGGATGTATTCTGCAAGAGTGTTAGATGGGTGGTGAGGCAGGGTAGTGTGTTCACAGGTGGTGAGGCGGAGTTGGAGTAAATCTGTTCCCTCAGTAAACCCAAGCAATAAGTGACTGGAAGCAACTTGAATGGTTGTCAGTCACTGAAGGGCTCACTGGAAGCACCTGCAGTAGCAGAACAAAGTTCAGGCAAGAGACTTAAGTTCTCTCCAAATGTTCGGAAGAACCAAGAGCGTGGTTCAAATTGGAGTCCATGTGTCAAAAACAGAGGGGAGAGTGTTGTAATGTGCTTCCTAGCTGAGTGGATGACATCACTGCTTAATGGAATGTAGTGATGTCAGTGTGAGTGGAGTGTTAGTGTGTGAGGGTTCTATGCTTGGCAGTTGGAGTTATGCTGACTTGGAAAGGACATGCCAATGTTTTGTCCCTGGCTTTGAACTACAATAAATCTACTTAATAACTTACCTGCTGGCTCGGGTGTTCATCAGCTTCCAAGTTATTACACTGGCGACGAGGATGGGATCCTGTCGTGGAGGGGGCAGTCCAGAACCAGGAAACATTGCCCTCCATTGAATCCATGTCCTTGAGGAAGTTCAGCAGGTTTAGGGGCCCACAGTTGTTTTGACTAGGCAGTGCTAGTAGTAACAGCTGCTCTATGTGGGCCGCCTGTCCCAGTTACCGGGTGGTGCTGTGGACGGTATTTTGATCGGCACACAGTTCGGTGTGCGGTAACTGGGGAGCGTCTGCCATCAGGACCAAGCTGGCCGGGTGGAGCATGTGCAGATCCCCCGCTGGTGCCTTGGAAACTGTTCGGCGCACGTGTCGGTGTGCGGAGTACTCCGGAGGCTCCCGGTGCACAAATCGGTGTGCAGCGCTGTCTGGGCGCCTGTGTGCACTTTCAAGTTGGTTGGCAGGCCGGGCGTTGCCCCGCCGCGGACGGGCCCTGTTCCGGAGCGGAACCATGATCATGTTCTGCATTTGGGACCGGATGCCGAAGTAACGCGTCCTGTGGCAGGACGGGAGTGAGCTCTGGTCGCGGTGCGTGAGGGAGAACACTCTATGCAATACGCGTCGCCTCTAGAGCCCAGCTGGTTGCCGGCATGACAGAGGATGTTGGTCCGTGTCATATGTGCAAGGAGAGAGTGTCCGGGTGGAGCTGCTCCGTTTTTGTGGGTTACACAGGTCCCGCGTCCATTCCTGAGCAGAGGAGATGTTGCTCGGGCGGCGACCCAAGTGGAATGATGACGTCGCCTTCCATTGAGCGTGCGTTCCAGCACGGGGAACTGGAACGCGTATGTATGGTTGGTTGGAGCACTCGATGCTCCCAACGTGAGACGTGGCTACGGAGTCTGCGTGCGTTCCAGCGTGGGTGGCTGGGACGCGAGGAAGAGTTTGTTTGCCTTGAATGTACGCAGCAGAGTAAGAATCAATTCGTTACGCCTGATGTTGCCGGAAGACATGGGCATCGGTGGAAAGAAGCCAATGAGCAGGATTCCGGAGTTACCAAATTCGTCAGTGAGGCGGATTTACATGCAAGGGTGGTCGTTGTTTGGAACTACGACATCGACTTGGGTGTGCTACACGAATTGGATTCCTGCAGGTTTGTCAGGGCAGGTACTGAGGAGAGTGTCCCGGTGTCCTGTGATTTGTCTAATGTGCTGCGCGGGCTGGGAAAAAGTCGACATTTGGTTCACTGCAGTTCGCTGCGAGCAGGGGAACGTTTCCATTTTTGAGAACATTATCACTAGTTAGGTTAACTATTTATGTGGCGGCTGTGTTGGGTTGTTGTGAGTGTGCGTATTATGGGCCCGTGTGAGTGAGTGAGAACACGCGCTGAGAGTTGTGTATGGGTGATTGTTTAGGTTGTTTTGAGAAATTGCAATATTGTGTGCTAATGAGTTGTTAGTGTGTTCCTGCATTATTTTGCATATTGTTGTCTCTCATCCAATGATTCTTTGCAGGTGGAACTGTTCAATACTTAATATGTTTTCTTGCAGGTTGGATTTCCTTTATTGGGTTGTACGGACTCGTGGGTGGGGGCACTTGCGGGTTGAATTGTTTCTGTGAGAACAGCATTGGTTATCTTGTGCTGTGTGTATTTTTGATGCACTTACAGTTATTTTTTTTTCCAATAATTAACTGAAATAATGCATTTTGCACATCATTTTGTATTTGAACGTGTGTGCAATGTTTTGCGTGTATGCCACCCATCCTGTTTTGGGGGGTTTGCATTTGGTGCGTGAGGTGAACATTGCGTTGTGCAGGAGTGGAAGTGGTTGGTTATTGAGGCGTTCTGATGTGATGCAGTAGGTGAGGCTGGACCTGGGGTCCATGGTGAGTGGTGATTGGTGAGGTGGTGCGTTGTTGCAGTTTGGGGGACCAGGGGTCCATGGTGTGAAGTGTGCTGCGTTTTGCGTTCGCAGGAGGCTGGACCAGGGGTCCATGGTATGTAGTAGGTGTGCTGCGGGTGGCAGTAGGCTGGACCTGGGGTCCAAGGTGTGTAGTAGGTGTGCTGAGGGTGTGTAGTAGGTGTGCTGAGGCTGGCGGTAGGTTGGACCTGGGTCCAGGGTGTGTAGTAGGTGTGCTGCGGCTGGCAGTAGGATGGACCTGGGGTCCAGGGTTTGTAGTAGGTGTGCTGCTGGTGGTAGTCTGTGTTGCAAGTCCGTAATCAGTAACCAGAAGAAGGCTGTAGTCCGAGGTGAAGCACCGATGAGGGAAAGACAGGGTTATCCAATAACGAGGACCGAAGTCAAAAAGGTACTGTAATCAGAGGTCCGAGGATACAAAACGCCAAACTGCTGCAGCAAACAGCTGAGAAACACAATGTATCCGAGGAAACGTAGTTTTAAGTGTGTTTCCATGGAAACCCGGATCACATGATTACGGCTGTGTGCATCACGTGTCAGGAATTTGCGCAGTAACTTGAGGACGTGTTACCATGGAAACCGTGTCACGTGATTGTTGCGAACGTCGATTCTTCCTCCTCCGAGATCGTATAGACAAAGGAGTGCGCTGTTTCATATGGCCATACATGCACCAAGGTAATAACCATTTAAAATACACAGATGATCTTCTTTGCTGACGGTGCTGCGGGATAACAGTCTGTTTACTCCTGAGAGAGATGTGTGAGGTGTGGGTTCTAGTTGGTTGAGAAAGGATGTGCATGACATAGAGAGAGCCGGGGTAAGGTGGGATAGTTGGGGTAGAGAGAACAGGAAGAGAGAGTGGGGTAGGGTGGGTGGGTTGCGTTAATCAGAGTGGGGATAGGTGGGGGTAGAGAGAGCTAGGGTAGGGTGGGTGAGGGAAGAGAGAGTGTGGATAAGGTGGGTGGGTTTGGGGAGGCAGGCTGGGGGTGGGTGGGTTGGTTTCTGGGGTTCTAGATAGAGAGGATTGGGTGGTGAAGGTAAAGATGATGGGGACTGGGTGGGTGTTGGAAGAGGGAGCGGGGGTAGGCTGGGTGGGGGTAATTGTAATTGGTTATTTATAATGTGCTTAATACCCAGAGGTTTCTAAGCGTGGACCCGTGGATTGAACCTGTGTTGCTCCTCATCGTCTTGCTTCCAAGGCGAGTGTGTTGCCCCTGAGCTATCCTCCCGCGTGGAGGTTGGGTGGTGGTAGAGAGAGATAGGATTGGGTGGGTGAGGGCAAATAATGTGGTTGTAGGGTGGGTGGGGGTGGGATTAGAGGAGTCGGTGGGTATGGTAGTTGGTTGGGGGCAATAAATATGAAGAAAAGCAGCCTCAGGAAGACTTTCAAAAGGGGCCCAAAATAGCCCAAACTAAATCCAACTAACACATGTGATGGGCGTAGGGTAGGTGGATGAGGATAGAAAGAGTGGGTGAGTGGGGTTAGATAGAGTTGTGATCAGGGTAGAGAGTGTGTCCTGGTGTGGGCAGGTGGGTATAGAAGGATAGCATTGTGAATACAAAAAACAGATCTACTGCTGAAAGTAGCCCCAAAATAGCCTGAGTGTTCACAAAAAGTAGCCCAGTATTGCCCAAATGAAATCACTGCGCAGCTGGGAAATAAATAGCCAGGCACCCAACTTGCTTATTACCGAGCTGCTGATTGGAGCAAGTGTTTTTAGGAAACGTCTCATTGGGTTGTACGGCGGAGGAGAATGGAAAGGGATTTTAGTGGCCCTGGCCATTAACTTTGTTTCTGGGCCTCCCACTGACTGGCTAGTCCACTGCAGCAGGCTATATGGGTATATTAATGACTGACTAACGCGGTCATTGAATGAAAGAAGCGCCTGTGATGTAAGTACTGCCATTAATCCAGTGAGCATGTTTAATGTCAATACATTCACAATACCCCTCCCCACTTATTTTGACCATACTTAGGTTTCACATCTATGACTGTAAACGTTTTGTTACCATCCAAATGAAAGCGCTTCAGTTCCAGGTTTTTAGTAGATGGATTATATCATGACTGCTAAGAAATCCATTGTTGTCATACTTCTGGATTTAGCAACTAAACTATCAATATTCCATTGTCACACTAAAGGATGTGAGGTATGGCAATATGCTATAAATTACTGCAAGATGTAATGCAAGTCCGAGGCAACAAATGCTGTGTGCAGCAACTGGAGCATTCTTCGCAAGGCTATAACGTTTGCGGTTAGTAAATTCACCCAATCTTGATTTGAGGTTGCCTCTTCAAAGGCATTGTTCAAAATGTTTAATATGCAATTTATTACATTCTCAAAGCATGCCATTCACCAAATAGCCAGTCTGCGTGATGTATGCGATTAGAAAAACAAAAACAAAAAAAAACATTACTGAAGTGGCTGCTATTAAACAACTTCATAGTGGGAACTCTCCCGGGCCTGACGGTCTGACAAGTGAATTTTATGAATTCTTTGCCGCCCAATTGTCAGGCACTCAATATGCTTGGTACTGCATTAGAATCTAGGCCAGGGCTCTGCAAATTGTTTGATGTGTCAGTACACAAGGTATCTACTTATATGAATATGATGCCCATGGAACCAATGCATCTAGAATCTTGGGAGAATTGCGCGAGGCTTGGTCAGAGGGTTTAGGTTTGGAGATAACTGCAAAAGAATGGGAAGATTTGCTCAGGGCCGGGTCTAAAACTAAGATGGATATGTGCTTGAGGCTGATGCGACAAAAAATGATAGGGAGTCTTTAGTGGACTCCAGTGAGAATGCATACATTGAAATTAATGGATAATGACCTCTGTTTGGGTTGTGGTTACGAAAGAGGAACCTTGTTACACCAGATTTGGAGCTGTTCACGAGTACGTGTTTTCTGGAAGGAGGTTTTAGTCAGGATTGATATGATTCTGAATATTACATTTTCTCGATTACCCAAGCAAGTGATTATACTTAATCTCAGGAGGATAGCTCAGGGGCAAAGTGCTAGCCTTGGAAGGAAGATGACTCAGAGCAACACAGGCTCGATCCCGGGTCCCCGCTTAGAAACCTTTGGGTATTAAGCACGTTATAAATAACCAATTACAATTACTGCTATGTAATGGGAGGTGCACAATCACAAGCGATTATGGTGAGTGGATAGCTAAGGCTCTAGTTGTTGCAGCTAAATTGATCTTGATAGTCTGGAAGACTAGGAAAAAGCCCACTGTAGAAGATTGGTTGATAGAGATGAAAAAGTATTAATGTTAAATAAGGATCATGAGCATTTGTACCTCACACTATGGAGTCCTTTTAACACTTTGTATGAATGATCTGCTTTCCTCTATATTACGGCAGGTTTATTTGTTGATTAAAGTATAGAAACTGTTTAGTGTTGATGTGTAACTGTTGTATGTGTGTTTGTTTGTGTTGTGTTTTGTCCATAGAATGATGAGTTTAGGGTCCTTTAGGAACGTGCATGTAATGGATGGAATCACACAGAATAACTCCAAGTCCAAATAACCAAACCAACTCGAACGATGGCAAAGTACTGTTTTATTAACAATTATCTAAAACAGGGAGTTGCAACGAACATCAACTCAATTTCTCTCAGTGATCTTCAAACAAAACAAGGTTAAATATCAGAAAAATATCAAAGGTGACATCATACTACGTGGCAAATAATGAAAAATCTACTTAAGGTCAGGATTAATAGAAAGTGAACAAAAGGAACATTGTGTAGAGTTTTAACAAGCAGATAAAATATTTAGATTTTTGTATAATTAAGCGGCAATAGATGGTGCCAGCTCAAATTGATCAGTGTGGTATATTTGATAACATAAAGAAAAGAATAAAAAATCAGGTAAATATGAACAGTTGAAATCGACTTGTTATCATGGAAAACCCTCCTCTTCAACACTTCCGCAAGACATTGCCAAGATGCACAGCTAAGATAAAGAAATATCATTCGGAATGGGTCTGAGGCACGACTAATAAGAACTCATGCCGTAGGCTCAGGAGGGTTTGTTGTCAAAAACAGTATTGTGATATATGACAACATATTTGCATGCTATATATTAGGGAAAGAAGTTACAGAAACGGTTGGCTGTTTTAGAGCTATGGAAGCTGTTTCAGACTGAGAAAGAAGATTCATAGAAGGAGTGGATGCTTGATCAGCATACAGGGGGGATAAAACACCTTCTGCTCCCCTAATCCCCCTGAGAACTAGAGTGTAGACACAGAGGAGAAGGGCTCTTATCCTTTTAATGAATTGAAAGCAGTGGTGCGGTGTGTGAATCTGACATATGAGCCCCCCACTTATTTATAATAGTGAGGACCATGTGGAAAAGAGAAAAAGCAAAGAATGCAAATATATCTTGACACGCGGTGAAAGTGAACAGCGTGATGAGAGGAAGAGCAGACAAGATAGACAGATGGAGATAGATGAAGAAGCAAAAAAGCAGAAATAAATAAAGGACACAGCTAAGGGAATGACATAGTACAGAACAAATGGATCGGAGGACAGATATTACTCAAGTTGGATGATAAGGGTATTTATGGGGTTTGAGAAAGAGATGAGAGTGAAGAGTGGGAAAAGAAACAAAAGGAAGAAGAGAAAGAAAGAGAATGCAAGCAAAGGGAAGAACGAAGAAGGTAAGAGGCCAGGAACGAAAAAGGAGAGACAAGAAGAGGCTAGAAACTAGAGGAGATAGAAGCAGAAAGAATGAAGGTACATAGGTTGCAAATAGGGCGAGAGGAAGCTGAATTAAGGGAGATGAGGAGAAGGGATGAAGAAATGAACAGAAGTATGGGACTAAAAGATGACAAGATAGATTATCTATGTCATAGAAGCATACAGCTGATTGAAGCACAAGAACTACTTGAGGAAGAGAAAGGGTCACAACAGCCCTGCAGGGAGCTGCAAGGGGTACCAAGAATACCATCATGGGCTGATGTGTGAGAGACGCAAGGCATAGAGAAAAGACTTGGGGATTTATATAGTCAAATGAGGGATAAAGAAGGGTATAGAACCCAAGAGACTGTAGAATGATCTCTATCAAGGGAAACTGGAGGTAGGTCAGATGACGTTGTAACAGACGAGCATAGAGCGCTGTCTTTACGTAGACTAGATCTTGATGATGGGGAAAAGGATAACAGTCACACAAGATGGGACATAATAATGTCAGACAAAGAAAGGCAGGAAAATGAAAGAGCACAAAGGGAGAGCGCATGCATATTTTCAAAAGAATCGAGCTCAGAGAAAGGGGTAAAATGGACAGATTTAGAGGGCCCCAAAAAAGAACACCAGAATCGACACCATCCACTGATCGATGCACAAGCACGGTAGCGCATTGCAGGGGATGTATCCCCGCCTTATGTAAGCAGATTAAGTGCACTACCAGGACGGATACAAACGGGCGAAACTAGCTCTTCCTGGAAGATCAGAAGTGTAGGCAGGTATGGTTATGGACCAATACTTTCACAATTCCCAATAATAGAGAAAGGGGAGGATGACCACAATATATACCAGGACCACAAATGAATAAAGACAATTTAAGATGTAAATTACAGAGTTTAACTTTCGGTGCAGGAAAATGGATTAATGAGTTAGAGAGAATGACATCAGAAATGACGTTAGTTATGGGTGACATAAAAGGCTTGCTAGCAGCTAACATAGGGGAGAGAGCTGATGACATTTGGAAATGAGCAGGTGTGACTGCACAAAATACGACACAAGATAGAGCACCATTTATTAATTACAGAGCAGATGTATGGCAGGCGCTCAGAGTACAATACCCCGATACATCAGATATGGGTGCGATTATGACAAGGAAAATGTGGGAGGATGAAGAACCTGTTGCTTATATTCAAGATATTTAAGAGAAATGGTGAATTGAGATTCGTGAACTGTGGGATAAAACGGTACCATTATTTTATCACATTTTGTGTGAGGGACTGTCCGAGCCAGTGTAATGGCAACTAAAGAAACAGGTGAGAATGGAAGCGAAACCATGAGCAGAAATATAATTGACAATAGTGCATCACTGCTGATTAATGCAGGAGAAGAATAAGAAGACAGTTGAGAGTAGAAAGGAGGAGGAAGTGAAGTTAGTCCAGAAGAAGTTGTCAAAAATAGCCACAGACAGAGCGATATTGACAAATAATGAAGGTGGGGTGACACAGGAGATGAAATCAGTGCAGCAGGATAACGTAATGTATCCCACAGATCAGAGTGGGTGAAATATTTGGCCAAGGGGAAGAGTAAATGGGCCTAGAGGAGGAAAGGTGGATTTCAAAACCCTCAGGGAAAAGGAGGGTTTAATGGCAGACAACCACAACAATGTTGGTATTGCAGAAGAATAGGACACATAGCTAGAACATGGAGAAGCAGAGGAGGCGTGCAGCTAAATTGGCAAGCTCCAAGAGGGGGTTGGGCAATGCTCCACAACATAATATAGAACCACAGGAATATTATGCCCAAGATCACATGCAGGTTCAAACATATGCACTGCAACCACAGCAAATGCAGCAAGTACCATAACAAATACAATTGCTAAAAGGGCAATCACAGCAAGTACCCATTCAAGCACAACAGGTACAAACTCGGCAAGCACAGACACAGCAGGCCACAGTACCACAATGGAATATGACTAGAGTATCCCAGCAAGCACCTGCACCCAAATTAGGGAGTTTGACTGTGGTAGAAGGACATCCTTTAACAGGATGAATGTATATCCACAATAGGACAGCCCACAGAGCACCCTGATGTGTTCGGTACTATCAGTGACACTAGACCCCCAAGAGGAACCAAGGGTCAAGATAGGAGGCAAGACATTTTCATTTCTTGTGGACACTGCCGCAACTCTTTCCTGTGTCCGTGATAAATACCCAGTGTTAGGTATTGCAATGAATGTGCAGGGATTCTCTGGGGCGATGAGTTTAGTTCCATATACAGACGAATTACCAATCTCTATGGGAGAACACAACATGTCTATGCCATGTTTATATTCTAGGCAAACACCAGTTAACATATTAGGGTGTGACTTAATGAGGATACTTAACATGACGATATCTTTTACTGATGAAGGAATAGTGTGTTCCACTTCAGGGATACATTATATGAAGGTGAGAGAGTTTATATTAGCATTTACAGGTCAGCAGGGATTATGAGGGTGTCCCTTTGGACCCTGAAGTATGTTTGTATGGAGTGACTGTTTTATTTTTGTGGTTGCCCAGATTGATAGGTAAACTATTAAAAATACCTGATGAGTTTTTGTTCAGACCAGACATCCATATGGATGATGAAGGGCAGATTATCCCATTGGAGGTCAAAGCAGAAGGGGTTAGAAAGAAAAGGGTGGTTCTTCATGGAACAGATATTGAGGGAAGAGGATGGAGAACAGTAATAGACCTTAGTGAAGGAATTGGGTTGACAGATTTGACAGACGAGGAGTAGTTTAAGGATGAGCACTAAGATGATGTATTAGTATTTTTCATAAATCTCACTTATTGGATAAAAGTAGACAATAGAGAAATACCTCAGTGAATGGCAGTGGTAAAAAATATATATATATATATTCCAGGTAGATTTAGAGAAAGTGCCAAAGTTTTTATGGAACACAAGTCCATATGATGTGGGTCTGTCTATTAAAAGGAATAGCAGCAGTTAAAATCAAGATTAAACCAGGAGCACTTTTACCATGTGCCAAGCAATACCCCAAGTCCAGAGAAACGGATAAAGGTATATTCAAGACCATTTCTGCTTTAATGAAGCAAGGAATAATGGTGCCATCTGATTTAAGATGTAACACGGCTGCGTACCCAGTGAGGAAATTGACAAGTGGGTTGTGGAATTTATTCCGGATCTTCGCCCTCTAAACAATATAGTCAAAGCTGAGTTTCCTTTAGTTCCAAATTCCACGACAATATTGTGCAACATCCCATAAAAGGTGAAATATTTTACAGTCATAGATTTAAAGAATGCATTCTTCTTTTTAATTGCCCTCCATGAAGACTCACAGGATTTGACTTCCTTTTCGTATAGAACGACCCACCTGAAACATACTCGATTACCCCAGGGGTACTGTGAGTCCCCTTCAATCTTTAATAGAGTCCTCCAGATGGACTTCGGCAATGTTCAGCTCAAATGTGCAATAGTCCAATACGTGGATGACATTTTGGTGTGCAGTGAGACAGAAGAAAGACGTTGATAAAATTCAATTAAGCTCATGACTATCCTCTCAGAGAAAGGATATAAAGTAGACAAAGAGAAGCTACAATACTGACAGGAAGAGGACTTGTACATAGGACAGTTCATTTCTCATGAAGGGAGGAAAGTGACGCCTGAAAGAGCAGAAACAATTATGAAGACCTCAGAACCTAAATCTGTGAGGGAAATGAAAACATTTTAGGCCTATGTAATTATTCCAGGGCCTGGGTTTTTTTTACAGTACCTATATTCACCACTTTTAAAATAGCTTAAGGAAGCACAGGTGGGTAAGAGTAAAATAATATGGTCAGATGAGATCACTGAAGGATTTGAAAAATTAAAAAAAGGCTATCAGTACAGCCCCTGTGTTGGGAATTCCATTTAATCATGAAGAATTGTATTTATTTTCCCATTCAAATGGAGAAGTCATCACAGCAGTCCTTACATGAAAGATAACATTAGGACATGGACACAAACCATTAGCCTATTATAGTGGGATTTTAGATCCAGTTATGAAAGGGCATTATACTTGTGAGCAGTCTTTTGCTGCTGCTGCATTCGTGATTGAAAAAGCTTCAAGTATAACAACGGGGTGTGCAGTAACTTTATTTGTTGAGCATGCATTGTTTGCGATTTTAGAGAAAGCCAAAAGTACACTGACCACACAAAGAGCATCAGTATACGAGGAAATTATATGGAATCCTGCGATTAAAATTGTCGGATGTAAGAGAGTGAACCCAGCAACATTCATAGCTGAACCAGTAGGAGAGGATGATTATGTACATGATTGCACAACGTATACTGAACACTATAATGAAATTCGCCAATCTAGAGAAAATGCCCTCGGGAAGGGGAAGATGTTTTTATTGATGATTCTTCAAAAATGTATCAAACGACTGGAGAAAGGCATACTGAGTCAGTGGTAGTAAAGCTGTACCAAGAGGGTAAATTTAAAGAAGTGACAAGCGTGAGATTGCCTTCTCATTGCTTAGCATAGGCTGCAGAATGTGTGGCGCTTATACCCACGCTTCAGAAATTCAAAGATGAGGAAGTGATGGTGTACTCTGACTCCGCCTAAGTGACATCAACTGTACATGCAGGTCTGTCATGCTGAAAAAGGAGGGTCTTACTCCACGCATACGGCACTTCAGTGCAACATGCAGCCTTATTGGGTAAACCTATTGAAGAACTAGCACTCCCTTTGACTCTAGCAGTCGTAAAATTTGCAGCGCATTCAAAAAGTACAGATATAATTTTTTGAAATAGAAAGTGTTAAACAAATCACAGGATGATGCATTTTGGTAAAGGAGGGCTGTAACATGCTGTCTATTGTCCAGTTGAGATGCAAGGGCAAGCATCACAAGAAGAAAAAGAATTATGGAAGAAGCTGAGGTGTTCTTTATACCCCACTGAGGCAATTTCGGAGACAGGATCACTGGAAAGTAATGCCTCTAGCATTATTAAGGGTAGTGCTGGATCGGCTCCAAATCCCTGTGCATTTTACTTGAGAGAGTTTATCTGATTCAATAGCAGAAGAGTGGTTTCCGCCAAACCTGTTAGAGCATGTGGCACAGTTTATTGTAAATTGCATTGTGTGCCAGAAATGTACTGCAGGGAACACTTTGCGAACAGTGAGAGGAGCAATTCTTAGCCCCAATGGCCTATTTCAGAACCAACATATAGACTATGTAGCAATGCTGCAGACATGCAATGGTTACCGATATATGCTGGTCGTGGTATGCCATTTTTCTCGATGGAACGACGCAGGTCCATGCACAAACTTTGATTCCATGTGCAGTGCCAAGTTCCATGTGTTTGAAGTGTACCCAAGATGGGGTGTGTGTGAGCTGTTGCGGTCTGACAATGGACCACATTTTGTAAATGAGTTGTTCGAACAAATTGTTGTCATATTAGGCATTAAGCATGCAATTTCTTCTGCTTATCACCCATAAGCAAATGGCGCCTGAGAAAGATTAAACGGATTATTGAAGGAAAGGATTGCAAAGATCAAGATGACCCTAAAGAAGTGATGACTACATTGCCTACCCCTAGCCTTATACAACGCAAGGAATCAGCCTAGCTCAGATCACCATCTAACTCCTCATAAATTGGTGACTAGATGCTGTATGAGAACCCTCCTTGCACCTCCAACTAGGTTAAACACTGTTGCTCATAGTGTAGCAAGACATCAGGTAATGAGATGCATGATTACCTAATAACAATGATTTATTTATTTTATTTGTTTATTTATAGAGCGCCGAAAGCTTCAGGCATCGGGTCGCTGAACACATACACAAGGACAGTCCATCAATAACAAGACAGTACCAGCGAGGGTTGGGGGGGGTGATACAAGGGAACTACCAGATTAAGTGAGTTTTCAAAGCTGTCTTAAAAGTTTTCAGATTGTCATCAGCTGTGCGGGCAGTAGGCAGGAGTTTCCAGAATTCGGCTGCTTTAACAGCAAAAGATTTAACTAGACCTTTTTCACACTTGTATATGGGGCATTTGAGCTGTTTTTTATCTGCTGCTTGCAGTACTCGGGCAGGGTGGTATTGTGGTATGAGAGTTTTTAGGTAGGTTGGGGCGGTTTCATGTACACAATTGATCCCGCTTCAAAGCAAATTATTTCTTGGATGGATAACCAGTGTAGTTTCCTCCTGTTATGCGTGATGTGCTTGTGTTTTGTGAGTTTGTTAACAATATGAACCGCATTGTTTTGTAGCACCTGACATTTCCCAAAATTGTTACTTAAGGCACTGATCAACAGAGAGTTGCTGTAGTCTAATTTGGACAAAACCGTGGCTTGGGAGTAATTGCAGCTTTTGGTCATCTGGTTAACATATGCTTCAGAGTTAAGAGAGGCCTCCAATAGGATACCTAATGTATTCACCTTGTCAAGAACCTGGATGCAGTTTGTACCTATTTGAAATTTTGTGTACTCAGTGCCCAGTTTGGAACGCGTGGCTGCTGAGGCAAAAATCATTAGCTCTGTTTTTGCGCCATTTATGCATAGCCAATTTGTTGAAACCCAGTCCTTCACGAGATGGTATATCATGGATAAAGTTGTGGCATCATTGGCATACGCTCCTGTGATTTCAATGACTAGTTGAGTGGCATCAGCGTAATTGGTGAAAAACACACCCAGATCATCCAGGAGCGAGCAGAGGGGTCTGACATATAGATTGAAAAGTAATGGTGGAAGACTTACCCCACACCACACCAAATGGGAGACTTAGGAGATTGTGCTTTGCCCCATTGGATTCTTGACTGGAGTGGCCTAGCATTTGTTTAAGAATACCATGGTCCACCAGGTCAAAAGCCGTGGATAAAGCCAAAAGAGTCAGGATGCCCACTTTGCCTTCTTCGATGATTTGTAGCATATGTGACTGACGGTCTATGAGGGCAGTCTAAGTACTATAGTTTGGCTGAAAGCCTGACTGTTTAAAATGTATGATGTTTTCTGCTTCGATGAAAGATTGATATTGCCTTTAATGCTGCTTTGTCCAATACTTTGAGAAGGACGTTACAGTTAGTGATGGGTCTGAGGTTGTTTGGGTCTTTGGGGTCCAGGATGTTTTTATTTTTAATTGGGGTGATTTCTACAATCTTGATGTCCTTGGGAACCTTTCCTTCCCTAAAGGAGGCATTTACGAACCTGGTGAGAAAGGGTGAGAATATTTCCTGATGATTCAAGATAATTTTAGAAGGAATAATGTTTTCAGAAAATGCTGTGGGTCTCATTGATTTAAGTATTTTTTCCATATCGCATATGTCTATTTTAGTAAATGAGAATGTGGGGCGAGGCTTGATTAAGGCTTGACAGTCTTTGTGTAAGGTGGAATCACCTGAAGTAGTCTTGGACTCTTATCTTGTCTTTAATTTTGATAGCATGTGTTTCTTCTATGACTCAACAGGTCAAGAATCAAAGCGAGGGGTCAAAGAGAAGCGACAAAGATTATCAACCCATTGAAGTAGAGGATTTCTTAAAACAACCAAGTCTATACCCAGGAGACCAGGTGCTGTTCTGAAAGTTTGTACGCACTTGGAGTACTCTCCCCTTTGAAGGTCCATACGAGGTGGAAGAAGTCACACCTACAGCAGGCAGGCTAAAAGGACAAAGAACCTGGCTTCATTTGCACGACATCAAGCCATATAAAGGAGAAACCCAGACCACTCCTGCAACTACCCACCATGAAGCAAGGGAAGAAGTTCTGCGTATGCAGACTCGTTCTATGGTCAAGAGTAAAGACAAGGAAAGTGAAGAACACAGCAGCACCTTAGACTAAAGGCCAATATCTTTTAACATTTGACAAGAATCACATAAACTTGCAGTTATGCTGGAACTTTTTAGATAGGCTCAAGAGACAATGCATTGAAGTACTGGAGCTAAAAGAAGAAAAGCACACTTCATCTATATGTTATAGTGATAATGATGTGCTATTTATATAGCGCTTTAATCCAAAGCTCTTTACAGAGCACATATTTACATACAATATCACACAACCGAAATTGGTATTCATTTATCGACCTTGGAAGGATGAAAGGCTGAGTTGGCCTTGCCGGGATTCAAACCTGGGACCTGCAGATCACGCTCAGATTGCAGCAGCGAGCACTCAACCCTCTGAGCTATCTTACCGGCATTACTTGCTGCAATAAGATTACATACATTCGTGTATGCTGTTTTTACCTACATATTACAGTCTTATCCAGCTCTAATAAGAAGATAAATCAACGACATAACGTTTCTTGGAAACCCTAAGAACAATCATATTATTTTTTAAATGATTATTGCAATCATCATGCAGTTCTTGAAATAAAGGTGTGGTTTATAGAGACTTACAGAGTTACATATTAAAAGTGTGAGCAAAAATGAGGAGGTTTGGATCTACTTGGTCGAAAATATTTGACCATTTCACATTTGACCAAATTGTATTTGGTTGTTTTTTTTGGTGGAAAATGCGGGGGAGGCCCCCGAAATCCCTGCCACCGTTTTCCTTACCAAAGCACATATATATATTAATCTAAATTTAACCAACTGTTGACCAAAAAAAATCACAAAAGGTCTGTCAAAAGTAAAAGGTCAAATGTTTTTCGAACAAGTAGGCTAATACTGGGGAAAACCATGAAGGTATAAATCGTTTCTTGATAATTTGGCTCATTTAAATAATAACCTATGGTATCAACCCATGAAAAGGTGGTAAGTAGAACGTCAGATGAAAGCTGCTATGTGTGTTCATTTATACATTATGCTTTCGGAACCTCTAAAATATTCCTAGCAACAGAAGTATTAGTGAAAAAGGCACATTGCCTGACACAACTCACACTTTGCCTAACCGGAGGACAATTCCAAGGCAGAACAGCATCCATAGTGTGGATGAATAAAGTGACATCTCAAAGAGAACACAATTATGTACAATAAATAAAATCAAGACAGAAACCAGAAACAATGCATCAAGTAATAAAATACGAAAAGCCTAGAATAAATGGAGCAGGAATCAAGATTGAAGAAAAGAAGATGCAACAATGCAAGGATAAACATGGGAAGGAAATACAAGAATGCTGGGAAAGAGGTTAACTACAAATGAAAGGAATGGTGCATACTCCAGAAGGATGGGCTGAGGATTGGTTGTGTGCAAAGCAGTGGCATTACCCGGACAATGTGGGAAGTAGTTGGGCAAATGCAGAAAAGGAATGCAAAAACCAATTGCCTAAGATAGCAATATTGTTGACATGGGTCGACGATGAGGGAGGACCATTGCAGATACTACGCTGAAGAATGCGTCTTTATGCTTCAGAAACAATTACATGGTAAAAGTTGGAGAGAACCGCAACTGTGGCTGGATTTTCGCTCTACCAGGCATGAAGTAAGGAACAGCAGTCCTGATGGACCATCACTGGGACTGTGGATCAGGAGCATATATAAACTTGCCAACAAAATGGGGAGCAGTTTGTCCATAGGTGCTGATAAGCATGCCAGCCTTAGTAGTACTACAAAGTGACCTGCAGATAACAGACTTCCCAAAAATGGACACACACCTCAGGAAGAAAAGATTGTTTTATCAAAGCATACTGAGGAGAGATAATTACTTCTCACCAAAATCAATAGAACCATATTATGACATTCCAGATGAGCATACGTTTTTCAGCAGAACAACAATGATATGTATAGCTATATTCCTGCAAGGAATTCAGACTGCAGTGAATGCCCAGTGGATGCAAATCTCTACATAGGAGCTGCTGCAAAAAATCAATGCAATTAAAGGATTTACTGTGATCAGAGAGGAGTTGAGGGCAATCAGGCTTCTGGCCCTCCAGAACAGGTATGTCCTGGACCTAATTACAGCAATGGAAGGAGGCATGTGTGCCAAAATCGAACCTTCTTGCTGTACATTTACACCTGCTCATGATGAAATCAATGGGACTTTGACATAAGCAATAACGATGCTGACGACCCTGGATACAGAGATGGGGGAGGAAGTTGACAAGAATGAAGAGGATGGCTGATTTTCGTCTCTGTTTTGATGGATTCCAACCAGATTGGCAAATGCCTTCAATTTACTTGGAGCAGTATTAGTGTTGGTATTGCTAGGATTTTGTCTCATAAGGATTATCTTGGGACAATGCCAAGAAAGCTATTGGGATGAAGATAATGATTCATCTAGATGCTGAAACTAGCAAGCAGTTGCAAAATGAGGAAAGTACCCATGAGAATATAAAGAAAATCTCCCTTGACCCTCCAGGAATGAAGTTCTACTATCCCCAGGAGGATACAAAATATGTAGGACAGTGGATATTCTGTCCACCATCAGGAGATTGCTGCCACATGACCTGGAGTGTGGATGAACATACAAAGAATGCAGTCACCTGAGGGGGGGTGGTGACAAAGATATGGGTCCCAAAGAAACGAAAGTATGAAGAGATGATAAAGGAGAAGGAAGAGCAGAATGTGGTCAAGGAGTCGACCAGAGGGTGGAATGTTGAGGAGCAGGTGGATGCATTTTCCCTAACTCCCCCCACTCACCGCTGTCATACTGCAACAGGAGGAGAAGGGCCCTATATGAAACTTAGGGGGTAATTCATAGAATTCAGCGCACAAGTGGCGCACGCGGCTGGCGCACAGTGTGCGCGTGCGGCAGTCTGCGGCAGCCGTGTGCGCCAAAACCCATTTCGGCGCACAGCGTATTCATGGATTTTAACATCCCTAAGCAGCCGTGGCGCAGAGTGGCGCAGCGACCCTGCAGCAGCGCCAGTTAAGCCCCCAACCCCACCCCATGCGCCATGAACAGCGCACAAATCCAGTACATGGTGCACAGGCCAGTGGACCAGCATACAGCCCCCCAACCACGAAAATGCATGTAAAACTCCCCACGCACCCCACGGAATACACGTACCCCGCTCGCACTAGGCCAATTGCGTGTAAAACTCCCCGCGCAGCCCTCAAAACACACATACCCCGTTCATTTGCGGGAAGTTTCACACGCGGTAGGCCCTGTGTGAGCGGGGCAGGTGTATTTCTGGGGTTCGCGGGGAGTTTCACACGCTGTAGGCCCTGTGCGAGTGGGGCATGTGTATTTCTGGGGTTCGCGGGGAGTTTCACACGCTGTAGGCCCTGTGCGAGCGGGGCACGTGTATTTCTGGGGTTCGCGGGAAGTTTCACACGCTGTAGGCCCTGTGCAAGCGGGGCACGTGTATTTTTGGGGTTCACAGGGAGTTTCACATGCTGTAGGCACTGTGCGAGCGGGGCATGTGTATTTCTGGGGTTTGCGGGGAGTTTCACATGCGTTAGGCCCTGTGCGAGTGGGGTACGTGTATTACTGGGGGTCGCGGGAAGTTTCACACGCGATAGGCCCTGTGCGAGTGGGGTACGTGTATTACTGGGATTCGCGGGAAGTTTCACACGCAATTGGCCCTGTGCGAGTGGGGTACGTGTATAACTGGGGTTCGCGGGAATTTTCACACGCGATAGGCCCTGTGCGAGTGGGGTACGTGTATTACTGGGATTCGCAGGAAGTTTCACACGCGGTAGGCCCTGTGCGAGTGGGGTACGTGTATTACTGGGGTTCGCGGGAAGTTTCACATGCGATTGGCCCTGTGCGAGTGGGGTACGTGTATAACTGGGGTTCGCTTGAAGTTTCACATGCAATTGGAGCGGGGTACGTGTATTTCGGGGGTGCGCGGGGAGTCCTACACATGAATTGGCAGTGTGGGTCCTCCCAGGTGTGCCCTCTACCCCCTCCACGGCCCCTGCAGGCAGCCCACACCACAGGGGACTACCCTGCACCCCTGGTCATGTCCCGCAGGCAGCCCATCCACCATGGGCATGCCCCCCAGCCAAGCCACATGTCACCTTGCACTAGTGATCACCAACTCATGTCCCCCAGCACCCCCACCCACCCAGCATTGACGGGCACTTGCCAGCAGGCCCCCACTCATGTCCCCCAGCACCCCCACCCCTCAGCAGTGAGGGGCACCTGCCAGCAGGCCCCCACTCATGTCCCACTCATGTCCCCCAGCACCCCCACCCCCCAGCAGTGAGGGGCACCTGCCAGCAGGTCCACACTCATGTCCCCCAGCACCCCCACCCCCAGCAGTGAGGGGCACCTGCCAGCAGGCCCCCACTCATGTTCCCCAGCACCCCCACCCCCCCGCAGTGAGGGGCACCTGCCATCAGGCCCCCACTCATGTCCCCCCCTACATGAAGTAAAGATGCACAATCATGGCCCACTTCTACACCAAAATACCACAGCACGCCACCCCATACTTGAGACGCAATGATTTCCCAATCCACCCCACACTGACATGCCTATCTCAAGACACAAACCAAAAGTCAACTATGTACATCAACACATGTCCGTCACACATATACACTGGTTGTCATTGATTGTGTAAACCCACATTTTCACATGCATTAACCCAATGAGCGAATCCCACACATGGAACTAAAATATGAACATGTATTATGTACAAAAATGAAGCAATGAAATGAAAGCATAACAAAATAGCAAACATGAAATGGAAAGCATGTGCAAAAGATGAGTAAATGAAAAGTACAACCAATCAAAAGTAATCCTAAAGAAAAAGTCAAAACTCTCCCTCCACCAACGCAAATCCAAAGGAAACGTAAAAAGAAAATCCATTGATCCATGGTGAAATCAAAAGAAAAATTTCAAAATAACCCATTGTCCAACTATGTACAATCCATTGTCAAGGGTCCATGAGCCCAACAAAAGAAATGAAACCTACCTAAGAAACTACATAATAAAAAAAATATATACAAATGTGTGTGGCACAGTACATTCACCACAAATCAAAGGAAAAGGAAACCTAACTCTAAAAACTATTTACAATGCAGTGGGCTAGTCCGACGGCTCACTTTTCGATGTCCCAGGCCAGCACATCATCGAACTCCCGCTCAATGTCTTGGAGGCGGTCCTCTTCCATGGCCCCGAGGGTTCGCAGGGATGATTACATGTTCACCTCCAACTCCCTGCGAATTGCCTCGAGGCACTCAGCCCGCCTCAGTGCCCTCCGCATGGAGTTCTCCACCCTGACCATCGTGAGCTGTGCCTCTTCCGCCCGCTGCCGCTCCGCATCTATGGCGTGGCCCAACCGCTGCCACACGGAAGACACTTCCAATCCTGGGTCCTCCTGCCCTCTGGCCGATGCCTGCCCCTCCGATGTTGAAGGCCCCGAGCCATCATGGCTCCCACCTTGTTGCTGCTGCTGTGCCTCTGCCTGTGCCTCTGCCCTGGCTCTTGCTGCCTGCACATCCTCCTCCGGCTGGGGTGCAGTTGTTGAGGTGGCCACCCCTGCTGGACGTCCGACTCCCGACTGTGGCAGGGATGTGTCCTCCACCAGCCTGGCCGCAGGGTCAGAGGCAGCTCCCCAGGGTACCCAGGTGATACATGGGTGGGAAGGCGGCATGGAGGACGACTGGCGCATAGGGGGTTCAGGTGAGGAGGGGGTCGGAACAAGGTCCAGCAAACGGAGGAATCCGGCCCTGGTGACCCGTCCCAGTAGGTCAACGTGGTCAACGAGGCATTCGAGATGACGTGCAGTGTCCTCACGAAAACACTGCAGGTCACCTCGCATGCCCCGTTGACGCAACACCATCCCACTCAGGACAGGCTCAACCCGATCCCGGATAGCTACGTCCACAGGGAGAGGAAGGCCAGTTGTTGTAAGCGGATCCCCTCCCTGAAAACGGGTCTGGATGTAGGCATCCCTGCTGGTGCAGGATGATGCAGTCACAGGATCGGGGACAGGATTACACACAGGCACCTCCGCAGCGGCCTGTGCTGCCTCCTGTCTCTGCCCCAGCACTGCACCACTAGCACCAGTGGAATCCCCACCTCCAGACCCCGTGTATGTCCCTTCCACGGCCTCCTCCTCCACCAAACCTCCCACCAACCTGGATGACTCTGTGCCATCTTCCTCCGTCTGACCCTGTGGGGTCTCAGCTGCCCCTTCTGCTGCCGAGGAGTCCAACTCCGACCTCTGCCTCTTGGACCTAACCTCGGCAGCTGCGGGTTGGGATGCGGCAACGGACTCCTCACTCCCTGACGAGATGACAACCTGGGAGGGGAGCCGGGCCTTGCGTCTCCGGCTGTCAGTGCGATCCCTGCCGCCTTGCTCCACAGCACCCTCTCCGCCCTCTTCATCAGTTGACGCTGCAGACAGGGAGAGATAGGACACAGGCATCAGGGCACTGTACAATGGACTGATACACACATGACAGTTGCACATGAGTGGCAGTGTCACACTTCAGATATGGCATCACAATCCCCAACACACATGTCATTTCAACTCACACACATGAGCAATTCCACAGCAATATTGCACCAGGCAGCACCATCCATACACATACAACAGCATGAGCAGCCGAAGGTGAGCCTTACATCATGCATGTGTACATCTCCACCAACTGTCGCAGTGATGAGATCGCCATCCATGTCACGTCTGGCATTCAGCTTTCTACATATCAGTGTCACATGCATCCATGTTGCATCACAGTTGCACACTTGTCAAATACAAACACATGCACATGTACATAGTGCAGATACATGCAGCTGGAACCACCATCCATGTGTGACACCACAACCATGATACGTACATACACAGAAATTCAAACATGTGTGGTCCCACATCTGCATTTGGCCTGCATGCTTACCAACACATACACCATCGATGTGTCTCACTCCTGAGAGGACTCACATGTGGCAGCCACACACCCCTGTTCATACACATCCCTACATGGCCCTACAAAAACACACGAGCAACCTGCACACTACTGGCACACCACGACACGCACAGCGTCCAATCAGTATGCATGTACACTTACCGCTCGACTCCAGACGGGTCTGCCTCTCAAGGACCTGGACGTGGAGCGCTGGATGTATGCGTTCCAGGACCCTCATTTGGTGGTCGGACAGGTAGCCCCGGCGCTCCTTGGCATCCGCTGCCTTCAAGAGGCGCCGGGCCTTGTTGAGGGTCCTGGACCTGAAGTCCTCCCAGCGCTTCTTGTCATGCATAAGTCGTGGACTGCCACCCCCTCCACATTGATGGCAGTCATGACGTACATCCAGATCCTGGTCCGTCCTTCATAGTCGGCGCGCGAACTTCCAAAGAGGGCATCATATCATACTGCCCCAGGACTTGCTCCACCAGGACACCAACTTCCCTGGCAGTGAAGCTGGTGGCCCTCTGCCTCTCTGGCTGGGGGTTGCCAGTGGTGCCAGATGGTTTTGTGCCTGACATGGCAACCCCAGAGGTAGGAGTGGGTGGGCAACTGGGTCCTGGGGCTGGGCTGTGGAGCGATGGTATCCCAGTCGGGAGTCTTCGGTTCCAGCAAGGTGGTGACAGCAACTGCACCCCTGGCTGACGTGCAGGCAGCAAATAGCAGGGAACGTGGGCAGCAGGCAGTCAGGCAGCAGCAGATGGCAGGTGGGAGCATGCTCGGGGCTCTGGGGAGCAGTAATTCGGCCTTCTGGGCAGGAGCATGGTCTTCCGTGTGTTGTTGCGTGGCCAGCTTGATACGGAGTGATTTGGCACGTGAAAAAATTGCACGTCAGCATGTAATTGGAGGAAAGGCCCTTAGCGCATAAGCGCGTCAGCACACGTATGCGATTTCATTGGACCAAAGGCTCTTAGCACGTAAGCGCTTCTGTGACGTTACGCGCGTGGGCATTTCCCTTGTGAAGTGGGCACAGTGGTTCAGCGCACGTGCAAAAACTGCACATCCACGTGTGAATGCGTGCAATCCGAGGAAAAGGCCTATGCCTGTAAGTGACGTGATATGCAAGGGCGTTTCCCTCAGCACGGGTTAAAGGTGAGCGGGGCCAGCAGTTCGCTGTACGTGCCTTTCGTGGATACCGAAGTGTGTTGCTGCTTCGCGCACCATCACAACTTCACAGCTATCAAGGACGTATCTCTTCTTTTGGCGGGGGTATTGGCTATGCGTGTTTTTCTGCATCGCGCTAGTCAGACGGTGAGTCGCACACGCTATTTTTCCCACTGCGGGTGCCCCTGTGTATCGCACCCCTTTTTCGAGGTCATAGTAGCATGCGTGTCCCACGCGTATGCATTTTTCGTGTTACTTGGTGCCACCGCGTACTGAGGGAGGTTGATTCCACGCACGTAGGCTGCAGGGTTGCGTGCACGGTTTTACTGCAGTTTTGGGGTGCCTGAGCATTGCGTGACCCATCACTACATCACCGGGGTCATATACAGCCTTGCAGGTGCAGGGGGGCTGTTAACATCTTGCATCCCACCCCCTTCACCCCAATTTCCCAGGTCAATTGTGGTGTACACCTCCCATTGGCACTACTCCATCTGTGCCGGCACTACTACATCTGTGCCATGGTTGGGAGGCCACCAAAGGTGAGGGGCGCCTCAGCTGGGCATCCTCCTCATGGTGGGTGTGGTCAGGGTCGTGGCCGGGGTGACCAGGGAGTAGGGGGACTCCAGGGTGTCCAGGGTGGCCACAGAGGGCGAAGAGGCAGGGGTGCGCCACTTGAGCACGATGTTGTGCCATGTGTCGGTTCAGTCATGCTACCACCCCCTGTGGTTCCGGGAGATGCAGCTTCTGCATATGGCACTGGCGCCCGTGTGACCTGGCAGTTCGTTTCATCGACTGCCACGGGCCCAAGGGTAGTGGTAGCTGCAGGTGCAGCTGTGGACACCACCACCCAGGCTCAGGGTCTGCCAGCGCAGGCTGCGTTGGCACTTGAAGAGCCCTTGGAAGATTTCCAACAGGCTAGGAGGGAAACCATAGGGGCACACAGGGCTGCCCCGACCAAGACACGTGTCCCTGGGGCAGTTATGTCATCTGCTGCCCCGAACAGCCGGGTGTTGGCAAGGCAGGGGCAGATGCACCCAACAACACCCCGGTTGTGAGTCTGCCAACCAGGACAGTTGCGGTCAATGACCCTGCCACAGCGGATGTTGCTGCGCAGGGCCCATTAGAGGGCACCCAGCTGCCAATGACACAAGTCAGGCCTTTGGTCGTCCCTCCACCTACCACTCCCTTGGCTCAATCCACCGAACCCACAGGCCATACTGATCAGGGCGGCATTAGCCAGCCAGGGTCTGTGCCACAATCCAAGAGGAGGAAGGTTGCACCTGCAGCACAGGCTGGGACCCCACACACAGCCACGACCTCCTGCACGTCGAGGAAGAAGCCTTTCTGCAACCAGGAACTGGACTTCCTCATGGACTATGTGCGGGACCACAGCCGTGACATGCTAGTGGGTGCTAATTGTCAGACTATGGCTGCCCACCGTGATACCCACTGGAAGCAAGTTGCAGAACATGTGAGTGCATTCGGCCATGAGGTGCGCACGGCGCAAGAGTGCAAAAATCGTTGGAATGACCTCAAACGCAGCACTAAGGCTAAGCGTGCCTCAAATTACAACTTGACTCTGGTGACTGGCAGTGGGCCTGCACCAGAAGAGGAAGACCTCACTCCACATGAGTCACTCATTGCAGAGTTCATACCATCTGAATCGGTCAAAGGAGTGGGAGAGATGCCGGACTTTGATGCCCAGTCCAGTGAGTGTTGATGCATGTTTGTTGAGGACGTGTGTGTTTTACTTGTGTGATGTGTTGTGCATGACTGCCACTACATGTCACGTGTACATGGTTCTGATGTGCAAGTAATGCAATGCTTCACTGATGCATGTCTGCTCTGCTGGATGGTGGACATGTGGAGCAGACGGGGACTGTCCGCATCACCACTATTGCACCCTACTCACATGCTGGTTACCAGTATGCCCCTCCGATCCATGTTCCAGCTCACTGGCCCTTCTGCATGTAGCGTGGGGTGACCTTCCTCTCAGCCCAGGGACAATGTCATAGCATGACTGACGTGCATGTGTCCTCTGCCTGCATGCGGGTACTCCATGTAGGCATGCTCCCTTGCCCCTCCACCCCCTGCTCTGCACCCCAATTCCACCTTTTCACTGGTCTGCTTCAATATTGCCATTGGGTACTTCCCTGTTCATGCGTCCTGTGTACATGCTAACTTCCAGCGGCCAATCTGCCAGACATATGCTGTTTGGTACATCCTTAGTACTTGATGCAGGGTATCTCACTTGTACTGTGCAGAGGTCAGATGCCCCGCAGGGACATGAGTGCCCATTCATGCTCCATGTGCATTCCATGCATGCCCCTATTTGTCCTTGACTGAATGATCCCTGTAAAACAAGTCCTGGGTGACATACATTGTATGGCATTTCATCAGCCTTCCCATGTCCACTGTGGCTCAGTACTGCGTTGCACACATGTTTAGGGCCTGACAGTCTATGCTGGTAACAGGCCTCAGCCTGTTTAATGGCCAATGACTCTGTCCAACTGGTGTAGTCTTCACACGTGGGTGTACTCCAGAGGTTTCATCATGTGTCCTGCTTACTGTCCCATCATCATTTGCAGTGTTGTCACTTGATTCACATGATGCTGTTGATGCTAGTCAACACTGTCTGTCAATACACAGTTCTATGTTCGGCTTTTTGATACCATGCTAGGCATCCCTGCATTTGCACTTGGGGGGAGGGGTGGTTTGCTTGTAGACATGCTACCCATTGAATGCACATTGCACGTGATGCCTGAAGTTGACCTTGCACTGCCTTCACATTTTATGACACAGATCATGAAGTTCTTGTACATGTAGATAGTGATTAACATACATATTTGCTGCATTGCATTGACCCACTTCAGTGCAAACTGACAACTTTTGACATGCCTAATCACAGAAGCAATTTCAAGTTGCCCCAGCATGCATGGCAGGTTCTATTTTGTGTGTGACATGTCTGCTTGATGTGTTTGGTGTTTGTGTGTGTGTTGTGTGCTTCTAACATGTGTAGTGACCTTATTACTCTCTACTTTTCAGATGATGACGCAATGGAGCCAGAGGATGGTGTTGTCATGCCAGGCACAGGGTTGTTATCACTACAGCAACCCGGCACAAGTGGGGGTCGTGGGGTGGTAGGCCATGAAAACCCACATGTGCTACAGTCCATCTTGTCTCTGGCTGGCAATGAGTCCAGCCCTGATGACCACTCTGACGAGTGATTATGAGGTGGGCACTCCTCTGTCCGCGACACCTGCACTGAGAGGTCAGACAGTCTTGGAACCTCCGCCTGTGGTGGATCGGGACGCAGGGTCACCCTCCACACCAGTCACTGATGTGCCTGGGCCATTACGTCGACGGGGGCATGTAGTCGTGCAGCCACGGGCGGTGCCAACACAACAAGGACACCCAGTCCTTGGGTCCCGCAGGGGTCAAGCCCAGCAACGCGGTCGCTGCGCACAACCGCAGTAAACTGAGTGGGAGCAAGACATGACTGACAATTCTGAACGGCTGGGGGGAGCAATGGAGAACATCGCTGAGAGCATGGAGCGTGTGGCCCAATCCGTGCTCCCCCCTGCTAGGCAGGTGCTTCTCTAGCAGCAGGCGGCACGGTCCATGGCCCGCTCGCTCAGGCTGGGCATGGCAGCCTCAGACAGGGCACGCCAGGGTGAAATGTCGTCTCTGTGTAAAGCAATTGCTGCTCACGCAGAGGCACACATGGAGGCCCTGAGGCAAGAGTATGCTTCCCTCAGATCCCCTCTGGGTGTCCTTATGATGTCCCAGAGGGAGCGGGCAGAGGAGAGGTTTGCGCAGCTTGAGCGTACCATCTCCGCTGAGCTACATGCTTGCCAGGAGGTGCAGCAGTTCTCCAGCCAGGGCTTGCAGGAGGAACTCTGTGTTACACGTGCTACCTTGCAAGAGGAAATATTGGTGTTGAAGCGTACAATACAGCTGAGATGCGTTGGTGGACTAATAGCTAGTTGATGGGTAAGTTGTCTGGGGCACCTGCAGGGCCAGTGGCACATACCCTCCGTTCCACCATGGTCCATTGAGACACTTATATTAGCCATGTAGCCTTGCAAGACATGGAAAGAAGCAGCTCACGGGGACAGACAGCAAGGGACAGACTTCTGTGCAGTGCATTTTATTACCATGTAGAATTTGACACATGCACTACCTACTTTATTTGGGTCATGGTGGAACACGACTTGTTCTGAAGTCATACCTTGCTATTTGCGTCTTTCTGCTTACCCAGGCAACATTGCATGTTGTGTGATTCGTGACACATTGGTCTTCCATTTGCAACGCACCAGCTTGCGCATGACTTACTGCATTGACTGTGTATGAACCATCACAGGGGTGATGTTACGTATGGGTACGAAGCATCCACACCAGATTGTTTGTTTGTAGAGTATTTTGTTACTTTGGGGCATATATGGTGGTGTGTTTGTGTGTTATGGGCACGCACAGATTAGTAACTGTGGCTCTCTTTGCAGCATTAAACTGCTCCTGTTACCGGACCGGAGAGTGCGCAGGCAGGAGGCCAGCACTCACCCCAGAGATAAGTTTCTCTTTGTCTTCCATTTGAGTAATTTGTTACTATGTGAATGATGATCAGGTTTGGTGTACTTGTGTATGTGTAAATGTGAGGAGTACAGTATTGTGCATTTCTTACTTTCCCGTGTGAATCCTACTCCCCTCTCCTGCCCCTCATTCCGGTTATCGAGTATAGCAATGCCTGTCCCGACTGCATATCCCAGACCCTCCTTCCCCACCAGGGTCTCAGAGGCCTGTGTGAGTTTGACCTTGCAGGCACCCCAACCACGGTGGGGGTGGTTGGTTTGTGCCACTCCTGCACCTGTACACGGGAGGTGTGACAGTACACATCAGTTTGTGGTGCATTATTCTGTGATATGTACCACACATGGTACACATCCTGTTGTGACATTGTTTTACTGTGCTACCTTGGTTGTTACGTCATTGTGGTAGTACTTGGGCTTTGTGATGTACTGCTACTTCAAGTCATCTACTGGAGGCTCTTCTGGTTTGTTTTGCTGCCTGCAGGCTTTTTGCTTGGCTTCTGTGTTGGCCTGCTTTCAGTTCTCTTTGATTTGGTGTTTTTGCAAGTCAAGGTGGCCTCTGAGGTTGCTGGACACTTTTTGCACACAAGGTGGGAGATGTTGACAAAGGGGAAGGGTGATCCTGTGGCCAGGTGAACTTCAAGGATGAAGGCTACATAACACAGGTGCTGTTGTTCAGTGGGTCATGGTGATTTGTGAGGGGGGGGTGTTTTGTTGTTGACAGTTGCCTTGCCCTACATTGTGATGCTCACCCTGACATTGTAATTGCGGTATCCTATGTACATGATGTATTCTGCTGATCAATGCCTTTTCATGTGTTGTGTTTAGCTTTCAAGTGTGAGGGAATAGTTGTGGCTTGACATGCTGGGGTGTACACATGGTGAATGTTCACATGTGATGTGTAGAGGTCACTGATGGTCACTTGATTGCGCATGCACATATTGAGTGCATGTCCCTACTGACCCACACACTCCACTACATGTACAACCACCCTTCCATGTCCACATGTACACTCTGTTTGCCTTCTGGTGCCCACTGTGTCCCTGCAGCACATGATCTATGACCAATTGTGGATCCTGTACATGCGTATTTTGCTTTTTGATGTAGTTTGTCGCTTAGATGTGATGCTTAGGGTGTGCGTCACACACAATGGCTGTTCACTATGCTGTGCGCTGAGCAGTGTGTTGCATGAGGTGGACACGGCACACAGAAGGTGCAGTGTTGATTTTGCTGTGCACAATGTGCATGTAGAGGCAGGCATTCATTGTTATGTTACAACTACAACTGTTGGAATGCATTTGGGTATGAGTTCTTTTGTGTGGGAGGTTGTTGGTCCGTCATTTCATCTGATTCCTTGTCAGGCATCATTGTCTGATGCCACTTTACATTTTTCACATGTCAATGTGTACCTTATTGGTACTGTGTTGGTGTATAGCTATTGCTTGCCATGTCCTGTTGTGGTTTGGGAGGGTTTGGGTGACATAACAGTGATAGTCATGGCCTGTTTTGCAGGTCTGTGTGATTCACAACTTGCATGTGTGCCTTGTGGTCACACAGGATTGCTTATGTTTAAGTAGCTAGAGATGCACACAATGTGGCACTTCCATGGCAACATTCTCAGGGTGGTAAGGTTGTGACAGTTGACTGTCTCTTTGTCATCATCGATTGTCACCTGGTATTTGCCACGCCTGTGTGCACTCCGCAGGGGTGGGAGTTTAGGTGAAAAATGTGGCCACAAGCTGGGTCCGGGCTTCCTCGCATGGGCAGCACCTGTGTCTGTGGTTGGGGATGTGGGGGCACCACCATCTCCACCAGTACGCCCTGCCGTGTTGCAACATTGTGCAGGACACATGCTGCCACAATGATCCTGCACAATAATGGAGGTGCATAGAGTAGCTGCCCGCCAGAGCGGTCAAGGGAGCGGAAGCGTGACTTGAGCACTCCGAATGTGCTCTCCACTATGGCCCTGGTTGCAATATGGGCCGCATTGTATCTTACCTGGGGTGGTGTGGTGGGGTTCCGGATTGGCGTCATCATGTGGTTGCTCAAAGGGTAGGCACTGTCCCCTGGAGAGGTGATGATGGTTGTGATTATTGGGGTTTGTGTATATGTGTGTGTTTGACATGCATGCATGTGCACAGGCATTTGTACTCACCTCAGAGCCATGTGTCGCCATGCTGCCCAGCTTCCAGGGCCCGGCTCAGGGCGGACATTCTGTATATGAAACTGTCATGGGTGGAGCCAGGGTAGTTTGCATAGACAGAGGTGATGATTCCCTTTGCATCGCATACCACCTGCACGTTGATGGAATGCCAGTGCTTGCGGTTTCGGTAGATGTGCTCAGTGGCCCGAGGTGGACATAGGGCCACATGGGTGCAATCTATGGAACTGAGCACTTTGGGGAAGAGTGCCACCTGTAAAAGTCCTGGACAACGGCCTGCCTTTCTGCGGGTGTTCTGGGCATGTATATGTGCCTGCAGACTGAGGGGCGTGCAGTGATGATTGCCAACACCTGGTGTAGGAAGCGTGACTGTGTGGCCTGTGAGACCCCCCCACTATGGCAGTAGTCCACTGCAATGACCCAGTGGCCAAAAAATGCAGGACATTGAGCACCTCCTCCAAGGGGCTCAATGCTTGGGAGCAGAGGATGGGGGATGTAAGGTCATCTTCCCACTCCCTGACCAGGTCTAGGATGATACGAGCTGGAAACCTATACCTGCCCTAGACCTGGTTGTCAGGCATCCCAAAAAGGCTTGTCCGGGGTGAAACAATGCGGGCCCTGGCTATTCTCCTCCTCCTGCAGTGTCCCACGATCAGTGTTGCGACAAATGGGGCATTCATCGTAGCTGTATATATGTGTTTGTTGTTTGCGCGCACTTTTATACTGTGCGCGGGACACTTCCGCCTGCCTTCGTGTGGCGGACGCATTGACGCCTGTGTGCGTCTTTTGACGTGCACGGGTTTCCCGTATTCGAATCCATGAATACGGGTGTTTCGCATGCGTGTGGGCGTTCCGTGAAGTTCCCTGCAGTACTTCCCCAGTTACGCCTTCTTTTTCACGCGTTATTCCTCATTCCGCGTGTTACGCCCACTGTTCCGCCCTCTTTTGTTGTGTGCGCCATGCTATGTGCGCTTTCCCATGTGCGCATAGCGCATGCCGTTTGATGACATGTGCGCCTGCGTGCGCCATGCACGGATTTGTCGCACAACCAGTGGAAAACACGTGCAGCGCCTTCCTTGAATCTCAGGCATGCGCGTGCGCTTGCTTTCTCACGCTTGTGCCAGCTTGCGCTGGGATTTTCGGCGCACATTTGTTCCATGAATAGGCCCCTTAATATGTTATGCATATACCGCATTGAGTGTATGAGAGACAAAATGCACTCAGACAACCATATCAAATGTACCCTCGCATTGAAAGTGTGGAAGGATGCCATATGGAATATGTCAGCAAGCCCCATTGGACATCAAGGAGCGCTGAGTGAAATCTGACATAGATAGAGTGATGTCATAAAGGAGCTATGCAAGGACATACTGAAACAATATGAAAATACTTAAGTGTGGCAATGTAACTGAATCAAATAAGAGAAACATGTACGAAACGATAAAGTAATCATGAATACAAAAGAAGGCAAAGTAACTTGCTGACTAATGTGTGTAAATACACAGTAACGCAAAGTAGAAAAGATATATAGAAGCTTGCTAAAGAGGAATATATAACGTGGTTAAGAAAGCCATAGTTGGAAAATGGATGCTGGCTTGTGTAAATATTCAATTCAGCTACCTCAGAAACAGATCAGGGTTGCAGAGTTAGGAGACGTTGGAAGAACAGCTTTGTGTGCAAAACAAAGAGGATTCAATGTTGGTTTGGGATCAACGATGCTATTTTTAAGGAAAAGCTGCAAGGTACGAAGGGAGACAGATGGATAAGTCATGGATGAGACATATTTCTCTTTGATTAAAAGAGAAGAAAACATCTGCAAGAGCCAAGTATTGGACAATTAAAAGTGTATAAAGTCTAAACAAGGTAGAGCGAGAAAGTCTCTACAGGTCAAGAGGAGCAACGACACCCTGTATGATTAAATCAAATAGCTGTAAATAAGAAGCTGAAATGGACAAATTTGTCATCTCTTCACATGTGACTCAGAAGTTGAAAACAAGGGCTATTCATTAATGCTTGAATGAAGATCGTGATATGCTTTCACTCACTTGTATGTCCTAGAACAGAGAGCAGGCTACAATGTCAACTAAAGACGGGAAACTTTGCCTCATGGCCGGACTGATGAGAGATGATTGAGTAATTGGCAAAGTAGGGAGTAATCAGACATGATCCAAGCACCTGTGTTTCAGTTTCCTCATGTGCTTCTAGCCAAGCCAAAACTACAAGGTTGGGTGAGAATGCCAACCAATCAGTGGGTCTATGGGGCAACCTTCTATATAATGTTGCATAGACCAATCTGCTGCCATTTTGATCGCTATAATCAGTCTTGTACATATTTAGAGGTAGTTCAAGGTTTGTCTCACAGATAAGAGACAGCCAATGAAGTACTATCCCATACACATTCTATAAGTAGATATTTTCCCCTAACCAATCCCTCCTGCTAATAGGTTTTATGGTTTGCCCCATAGGATGATATCATAGATGAAGCATGCTGGGGTATAAGACCTCTGTGTAATGAAATTTGTGTGTAAGCATCCGCCTGATGTTTGCTAGTTGACCCTGCTTTATTAAACTGATAATAAAGTAGTACTTTGCCATATTCTTTGAGTCTGTCCAGTTATTTGGTCTGAGATCTTTATTGGTAATTATATCTAGCACAAGAGACGATTGAAGGTGCTGGAGCATAAGGGATATTTGAGTTTTGTCAAGAACAAATAAAGTCACATGTTTGAAATCTTTCAAAAAGTCATGATCCTGTTTACATAGATCATTAAAAAAGCAAAGTATATTTAACTACTGAAAACATATGAAGTATACACAAAACATATGCATTGTAATAAGATGAAGACTAAACATTTTCAGACTACGTAAAACCCTACCCATAAATTCCTGATGAAGAAAGTTGCTTTGTTTACGTACAAAAGAAAGAGTTCCAAATGTTTAAGCACAAAACACAAAACCAGCAATATATTCAAATGTGGAACCTCGTTAAGCCTGTGTTCTTTTTTTCTTACACAGTACACCCCTGTTTAATTTATCATGTTTACCTCCCCAGAAAAAGGCTAAAAAATGTTGTGGCAAGTTTAAAAGAACATTTTGAAGGGGTGGAAAACCCACTGTTGCATACAGTCAGAAAAGCACAATAGCAGACTTGAGACTTAACAGTTTACCCACGTATGACGGATGTCACAAACTTCAATACTTTTGTACCTTTGTTACCTTTGTACATTTTCTCAGGCCAAATCTTAAAAGTGTCACCAGTACTCTCGAAACAAACCTCTAAAACATTGATATTGTCATATGCAATGTGTAACTGCTTAGTGGCTGGACGTATTTTCCATATGACATGCACTTGCTCTTAGCCATGTTTAGTTTAGAACCACATGCATCACAAAACAGAGTTACATGTGACAAATTAACAGAAAGGTTAACCATACATAACCTATTCACATCAACCATGGACATTACACTCTTAACCTGGCACCCACTCTGCCTGACACAGTTGCTCCAGTTATACTCATATCATCTCTAAATAAATATCACAGACAGCATTTAAAAAGAACAGGGGAAAGTGAGTATCCTTGTCAAACACCACTCTTAACGTTCATACCATCAGTGAACCATCCATTCGCGTACACTTGACTCTCCATATCACTATAAAATGCCATCGACCAAATAACAAACCACGCTGGAAAACCCAACCCCCTCTCCCCGCAACACTTTGAACATATATGCACGGGACACTGTCGAAACTCGTTCCCAAATCTAAGTTCAATACAAAAACCCTCTTTCTTGCATTTAACAAATCGCAGCACAAACCAAAATAAGGCTCTGCGAAATCTTCCTTTTAGGTGCAACACATGATTGATCCTGATAGATAACCTAAAACAAAAGTAGTCGCAATCTCTGTGCTAAACCCTTGGTGAAAATCGTATAATCAACATTTGGCAAAGCTATTGGCTGTCAGTTTTCTCTAAGCAGTTTTCTCACCTTTAAAAAAAAAGGAATTACTGCCAAACGCCAAAATCATGTCGAACCCTTCCTAATATTTTGTATTCTCTAAACAATGCTTGTAAATCAGTAAAAAGAAAGGACCAGAAATAGTCATAAAATTCCTTTGGAAAACCACCTTGTCCAGGGGTTTTATTTCCATAGGAATGCAGAGCACATGCCATTTTTTCTGAAAAAAAGGTTTCACCAACTCTTTTCATCAACAGCCCCAAAAGATGCATCAAACTGATTTTATTGTCCGATTCTTTCATTGACTCCACTGTGAGGAACTGCCATCTGGAAAGGGTGAAGAAGCTCTGACTTTTTACATGTTTTAATTAGTTAATAAAATGAAGTTAGCAATTCCATCTCAGAAAGGAAGATCTGCTAAACAGATCTACCTTTTCAACAATTGCATGACAAAAGCATAGTTTACACGTGTGCCCTACTGGATCAGTATCCTGATCATAAGTGTCTGCTCTTAAGTGGCACAGAGCAGGTTCAGTGGTCGCAGGTGCCCATTGGACCACTGCAGTGACAGCCAAATCACATCATTGCAGGGGCTGCACGTAAGACTTATGCCTCTCTTACCAAACCACATAACTATGAGAGTGCCTATCCTGGTGGCAGTTGTACACTTTAAACATAAGCCAAACCTGAGTTAAGGGTATAGTGGCTGTGATATCATGCATGTGTCAGCAATGTGAGCCCAGCTCAGCTGTGGAAGGGTTATGTGTATTCTGGTCAAACAACCTGGCCCTGTGTGATGGGACAGGAGACTGGCTGGCTACACCTCTTGTGTGATCCTTTTTGAAGTTGGGTAACACCTCTCTCCAGCAAGCTAGCCACCCAGCAGAAGCTGACCTGGGAAACAGGAATAAGACTGCACACCTATACCAAAAGGACTAGCCTATCACTAGGGTCATGCATACCAAAAGGTCCTTTGATATTATTGACAAGGGACAGGGGCAGAGCTAGCATAGGCAGAGGGAGCTCAGGCCACGGGAAGAAAGATTCAACCATCTTGTTTCTCTCTATTTCTACCCTTCCTCCCTGTCCATTCCACTTCCTTTAGCACAAAGCCGTTGGAGTGTAATGTCAGATGGCAAAGGCTACTTGTCCCAAGCAGAGGAGGTGGACCCTTTAAAGCAGGGTTGCTTTAGTCAAATCTCCAGTGAACCTTTGCCTGTAAAAGAAGGGGTCTCCCACTCATTTTCTGATTCATATCTGGACTTTAGCCCTTCAAGAAGAATGCGTTGGTCCCTGCTGGGGGAGCAATTATTTCCAAAATTCTCCATGTGTGAGGTGAAGGCAGTTGTTCCAAGGCAGAGGCTCCCTAACCATACCCAGGCACATTGAAGTGACCTGCTTCTGGAGCAAGACCTGCATCTCTGCCCAGCTAAACTGGTACCTAGGACCTCAATGGAGGTGAATATACCCCTGTAGGTATTTTTCTGCCTCCCCCATATTTGGGAGAATGAGAATATGTACCTATGTTGCATCAAAGCCCCAAGGATTGGGACTCACAGCATCTGAAGAAGCCAAGCATCTGTTCTCCTGCATTCTGGCCACGTTCAAATGAATTCAAACAAACAGAACCTGTGGTTCTGCCTTTGGCAGTTCTTGAAACTATTCGGACCGCTGTTGATGCATTCTTGAATTAGTTTGCCACCAAACTTTGCCAGCTGAGCGAAGCATTGATTTGGAAGAATTCAAACCGCTGTGTGCCTCACTTCGAACGCAACTTGATGTCTGTTTCCTACCTGCATTACTGCGACTCCCAACATCCAAACCTGATTTGAACTGCTCACACAGTGCCAAGGATTCTGGTTCGCGAAGAACAGCAAGAAGGTATTCTTGTCTGCTAATTGCCTCTCTGGCCCTTTTTTTCAAACCTAGAAACTGGTTACCCCCTCGTTAATCCCTTTTCTCGAACAAAAATACATCCTTTTACATACATTTTGGGTATTGATTGTCTTTCACCACGCTTCATTACCCAGAGTGCTGCATCTTTCTATCTCTTGCATATTGTGTTGTTTCCACAGGGGGGGGGTTTTATAGTGTATTCTATTTAGCTATTTTTGCACATGGTGTGTTTTATTGAGGTATATATATATTTTATTGAACCTCTATTATGGACTGTTGTACTTTGCTCTTTGGGTTGCAACTATTTCTTCTTCACACCCCTTCTGAGAGTATAGTCTTCCCTTCAAACAGCATTACCAAAAAAGGTGTCTGTTTCACCTTTATGACTGGGATCATTCTTGTTTTGTAGCAGTGTGAGGGGTGAGTAGGCACTTTATCCACTACTCATCCTTGTACTCCTGTAAGGCAGAAGTCATTTTGTCATATCCACATACGGATTCCAGATTCCAGCATACAAAGTATGTCAGCATCAACAGAATTACAGAACTGCACCACAAGACTACTGCGCTTCATTACCCTTAAATTCAGAGATGCAATTCAAAGGGCCATCAATAATAGCCCCAAAGAAAATCAGGAATCCCCCATTACTAAAGCTTTGGAAACCTAGACATAAAAGCTGTCTTCGGTATAATTTGATACCGATGAATCTGACAAGAAGTATACAATCTCTGTATCATCAGCCTCTAAAGACATACAATGATTAGGACTTTACGGATTTAAAGGTAAATCAATGGAAGTGGGATTATCCTATCCACACGTCTCTCTGTTATTTGGTCTTCACCACTACTTTGTGAATCTGAAATGCTCCATACTAGCACACTATTTTTAATTTTCTTTTTCCCTTTCCGCACCTTTGTAAACTCCTCCTCCTCTTCCTTTTTTCTAATCCAGTCAAAACTTCCATATCTTCTTGTGAAACTCTATTTTCTTGTTCACCGCAAAGTTTTCTGGGTTGTAAACCACCACTAGATTCTTCTTGTGTGCCTCCCCTCTGCCGAACACACCCGTAATGGGATTCCCTTGTGCTTTACCATCAATTGCATCTTTTTCATCCAAACCAGTTTCCTCCAATACCTCTTGTGCATCATTTTGTGATCAAGTGTGTATGTAAAGACTCAGTATTCTGCCACAGATACTGCCTTCTTGGCTTAGATATTCGGGCCCCATCAAAATACCTTGCTTTGTTCACACTGAAAAAGGGCATTTCTTAAATTAATGACCCTTAAAACCACCAAAGTATGCATCTTCCCAGTGGTGCTTTCTCTTGAAAGATTACCTAATTCTGTGCAATTGGAAGAAGCAATAGAACAATATATTCATATTCAGATTGGATGTGACCCAGCCCACCACAAAAAAAAATGTATTCATGCCCAACCTACAAGATGGAGCAAACGCCCCATTCCACCATAAGCATCAGGATCTAAAGCAAGCTTAACCGAGGCTCTATATGATGCATTTGATATCCTATCATCATCCTGGTCTTTTGAAATGTGTGTTACAGATTCACAGTATCTTCAAAACAAAATTCTCGAACCCTGATTTAAAACAGTTCCAATAAATGCCTTAATCACACTAACATTAGCATGGACATCAGTAAGAAAACCAACATCAAACTTCCTCTAATTCAAATTCCCTTTCTTCTTCTCAAAAGTTATTCCAAAATCCATTGGAACTCATTTTTCATAAATTAGTAATTTAGTGGCAAAGAGCGTTATGTTTGCACTGAAACGGAAATGGCTTCCCGCCACCTGAAATGTAAAGGGCAAAGGTTGGTGTACAAGAGTGTACACTGCCTTTTGCCCTTCACATTTGAACTCTACAATGCAAAGTGAGTAAACTTTGCCTGGTGTGACCATGCAGATAAATATGTTAATACTAACTCCTGCCCCTACTCTTCATTATTACAGGAGAGGTAAGAGACGATACAAGCTAAGGCAGCCATACAGCCCCATGTACTTAGGAGTGAGAGATGATGTACACTAAGGTGGATCCCATAAAATAAAAGGTTTAAACAGGCAATGCACATGTTTCTGCCATAAAGAATTAGTTTTGCTGTGCAACACTAGTACAGATTAAAGCTAGGTTGTAGAAGGCAGTAGTAGTGTGCTTAAAATATCATAGAAGGAAGGAGGGTTCCTGCGTACCAAGAGTGGGACTCATTACACTCATAGAGCAGAGGAAAGCATAGGTAGGGAATGATGCAGAATACATGGGCAGGCAAACCAGCATATGGTAGATGTATGAGATGAGAGTAACATGAACAGACCTGAATATAGGTCACCAATATGGAGGTGAGATTGCCGAAAGACATAGATTTTCCTAACACAGAGGCCACAGGCTTATGAATTAGCAAAGTCGCAGAATCCAAGATGCTGTATTCATAAAACACATTTATTTCAGAACCTCTTGAAGCTGCCATAGTCAAAATGCGAGGAAAGGAATAGTGGATATGCAGAACGTAGACATGAGATAGAAGTTCCCAGGTCCCAAGTTAGTTAAGTTTTGGTAAGAGCACAAACAGCCATTGATGCCCAGGTGCATGAGATCAGCATGCCAAAAGGCTCCATAGAGAATGAACAAAGGGTGCCTCAAGTGGTCACAAAGAGCACATCATGCATGTTAGAATTAGCTAAAAGCTCAGTAAATATGAAGAAATTCTCAATCACGGTCTCCTAACACGTGACCAAGACACTGAAAACACTGGCTATTCATTATGAGCCAAACACAGATAACATACCTGCTGAACTCCCTAGTACACAAACAGACACTAGATGATGCACAAGGCCAAGTACAAAGGAAAGCATAGGCCTCATTGCCTAGGAATGACAAGGACTTACTTTTGATTGAAATTAGTGCAGACCATGGACTTCTTTCCCCCACCATATGACTCTCATATCTTGATGTCTCGCCTAAGTGTAAATGTGATGATGTAGTGAAATTATTATCTGTAATGGGCTGGGCCAAGGAGGAAACATCACATATGTGTATGCCAATGATGAAACTAACACTTATATATTCTACACATAGATTGGGATACTAACCAATCCACAACATTCATACATTTTGCCATTGATATTGTACCATGATGTCACTGATGATGTGTTTTTAGTTTAAAAGTCACTCACATCTATTGTAATGTTGAGAGCTCTATGTATGCTGTCCTGGCCGAGATTCTGTGTTTTGAATGAAGCTGGGTTTTGTAGTGCACCTCTGGGTACTACATTATTGAGTATTGTTTTTACTAGTATGGCATTTTGGGCACATATCTACATTGGCATGCTGGCATGCAAGCAGCTTTTACTTTTCATTGTGAGTGTCGCTGCAATGAAACCCTCCCCGACATGCAAGCATGTCGGGTAGGTTTTAATTTCAACTGGGAACACTGCTTAACATGCGCGCATCGTAAGCTGTGTTCCAAATTGAAATTAGACTCTCCCCGACATGCAAGCATATCGGGGAGGCTTTAATTGTAATTGCACATGCTGCCTGCCATGTTAACATGGCAGGCAGCATTTACAATGGATCGCTATTGGGTCTGGCTGCTTTGTGCTGGTGCATAACGCAGACAGACCCCCATAGGTTTCCTCAGCATCTGCGCCGCCATGAAAATCCATGCCGGCGCAGATGCTGGAAAATGTGTATGGAGGAGAGGAAGGAGGGGGCAAAAATGGATGTTGCATTCCTCCCTTCTCCTCTGCCCTACAAATGATTGAATATGTGGAATGGCGTGAGTGAAAGTTGTTAAAGCCTTACTCAGGGCTTTTACACTTTTCAATCATGTTACGCCACTATAGAACATGAGCTCCATTATATTTAAATTGAGCAACAAAACTGACCTTCCATGCATTGTCACAAGGGAGTGCAATTGAACAAAAAGCATCACTTAGGTCCAACTACAAGGTTTTCTTCAGAATAAGGTGAAATCGTGAGAAAAGAAGCTTAATTTCGCCAGTTGTGAAACCAGGTCTCATACGCAAACGTGGTGACAGGACTCAACGCATTGACAGGCATGCTGACACAGCTGCCTAAGCATGAGCTTTGGAATAAAACAGCTTTCACCACCAAGAAGACTACATTGAAGGAAGGTGGAGACAACAGTCGTCACTGCAACAACAATCCTAAGCAAGTAATGAAGTAAGCCTGCTTGTACATGACCACAATGCCCTTGGGCTGTTTTGTGCGCTATATAAATGTAAAAAATACAAAAATAAATACAATCCCTTGTGAACTAGAAGGCCAGACTTCTTGGGCACAACATAAATGTTCTGCAGAAACGATGCTAAGCACACTAATTAGCACCCTTACAAATAAGTCGTGAAAACGCCCCAGAAATTGAGCAATCATGAAACAAGATCACTGAACTCACTGGAACGCTTTATAGCACCCTGCGCTGAAGACAGCATGCAAAAGCCTTCTTGATCCGCCCCCACATCAGCCCCAGCCATGGTGCATGGTCAAGCCCGGCCTCCTGGGCTGGAGCAAGACGTGACAGCTCCTCCTGGGCAGGTCTGCACTCTCCAGCAGAGATGATGCTTGTTCTGGCTGAGGCCAAGATGAGGCCAAGAATTGATTCAACTACTACACAACTGACTCTTCCTCACTAGGCATCATTGAGGTGTAGCTGAGTGTCTAGGCATATCAGGCTGGGGGCCCACTTCTGGGCATACCCACCCAACTCGAGGTGACATTCAAAGAACTGAAGGCTGATGGCTGGACGTTTTTTGAATCAATCGTAACTACTGGCATTGTTCTGGGCAACCCTCCTGGCCATCGCTTTTCATCCTGCCATGCCAATGCATTTCCAGCATCACAGTTGCCCCCCCCCCCCGCCCAGACTGAGATAAGGGTGCCTAATCTCCCACGGTGCATTCAGGCCATTCTTCTCTATCCAAACACTCACAACACAGAATGTGGATTCGGACAAGTACTCTGCCATTCAGCACTACACACTGCATTCATACCAGTTTCAGTCATTCTGTCAAACACCAGATACTAGACACCCATTACACAGAATGCGTATTTGTCACACACTCCACTCTCCCAGTTCCCACCCCACGGGTGTATCCACAACATACAGTCATTGGGAAGGCTCCAGCCAGTCTGGCCTGGACCTCCCCATAACACCATATATGGAACTTTCACCCAACAGCCAGTCAGGGGGAAGGGACAGAGTCAGGGCTTCCTGGGACTTTTGCAAAAGTAAGGTAACAGGCAATAGAAAGCAGGAGGCCACAGGGGCCATGTTGTTTCCAATGATAGGGCTTGGGCATCCCAAAATTGAGGATGTGCAGGGCACCTGCCAATTCAGCACAGAGCTGCCACCAGCCCATACCATGCTCTGTGGGCCACACACAGGTGCCCAACCACATACACTAGGGGTAAGAGTCGTACTCCCACCCATGGGTGCCATACGGGTATCCCAAGGGTCTGTTCACCAAACCAAATACAGGAAGAGCTGCACCGCCTGAAGTCCCACATGAACTCCTGCGTGGAAAACAAGTCAGAGCAAACATGATAAGGCAATAAAGGACAAGAATTCAGAGGCCCTGTCCCTCTGATGCATTTCCAGTTTCACAGTCGCCCCCCCAGACTAAGGTTAGGATGCCTAATCTCCCACGAGATAGACACCCTCATCCAGATGGCAAAACATAACTTCTGGAAAGGCCATATGCATTATCATGACTCTTCCCTGGTCTATCATCTATAGTGAAGTCTAGCCCTTGCAGACTAATGGACCACCTGAGCAGTTTCGGGTTTTCACCCTTCATCTGCATAAGCCACTTCAGGGGCTTATGGTCTGTTTGGACCTTGAAGGCAGACCCTGTAAGGTAGGGCCTAAAACGCCTAAGGCTCCAAACTATGCTGAAACATTCCTTTTCAACAGTAACCAACTACGTTCTCTACCCTTGAGTTGTCTACTGATGAATATGATAGGATGTTCCCTCCCTTTGTCAATTAACTGGGACAAGACAGCTCCAATTCCAGTGTTGCAGGCATCAGTCTGGACGATAAAGGGCTTGCTGTAGTCAGGCGCACACAACACTGGTGCCCTACACAGACTTTCTTTCAAGCCAATAAAGGCCATCTGACAGTCTTCTGTCCAATTAACCTTCCTTGGTTGTTTGGGTGAAGTCAGAGCTGTCAGAGATGCAGCTATAGTTCCATAGTCCGCCATGCAAATTGTGATAATACCCAGTGAGGCTAAAAAGGCTCTCACCTGATTTTGAGTAGTGGCAGTCTCCCAGTCATGTACATCCTGTACTTTACTGGGGAGAGGTTGGATTTGACCCCCTCCTACCTCATGACCAAGATATGTGACTTTCCCCTGAGCTATCTGGCAATAGCCTGAGGTAAGGTCAAAGGTGCTTACAAATTTGGAAGCACCTATGGTGTCCACGAGCTCATCAGCTCTGGGCAATGGGTGCGTGTCAGTTTTGGTGATGGCATTGACTCCTTTGTAGTCCACACAGAACCTGGTTGAGGGTACAATAACACCCAGATCCAACATCTTGGCAACCTCAGCCTGGATGTGGTTCTTAACTGTATCTGACATTCAGTAGCACCTGCTTTTGACAGGCACACTGTCACCAGTGTCAATTTTGTGCCTACACCATGGTGTAATGCCTGGTGTCAGTGAGAACTGAGAGGCATACTGCCGGAGCAAAGCCCTGCAGGACCTCTCCTGCTCTGTCGTCAGATCTGGAGAGAGATGCACTCCCTCCACTGAGCCATCCTGAAGGTTGTTATGCAGCAAATCTGGAAGGGGCTCACTCTCATACTCTTCTTGCTCTGAAGCCAGCAAGAGACATGAGACTTCTCCTTGCCTGTGTAAAGGCTTGAGCCTGCTGACTTGGAATATCTGAGGGACTACCCTAGGGACTCCCATGTCAACCAGATAGTTGACTTCACCCATCTTGGAGATTATCCTGAAGGGTCCAGTACACTTATCTGCCAAAGCTCGACGCTTAGTAGGCTCCATCACAGGGATCTCCTGTCCTGGAATCAAATCGACTTGTGACGCTTTAAGGTCATGCCAGTACTAGTTAAATTCCTGGATGGCCTTGAGATTCGCTGTCGCCTGACCCATCATTTGTGTCATCCTCCATCTGAGGCCTAACACATAGTCCCCCACTTGCTTGGCAGGACCTTTAGAGGTGGCTTCCAAACCTTCTCGGATTAAGGCGAGGGGCCCCCTCACTGAATAGCCAAAGAGTAACTCAAAGGGGCTGAAACCAACACCCTCTTGAGGTACCTCTCTGTAAGTGAACAGCAGGAATGGCAGGAGGAGATCCCATTTCCTCCTTAGGGACTCTTCCAAAGCGCCTAGCATGCACTTGAGAGTTTTATTAAATCTCTCGACCAGACCATTGGTCTGGGGATGGTAAGAGGTGGAGAACTTGTAGGTAACTCTGCACTCTTTCCACATGGTTTTCATGTAACTCAACATGAAGTTGGATCCTCTGTCAGAGACAACCTCCTTAGGGAATACAACACAGGTGAAAATGCCCAGGAGAGCCCTGGCAACCACCTTGGCAGTAATAGTCCGCAGGGGTATAGCCTCGGGGTACCTGGTGGCATGATCAACCAATACCAGTATGAACCCATGTCCACCTGAAGTGGGAGGGTCAAGGGGATCTCCAATGTTGATGCCCACCCTCTAAAATGGTGTGCCAACAACTGGCAACGGCTGCAATGGGGCAATGACACTGCCTCCATTCTTGCCAGACAACTGACAAGTTGGGCAGGTCCTGCAGTGGGACTCCACTTCTACTCCCATCCGAGGCCAGTAGAAATGGGGAGAGAGACTTTGCTTTGTCTTCTTGGTCCCAAGATGACCAGCCAAGGGCAACTCATGCGCCAATTCCAGTAGGAAGGGCTGGTAAACCTGGGGTACCACCAACCACTTGAGTGCACCAGGTTCAGGCATAGTGGGCCCACTAACAAGGAGCTTACCCTCCCAATTGATCTAGAATGTCCTAGGCACTTCTCCCTTTGCCTGGGACAGGGCCTGTTTCCTCAGACCCTCGAGAGAGTGGCACCCTCTCTGCACCTTACAGAAGTCCGCCCGTGAGGGTCCCCCTTCAGCCAGCAGGCATTGAAGTTTGGGGTGGTCCTCTGGGTTGAGCACCTCTCCCGCAGAAGGGTCTTCTGCTTCTTCTCCCTCAGGAGTTGAGTTTGGGTTTAGCACTGGATCCAGCCCGTCCGGAGCATGAATCCCAATGGGTTCTGCAGGAGGAAGAGAAGGGGTCCCTTTCGCAGAGGCGGCCCTCTTGCTCTTCCTTTGTCGTCATGCCTTGGGTTTCCCCGTCGGCGAGGGTACCGACTCGCAGCCGGACCCGGTGTCACCTGTGACCTAGTGACTGCAGCAGCAGTCATTGGGAGACCATCAGAGATCCACTCCAACTCTACTAGATAATTGCCTAACAAAATGTTAGCAGGGACATTGTCCTGAACCAGGACAGTAAGCTTCACTTTCTTGTCTCCAATCATAATGTTGACTAAGGCTATAGGTGATAATTTAGGAGGCCCACCTGCTAACCTGGTACTTCTTAGAGGAGCACCTACATAGTCCTCCGGCTTGAGCAGGGTCCTGTCCACCACTGTCATGATTGCCCAGGTGTCACTCAAACCAGTAGAAGGCTGGCCATTAAAGAGGACACTTCTCAAAAACCTACGGGTGTTCTGTGGGATTGTCGCCAGTACTTCTGCGTACTGGTCCCAGGCCCCAAGGGACACTAGGGAAATCTCTACAGGGGCACCGAATGTGATTCCTGAAGAGGAGCGGAGGACTGTGGCCTCCACCTCAGACATGGGGCAAGGGTAGGTCAGGCTAACAGCCTGGACTCCAAGTGCCTTACCTTTACACTTGGGGTCACCCTTCTTGGGATCCAGAGCCCCACAATCCCAACAAGTGGCCGGAATGCAGGGTATGGTACTGGAACCACTGGGAGCCTGCTTGGCAGCAGGTTGACCACTACTCTTATGCCCACCCACATAGGACTTATCCGCACTAGATTTTTCGGTCTTAAGAGAGGAAGGTTTTGGTTTACACGACTGTGAATGCTTCTGGGACTCCTCAGACTTCTGAGAGGTCCCCTTTTCTTTGCCCTTGTCCTTCCCACTGGAGTCCTTAGGGGACACCGGGTGGGAGACCCACTTGTCAGCCAGCCTGGCCAGCTTAAAGGGATCTAAAATGTTCTGGTCAGCAAAATACTGATGCAGCTCCGGTGAACAGGCTTCCGAAAAATGCTCAAGAAACAAAAGGTGTGATAATTCAACAAACGTTTTCACTTTGTAACCATTAATCCTCCCCATCATGTTCATGTGCACAGCACTCTCCCAGTCAACCCAAGACACATTCTTTCATTTCTTAAATTCCCGGTACCTTTTAAGGTATTGGGTCAGTGTCTTGCCAAACTTGGCAATCAAAGCAGACTTCATGCACTCATACAGACCTCTTTCTTCCACACTCAGTTTCAGAATACAGTTATATCCAGTCTGAGGCACTCTTCTTAACAAACACTTAGCCCAATCTCTTTTATCAACATCATGAATTGCACAAGCCATCTCAAATGCTTCAATCCATTGGAGGATATCAGAACCCTCCGCATACACACCAACCAAATCTTTCATAAACCTGGTGACTGGGGACCTGACACGCTCAACTGGTTTTGCTGAAGTCTCCACTCTAGTTTCTCCAGCTGAATTTTCTGGTGCTCAGTGTCCCTATCTTTCAATATCACTTGCTGTGCCAACACTTCTTTCTTTAACTCAGCTTCTGTTTCTGACTTTTTGTATTGAAAGGCTAACTGTTCCTGTTGTAGCTCCAATTTCAAAAGTTCAATCTTCAGGGCTGCCCCCTGAAGAGCAGTGCTGGGGTTTGGAACAGATGCAGCCGGAGTGGTGGCATTCCCAGAATCAGATTCACTAACAACCCCAGGGGCAGAGTCCTCTTTGGTTGCATTCCCCCCTTCAAGAGCGTCACAATCAGTCTGGTAGTCCACCAGGGCAGCTATCAGCACAACCCTAGACTTATCCACAAAGTCTAACTCCCTGGCTTCACAAGCACTCTGGAGAGCCTATTAGCTCATCCGAGTCAATTTACCATTTGCAATAGATTCCATTGCTTGTAATGTAGTCATCTTGTACACAACTAAACCTCAATGTATCAAAGTGTAGATATTTTAAGTGGCAAGGTTACACACTGATTCTTAAAACCATAAGCATCTCTCTGCTGCCACCAGTGTAAAGCAACCAGAGGGGGGTTTCTGTACTCCTGCTCTCTATATGGTAGAGGAGAGGCACAGAGGACCCCAGCCAAGATTCTCTATTACGGTAGCAATGGACGAGCAATCAAGGCCTAGCTTCGCAGGGGGTGATGTGGGCTGGTTCCTAAGTACAGTGTTGTGCCCAAGCACCCACAAAGGAATGTCTACACACTGTATTAGTAAAAACACAATATTTACATAAATACGGTTCAAGGTTATATACACAATCACAATAATACACTTTGTGCTCCGACAATTCTAAAATGGTAAATATATACTACCATTTTTATAACCACTATTACTATGATTCTATTAAAATGCATCAATTGTACTCAGTTCAAATAGCATACGAATCAAGCCAGCAAAGCGATATCAACAATAGACTTAGGAGGAAGACAAGTTTGTTAGACAATTGGCAGCATACTGGCCCCGTTACCTAGACACAGTTCTGTGTCAGGATCCCCTCACCTGGGCAACCTGCAAATGAAGATGCACTACAAGCCCAGTACTTATGTTGTCTATTAAAGTCTTATCTTCTTCTATAGTTCTACAACCCAAATGTACCTTGCGTTGTAGAGTTCTTCGTCGCAGAATTGACGGGCCCTTCTTGAGTGCGCTCCCTTTCAGGCAGGAGCCATGGGTCGTTGAACTTCCGAGATGAAGAAAAAGTTCAACGGTGGTCATTGAGGGGACCGCTTCGATCTTCGCAGTGCTCGTTGACGAAAGCTTGTGAACGTCCTGTGAAGTAGAGGCGTGCAGTGCCTCGGCGACAAGTGTTCATTCCCGCAAAGAGTGGATGAAGAACTTTGGCCCAGCAAGGGCGTCGGGTCGTTGAGGTCTGGCGTCGACAAACGAGAAGTAACCACGGGTGGCTTCGGTAGCTTCGTCGGTGCCTCTGAGGTCTTCGGGTGGCGGGAAACCCACCGGCGGATTATCCACCTTCGTCGATGGCCTTAACCTTTTCCGGCAGGACAAAAGCAGTCGACGAGGATGAACAAGGGAGTCCTTGGATCAAATGTTCTTAGGCAAAGGGAGCGTAGCGGCTCTGGCCGCCGACGGCCGTCGTCCAGGAGTTCTCTTCGTTCTCCTCGGCGGTTCCCTTCTCCGGTCGGCAGCCTTTCGTAGGTCTGTCTACCAGGGAGCTTTGGCAAAGATCAGCTGGTGCACGATGGTCCCTCATAGCCCGGGGAGAGGTCTCCTAGCCAGGTCCTCTCTTGGATCAGTTCTTGAAGGCGCAGCAGCTTTCGTGAGTAAGCATCAAGTATCAACTTCAGCTTCTGAACAATTTCTAGCAGTGAGAGGCTGCCAGATTTACTGTTGATCTCCCATTCACTCTGCTGGGTCACACTCAGGCAACCAATCACTCAGAAGGGCATTCAGGCAGTCAGGCAGCCAATCAGGCACACAGTGCATTCAGGCCATTCTTCTCCATCCAGACACTCACAACACAGAATGTGGATTCGTACCCTGCCATTCAGCACTACACACTGCATTCATACCCGTTTCGGGCAGGGATGTCTCAGTCATTGTGTCATACACCAGATATTAGACACCCATAACACTGAATGCGTATTCGTCACACGCTCTATTCTCCCAGGTCCCGCCCCACGGGCGCACCCACAACATACAGTCATTGGGAAGGTTCCAGCCAGTCTGGCCTGGACTTCCCCACAACACCATATATGGAACTTCCAACCAACAGCCAGTCAGGGGGAAGGGACAGAGTCAGGGCTTCCCAGGACTTCGGGAAAAGTAAGGTAACAGGCAATAGAAAGCAAGAGGCCACAGGGGCCATCTTGTTTTCTATCAGGAATCCCCTGATTCCACTGACAGGGCGTGGTCATCCCAAATTGGAGGATGCGTAGGGCACCTGTCAAATCAGCATGGAGCTTCCACCAGGCCGTACCCTGCTCTGTGGGCCACACACAGGTGCCCAAAAACATACACTAGGAGTACAGGCTCGTACTCCCACCCATGGGTGCCATAAGGGATCCCAGGGGTCTGTTCACCAAACCAAATACAGGAAGAGCCACACCGCCAGGATTCCCACATGAACTCCCACGTGGAAAAAAGTTAACACATACATGATAAGGCAAAAAAGGACAAGGATTCAGAGGCCCAGTCCCTCTGATGCATTTCCAGCATCACACACCCTATATGAGAGCTGCTGGAAATTTGCTAGTATCCTCATTTCCCTCGAACAATCTGAACTTGTTGGGTGTGCAGTGCATGTGCCACCGACCTGCGGAACTGATGCGCAGAGGTTGTCTGTGAGCAGACTTTTCACATGTGCCAATGGATTCCCTCGTTTGCATGGGCGATGAACCCACAAAGGCAGTGCACTTATTTGCTATTCCAAAAGTGACCTTCTTATTCAGTTTTGCCATGACGAATGATGAATTCCCCCTTGAGGCACATTTCAAAATGTTCAGTTTGATAGCTGTGCATGTTCTGTAAGGTCTGCCCTTGTTGATCATTGTACCTGCGTGTCAATAGTGTTTGCACAAATAATTTTCTGTTCATGATAAAGAGTCAAAATCCGCCTAATTTGTTTGCAATTTGATGGGAAATCAATTGTGTTGCTGTTAATAGTGAGGCTTGTAAACAGCTTCTTCATTTGGGTCAACCGAAATTCAAGAAATGTTCGAAAGGTAAAATAAGAAATAGGTTTTGTAAAGATTTTTAAATTCATGGAGTATGTTTTGAACGTGCATTTCTCTTGTTTGACTTTGCATTCGCTGCACTAGCCTTGAAAGCATGTGCACAGAGCAAAATAAATAGCAGCTGTTGCCTGGGCTCCAAAAGGTCCCGAACTCCTATCTTTTCTCAGCTGCCTCGCCGGAAGATCCCTGCGTGCATAACCTTGAGCCGGTGTCACGCTTGACACGCCATGCTCATGGCACATTTGCAAACGAATGATGTTCTCAAATGTCCTTTAAATCAATTCAAGAATACAATATTTCTCACAATACAATGTTTTGACATCCTGGTTCAACTGAGGCAAAACTATGTACATTTGCGATTGTCTGAACTGTACATTTTTCCAAGGTTATAGTCGATGACAATAACACTGCAGTGAAATAAAAGTGCTGCCTACCTTGAGTGTGTGAAAAAGCACAGCATAGTTTAGAAATGCTTTCATTTGAACCCATTAGTAGACAGGAGATTCGACTGCTGCCAGCAGTGGTCTTCGGAATGTAAGTGTGAATGGGTTTTTCTCTAATGCATATTTCACCAGCCCTTGTCCTGGGAGTTCATATTTCAAGTCCTTGTCGACCCTCCTTAGTTCCAGTTGCCAGGATGATCTGAATTACACACAACACAATGCACAGCCAAAGCCACCACAGGAACTTCTGCACGCTCCGAATTGATGCATTGTCCTCGAATTTGATGTTTGAGTGAAACAATGCATTCGTCACCATCTTGTAAAGTAGGCTGATCGTTAAAAAGCCTTCAGTTTCAATGTCGTAGTTTGACCACCCCCTGGTGGCCCAAAAGAACCTCCATTTGTTAAACCTAAGAGAGCAGGCGTGCTGGACAAGCCACCGTTCTAACAATATGTCTACTTAGTGGCATTGACTGCAATCCAGACTTTGTGACTTCAGAAGCAGGCAGGGAATCATCACAAAGGATCTATCTGTATTCATAAAAACAGCAACGCAATGTGCCTCGGCATGACACTCCACCCGAATGGAACTCAACAAGGTGAACACTAAAACTGAACAATGCCTTCACTTTGGTCAAAACAAAGTTTACTTTAACTTTGCACCTAAAGCCTACTCATGCCAAAACTGTTCCCAAATGTATGGTCAAAATATTCAACATATAAAGACAACCTAGTTATCTAAATATTGCAAAAATAAAAACATATTTAATTTACCAACACCTTTTGTGTATTTTACTCATAACTAACATGTTTTAATTCAGCACCACAGCTTCAAAACCTTTATTTTTACTAGATCTATGTGCTAATCGCATCCTAGACCTCGGGACATTTCATTATCACTTGGGATGATTCCCAATGTATAGCCCACAGCTCCGCCTCAGGGTATAAATTGGGAGTGGGTCATTCATGCACACTAATGACCCCATCCTAGGTCCACAACGTTGTGTGTGGTTCCATTTTGTGATCTGTCTTGTTAGGCCGAGGCAGCATCAGGACATTGATAAAGCAGATGGGCAAATATGCTTTAGAGAAGGCGAAAGGCAATCCATTAATAGTATTTAGTTCTGAGAGAGGTAGACAATTAGACAGAGATGCTGACTTCACTACATGGCAGTGATCCTCTTTGTTGACATAAATACTCAAAACATTTCTTGTCACTGCGGGGAGAAGAATATCACAGGATTGCTTAGGGGCACGCAGGAGATTACATTCAGTGACTGTAAATCAGTGCATCAGTGCATAGCAAGAGAAAATGCGTTTTCAGTTAAAGGGCCTCATTACGAGGTTGGAGGTAACCATGGTGCTGTTAGATTCATGGCTGCCTCCAAATCCTTACCGACTCCGCCCTGGTGAATAGAGCTATTACCGCCCCATTCCAAGGTTGGCGGGCGGTAATTCCCCATTCACCAGGGCCCTTCCCCAATCCCATTTGAGCCCCCACAGGTCTCAATGGGAATAGGGAAGGCGCTAATAACGGTACCGCAAATTGTGGTAACGTTATTAGCTCCAAAGTCCCTTTGTGGGTCCCGTCCTTAACTCCTGGTAAAACCAGGCGTTAAGGGAGGACCTGCAAAGGGAACTCGTAGTTTACCGGCACCGGGGGCCCTTACCAGTGCCGGTAATCCCTTACCGCCCACCTCGTAATGAGGCCCAAAGTCTTACAGATCTTCGGAGCCAGAGCAAATACTAGTTGCACAGAAAAAGTCTTTCAGTTCTTAGCGGACTGTGGGAAATTGTATTCAGTGGCAGGAGTTAGTGTGCCATTTTCATAGGAGGGAAGAGAGAATCCCGGCGGCCATCCACCCTGAATGACATACACGCATGTGACATATCTAATCAGCATGAAAAGAACAACACACAATTGTTTTGAAGCAGGCAGGCGATTTCATTCAGATGTTTCAAATAAGTGCACCACATATTAGCAAGAAAATATGTATATTGCAAGTGTAGAAAAGAGTTTGTCATTCTTTCAAGGAAGGAGAGTGCTTTCAGTTGTAACTGAGTTTTCCTCTTTTGTGGTGTAGGAAAATGCTTATGACTTAGGCAGAAAAGTCCTAACAAAACTGTTTGGAAATAGGAGAGCACATTGAGTGGCTATAACGTTGTATCTCAAATTTTTGTTTTCAGAGAAAATACTAACTACAGATAAAAAGCCTTTTAATTCTTTTAATATTTGTTAGGGAGAAGGAGATTGTATTCAGTGCCTATAAGTAAGTGCGCACCTTTTAGTAGTAGGGAGATCATCTGGTCTGCAACCTTAAATGCCCATGACATTTTTTGTCACAGTGAGTACATGACAGAATTGTTTGGAGTCGGACGGAAGATCACATTCAGTGGCTATAAATGATTAAAAGAATGGTTCCGTCAGAAATGTTTATTGTCCCTACGGGTCGGCCATGTGTTTTTAAGCCTAAGTCGGTCGATATTAGAAAAATTTCCTATGGACCTTACCCGAGTTTTCTTCCATTAAACACACGCGAAAACAGGCAGTAGGGCGCCGCCATTTTGTGATAATCTTATCACTTGCCACATCGCCCTGTGTGACCTGCTTTTGCGGCACTAAATCATTTCCCCCGCCCCTGAGCCTGACATTATCAAAACATTCATATTCCCCGCCTCTCTCTGTGACGTTCCTGTTCTGCGTAGGCAAACGCGCCCAGTCGTCTTCTACGCGACTTCACACAGAACCCGGAAACCAACACAGATCAACTCACAACACAGCGCGCCACAATTCGGAATATGAAACTGTACTTTAAAATCAAACAGCAATACGGTACAATTGGTAAAGTACATTTATTTGACATTTTCAGGCCGATTCATGGAATTAATGTGTGCCAAAACGTGCGAATCACAGTGCAAGTGCGAAAATCGCAGGGAAACCAGCGCACATCGATTCATGAAAGTCCGTGCGCGAGAAAAATATTGGATGTGCGCTGAAAAAGTGCGTGGCGCATGCCGGCGCACAGGTCATCCAACGGCGTGCGCCACGGCCACAGCGAAATCGCACATAGCGCGGCGCACATAACAAAAGTAGGCGGAACACGGGGTTTAACACTCGGAATGGGGAACAACGCGTGAAAATATGGGCGTCAAGGGGGAAGTACAGGAGGCAAGTGCGCGGAACACCCACACGCTCGCCTACAACTCGTATTCATGGAATCGAATAGGGCAAACCAGCGCATGGGCAAAGACGCGCACAGGGCCAAACAAGTCCGCCACAAGAAAGCAGGCGGTAGCGTCCCTGCACCTGAAATAAATGTGCGCCAAAATGTGCGCTAACAAAAAGCACCTATATACAGCTATGATGAATGATCCATACTGTGGCCCTCCAGGACAAATGAGGTGCAAAGGGGTACGCGACAAACACAGACACCCGCTGTGTGCAAAATAGCGTGTGCGTGTATTTCGGGGTGCGCGGGAAGTTCCACACGCGATTGTCCTTGGTACGTGTATTCCGGGGTGCCCGTGAAGTTTCACACACGATTTCAGCAGGGTACGTGTATTCCGGGGTTCGCGTGAACTTCCACACGCGACATCAGCAGGGTACGTGTATTACGGGGTTCACATGAACTTCCACACGCTATATCAGCAGGGTATGTGTATTTCGGGGTGCGCGTGAAGTTCCACACGCGATTTCAGCAGGGTACGTGCACTTCGGGTGCGCGGAAAGTTCCACACGCGAATCCAGCAGCCTACGTGTATTTTGGGGGTGCCGGGGAGTACTACATGTGAATTGGCCGTGTGGGTCCTCCCAGGTGTTCCCTCTACACCCTCCACGGCCCCTGCAGGCAGCCCACACCACAGGGGACTACCCTGCACCCCTGCACATGTCCCGCAGGCAGCCCATCCACCATGGCCATGCCCCCCAGCCAACCCACATGTCACCTTGCACTACTGCCCACCAACGCATGTCTCCCAGCACCCCCACCCCCCAGCAGTCAGGGGCACCCTCCACCAGGCCCCCACTCATGTCCAACTCATGTCTCCCTGCACCCCCACCCCCCAGCAGTCAGGGGCACCCTCCACCAGGCCCCCACTCATGTCTCCCAGCACCCCCAGCCCCCAGCATCCAGGGGCACCCTCCACCAGGCCCCCACTCATGTCTCCCAGCACCCTCAACCCCCAGCATCCAGGGGCACCCTCCACCAGGCCCCCACTCATGTCTCCCAGCACCCCCACCCCCCAGCATCCAGGGGCACCCTCCACCAGGCCCCCACTCATGTCTCCCAGCACCCCCACCCCCCAGCATCCAGGGGCACCCTCCACCAGGCCCCCACTCATGTCCCCCTGCACCCCCACCCCCAGCATCCAGGGGCACCTGCCAACAGGCCCCCACTCATGTCCAACTCATGTCCCCCTGCACCCCCACCCCCCAGCAGTCAGGGGCACCCTCCACCAGGCCCCCATTCATGTCCAACTCATGTCTCCCTGCACCCTCACCCCCCAGCAGTCAGGGTCACCCTCCACCAGGCCCCCACTCATGTCTCCCAGCACCCCCACCCCCCAGCATCCAGGGGCACCCTCCACCAGGCCCCCACTCATGTCCAACTCATGTCCCCCTGCACCCCCACCCCCCAGCATCCAGGGGCACCCTCCACCAGGCCCCCACTCATGTCCCCCTGCAACCCCACCCCCCAGCAACCAGGGGCACCCTCCACCAGGCCCCCACTCATGTCCCCCTGCACCCCCACCCCCCAGCATCCAGGGGCACCCTCCACCAGGCCCCCACTCATGTCCAACTCATGTCTCCCTGCACCCCCACCCCCAGCAGTCAGGGGCACCCTCCACCAGGCCCCCACTCATGTCCAACTCATGTCTCCCTGCACCCCCACCCCCCAGCAGTCAGGGGCACCCTCCACCAGGCCCCCACTCATGTCTCCCAGCACCCCCACCCCCCAGCATCCAGGGGCACCCTCCACCAGGCCCCCACTCATGTCTCCCAGCACCACCACCCCCCAGCATCCAGGGGCACCCTCCACCAGGCCCCCACTCATGTCTCCCAGCACCCCACCCCCCAGCATCCAGGGGCACCCTCCACCAGGCCCCCACACATGTCTCCCAGCACCCCCACCCCCCCAGCATGCAGGGGCACCCTCCACCAGGGCCCCACTCATGTCGTCCCCCTGCACCCCCACCCCCCAGCATCCAGGGGCACCTGCCAGCAGGCCCCTACTCATGTCCAACTCATGTCCCCCTGCACCCCCACCCCCCAGCAGTCAGGGGCACCCTCCACCAGGCCCCCACTCATGTCCCCCTGCACCCCCACTCCCCAGCAGTCAGGGGCACCCACCACCAGGCCCCCACTCATGTCTCCCAGCACCCCCACCCCCCAGCAGTGCGATTGGCCTGGGTACGTGTATTTCAGGGGCGCGGGGGTAGTTTTACACGCAATTACAGCAGGGTACGTGTATTACGGGTTCGCGTGAACTTCCACACGCGATATCAGCAGGGTACGTGTATTCCTGGGGTGGGCGGGAAGATTTACACGCGACTGGGCCTGGGAGAGCATGTTACGTGTATTCCTGGGGTGGGCGGGAAGATTTACACGGTCGCCTACAACGCGCCAAAAAAGACGGTCCAATCAGAAACACGTACACCAGCATGAAGCAGGCGCACGTCGACTCGCAGGAAGCATGCGTACGTCGACCCGCGCAGCATAAAAGTGTGCGCAAACAACAAACAAGCTCAGATGCCAGGATGAATATACCGTTCCTAGCAGCAGTGGCCGTGGGATACCGCAGGAGGAGGAGGATAGTCAGGGCCAGAATCTTTACACCCAGAACCAGCCTTTTTGGTGTGCCTGATGACCAGGTGTATGGGAGGTACAGGTTTCCACCTCACATAATACTCAACCTGGTCAGTGAGTGGGAGGATGACCTCACATCACCCACCCTGTGCTCCCAAGCACTCAGCCCCCTGGAGAAGGTCCTCAATGTACTGCACTTCTTGGCTACCAGATCATTTCAGCGGACAAGTGCCATAGTGGGGGGGGTGTCACAGGCCACGCAGTCACGGTGCCTACACCAGGTGTTGGCCATCATCACTGCACGCCCATCAGTCCGCAGGCACATATACCTGCCCAGAACACCTGCAGAAAGGCAGGCTGTCATCCAGGATTTCTACGGGGTGGCACAATTCCCCAAAGTGCTAGGTGCCATTGATTGAACCCATGTGGCTCTACATCCCCCCAGGGCATCTGAGCACATCTATAGAAACCGCAAGCACTGGCATTCCATCAACGTCCAGGTAGTATGTGATGCCAAGGGAATCATCACCTCAGTATATGCCAACTATCCAGGGTCCACCCACGACAGCTTCATTTACAGGATGTCAACCCTAAACCGGGACATGGAAGCTGGGCGGCATGGCGATGCATGGCTGCTTGGTGAGTATAAATGCCACAGCACACGCATGCATGTCAGATACAGAGTAATGTCACTACCCCACTAATGATACCCATCACCACCTCCCCAGGGGACAGTGCCTACCCTCTGAGCACCCACATGATGACGCCAATTCGGAACCCCATCACGCCTCCTGAGGTAAGATACAACACAGCCCATATTGCAACCCGGGGCATAGTGGAGCGCACATTCGGAGTGCTCAAGTCACGCTTTCGCTCCCTTGACCGTTCTGGCGGGCAGCTGTTATACGCTCCCCCAGTAGTGTGCAGGATCACAGTGGTAGCATGTGCCCTGCACAATGTTGCAACACGCCGGGGCCTGGCTGTGGACATGGTGGTGCCCCCACATCCCCAACCACATGCATGCCTGCTGCGCATGGGAGGGGAAAGGGCACGGGGTGAGGCAGCCCGTACGCAGCTGGTGGCTAATTACTTCACATAGAAATCACACCCCTGTGGAGTGCACACAGCCCTGGCACATACCATCTGACAATCAATGATGACTCAATCCGACAATTATGATGAATGAAGGGACAGTCAACTGTCAGAACCATAGCAGCCTGAGATTGTTCACCTGGAAGTGTCACAATGTGTGCATCCCTACCTACACAAACACCACCAATGCAGTGTCATCAAAAGACACACTTATATGCAGCAAAAATGAATACCCACTTGCAAAATACAACATGAGAACAGTGCCATGTCACCCAACCCCTCCCCGGCACCGCCACACAACACACCATGGCATGTCATGCTATGTGAGAGCAAACAAAGTAATCCCCACAACATGACACAAGTGTCACAAAGTACAGTGTCCCTAATGGAAATTGGCCACACATGAAATGCTCACAGTAATGCAGGACCAACAACACACATTCACAAATATTTTGCAATAATACAAATCACCTACACAACCTCAAACCTACCATAAACATGACAGTACGTATTTAAAAAATTGGTAGTCTCACTACCTGATAATGCCAGCACTTCGACCACTTCCAACTGTACAGTGTTAGCGCCACGCAAAAGTGTAGGAGCACTGCTTACAACATGGACTCAATTTCCAAAGTAGACCGCCTTGTGAAGACATGAGGAATGGACCTGCAAATTAGGAGGATGAGATGGATGCAGAGGCAAATATCAATACACCATGCAGTGTACAATACAACAACAATATACACTAGGAATGTATACACAGTATTGACTACAGACTGCCCACACATCAAATGGAAGTCCAACGTCACTGTGTAAGTCAATGTCACTTGGGCACACCCTTTGCAAGCCCATGGAAACGGGAAGCAGGAGGGGTGTTGTTAGGGAGAATTCTCTGTTTAGGCTGAATTTCCTAACCTAGTGAGTCCCCCAGCAGCTTTGCTGGATTTCTGGAGTTTGTTTTTTTCCATCCTGCCAAGAGTGAGACTCTTTTTCTCCCACCCTTGGACATGAATGTGTGTAATTCCTTTGAATGTCAATGTGTTCTATGGGCTATGGGGTCCTTTACTCCATAGGGTCTCATATGTTTTGCTATGTGTGTTACACTGCACCCTCCGTGCCGTAACACTGGGGCGTCCTAGCGGACCTCCCTCATAGACTCCATACCCGGGGACTGACTACTGTCTCCCCGGGCATGTAAAGTCACCATTGGCTTTACTAGACCTAAATTTACTAACAGAACTAGTACAAACCATCCTATTGTGGACGTACTAGTAGCGGTAATTCGATTACTCCTAGGTCTGTTGTTCGAGGGGGCACTGTCCCGTCCCCCCTCGTCGAGTTTTGGCTGGTGGCAGTGGAAACTACTTGTTATATTCGACCCCGAATATAACCCTATGGGATTCTTCCCATTTTTAGAGATTGATACTGTTTCTCGTCAATCTCTAACATACCACCGGTCTACTTATCTTAAATAAGTCTATCGGATGGTATTTTCTGCCAGAACTCGTTTTTTAAAATGGCGTCTGTGTTCGTCTCTGTGACTCCTAAACCAAAGGTCGAGCCCTTTGTTCCACTTTTGGTGGGCTCTGTACAGAGACCCTCCAAAGTGGTGCCATTCTGTCTGGGTCACCACAGGGGTGTGGGAGGGGGTTTAGGCACCCTGGACCGAGTTGCCTTGCCAACTCCGGTCGCACTCTGGTGTGATTGGCCCAAGTGATGAGCCTCCCCGCTCACCACTTAGCGTGTGTTGATTGACAGCTAGGCTGAATGAATGGGGGTTTTCTGCATAAAAGCAGGGCTTTTGGGACTGGATCTTCAGAAGTTGCCACAGGACCTAAGAATCCGACGAGGGTAAAGCTGAGCCGACCTGCAACGACGACACCTCCGGTGGAGCCCTGCTGAACCGACTCACTACTTCCCGACGACAGAGGAGATCTCCCTGCCGGGGAGTCTCTTTCCCTGACTGGTGGGAACAACCAGTCCCCTTTGCTTTTTCTTCGCCTCAGGAAGCAGTGGTCGAATTGCCCGTGCAGAGCACCTCGGCAACCGGATAGCCACTACCCCTGTACCGCGACCAAAAGGTGGTGCCTCGTGACGGAGCACTCCGTGGCTGGTCTCTTCCCTGGTGGTGCAACGATCTTCAACTTTCCTTCGACGACGAGATCCCCTCTTCTCTTGGCAAAGACCAGGCGTGCATCCACCACCAGGAACAACTGCCCCCGCCGGAGCTGTCTCTCCACAATCAAGGTACTGTGTCCGCCTGGCTTCCCTTGTTGCCGGATAGAGTGAGGTGTCTTAATCCTCGCCTCTCCATAGGGTCGCCTCCAAGCTTTCTCTAGCGTGTTGTTCTGAACTGGTCCAATCTTCCAATAACAATTTGCTTCAAAGACTCGAACGCATTTCCACTAAGATACTTTTGGGACATATGGCCTTGCCTCTCTCCAAGTCTCCAAGTGGGCCTGGCCTCTGAACTTTATGATCTATTGTGGTTCTTGCTTTCCTGCCTTGCAATTTTTTTCCCGTGAGGTATTGAACTGTATTGATTTCGTAACCTACTTATTTTTCTCTCCCGTCCTAACTAATATTGGAGTGCCATCTAGGTTGAGGCATACACCTCTGTCTGCAAATAAGTGATGCTGGTAGAACCTAGACTTGTTGAACTATTGTTAGGGGGATTGATCTGTTCTCTTTGTAGAGTAATTGTAATTGAAGTGTTTGCCATGATAGTGCCAAAGTGTTTTCTATAGATGTGCCGTTATAAATAAATACATTTATATCTTTACACTGAAGCCTTGTTGCATGTTTGCTTGTCTTACTGTGAAGAATTGCCCTATCTTGTATACTCCACATACTGCTTAACTCTTCTTGAGAGAAGTCTGACTGCTCAGCCACAGCTACCAAGTGAATCTGTGTGGTGCAGACTGCTACCAAGTGGGTTTACTGCCAAACACCTGTAGTCCTAAATCTTTTGCAGTGGTCCCAGAGGGAACTGCACAGGTTTCCGCCTAACAGGTGTGTGTCACACAAACCCAAGCATCTAACCCAAATTCAGGACAAGCCTGCATGTGCCAAGCCACAATACAGCGTATGCCCACGGGAGCCACAAAAGGCAACACACTGTAAAAAAATCAAAAATCAAAAATCAAAAATCAAAAATGGCCATGTATGGGCCAGGGGGTTTGGGGGAGGCCACCCAGGAGGTCCGAGGACAGGGTGCACACCAAAACCCACCTGTGGGGATTCTGGGAAACAAAAACACCTCCATGGGCACATGGCCTGCACTGCTACCCTATTGTGAGAGCATCGCTGCTGTCTCTCTCGTCACCCTCTGCAGCTGCATCAGGAGGTGGTGGTACTATGGGAGGCAGCCCACGCAAAGCCCTAGTCTGGTCCTCCATGGCAGCAAGCATGCGGGTGTGGAAGGTCTGGTTCTGGAGGATCATCGTGCGGAGGTCCCCATGCAACAACTCTTGGGATGCCCGGACCTCCTCCCGAGTTGCCTGCATCTCAGCTGAGAGCGTACGTGTGAGCCGCTCCAGCTGCTGTTCTGTCCTCATGTCAGTTGAAGCCTCAAGCTCAACAAGAGTCACCCTGAGCTGACGGAGTTCCACCCTCGGGGCTTCCCTATGGCCCTGGGACTCAATAGAAATTGCTTCCCGCAGAGTCTCCAGTGCCGCCCGTCTGTCCCTGTTGAACGCCAACATGTCCTCCCTGTGTGACTGGCAAATGGAATCTGTTGCCTGCTGTAGTTGTTCCATCAGCCTTTCTTGGGGGACAATGGAAGTGGCCACCCTACCCATGGCCTGAGCCATCATCTCAGATGATGCTGCCTGTTGGTTTGCCATACCGTATATGGATTGCTCCCATGCGGTATTGCCAGGTGGCGTACGGCCACCGCGTCTGCGGGCACCACACCTGTCTGGGGCAAGGCGAACTGCGCCTTGCTGTGCTGGCACTGCCTGAGGCTGCAGGACTGCATTCCCCCTCTGATCTGCTGGCCCAGGAACAGGATCAGATGTTGAGGAGTGTGACCCTGCATCCGTAACCACCAAAGGCGGACCTACCAACACTGACATCCCCATTGAGGGTTCTACCCCTGGTGCAGGTGGGTTGGACAGTACAGAATACCTCCCAGAAACACGTACCTGCGACAGCACATACGTCTCATCATCCGAATTGACACCTGAACAGAGCTCGGGGGAGGTGCACCCAGAGACACCCCTTGAGAGAATGGTATGAAGCAAGTGTGGGTTCTCACCCACCACCACACCACATCCCACACTGGTGCCCGGTCGGGCCTGAGACCCCTCCTGGGTCTGCACCATCTCCACAACCCCAGCAGTATCAAGTGCGTCATCCCCTGCAAAGACATGAAAGAAAAGTAATGGGAACAGGCATTAGCACCATGGCACACAATTAGGGCTGAGAAGCAACAGAACCAGTATTTCATTGACACATGTCCCACATGACTATAACCCTCCCATGCATGCACCGTCACTGCGTATGAAGGGGAGGAAAATGGCACACATTGATGACACCAAGATGGAAGACCAACACATTTGCTGCATGCTGGCTAGCAGTGCCATCACACATTGGCCTGTGATTGGCATGTCCAATACACATACATGACACATGCCATCACACAGATGGCATGTACCATAGCCATGTCACACATGTGACAATAGGACTGGGAAATGCCTAGTGAAAGTGGTGGAATGCAAACAATCAGCCTGAATGAACACAGAATAATATACAACAATGTTGTGGCAAGATGACACTTCAAGGCAACTGGCGTGAGTTTGGGCTAAATGTCTACTGTTGCCAGAAGGGATACTGCAATACCCAAATCCTGGTGCGCAGAATGTATTGGATGAAGCACATGGGTGACCCAAACCACTCAGGTACACACACCCTCACCTGGCACTCAATCAGAAGCCCTCACACACACACCATGCACATGGATGACACACACATGCATGTGCACTCACCGGACAATGCCTCGTAATCTGGCAGGTCTCCCACGCCTTGGATCTGTCCCTCCGTGACGTAGGTCCCAGCAACATACTCATGTGGAGTGAGTTCAATGTCCTCTGCTGTAGACCCACCTCCAGTCACTAGAGTAGCGGCATGACTTGAGGCCAGCTATTTCTTTGCCCTTCAGGTCATTCCAGCGCGTGTAGCAATCATTAGCTGTGCGCCTCACGAATCCAAGGGCACTTATGATGTCCGCGATGGTCTGCCAGTGTGCCAGACGTTGTGCAGGTGTGGTCTTGCATCCTGCAGTAATCACCATTTCGCTGTCATGTGCGGACACATACTCCACAAGTGCATCAAGTTTGGCCTGATTGAAGCTGGGCTTCCTTGGCGGGCCGGACTGTGTAGCCGTGTCTGGAGCATCAGCCTGTACTGGACGAGCACTCTTCCTCTTCCGCTTGGAAGGTGGTGGGGATCCTGAGTGTCCTATGCCTCTCTGGACACTAGGGGCAGGAGCCCCGGTGGACTGTGGACTAGGAGTGTGGGAATGAACACTCACCATGGGACTTGGTGCAGGCATTAGCTGAAGTGTGGTGTAGTCAGGGGGAACATCAGCAGGATGGACTGGGACCGACACTGTCCTGGCTGGGAGACTCAGAGCTGGGGTGGATGGAGCTGCAGCTGCCCCTGCAGCCTCCCCACCCTGCCTACTCGGGGCAGCAGATGACATAGCTGCCCCTGATCCACGTGGCCTGGTGACACCAACGTGCACCGCCACACGTGGCCTAGACCTGCTGACCTGGAAGTCAGCCATGAAGTCACCCTGTGTCAGGTCTGGTGCCACAATGGGCTGGTCCAACAAGGGCTGAGCAGGGATGGTGTCAGCCACGTTACCCTCAACCGGGGGGGGCATGGGTGTCCCTGACTGGTCACCCACACATGGGGGGCTAGGGGCACCCTGCAAGTCCCGGCCACGTCCTCTACCGTATCCACCACGCCCACCTCTTGAGGCTCGGCCACCTTTGGCACCCTTACCGCGTGCTCGCCTCCCAACCATGGCACTGATGTTGTGCGTATGGGAGTTGCAGTAAACTATTGTCCTGGGCAATTGGGGGTCAAAGGGGTAGGGTACTAGATGGAATTCGTACCCTAGTGCTCTAGCAAGGCTGTATGTGACCCCTGGGGGAAGATGACGGGTCACGCAACGCACAGGCACCCCAAAAAAGGGAGATAATGTGCACGCAACCCCTCCTAGACCATGTGCGTGGAAAAATAAACCTGCACTAGGCTGTGGCACCCAGAAACACAAAAATGAACGTATGCGTGTCACACGCAGCCTAGAATGACCTCTGAAGGGGTACGCGACACACGGGGCAAGCACAGATGTTAAATACGTGCGCGACTCACCGTCTGCCTGGAAAAATAGCGTGAAAAAGACGCACGTGTGCGCGTTGGCAACACCCCTGCCAAAAGAAGAATTGTACGATGTCTGAGGAGACAGGACAACAGAAGAAGTGAACGCTGTTTGAGGAAACAGGCCCAGGAAAAAGACAAAAAGAGAAAAAGCTGTCAGAGGTAACAGGGAGTACGAACTTGGAACGCTGTGAAGTAAATCGCGTGTGAACCGATAAGAAGTACAGATTTCACCCACTCGCTCTCCACGAAAAGCACGTACAAGGAAATGGCGTTCTACACGTACCTTTTAAACATGCCCACACGTCCAGCGTCACTTCCGCATGTACGCGCTAAGGCCCTATCCTCCAATTACACGAGCTGACACTCTGACGTGCAGTCATTGGACGTGTAACATGCACCCGTGTACAGGGAAACGCCCGCACACGCACATCACAGATGCGCATACACGCTGAGGCCCTTTCCACCAATTACACGCTATGACACTCTGACGTGCTTATTTTTTCTACGCGCCATGGAAAATGCACGTGCGCGTAACGTCATAGACGCGCCTACACACTGGGGGCCTTTGGGCCAATGAATTTGCGTACGTGTGCTGACGCGCTTATGCGCTAAGGCCCTTTCCTCGAATTACACGCAGACGTGCTGGATTTTCACGTGCCAAATCACTCCGTATCAAGCTGGCCACGCGTAAGCACACGGAAGACCACGCTCCTGCCCAGAAGGCCGAATTACTGCCCCCCAGAGCCCCGAGCACGCTCCCACCAGCCATCTGCTGCTGCCTGATTGCCTGCTGCCCACATGCCCTGCCATTTGCTGCCTGCACATCAGCCAGGGGTGCTGTTGCTGTGACCACCCCTGCTGGAACCAAAGACTCCCGACTGGGATTCCATCGTTCCACAGACCAGCCCCAGGACCCAGTTGCCCACCCATTCCTGCCTCTGGGGTTGTCATGTCGGGCGCTGCAACATCTGGCATCACTGGCAACCCCCGGCCAGAGAGGCAGAGGGGCACTAGCTTCACTGCCACCAAAGTTGGTGTCCTGGTGGAGCAAGTCCTGGGGCAGTATGATGCCCTCTTCGGAAGTTTGCGCGCCGACAAGGAAGGATGGACTCGGATCTGGACGGACATCGTGACTGCTATCAACGCGGAGGGGGTGGCAGTCCAACTATTCCATCATGTCAAGAAGCGCTGGGAGGACTTCAGGTCCAGGACCCTCAACAAGGCCCGGCGCCTCTTGAAGGCAGTGGATGCTAAGGGGTGCCGGGGCCACTTGTCGGAAGATCAGATGAGGGTCCTGGAACACATGTCCCCAGCGCTCCACGTCCAGGTCCTTGAGAGGCAGACCTGTCTGGAGTCGAGCGGTAAGTGTACATGCATCCTGATTGTAAGTTGTGCGTGTGGTGTGTGCCAGTAGTGTGCAGGTTGCACATGTGTTTTTATGGGGCCAAGTATGGGGGGGTGTACAGGGCCGTGAGGCTAACACATGCGAGGGCTCTCATGTGTGAGACATGGATGGTGCTTGTGTGTGTAGGCTTGCATGCCAAATGCAGATGTGTGGGCACACATGTTTGAATGAATGTGCATGTAAGTAGGCATGTACGTGATGTCACAAATGGATGTTAGTTTCAGCTGCATGTATCTGCACTGTGTACATGTGCATGTGTGTGTATTTGACAAGGGGGCAACAGTGATGTAACATGGATGCATGTGACACCGGAATGTGGCGGACTGATTGGCAGATGTGACATGGATGCCGATCTCAACACTGCAACAGTTGGCAGAGGTGTACACATGCATGCAAGTGTGGTGGTGTGTGGGCATGTGTAGTGCACCCCCTGTGTTGCATGTGATGTCTGGCTCACCTTTGCCTGCTCATGCTGTTGTATGTGTATGGATGGTGCTGGCTGTTGCAATATGGCTGTGGTATGGCTCATGTGTGCGAGTTGAAATGACATGTGTGTTGACGATTGTGATGCCATGTCTGAGGTTTGCCAATGCCACTCATGTACAACTGTCATGTGTGTATGTGACCATTGTACAGTGCCCTGATGCCTGTGTTTTATTTCTCCCTGTCTGCAGCGTCAACTGATGAAGAGGGCGGAGAAGGTGCTGTGGAGCACAGCGGCAGGGATCGCACAGCCAGCCGGAGTCGCAAGGCCCGGCTCCCCTCCCAGGTTGTCATCTCGTCGGGGAGTGAGGAGTCCGGTGCCGCGTCCCAAGCCGCAGCTGCCAGGGGGAGGACCGAGAGGCGGAGGTCGGAGTTGGACTCCTCGGCAGCAGAAGGGGCAGCTGGGACCGCACAGGGCCCAACGGGGGAAGATGGCACGGAGTCATTCAGGTTGGTGAGGGGTTTGGTGGAGGAGGAGGCCGTGCAAGCGACAGAGACGGGGTCTGGAGGTGGGAATTCCACTGGTGCTAGTGGTGCAGTGCAGGACCAGGGACAGGAGGCAGCACAGGGCGCCGCAGAGGTGCCTGTGTGCAATCCTGTCCCTGATCCTGTCACTGCATCATCTTGCACCAGCAGGGATGCCTACATCCAGACCCGTTTTCAGGCAGGGGATGAGCTTACAACAACTGGCCTTCCTCTGCCTGCGGATGTGGCTATCCAGGTACGGGTTGAGCCTGTCCTGACTGGTGTGGCGTTGCGTCAACGGGCCATGCGAGGTGACCTGCAGTCTTTTCATGAGGAGACTGCACGTCATCTCGAATGGCTCGTTGACCGTGTCAGCCTACTGGGACAGGTCACCCAGGCTGGATTCCTCCGTTTGCTGGAGCTTGTTCCGACCCCCTCCTCAACTGAACACCCTATGCGCCAGTCGTCCTCTGTGTCATCTTTCCACCCATTTGTCACCTGGGTGCCCTGTGGAGCTGCCTCTGACGGTGCGGCCAGGCTGGTGGAGGACACATCCCTGCCACAGTCGGGAGTCGGTCATCCAGCAGGGGTGGCCACATCAACGACTGCACCCCGGCCGGTGGAGGATGTGCAGGCAGCAGGAGCCAGGGCATGGGCACAGGCACAGCAGCAGCAACGAGGTGGGAGCCATGATGGCTCGGGGCCTTCGACATCGGAGGGACAGGCATCGGCCGGAGGGCAGGAGGACCCAGGACGGGAAGTGTCTTCCGTGTGGCAGCGGTTGAGCCATGCCATAGATGCGGAGCGGCAGCAGGTGGAAGAGGCACGGCTCACGATGGTCAGGGCGGAGAACTCCATGCGGAGGGCCCTGAGGTGGGCTGAGTGCCTCGAGGCAATCCGCAGGGAGTTGGAGGTAAACATGTCGTCATCCCTGCGGACCCTCGGTGCCATGGAAGAGGACCGCCTCCGGGACATTGAGCAGGAGTTCGATGATGCCCTGGCCTGGAACATCCAGAAGTGAGCCGTCGGACTAGCCCGCTGCCCTTGTAAATAGTTATTTAGTTTTAAGTTTTCTTTCAGTTTTGTTTTGTTTTGGGGCACTTGGACGATGCCCCAACTTCTTGTATATTGTTCTTCATTAGGTAGGATTTTATTTTATAGGTTTCATTTAAAGGATTGGGCACATGGACCATGGATGTTCACTTTGTACATAGTTTGACAATGGATTTGGATTGTTGATTTTTTTTTCCATGGATCAGTGGTTTTTTATTATTTTTGCACCTTGGATTTATTTTCTCAGACTGACACTTTGGAGACTTGATTTTGGATTGCTTTTCATTTGGATTTCATGCGTCTTTTTCATTTATTGGACATGCTGGATTTCATTTATTATTTCCATTTTCTTCTGTTCCATTTCATTGCCTTGCTTTTCTGTTTAATACATTATCATTTGGTACTTCAATGTATGGTATTCTCTCTTTGGTTTCATGCATGTCGCAATGTGTGTTTTATCATTCACATGCTGTCATTGTGTGGGTTTGACGGATATATGTTGATGTGCAGACTAGCCATTTGGGATGCATCATGTGCTGGTGATTTCTTTGTGGGGTGGATGTCATACCTGGTGGTGTGTTCGGACTGGGGTGGCGTGGGCAGTGTATTGAGGGTGTATGGGGGCCATGATTATGGATCGTCATGAGGTGTTGGCGGGACATGTATGGGGGCCTGCTGGCAGGTGCCCTGCACTGCTGGTGGGTGGTGGTGCAGGGGGACATGTGTGGGGGCCTGGTGGAGGGTGCCCTGCACTTCTGGGGCGTGGGGGTGCAGGGGGACATGAGTGGGGGCCTGGTGGAGGGTGTCCTGCACTGCTGGGGGTTGGGGGTGCGGGGAGACATGAGTGTGGGCCTGGTGGAGGGTGCCCCTGCACTGCTGGGGGGTGGGGGTGCTGGGAGACATGTGTGGGGGCCTGGTGGAGGGTGCCCCTGACTGCTGGGAGGTGGGGATGCAGGGGGACATGAGTTGGACATGAGTGGGGGCCTGGTGGAGGGTGCCCCTGGATGCAGGGGGGTGGTGGTGCAGGGGGACCTGTGTGGGGGCCTGGTGGAGGGTGCCCTGCACTGTTGGGGGTGGGGGTGCAGGGAGACATGTGTGGGGGCCTGGTGGAGGGTGCCCCTGACTGTTGGGGGGTGGGGATGCATGGGGACATGAGTTGGACATGAGTGGGGGCCTGGTGGAGGGTGCCCCTGATTGATGGGAGGTTGGGGTGCTGGGAGACATGTGTGGGGGCCTGGTGGAGGGTGCCCCTGACTGCTGGGGGGTGGGGATGCAGGGGGACATGAGTTGGACATGAGTGGGGGCCTGGTGGAGGGTGCCCCTGATGCTGGGGTGTGGTGGTGCAGGGGGACATGTGTGGGGGCCTGGTGGAGGGTGCCCTGCACTGCTGGGGGGTGGGGGTGCAGGGGGACATGAGTGGGGGCCTGGTGGAGGGTGCCCTGCACTGCTGGGGGTGGGGGTGCAGGGAGACATGAGTGTGGGCCTGGTGGAGGGTGCCCCTGCACTGCTGGGGGGTGGGGGTGCTGGGAGACATGTGTGGGGGCCTGGTGGAGGATGACCCTGACTGCTGGGGGGTGGGGATGCAGGGGGACATGAGTTGGACATGAGTGGGGGCCTGGTGGAGGGTGCCCCTGGATGCTGGGGGTGGTGGTGCAGGGGGACATGTGTGGGGGCCTGGTGGAGGGTGCCCTGCACTGCTGGGGGGTGGGGGTGCAGGGGGATATGAGTGGGGGCCTGGTGGAGGGTGCCCTGCACTGCTGGGGGGTGGGGGTGCAGGGAGACATGTGTGGGGGCCTGGTGGAGGGTGCCCCTGACTGCTGGGGGGTGGGGATGCAGGGGTACATGAATTGGACATGAGTGGGGGCCTGGTGGAGCGTGCCCCTGGATGCTGGGGGGTGGTGGTGCAGGGGGACATGTGTGGGGGCCTGGTGGAGGGTGCCCTGCACTGCTGGGGGCTGGGGGTAGAGGGGGACATGAGTGGGGGCCTGGTGGAGGGTGCCCTGCACTGCTGGGGGGTGGGGGTGCAGGGAGACATGTGTGAGGGCCTGGTGGAGGGTGCCCCTGACTGCTGCGGTGTGGGGATGCAGGGGGACATGAGTTGGACATGAGTGGGGGCCTGGTGGAGGGTGCCCCTGACTGCTGGGGGGTGGGGATGCAGGGGGACATGAGTTGGACATGAGTGGGGGCCTGGTGGAGGGTGCCCCTGGATGCTGGGGGGTGGTGGTGCAGGGGGACATGAGTGGGGGCCTGCTGGCAGGTGCCCTGCACTGCTAGGGTGTGGGGGTGCTGGGAGACATGTGTGGGGGCCTGGTGGAGGGTGCCCCTGACTGCTGGGTGGTGGGGATGCAGGGGGACATGAGTTGGACATGAGTGGGGGCCTGGTGGAGGGTGCCCCTGGATGCTGGGGGGTGGTGGTACAGGGGGACATGAGTGGGGGCCTGCTGGCAGGTGCCCTGCACTGCTAGGGTGTGGGGGTGCTGGGAGACATGTGTGGGGGCCTGGTGGATGGTGTCCCTGACTGCTGGGGGGTGGGGATGCAGGGGGACATGGGTTGGACATGAGTGGGGGCCTGGTGGAGGGTGCCCCGCACTGCTAGGGTGTGGGGGTGCAGGGAGACATGTGTGGGGGCCTGGTGGAGGGTGCCCCTGACTGTTGAGGGGTGGGGATGCATGGGGACATGAGTTGGACATGAGTGGGGGCCTGGTGGAGGGTGCCCCTGATTGATGGGAGGTTGGGGTGCTGGGAGACATGTGTGGGGGCCTGGTGGAGGGTGCCCCTGACTGCTGGGGGGTGGGGATGCAGGGGGACATGAGTTGGACATGAGTGGGGGCCTGGTGGAGGGTGCCCCTGATGCTGGGGTGTGGTGGTGCAGGGGGACATGTGTGGGGGCCTGGTGGAGGGTGCCCTGCACTGCTGGGGGGTGGGGGTGCAGGGGGACATGAGTGGGGGCCTGGTGGAGGGTGCCCTGCACTGCTGGAGGGTGGGGGTGCAGGGAGACATGTGTGGGGGCCTGGTGGAGGGTGCCCCTGACTGCTGGGGGGTGGGGATGCAGGGGGACATGGGTTGGACATGAGTGGGGGCCTGGTGGAGGGTGCCCCTGGATGCTGGGGGGTGGTGGTGCAGGGGGACATGAGTGGGGGCCTGCTGGCAGGTGCCCTGCACTGCTAGGGTGTGGGGGTGCTGGGAGACATGTGTGGTGGCCTGGTGGAGGGTGCCCCTGACTACTGCGGTGTGGGGATGCAGGGGGACATGAGTTGGACATGAGTGGGGGCCTGGTGGAGGGTGCCCTGACTGCTGGGGGGTGGGGATGCAGGGGGACATGAGTTGGACATGAGTGGGGGCCTGGTGGAGGGTGCCCCTGGATGCTGGGGGGTGGTGGTGCAGGGGGACATGAGTGGGGGCCTGCTGGCAGGTACCCTGCACTGCTAGGGTGGGGGGGTGCTGGGAGACATGTGTGGGGGCCTGGTGGAGGGTGCCCCTGACTGCTGGGGGTGGGGATGCAGGGGGACATGAGTTGGACATGAATGGGGGCCTGGTGGAGGGTGCCCCTGGATGCTGGGGGGTGGTGGTGCAGGGGGACCTGTGTGGGGGCCTGGTGGAGGGTGCCCTGCACTGTTGGGGGTGGGGGTGCAGGGAGACATGTGTGGGGGCCTGGTGGAGGGTGCCCCTGACTGTTGGGGGGTGGGGATGCATGGGGACATGAGTTGGACATGAGTGGGGGCCTGGTGGAGGGTGCCCCTGATTGATGGGAGGTTGGGGTGCTGGGAGACATGTGTGGGGGCCTGGTGGAGGGTGCCCCTGACTGCTGGGGGCTGGGGATGCAGGGGGACATGAGTTGGACATGAGTGGGGGCCTGGTGGAGGGTGCCCCTGATGCTGGGGTGTGGTGGTGCAGGGGGACATGTGTGGGGGCCTGGTGGAGGGTGCCCTGCACTGCTGGGGGGTGGGGGTGCAGGGGGACATGAGTGGGGGCCTGGTGGAGGGTGCCCTGCACTGCTGGGGGGTGGGGGTGCAGGGAGACATGAGTGTGGGCCTGGTGGAGGGTGCCCCTGCACTGCTGGGGGGTGGGGGTGCTGGGAGACATGTGTGGGGGCCTGGTGGAGGATGACCCTGACTGCTGGGGGGTGGGGATGCAGGGGGACATGAGTTGGACATGAGTGGGGGCCTGGTGGAGGGTGCCCCTGGATGCTGGGGGTGGTGGTGCAGGGGGACATGTGTGGGGGCCTGGTGGAGGGTGCCCTGCACTGCTGGGGGGTGGGGGTGCAGGGGGATATGAGTGGGGGCCTGGTGGAGGGTGCCCTGCACTGCTGGGGGGTGGGGGTGCAGGGAGACATGTGTGGGGGCCTGGTGGAGGGTGCCCCTGACTGCTGGGGGGTGGGGATGCAGGGGGACATGAATTGGACATGAGTGGGGGCCTGGTGGAGGGTGCCCCTGGATGCTGGGGGGTGGTGGTGCAGGGGGACATGTGTGGGGGCCTGGTGGAGGGTGCCCTGCACTGCTGGGGGCTGGGGGTAGAGGTGGACATGAGTGGGGGCCTGGTGGAGGGTGCCTAGCACTGCTGGGGGGTGGGGGTGCAGGGAGACATGTGTGAGGGCCTGGTGGAGGGTGCCCCTGACTGCTGCGGTGTGGGGATGCAGGGGGACATGAGTTGGACATGAGTGGGGGCCTGGTGGAGGGTGCCCCTGACTGCTGGGGGGTGGGGATGCAGGGGGACATGAGTTGGACATGAGTGGGGGCCTGGTGGAGGGTGCCCCTGGATGCTGGGGGGTGGTGGTGCAGGGGGACACGAGTGGGGGCCTGCTGGCAGGTGCCCTTCACTGCTAGGGTGTGGGGGTGCTGGGAGACATGTGTGGGGGCCTGGTGGAGGGTGCCCCTGACTGCTGGGTGGTGGGGATGCAGGGGGACATGAGTTGGACATGAGTGGGGGCCTGGTGGAGGGTGCCCCTGGATGCTGGGGGGTGGTGGTGCAGGGGGACATGAGTGGGGGCCTGCTGGCAGGTGCCCTGCACTGCTAGGGTGTGGGGGTGCTGGGAGACATGTGTGGGGGCCTGGTGGAGGGTGCCCCTGACTGCTGGGGGGTGGGGATGCAGGGGGACATGGGTTGGACATGAGTGGGGGCCTGGTGGAGGGTGCCCCTGGATGCTGGGGGGTGGTTGTGCAGGGGGACATGAGTGGGGGCCTGCTGGCAGGTGCCCTGCACTGCTAGGGTGTGGGGGTGCTGGGAGACATGTGTGGGGGCCTGGTGGAGGGTGCCCCTGACTGCTGGGTGGTGGGGATGCAGGGGGACATGAGTTGGACATGACTGGGGGCCTGGTGGAGGGTGCCCCTGGATGCTGGGGGGTGGTGGTGCAGGGGGACATGAGTGGGGGCCTGCTGGCAGGTGCCCTGCACTGCTAGGGTGTGGGGGTGCTGGGAGACATGTGTGGGGGCCTGGTGGATGGTGCCCCTGACTGCTGGGGGGTGGGGATGCAGGGGGACATAGGTTGGACATGAGTGGGGGCCTGGTGGAGGGTGCCCTGCACTGCTAGGGTGTGGGGGTGCAGGGAGACATGTGTGTGGGCCTGGTGGATTGTGCCCCTGAATGTTGGGGGGTGGGGATGCATGGGGACATGAGTTGGACATGAGTGGGGGCCTGGTGGAGGGTGCCCCTGATTGATGGGAGGTTGGGGTGCTGGGAGACATGTGTGGGGGCCTGGTGGAGGGTGCCCTGCACTGCTGGGGGGTGGGGGTGCAGGGGGACATGAGTGGGGGCCTGGTGGAGGGTGCCCTGCACTGCTGGGGGGTGGGGGTGCAGGGAGACATGTGTGGGGGCCTGGTGGAGGGTGCCCCTGACTGCTGGGGGGTGGGGATGCAGGGGGACATGGGTTGGACATGAGTGGGGGCCTTGTGGAGGGTGCCCCTGGATGCTGGGGGGTGGTGGTGCAGGGGGACATGAGTGGGGGCCTGCTGGCAGGTGCCCTGCACTGCTAGGGTGTGGGGGTGCTGGGAGACATGTGTGGGGGCCTGGTGGAGGGTGCCCCTGACTGCTGGGGGGTGGGGATGCAGGGGGACATGAGTTGGACATGAGTGGGGGCCTGGTGGAGGGTGCCCCTGGATGCTGGGGGGTGGTGGTGCAGGGGGACATGAGTGGGGGCCTGCTGGCAGGTGCCCTGCACTGCTAGGGTGTGGGGGTGCTGGGAGACATGTGTGGGGGCCTGGTGGAGGGTGCCCCTGACTGCTGCGGTGTGGGGATGCAGGGGGACATGAGTTGGACATGAGTGGGGGCCTGGTGGAGGGTGCCCCTGACTGCTGGGGGGTGGGGATGCAGGGGGACATGAGTTGGACATGAGTGGGGGCCTGGTGGAGGGTGCCCCTGGATGCTGGGGGGTGGTGGTGCAGGGGGACATGAGTGGGGGCCTGCTGGCAGGTGCCCTGCACTGCTAGGGTGTGGGGGTGCTGGGAGACATGTGTGGGGGCCTGGTGGAGGGTGCCCCTGACTGCTGGGTGGTGGGGATGCAGGGGGACATGAGTTGGACATGAGTGGGTTCCTGGTGGAGGGTGCCCCTGGATGCTGGGGGGTGGTGGTGCAGGGGGACATGAGTGGGGGCCTGCTGGCAGGTGCCCTGCACTGCTAGGGTGTGGGGGTGCTGGGAGACATGTGTGGGGGCCTGGTGGAGGGTGCCCCTGACTGCTGGGGGTGGGGATGCAGGGGGACATGGGTTGGACATGAGTGGGGGCCTGGTGGAGGGTGCCCCTGGATGCTGGGGGGTGGTGGTGCAGGGGGACATGAGTGGGGGCCTGCTGGCAGGTGCCCTGCACTGCTAGGGTGTGGGGGTGCTGGGAGACATGTGTGGGGGCCTGGTGGAGGGTGCCCCTGACTGCTGGGTGGTGGGGATGCAGGGGGACATGAGTTGGACATGAGTGGGGGCCTGGTGGAGGGTGCCCCTGGATGCTGGGGGTGGTGGTGCAGGGGGACATGAGTGGGGGCCTGCTGGCAGGTGCCCTGCACTGCTAGGGTGTGGGGGTGCTGGGAGACATGTGTGGGGGCCTGGTGGAGGGTGCCCCTGACTGCTGGGGGGTGGGGATGCAGGGGGACATGGGTTGGACATGAGTGGGGGCCTGGTGGAGGGTGCCCTGCACTGCTAGGGTGTGGGGTGCAGGGAGACATGTGTGGGGGCCTGGTGGAGGGTGCCCCTGACTGTTGGGGGGTGGGGATGCATGGGGACATGTGTTGGACATGAGTGGGGGCCTGGTGGAGGGTGCCCCTGATTGATGGGAGGTTGGGGTGCTGGGAGACATGTGTGGGGGCCTGGTGGAGGGTGCCCCTGACTGCTGGGGGGTGGGGATGCAGGGGGACATGAGTTAGACATGAGTGGGGGCCTGGTGGAGGGTGCCCCTGATGCTGGGGTGTGGTGGTGCAGGGGGACATGTGTGGGGGCCTGGTGGAGGGTGCCCTGCACTGCTGGGGGGTGGGGGTGCAGGGGGACATGAGTGGGGGCCTGGTGGAGGGTGCCCTGCACTGCTGGGGCGTGGGGGTGCAGGGAGACATGAGTGTGGGCCTGGTGGAGGGTGCCCCTGCACTGCTGGGGGGTGGGGATGCAGGGGGACATGAGTTGGACATGAGTGGGGGCCTGGTGGAGGGTGCCCCTGGATGCTGGGGGTGGTGGTGCAGGGGGACATGTGTGGGGGCCTGGTGGAGGGTGCCCTGCACTGCTGGGGGGTGGGGGTGCAGGGGGATATGAGTGGGGGCCTGGTGGAGGGTTCCCTGCACTGCTGGGGGGTGGGGGTGCAGGGAGACATGTGTGGGGGCCTGGTGGAGGGTGCCCCTGACTGCTGGGGGGTGGGGATGCAGGGGGACATGAATTGGACATGAGTGGGGGCCTGGTGGAGGGTGCCCCTGGATGCTGGGGGGTGGTGGTGCAGGGGGACATGTGTGGGGGCCTGGTGGAGGGTGCCCTGCACTGCTGGGGGCTGGGGGTAGAGGGGGACATGAGTGGGGGCCTGGTGGAGGGTGCCCTGCACTGCTGGGGGGTGGGGGTGCAGGGAGACATGTGTGAGGGCCTGGTGGAGGGTGCCCCTGACTGCTGCGGTGTGGGGATGCAGGGGTACATGAGTTGGACATGAGTGGGGGCCTGGTGGAGGGTGCCCCTGACTGCTGGGGGGTGGGGATGCAGGGGGACATGAGTTGGACATGAGTGGGGGCCTGGTGGAGGGTGCCCCTGGATGCTGGGGGGTGGTGGTGCAGGGGGACATGAGTGGGGGCCTGCTGGCAGGTGCCCTGCACTGCTAGGGTGTGGGGGTGCTGGGAGACATGTGTGGGGGCCTGGTGGAGGGTGCCCCTGACTGCTGGGTGGTGGGGATGCAGGGGGACATGAGTTGGACATGAGTGGGGGCCTGGTGGAGGGTGCCCCTGGATGCTGGGGGTTGGTGGTGCAGGTGGACATGAGTGGGGGCCTGCTGGCAGGTGCCCTGCACTGCTAGGGTGTGGGGGTGCTGGGAGACATGTGTGGGGGCCTGGTGGAGGGTGCCCCTGACTGCTGGGGGGTGGGGATGCAGGGGGACATGGGTTGGACATGAGTGGGGGCCTGGTGGAGGGTGCCCCTGGATGCTGGGGGGTGGTGGTGCAGGGGGACATGAGTGGGGGCCTGCTGGCAGGTGCCCTGCACTGCTAGGGTGTGGGGGTGCTGGGAGACATGTGTGGGGGCCTGGTGGAGGGTGCCCCTGACTGCTGGGTGGTGGGGATGCAGGGGGACATGAGTTGGACATGAGTGGGGGCCTGGTGGAGGGTGCCCCTGGATGCTGGGGGGTGGTGGTGCAGGGGGACATGTGTGGGGGCCTGGTGGAGGGTGCCCTGCACTGCTGGGGGCTGGGGGTAGAGGGGGACATGAGTGGGGGACTGATGGAGGGTGCCCTGCACTGCTGGGGGGTGGGGGTGCAGGGAGACATGTGTGAGGGCCTGGTGGAGGGTGCCCCTGACTGCTGCGGTGTGGGGATGCAGGGGGACATGAGTTGGACATGAGTGGGGGCCTGGTGGAGGGTGCCCCTGACTGCTGGGGGGTGGGGATGCAGGGGGACATGAGTTGGACATGAGTGGGGGCCTGGTGGAGGGTGCCCCTGGATGCTGGGGGGTGGTGGTGCAGGGGGACATGAGTGGGGGCCTGCTGGCAGGTGCCCTGCACTGCTAGGGTGTGGGGGTGCTGGGAGACATGTGTGGGGGCCTGGTGGAGGGTGCCCCTGACTGCTGGGTGGTGGGGATGCAGGGGGACATGAGTTGGACATGAGTGGGGGCCTGGTGGAGGGTGCCCCTGGATGCTGGGGGTTGGTGGTGCAGGGGGACATGAGTGGGGGCCTGCTGGCAGGTGCCCTGCACTGCTAGGGTGTGGGGGTGCTGGGAGACATGTGTGGGGGCCTGGTGGAGGGTGCCCCTGACTGCTGGGGGGTGGGGATGCAGGGGGACATGGGTTGGACATGAGTGGGGGCCTGGTGGAGGGTGCCCCTGGATGCTGGGGGGTGGTGGTGCAGGGGGACATGAGTGGGGGCCTGCTGGCAGGTGCCCTGCACTGCTAGGGTGTGGGGGTGCTGGGAGACATGTGTGGGGGCCTGGTGGAGGGTGCCCCTGACTGCTGGGTGGTGGGGATGCAGGGGGACATGAGTTGGACATGAGTGGGGGCCTGGTGGAGGGTGCCCCTGGATGCTGGGGGGTGGTGGTGCAGGGGGACATGAGTGGGGGCCTGCTGGCAGGTGCCCTGCACTGCTAGGGTGTGGGGGTGCTGGGAGACATGTGTGGGGGCCTGGTGGAGGGTGCCCCTGACTGCTGGGGGGTGGGGATATAGGGGGAAATGGGTTGGACATGAGTGGGGGCCTGGTGGAGGGTGCCCCTGACTGCTGGGGGGTGGGGTGCTGGGAGACATGTGTGGGGGCCTGGTGGAGTGTGCCCCTGACTGCTGGGGGGTGGGGATGCAGGGGGACATGAGTTGGACATGAGTGGGGGCCTGGTGGAGGGTGCCCCTGGATGCTGGTAGGGGTGGTGCAGGGGGACATGAGTGGGGGCCTGCTGGCAGGTACCCCACAGTGCTGGGGGGTGGGAGTGCTGGGAGACATGCGTTGTTGATCAGTAGTGCAAGGTGACATGTGGCTTGGCTGGGGGGCATGCCCATGGTGGATGGGCTTCCTGCGGGACATGAGCAGGGGTGCAGGGTAGTCCCCTGTGGTGTGGGCTGCCTGCAGGGGCCGTGGAGGGTGTAGAGGGAACACCTGGGAGGACCCACACAGCCAATTCACGTGTAGTACTCCCCGGAACCCCTGAAATACACGTACCCTGCTGAATTTGCGTGTGAAACTTGCTGCACACCCCTAAATGACGTGCAAAGGGGTACTCGACAAACACGGACACCCGCTGTGTGAATAATAGCGTGTGCATGTATTTCGTGGGTGCGCGGGAAGTTTAACATGCGATCGGGCCTGGGGGAGCGGGGTACGTGTATTTCAGGGGCTCACGGGAAGTTTAACACGCGATCGGGCCTGGGGGAGCGGGGTACGTGTATTTCAGGGGCTCGCAGAAAGTTTAACACGCAATCGGGCTTGGGGGAGCGGGGTATGTGTATTTCAGGGGCTCGCTGGAAGTTTAACACGCGATCAGGCCTGGGGGAGTGGGGTACGTGTATTTCAGGGGCTCGCAGGAAGTTTAACACGCGATCTGGCCTGGGGGAGCGGGGTACGTGTATTTCAGGGGCTCGCAGAAAGTTTCACACGCAATCAGGCTTGGGGGAGCGGGGTACGTGTATTTCAGGGGCTCGCGGGAAGTTTAACACGCGATCAGGCCTGGGGGAGTGGGGTACGTGTATTTCAGGGGCTCGCGGGAAGTTTAACACGCGATCGGGCCTGGGGAGCGGGGTACGTGTATTTCAGGGGCTCACGGGAAGTATAACACACGATCGAGCCTGGGGGAGCAGGGTACCACTCACCGTCTGCCTTGCGTGTAGAAGAACGCGTAGCCAACACCCACCCGCTGTGAAGTAATAGCGTGTGAACCCCAACACCTGCAGAACACACGCACCGCACCCCACGAAAAGCACGTACAGAGCAATGGAAATCCACGTGGGATCTTCAAGCCCTGCCAGGGCAACGCCCGTGCACGATACGTCACAGACGCGCTTACGCGCTAAGGGCCTTTGGTCCAATGGAATTCCGTATGCATGCTGACGCACTTACGCGCTAAGGGCCTTTGCTCGAATTACACGCTGACGTGCAGAATTTTCATGTGCCAAATCACTCCGTATCAAGCTGGCCACGCTTAAGCACACGGAAGACCACGCTCCTGCCCAAAAGGCCGAATTACTGCCCCCCCAGAGCCCCGAGCAGCCTCCCACGAGCCATCTGCTGCTGCCTGCCTGCCTGCCGCCACCGTGCCCTGCCATTTGGTGCCTGCACATCAGCCATCTGCAGGGGTCCAGTTGCTGTGTCCACCCCTGCTGGAACAGAAGACTCCCGACTGGGATACCATCGCTCCACAGCCCAGCCCCAGGACCCAGTTGCCCACCCACGGCTGCATCGGGGGTCGCCATGTCGGGGCAAACACCATCCGAGACCACTGGTGACCCCCAGCCAGAGGGGCAGAGGGCCACCAGCTTCAGTCAGAAGGAAGTTGGTGTCCTGGTGGAACTTGTCCTGGGGCATTATGATGCCCTCTTCGGATCATCACGTGCCGACAAGGAAGGACGGGACAGGATCTGGGACGACTTTGTGGTTGCCATCAACGTGGAGGGGGTGGCAACCCGCAACATCAAGCAAGTCAAGAAGCGCTGGGAGGACTTGAGGTCCAGGACCCTCATAAAGGCCCGGCGCCTCGTGGAGGGGGGCCAAGGCAGCATGAGTACCATCCAGCTGAGGGTCCTGGAACGCGTACGCCCAGGGCTCCATGCCCAGATCCTTGAGAGGCAGACCCGTCTGGAGTCGAGCGGTAAGTGGCCAAGCATTGCTGTGTGAGACAGGGCATGTTGCAGTGTGCTGGTTGTCTGATACTTGCCTGTATGTGTGACATAGGCCGTGTACGCGTGTGTGTGTGCAGGGACATCATGGTCATGCATGTGAGACCAGTAATGTGTGAAGCACACGGTTGGTGTATGTTTTTAAATGCAACATGGGAGCCCTATGCGGAATGGACACATGAGAGCATGCTAGTCTCTGTTCCTGGACATGGGTGGGGGTGAGGGATGGGTGCTGATGCCATGCACATGTATGGTGTCCATGTCTGTGTGTCTGACCTGCGTGTCTGTGACTTGTGAATGCCATGGATGCATGACACATGTCTGTGACAATGTTCAGAATCACTGATGCAGCCTAGTTATCCTTGCATCCACTGTGTCTGGGGTGTACGAGTCCAGATGGATGAAAGTACGGTGAAGTGTGTGCATGTGATAGGCATGACCCATGATGCATGTGAGTTCAAAAACAACATTGTATGTTTCAAGAGTCCCTTGGACATGTTTACTAATGTCCATAGCATGCGCCATGCCTGTTACTGCATGTGTTTTGCCTGCACTGACCCATGTGTTGTGGAGGGACATGATGGAAGTGATCTTTGACAGTGCCACTCATCTGCTATTGCTTCCTGTCTAGGGGACCATTGTACAGTACCCTGATGCTTGTGTTCTATGTCTCCCTCTACACAGCGCAAAGTGAAGAAGAGGGCAGAGCTGGCGCTGTGGAGCAAAGCGGCGGGGATGCCCCCACAGCTGCAGCGGAAGGGGTTGGTGAGACCCCACAGGGGCTTGCAACAGTAGAAGACGGGGTGGAGCCATACAGGTTGGTGGTTTCCACAGAGGAGGAGGAGGCCGCTACTGAGCCGCACATGGGGCCTGGTGGGGGCATCCCTGCTGGTGCAAGTGGTGCAGTCCAGGAGCAGGGGCAGGAGGCAGCACAGGTCGCTGTGGAGGTGCCTGTGCATGTCACTGTCCCTGACACTGTGACTGCACCACCATGCACCAGCAGGGATGCCCCATCCCAGGCCCGTCCGCAGGTAGGGGGGATGTCCATGTCATCTGACTCCCCTCCACCTGCGGACGAGGGGACCCCTGGCCGTATGGAGAAGGTCCTGATTGGTGTCGCATTGCGCACGGGTGTCATTCGTGATGAGGTGCGTGCTTCCCGGGGGGAGCACGCATGTCATCACGAAGAGCACCGTGCCAACGTGGCCCAGTTGGGAGCGGCCGTGGTCGGGGGTTTCGTACATGTGTCGGGCACTCTGGCAACCCTCTCCTCCTCTGTGGAGGCTATGCGCCAGTCATTCTCCATGCCGTCTTCCGGCCCAGATGCCACCAGGGCCCCCTGTGGACCTGCCCCGACCAACGCAGCCAACTCGGTGGGGATCCCATCCCTGCCATAGTCGGGAGTCGGAGGTCCAGCAGGGGTGGACACACCAGCAACTGGACCCCAGCAGATGGAGGATGTGACGGCATCATCGGGCAGGGCACGTGCACGATGGCGTCGGTAGATTCCATCAGCCTGGATGCCGTCGTGCTGGCACAGGCAGTTGCGTCGGAGGCAGCGGCAGGCTCGACGTGGGAGGCATCATGGCTCGGGGCCATCAACATCAGGGGGGCAGGCATCGGCCGTAGGGCAGGAGAACCCTGGAATGGGAGTGTCTTCCGTGTGGGAGCGGTTGGGCCAGCAGATAGGTGCGGAGCGTTAGCGGGCAGAGGAGGAACGGCTCACAATGGTCAGGGCGGAGAACCTCAAGGGCGCTGAGGCGGGCTGAGTGCCTCAAGGGTATTGGCAGGGAGTTGGAGCTGGACACTGCATTATCCCTGCGAGACCTCGGGGCCAGGGAACATGCCCGCCTCCAAGCCATTGAACAGGAGTTCGATGATGCCCTGGCCCATGACAACAACCAGTCAGCCGTCTGACTAGCCCGCTGCCCTTGTAAATAGTTATGTAGTTAGTGTTAGGTTTCCTTTGCTTTTTTATTTATTTTGGACCTTTTGGACAATGGACTACATTTTTGTATATAGTTTTTTTATTAGGTAGTATTATTAGATAGGTTTCATTTCTTCAGTTGGGATCATGGACCCTGGATTGTTTATCTGTATATAGTTGACTGTTGGATTTTTTTTTTTTTTGGATTTACCCATGGAGCAATGGTTTTCGGTTTTGTTTTTCCCTTGGATTTACTTTTTTGAACTGTGACTTTGGACACCTTCCCTTTGGATTATGATTTGTGGTTTTTCATTATTTTACGGACATGCTGCTTTTGGTTTTTTAATTCCCATTGTCGTTTATTTATTTTTAATTCCATTTATGTTGCTTTTAATACATTATTTTCATCAAACTTCAATGTGTAGTATCATCTCATTGGTTTCATGCATATCATGATATGGGTTTTGACATTCACTTACACCCATTGTGTGTATGTGAGGGACATGTGTTCATTTACATACTTGCCATTGGGGTTGTATCATGTAATTGGCATTTCTAAGTGGGTGGATGCAATACTTGTTTGGCATGTGGAGGCTGCCCATAAGGGCCAGGGATCTACATTGTGATGACGTGTTGGCTGGGGGCATGAGTGGGGGCCTGCTGGCAGGTGCCCCGCAATGCTGGGGGGTGGGGGTACAGGGGGACATGAGTGGGACATGAGTGGGGGCCTGCTGGCAGGTGCCCCGCAATGCTGGGGGGTGGGGGTGCAGGGGGACATGAGTGGGACATGAGTGGGGGCCTGCTGGCAGGTGCCCCGCAATGCTGGGGGGTGGGGGTGCAAGGGGACATGAGTTGGTGATCAGTAGTGCAAGGAGACATGTGCCTTTGCTGGGGGGAATGCCCATGTTGGGTGGGCTGCATGCGGGACATGACCTGGGATTCAGGGTAGTCCCCTGTGGTGTGGGCTGCCTGCAGGGGCTGTGGAGGGTGTAGAGGGAACACCTGGGAGGACCCACACTGCCAAATCACATGTAGGACTCCCCGGCACCCGCGAAATACACGTACCCTGCTGAAATCGCGTGTGAAACTTCCCGCGCACCCCTGAAATACACGTACCCAGGCCAATCGCGTGTGAAACTTCACGCAAACCCCAGTTATACACGTACACCGCTTCCCCAGGCCTGATCATGTGTAAAACTTCCCGCGCACCCCAGTAATACACGTACCCTGCTGAAATCGCATGTGAAACTTCCCGCGCACCCCTGAAATACACGTACCCAGGCCAATCGCGTGTGAAAACACCTGCGCACCCCTGAAATACACGTACCCACCCCAGTAATACACGTACCCTGCTGAAAGCGCGTGTGAAACTTCCCGCGCACCCCAGTAATACACATACCCTGCTGAAATCATGTGTGAAACTTCCCGCGCACCCCAGTAATACACGTACCCTGCTGAAATCGCGTGTGAAACTTCCCGCGCACCCCTGAAATACACGTACCCAGGCCAATCGCGTGTGAAAACACCTGCGCACCCCTGAAATACACGTACCCAGGCCAGTCGCATGTGAAAACACACGCGCACCCCTGAAATACATGTACCCAGGCCAATCGCGTGTAGAACTTCCCGCGCACCCCTGAAATACACGTACCCAGGCCAATCGTGTGTAGAACTTCCCGCGCACCCCTGGAATACACGTACACCGCTCCCCCAGGCCCGATCGCGTGTAAAACTTCCTGCGCACCCCTGAAATACACGTACCCAGCCCAATCGCAAGTAAAACTTCCCGTGCACCCCTGAAATACACGTCCCCAGGCCAATCGCGTGTGAAACTTCACGCGAACCCCAGTTATACACGCACCTGCTCGCACAGGCCCTTTCGCGTGTGGAAGTTACAGTGAAACCCGTAATACACATTCCCCGCTTGGCGTTTGCTGTTTGGCAGTCCGGTAAACTGGTTTTGGGTTGTCGCAGACCTTTGCGCTGGATTGGGGATTTTGATGCCTTTCCTTGCGCGAGGGTGTTCTTGGGGGCGTAACTGGCGCTGCTGCAGGGTCGCTGCGCCACTCTGCGCCACGGCTGGTTTTGGAGGCTAAAATCCATGAATACGCTGTGCGCCGAAATGGATTTTATCGCACGCGGCTGGCGCAGTCTATTGCTCAGGAACACTGTGCAGCAGCCGCCTGCGCCACTTTTGTGCGAATTTCCATGAATTACCCTGTAAATGTTTAGAGAATATTCAGCAATTGGCATATTAAATCGGAATGGAATTTTTTATCTTTGCTCTCGATCCGCAAAACCTCTTAAGTTTATTGTGAGTCACACGCTGTTCCTTTATGGTACTCAGGGTGTTGGTTTTCGTTAAAAGAAGCACTTTGGTCGCACGGTGAATCGCAAGGTTGTTCCATCAACTAGGCACTTGGCCACCGTAAAGGTTCATATGTTGCTTCTAGCCGCTAGTACTGCATAAGGGCATATGGGCCCTTGGCGATCGTCCCATAAAATACTCAATGTAGTGCAGTTGTTTACAAGAAGCTGCAGCTGGCGAGTGAAGAAACCATCGGCCGGGGTCTGGAATAGGTGGCAGTCGCAGTACGGTAGGATGTACCTGTTTTGAAAACATACAAATTGAAATTAGTCTCGGCAGCCGATTTTTATTACTATTATTCATTTTATTTATTAGGGCCGAGGTGAAACTATTTGCTTGTGAGGATAGTGCAATGGAGTATGTATAGCTCTAAAAGCAATGCGAAAACTGATGAAAGAAATCGAGGTTAACACACAAAGTAATGATTTATTAACGTTGAACCACTAAGAAACGACTATTTGTCTACATGCTTGTAGAATGGGCAAATGCATGCCCATGTGCCCGGTACTTGCTCTTCATTGTAATATGCCACACAGAACGAACAAGTACAACTTAACCTGTCTTTAACTGAACACTATTGTTATTATATTCCGGTATAAAATCGTCTAAAGAGTTACTTACATTATATTTGCCATTTCCATTGTCTGAGTAATGCAGTCCGTAAATTGCACTCTGTTTGTGGCAACAATTTTTCATATACTGAACTAACATGAAACTCAGTGTAGTTTCAGAATTTTCAACCTTATCGTCTCTTACGTTATTGCACCCCTCCTTCAAATGAAGTCCTTTTGGCATGGTCCCTGTCTCTCAAGGTCAAAAAACAACAGAACCTTATACTGCCAGTGCGAGTCGTGGCCCTCTTCAGCCCACGAGCAAAAAAATCAAAGCCGCCGACCTTCACTCTGCATGAGCATACATTCTTACTTTGCAACATCCCGTGTAAAGCCATCTGTGAGAATTTGAATTTTCGACTGCATCTTTCTACTAGGCCTCAATGTGCTAATGCAAACTGGCTTCTCTCCCATCTGCAACGCTTCGCTTGGCGTGTTCTAAGGCCCCCAATTTTGTCCTTGTTGTCCACAAGCTTTGCAGCCCTAGAGAACCATAACTACAGAGACATTGACTTTTTGGGGGAAGGTCAGGAAAAGTATAAAGTACCCGAGGAGTGAGATTTATTGTTTGTTTGTTTGTTTTATTATTTGCAATGTGCAAGCCTCCCCTCAGTTAACAGTGTGCAGCATTTACATGAGATTGCGAAGCTTAGTTACAGTAACAAAAATATATACATACACATATTGACAAGGTCAGCGATATGAGGTGAATAGAGAGAGAAGTCAAAGATGACACCCAGGTTCTTCGCCACCCAGGATGGTGAAGGGAGGGGTTAGGTTTAGCATACTTTGTATGTACACTGTACAATTACATTTTTTTCAAAAAGACAATCACATTACTATGATTTAAACCAGGATTTGTACTTTTCAACGTGCTCTGCTTTGGGTGGACATGGCACAGTGGCAATGTTTGGTGGCAATGCATCAGTGCTCTGCACAGAATCGCTCAAAATTCCATGTCTGTGCTTCTCTAGTACATTAACAATAAGGCCTTTAACAAAGTCGAACTCCATTTCGTACTTCTTTTTGCAAAGGCTGTAGTGTAACAAAGCATCCCTACATTTCCCGTAGTCCTAGATTTTTCACGGCACACATTCTCGTTATGGGCCAAGACCGCTAGTATAGTCCTATGTTTCATGCCCTGTATGCCAAAATGCAATCGCTTTGGCCTGTACTTTAGGCACATATTGTGGAACACCTCCAAACCTCCTGTGTGACAGAATTCTGTGAGTCCCCTCAAATCTCTTGATAGAGTTTTATCAAAAACAATCTTCTCAATGGCTTTGTGTGTAGGTGAAGATGGAATCAACCACTTCTTCTTCCGTGCCTCCTCTGGGGACAAAGAGCCATGTTCACATTGGTGGAAATATTGGTTTTCTGTTCAGCGGTGAACATTGGTACAGTGGTGCATCAGTGACTGCCATTTTTCAAGTAGGATTTCCACTGACCCTTCACAAGTTTTGGAGCTCCACCAAAGATGGTTGCTGAAAGACTGGGACCACTGTTTTTCCCTGTAGCCAAGATTTTCTTATTGATTGATTTAGCAAGACGCCATACGTCAAATTGATGTTTAATATGTGGGAACTGCTCTCTCATTGTCTTGGCTATTGAAACGTGTCTGTCCGTGGCTATGAGGTCGATGTGCATTCCCCTCGATTGTAAATATTCCAATGATTTTTATAAATCCTAGTTTCTCCATGGCCACTGAGGATTTACATTGGGACACCTGCACGACCACCAAACTCACAATTTTCTTACTATCCATGTCCTGAAAGTGGAAGGTGCAGTACTTGGCAGAAAATCCAGGGCTGTCGCACTGTCCATCGCCGGCTAGCCTGAATCGTTTGCCTCTGAATGTACTTTCTAGAGACAATTGTTCAATTTTCCAAGCATCACTAATGGCCAGAAATAGATAATCATGTTGGAATTTGTAGTACTGCGTCTTAGAAATGAAATGGAGTCCCACAAACTGAAAGAAAGACTCTAACTTTTTAAAACTGGACCCACTAAAAAGTGAGGCAGCTGCACACAGTAGATTGCCTGCTGGCAGTTTCCCCAGCATCGGTTGTGCAGACCATGAGAACATATGATGTAATGTACAGGCGGCATGTATTTTGACATTACTGCCTTGTGTTTGATGAGTCACATGAATCAATGGCTTCCCACATACTTCCCCTCTAACAGAATGCCCACATTTCAGCATACTTATAATATCCATCAAACAACTGTTGAATACTATGTATTTGCCCTCTTTCATTAGACTGTCATCCTGTATCACAGTTGTTTCGGACTGCATAGTTGCGGACATATCACCAGAATTGAAACTAATATCGCTGATATCAGGTAATGATGCGTCGGTGAATAGTGCTGCTGGTTCATTCTCTGTCATTTCAACATCTATTACTTGAACATTGATGGGAAAACACAACAATGTCGACAGCTTTTTGGGTGGCATTTTCTTTGCTGGTGTAGATTGTGTGAATTGATCTGCGGCTACTTCAGAGCTATCTTCAATACATCCAGTATCATCTTCTTGTGGTGGTGCAGTCGCACTGTAGCAATGGTCCAATAAAACTTTACTGGATTCTCCGGAAACATTCAATTCATGTTCTGGCCATTGGACATGAGCATCTTGAGTCTGAACACGCCGCGCCTGAATTAATAGTTCCTCCATAGTGTAAATGGTCTGGCAAGCAACATCTCTCATTTGCTTCACTGTCTGTGTATGTATAGTTCGTGCACCCACGGGTAACTAGGGGACAGATTGGAAAAGGGATGTTCAGTTTAAACACAAGATAAAGTATAGTACAATTGACAGAGAAAAAAAACATAATATTGTCCCTAGCACAAAACAATTTCTAAAAATATGAACTGTTTGTAACTAATCTTATTTTTGTTTCTTTTCTTTGTAACTTTCTTGACTCGAACTTCAACATCTGCACGCTGTTGCTCCGATTCGTTTCCGCATGTCTTCCCTTCCTCTTGCGCTGCAACGACTATATTTTCTGGATCCGCATAGACAGCACGGAATGACGCTCCATCGACTCCCTGAAACATAGTACTTTCATTACTATGTATCACAATATTGAAAACATAAAACACACATGAGGACGACCACACAGGTACATCTCAATAGCTAAACACGAATTAAACATTGTGTAGAACAATCAAACGACAAGTATTCGAGCTCTGATGATCTGGTTCGATGGAACAGTCAGTATCCATACCTTTGGATCTGCATGGAATGCCATGAATGATTTTATTGGAGAGGACGACTCAGCAACTCCCTGAAACACAGTACTTGCATTAGTATGGTTTTCAATATTACACACACTTGTGGTCGACGGCACAGGTACATATAAATAGATAACCACAAATGATCCATTGTCTAAAAGAATCAATGGATATCCAAATATTATCCGATTTTCTCGACTTATTTCTCCGATTTATTTACATCTGCATCAACTACAACGGTTGTTGTGATTGTAGAGGAAGCTCTGTCGTCTCCCTGAAACACAGTACTAGCGTTAATAAGGAAGAAAGTGTAGCAAATGGAATCACGTTATATGATCTCGCTCGATGGAACTGTCAGTATCCATACCTCGTGCTGATGAAGACTATCTAGGGATGTTGTCAATGTAGTGCGCACTTCCGAAAGGTGCTGCACCGATTCGTGTACACATGATCCCGCTTCCACTTCCCCTGGAATAACTTGAATTTTAGGCTCTGCATCAAGTGCAGGGGTTGACGCTCCATCTACCGCCTGAAACATAGTACTTACATTAATAAGGATTACAATATTGAAAACATAATAACACACACTTGGGGTCGACCACACAGGTACATATCAATGGCTAACCACGAATGAAACATTGTGTAGAACAATCACGCTAAAAGTATACAAGATCCGATGATCTCGCTCAATGGAACTATCAGTATCCATACCTCGTGCTGCTGAAGAACATCTAGGGATGTTGACAATGTGGTGTGAAAACAAAATCAAAATATCGAGGCTGAGTATCCCAAAAGGAAATACACCGAACACGGGTTACATAGGAACATACAAAGATCTTTAATTTATACTGAATCAGTTACAAAGAACAAAGGAAAATCAGATAGATATCGGCCTCAGTGCAACACAGCGAACTCCAGCGTGGTTCAGTGTATTCAGTGAGAGACGCTGTACATTAGAATTCATTGCTCTTTTATACTATTTGCGAACACGATGTCCAACCCTACTTCGGGTTAATATTCCTCTAATACATTACTGATCTAGGGTTCATGCCGAGTTTGCATATCCACATGTAACTAGATTGCCTTTAATACATACGTCAACAAGCCTACACGGCAACTGTGTGTTTTGGGATTTCCCATACAGGTCTTCTCAAACATTAATACAATGTAGTTAAACAAGTGTTCTTAGTTCAGTATTTGAATACATTGTTCTTAACATATGCTCACGGATTAGATTCATTGACTCGAGTAATCCTTTACACACAGGTCAACGAAGGACAAGGTCTCAGTTCACGACCTCAACAAGTGGCCTGCAGGCAAGTTACATATTAGCTACACACAGAGGTCAAGACGGCCATGTTGTATTTCGGAATGACCTCGTCCACCATTTTAACTCACAGGGTGACTTTACAAAGCAAACCTAAAATGGCGGTTTGACCTAAAATGACAGCTTACATTGATTCTAAGGTCAAGACCTTGCAACACAGATTTCTTCACAAGTGACTTACAAGCAGCTTGGCGTAGGCCAATATACACATATTCGTTGCAATAGGAGGCACGATATAATTTCTCATTTGACAAACCCTCCTTTTGGCCTGTGCCAAGTGCTAAACTACTTTGGATCTCCTTGCAAATAACTCCATACATCATCGTCCATGCACCCTGAATCACTGTCAGAAATATCTATTGCCCTCAGGTCATTCGCAAACATTTCTTTTTTTCACGTATTCCTTGGCAGTTTTATCTGGGGCATACACTTTATGTCCTATCGTACCTATCGCTTGTTCGCAACATCCCCCAGCATCGAACATATACTAGGTAGACACTGAATACAACAACAAAGGAACAAAAAAATCACAAAATGATCAGTAAGACCGAAAGTACCTTCCAACACCAAGATCGCAAGAAGTCCCAGAACCAAGCGCTAAGATCCCAGTTTCCCTTGGGAACATGCACTTCTGAACTAAGGACGTGCAGATTCTGTATTGCCTTGAAGATAGTTGGGGAGGAATCTGGCACGAAAACACAGCAAGCGGACCCCACTAATTTACACACTCCACCACGTTCAGCCAGAATTACATCTAATGCCATCCGGTTCTGAAGCGCTACTAATCTTATCGCTTTCTGTTCTAATGTCATATTATAGAGTATGTCCGTGGTCCGGTTGATGGTTCTCTCCAGTACTCTCGCTAGTCTTCTGATATCTTCGGAATTCGCTATCTGGCCCCAAAATGGCACAACTGATTTTGCTATATCTCCCAAGATTTGTGCAGGGGTGTCACCGTTGGACGAGCCTTTGAAACTTCTATTGTACTAGCTATAAACACCCCAGGTAACAGGATCCCTAAATAACAGGTTCCCTGCCAATCCCTGGGCAACCATGGAAATGCTACATTGCCGCAAACAAAGTAGACAGGTTTGCCTACATACAAAGGCCTGTCTTCCTCAGTCAAATTTGCAACGTTGACATAACCTTTAAAATCTCCCATTGACTGAGTACCATTCCTATGTATGCAAAAAGAAACTGAATCGGGCTTATGGTTCACAGTGTAAGAAGGAGGCATGGCATCCTTATTGCCTACCGGAGCCATCTTAAAGGAAATCAAAGATGGGAAAGGACGAGACAGTCTATCAGAAGGCCTAATAGAAGCAACGTTAGGCTTACTCCTATTTGCGAAAAGCGAGCATCCCAGGGGAGTCAGAACATGTTTCTCAAAGCTATTCAAATTAGTACCATCAAAGTTCCCTGAGATGCTATTGTTCCAATGGCCAAAGAACAGTGCTCTAAGAGAAGCATAACAAGCAGTTGTCAAAGGTAAAGGATGAATATACCAACATAGCCCCTTATCCCCGTGTTGCGGAAAATGTGAGCAGACCCAACAATTAGACTTATTAAAAATGGCATGCGTAGCATTCATAATAAGTAGCAGAGTATTATTGTGGTACCTTTGTCTATGCTGGGAGTCCGTAGGGGACAGAGTATGCAAATGTACAAAGGGAGTAGGAACAGTAGGTACATTTTCAGTCAGTAACAAGGATTCTAAAGGATGCATTTCCTCGAGGTACCACAAGCCTAAAACAGTGACTATTATAAAATCAAATATCATTATAAAAACACAGCAATACGTTTTCGAGGCCCAGGTGCATTGTTCATTATCCCGGTTGGTCACACAATCATTTACAAGTCCCATACGAGCGGTAGCGGGGGCAGGCATTGTAGTCTTCAAACAGAAACCCCCAATGTTTGTTGCTGGCGACCTCCCAGCCGCGCAACTTCCTAGTCCTTCCACAACCCTAGCCAACAGAATCCCCTTTCTCAAATTTGGGAAAAAACAAGCCCTCGATGATCCTTTCCTTCACTGAATGCACAGCCGAACCGTGCCGTAAGTCTATCAGATGCACAGCAAAACCGTGCCGTAAGTCTATTTTCTTGGACGCAGATTGTACCTTGCTTTTCCCGGTACTGATTGATCCGGAAATAATGTGTCGTCACCTCCCGTTGGAAGCAACGTATCAGAAAAAAGTGAAGATGCCGAATTTGAAACAACAGTTTCCGGAAGCAAAACTTTTGGATAATGTGGAGACAAAATGGCTGGTTTCCCAAGCCTCACAGGCTCAGAAAAATTCTCCGATACACTCTCAGCGCTATCTACTGCTTTGGGATCATTGGTTGCAGCTTTAGCGAGGGGTTCTGTTTCTTCTGTATCGTGTGGCACTGGATGATGAGGTTTCTTGACGTGCGACGCGTGGATCCAGCTCTTTCTTCCAGAAACCCACACCGCCGTTCACGTGACCAACAGGACCTGGAATGGGCCCCGCCAGCGAGGTGCAAAGCAGGAAGAACGCTCAAATGCCTTGATGAGCACCCAGCTTCCAGGCCCGGGCCCTCGTATCGCACAGGTAAAGCCTCTCGCACCTGGTGATAAATCAAATACAGGTTTTTAGTCAACTGGCTGCAATAATCTGAAAGTAATACATTTTCAACATCTCTCAAAGATCTACATTTAGGAAGGTTCCAGATATTGGCAGGTCTCCCCATTAACACCTCAAATGGTAAGAGCCCAGTCTTAGTTTGAGGGGTTGTACGCATGGATAATAACACGATCGACAAGGCGTCCGGCCATTTTAATTTAGTGCCGGCACACGTCTTAGCGAGCTTGTTCTTGATGATACTATTGTGTCTTTCTACTAGTCCGGCGCTCTGAGCGTGTCTGGCCGAATGGAACCGTTTGTCGATCTGTAATGCCGCACATATCTGCAGAATTACAGCAGCGACAAAATGTGGACCATTGTCCGACCAGATGACTCTTGGTAGCCCGAACCGTGGGAAGTACTCTTTTAACATGGTTTTCGCCGTAGTCATGGCTGTAACATCTTTGACAGGGAAAACCTCAACCCATTTACTAAAAGCACAGATGACCACTAGTACGTACTTCATATTATTACAGTGTTCCATTTCAATAAAATCAAAGTTGATCACTTCAAAGGGGACAGAGGGTGGCCCAAAACTTCCCCTTGGAGTTGCTGTCCCATTTCCCACATTGTGTTGTAGGCAAATCATGCAATCCTGAACATAGCGTTGGGCAGTTTTCGAAATTTTGTCATTTACCCAAACTTTCTCTAACATTTTCATTACTTTCTGGGCACATACATGCGTCGGACCATGGGCCATGATGACCATCATCATTACATACGCGTCAGGGAGTAGCCATTTCTCTTCAACTATGTCCACCCAACACCCGTCATCATCAAGTTTCTCCAAGCCTTCAGCTCACCTCTTGGATTCTTCTAACATGGCATCAGCTTGGATATCCCGTACAGACCCAACACCCTCGTCCATTGCATAAGCATTTACAGTCTCCCTTGAAACATACATCTCCGTACGGAGATCGGTAGCAGTTTTTCTAGCTATCTGATCAGCGAAAGCATTCCCTTTTCCTATGTCATCTGTAATCTTTCGATGTGCTGCACATTTCATAACGGCTAACTGAGTAGGGAGCGCAAGCGCTGAGAGTAGTTGTACTATTAGGGAGCCATGTTGGATCTTAATGCCATGTGAAGTTAAGAACCCTACTGCAAGCCCTTCGGAAAGTTCACAAGCTCGGGTCAATGCTATAATCTCTGCGGCCTGCGCAGAGTTATGTGTGATTCTCTTGGTTTCCACAACCGTGCTTAATGTGGTGATTGCATAAGCAGCTGTGGATGTACCAGCTGGAAGTTTAAAGCAGGAGCCATCACAAAACAGCTCTCCTTGCGGATTATCCAAAGGAGTGTCTTTCAAATCAATTCTACCCTTTGTCTCTTGTTCGGTAGTATACAGACAGTCATGTGACTCTTCATCGCCGCAACAAGTATCTTGCGGGAAAGGTAGGAGTTCAGCCGGATTAAGAACACAACACCTCTTAATTTGGATGTGAGGAGCAAACAAGATCAATTCATATCTTGTCAACCGTGCAGAAGTGAGGTGTTGCGTTTGGGTTCAGTTCAGTAGAACATCTACAGAGTGAGGCACCATCATGGTTAGATCATGGCCTAGGACCATTCCCTCAGTCTGTTTTACAGACGCAGTGGCAGCAGCGACAGCTCGCAAACATCTTGGCAAAGCACATGCTACAGGATCAAGGGCAGAAGAAAAGTAAACGCACGGCCTATTCTTCCCTCCATGTTAATGCGTTAATACAGCCAAAGCACATCCATCACATTCATGCACAAACAACACAAAGGCCTTTTCATAGTTTGGTGTGCCCAAAACTGGTGTAGAGCATAATGCAGTCTTGAGCAAATCAAACGATGCTGGTGTTCCGTGTTCCACGGCAATGGCGAAGAAATACCCTTCTTTGTTAAAGCCAACATCGGTTTGATCACTAGTGAAAAATTCGGGATCCACAACCTACAATAAGAAGCCATACCTATCAAGGCTCTAACTTCCTTCGGTGTATTTGGGACAGACATGCCAGAAATGTGTTTTATACGTTCAGGTGTCAATCTTCTTCCCTCCTTTGAAAGGAGATAGCCTAAATAGGCAACCTCCTGGCAACAATATTGAAACTTTTTAAACAAAGCTTTGTGACTATGCTTAGCTAGATGAATAAGCAATAACACAGTGCCCTCCTTACAGGCGTTCTCAGAGTCAGCGGCTAAAAGCAAGTCATCAACATATTGAAGCAATGTACAAGTAGAGGGCAATTCAAGGGTATCAAGCTGCTCTTTCAAAGGCCTACTATAGATGCTAGGACTCTCTGTGTACCCTTGAGGTGCACGAGTAAATGTGAACGAGCGTCCCCCTAAGGTGAACGTGAACAAGTATCTACTATCCTTGTGTATAGGAATACTAAAGAAAGCATTCTTTAGATCCACAACACTAAAGTAAGTAGCTGTAGCTGGAATCATGGTTAATATTGTCGTCACATCAGGCACAATTGGAATTTGCGGAGCGACGACTTTATTGATGGCACGTAAATCAATTATGAAACAGAATGGAATTGCATTATCGCCTTTCTTGTACACGGGTAAAATCAGACTATTGCACAAACTTCCTGAAATTTCCTCAATCACCCTGCGATGCACAAAATCGGAAACAATGCATTTCAAAGCTCGCTCGCCCTCAACTGAAATCTTATACTGGGGAATGCGTGGCAGCTCAATTCCATGTTTCAAAACTATCTTAACAGGCTCAATCTGTAAAACACCGACATCATTGTCGTCAACAGCCCATAAGCTCTCTGGTACATCAATGAATTCTGGCGGCAAAGGTTTAGTCAAGAATTGCGAGACAGAAAATTGCTGTGGTGAAATCGTTAAGCACACTCCATCAGAAGAACAATAAATTACTGCATTCAATTCCTTTAACAGGTTCAACCCCAGCAAATTCTCTCCACAATTCAAAGTCAACAGAAATGGACAGTGGTCCGTATAAGGGACCCAAAGAAATGGGTACCGGCAAAGAAACTGGACAAACAGCTGGTGTGCCAGAAAACCCTACAGAAACATTGGTTTGCCCTGACAGTGGAATGTTTGGAACCAGTGAATGATCAATGGAACACTTCTGTGCTCCAGTATCTATCAAAAACTGATGTTTCCTATTTCCCACCACCATTTCGACGTAGGGACCTTTCTGATTGACGGGAACAGGTGTAGGTTCCAAACCCTGCTTCGGGCAATCCTAACGAAACAGAATGTCATCAAAAGGAAGCTCTTCAGATAGATTTGCAGCAGAAGGATGATCAAATATGTTCCTAGTATCCGCACTCGAAGTCTGATTATCCTGTGAAAAAGGTTGCTGAGGATCCTGTGCAAACTGACCTCTACCAGGGCCCCCTAGACCCAGGCGACCTCTGGATCGTCTACCCACATTCCCAAATGTGTTATTTGACCTCTTTCGAAGGACGGGGCATTGTGCACGCCAATGACTCTCTTGTCGACAATAGGCACACTGGTTGATGTTCACAGGACTCAAGGGCACATTCCCTTGTGGAACATATTGACCTACCCCCTCTGGGGCCTCTAACAATTTGCTGTAATAGTACTTTAGTCTTTAAATCACCTTTTCATTTTTCCACTCTATCTTTTTCATTAATGACACGATTCTCGTAGTACTGAGCCATGTGCAGTACTTCTGATTGGGACTTCGCCTGCCAAGCGCTCTCAGAAGACATCATTTGTGACTGGATGTCAGGCAGCAATCCATGCACAAATATGTCCACAAATAACCTTTTCCCAGATTCTGTGCCTAAATCTTGTCCGCTGAAATCCGAGAATACCTGTTCGAACTGATTAAAGAACTCGGTAGCACCCTCAGACTTCCCTTGGACACAGGCCGTAAGTTTGCCCCAAATAATTCTTTTCTCAGGGATTATAGTTTTTAATTTTGCAATGATTCTATCAGGCAAAGTTATTATCACCTGGGGCGGTCTTTCACCAGCTGGAATTTCTCCATCGAATCTAGTGATATTCGCTCATGAATCTCCCAACCCTGGCACGTCGTCTATAGTCCTAACTTGTTTCCACAAATCTACGGGCAGGAGTACAGGAAATAATAAATCAATATCGCCTAAGGTGAACACTGAGGACTGCAAGACGGACTCTATTTCTTTAATGAATCCTGTCAGATTTTACCTAATATCAGGAAGAGATTGCCTAATAGTATTCACTTCCTGTCTTGAGAATGGGACGTGAACAAACTGTGATATATAATGTGCAGGAATGTTCACAGCAACTATACCCTGTGCAGCATCCGCCGCAATCTCAAACTTCGGGACAAATGTCGGAGGAACCTTTCCCATAGGCAACTGAGAAGTAGGTGACTCCGAATGCTTACTAAGCAACAGAGCTAAGTCGAGCGCTAAAGCAGTCGAAGAAGACAAGTGAAAAAGCTCTCTTATAAATACTCAATAACTCTGTGGGACAACTAATCTTTCTTTTTACACAATCATCCTGTAGGTACTCTATCATTACCTGTATCACTTTCCTCTGCATTTCTGGCGTATATTGACTATATGTGTCATATACCTCAACTGGAGTTATCGACATATCTGAAATCCATCTAAGTGCGTCCTTCGTACAAATTCGTGCTTCCTCAGATATCGATTTTCGACAAGGAACCGTTTCTGTACATACATACTTTCCTCCTCGTCATCCTCATTCTTTAACCTTTCCAACTCCTTTCTATACTCAAATAACCTCTTGACATGCTCATTTACTTTCTCCTTCTCCACAGTGTCTCTTGAAAACGCTAAAGGGTTTAGATCCCTTAACCCTTGCGGGAGATCTATTTTATTTAATTTGCCCCATATTACACATAAATGAATCCCTAAACCTTCAATAAAAACATTTTTCTCAGGAAAATTATTCATATTATAAAGTGTGGCAAAAACATTAGCCTGATCATCCCTCTCCATACAATGCTTAGCCCATGCAATCAAATCATGTTTCTTCTCTGGTGGTACAGTATTGCGAGTGACAACCTTCGACCCCGCACCTTGATCGACTACAGGTGGCACAAGACCACTTGGAAGAGGGGGAGCATGCAAATTCAATGGAGGTAGTGTTACTGGTGCAATAAGAAGAGGTGGAGGAATAGGTGGAGGAACTGGAGGAAGAGGAGCATTAGGAGGAGCAAGAACAACAGGAACAACAGCAGGTAGAGCAGGAATAGCAGCAGGAAGAAGTAAAGCAGCAGGAAGAGGAACATACCAGGTGGCGCAGAGGCACCAGGCCTTCGTTCATTTAACAATTTGTCTATAAATTCATCGGAAACACGAAGGTCTTTAGAAGGATACATTTTCTGAATTCCAAGTGAGAAAGCCCTATCCATATTCCTAGTCGACTCAGAATGTTTATCTTGGTCATACAATAATGCTTTTTCGGCGTTCGTCTTATGACAGCGCACATGTTTTTCTCTACTTTTAAGTTGCTGCAACGCCTTTTTTTTCCAATTCTGCAAAACATCAAATGATGCAGGTCTAGCCTTTTTCTTAAATAGAATTGACTCTAAATACTCAATACGAGGGATTTCAAAACTACCATTGATTGGCCACTGAAGTTCGGAGGCATGTCTGGTTTGTCTATGCCAAATATCATTAAATACTATACTTCCAATGCCATGCTTACAGTACATAGGACACGCCGGCGACCCCTCTTGTGGTGCTGGACGGCTAAATTCCAAAGATTGTCTATCACTGCGGAATAACGCTCTGAAGCAGGTAGACAATTTCCCAGGCATATCAAATTATTGGTGTTACCTGGTCAATAATTGTGTCTGCAGATACAATACGCCAAAATCAAATTATCAGGATTATTTAAGAGTCGGGTCACGACTCATCTGATCGATTTCCTAAAGAGGTCTGATCGGATTTCAAAGAATCTTACCTAACTAATCTTACCTCGTGTGTGGTGATTTCGGCAAATCTGCCCACCTCGATAAGTGGACCCTCACCAAGATGCCGTTTTCGGACCACAAGTTAATCGTCCAGGGATCGAGTCGTGCAGCGCTGCTGAGGTTTCGCGTCTCATTCAGTGGGGCCCCTTTTTGTCACACCATCCGATCCCAGTCCGATAGCGAGGGTCAACCTTCGATAATCCGGCATCAATCTTGAGGGTCCCTATTCGGGTGCCAACTGTGAAAACAAAATAAAAATATCGAGGCTGAGTATCCCAAAAGGAAATACACCGAACACGGGTTACAAAGGAACATACAAAGATCTTTAATTTATACTGAATCAGTTACAAAGAACAAAGCAAAATCAGATAGCTATTGGCCCTCAGTGCAACACAGCGAACTCCAGCGTGGTTCGGTGTATTCAGTGAGAGACGCTGTACATTAGAATTCATTGCTCTTTTATACTATTTGCGAACGCGATGTCCAACCCTACTTCGGGTTAATATTCCTCTAATACATTACTGATCTAGGGTTCATGCCGAGTTTGCATATCCACATGTAACTAGTTTGCCTTTAGTACATACGTCAACAAGCCTACACGTCAACTGTGTGTTTTGGGATTTCCCATACAGGTCTTCTCAAACATTAATACAATGTAGTTAAACAAGTGTTCTTAGTTCAGTATTTGAATACATTGTTCTTAACATATTCTTGCGGATTAGTTTCATTGACGAGAGTAATCCTTTACACACAGGTCAACGAAGGACAAGGTCTCAGTTCACGACCTCAACAAGTTGCCTGCAGGCAAGTTACATGTTAGCTACACACAGAGGTCAAGACGGCCATGTTGTATTTCGGAATGACATCGTCCACCATTTTAACTCACAGGGTGACTTTACAAAGTGAACCTAAAATGGCGGATTGACCTAAAATGGCGGCTTATATTGATTCTAAGGTCAAGACCTTGCAACACGGATTTCTTCGCAAGTGACTTACAAGCAGTTTGGCGTAGGCCAATATACACATATTCATTGCAATAGGAGGCACAATATAATTTCTCATTTGACAGTGGTAGATGCTTCAGCATCTCCCTGAAAGACAATACTTGCATTAGTATGGATAACACTAATTATAACTGAAAACAAACACTAGGGGACGACAACTAAGGTGTATATCAATTGGAAAGCACTAACCAAACATTCGGTAAGATAATTACACGATACATAAAAACTACTACTTGACATGCATAAAACAAGTCTGTAGCGGAATAGCTAAGTAAGATTACCTGATACGCGGTAGAAGTGGTTGATAACTGCGGGCACGTCACGGATGTATAATGTTCTTGCTTCAGATTCAGTGGATAGTCAAGCAGTTGTAAAGGTAAATCATTGTTTGATAATGAAATGCCAATATTAAAAATTGCCAAGTAAGGCGACAAATACTTGAGAATTATGCTATTGAAAATGCACAAAATAGCTCAGTTCCCTGTGCCCATAAATAGATTTCCTTTGAGGGTTATAAAATCGAAAAATAATTTGATAAATGTCATTATTCAAAAAGCTATACACTCATATCAATATCGAAAGTATTACAAGGGACAGAACACCTAAAATATCAATTAATCCATTTGGCTACCTACACACTACCGCAAGGCCTAAAGCTAAATCCAGACACTTGACTCACCAGTGGCGGAATGTGGATGAATAGAGTGGGAATAGCGTTTGCAAGCAATTTTCGTGTCGGTCGCCGTTTATTCTTCTTTGTTACCCAAGATGTGGCGTACATGTTCGCAGGAAAGTGCCGGCTGCAGATGCGGTATCGATCACCCCTCTTGTCCTAAAAGACTTGTTGAACTCTACTTTCAAGCTCTTCCGGTGGATATCTGCAATGTCTGACCCATTCTCTTATTCGATCAACAGTTTTAGGGAATACATGCATTGTAGTGCCTTCAGATTTAGCATGGGTCTTCGAAGGGCAACCGCTAATTGAACAGGCAGGCATTGTTGAAAATTCTGAAAAGTAAATATCAACATTATTTTTAATTCTTGATGAATAAAAATGTGATAAAAAAGTAAATGAACCATACAATGTTCAATGCAAGGTTTGTTTTGGTCGCCGGAACTATACCAGTTCATCAAGTGCGGCTTGGTATTTGCATAACTTTCACAAATTAATAAATGATGTGACTAAATTCTGAACATGTGACTCGTCCCTTGGATGTACTGTCTTGCACGAGAAGGAAACATGCTTACATTATAGACAGGACCCACGAAGGATGCAATTCGATGACAATTGACACAGGTGAAAATAAATAGATCGATTGATAGCATAACAATTGAAACTCAAATCAATAGCAATGAGCCAAATGAACATAGCACTATTGAGTACTCTACTAGCAAATAGATAGAAATTTAAAAATGACCGAAATATGACTGTGATACATGGCCTTACCTTGACCAACAAACAGTTAGATTCAGCAAGCCCAGTAGTTTGAGGCAGGAGAACAGGTAGATGGCCACAGGTAGCACACTGACAAGTTTGCTCGAAGCGTTCACAGAAGTTCACAGATGGCACGACGACGAGCTGATTAGCATCGATCTCAGTGGTTCTCAGGTAGCACGTTCAGGAGTTGACTTGCAAAGCACAAAGATGTTCTCATGAGACATATCAAGTGGTTTATAAAGTATTAGAAACAGGGGTGTGTTTGTGAATGAATGACTTGTATATGTCGTGGTATTATGTGGATTGCAGGGGGGCGGCCAGCGTCAGGGGAGGCTTGCCTGGAGACACGGGGTCTGAGGAGGCCATGTGAGTGATGGCCCCTGGTCGTGGGATACCTTTTGAAGTGTACATGCTGTTTGGCACCTTGGCCGTTTGCGCCCCTGACAGCCCCCCATGGCAGCACGCATCCACTGGCGCGAACCGCCTTTGATAGAGGGGGGGTGGGATGGATGGGCCTGGGGCATGCAGATAAGGCACAGGAAGACTGCTGAATGGAGACACAGATATGCGGATTGCAGGGGGGCGGCCAGCATCAGGGGAGGACTACCTGGAGACACGGGGTCTCAGGAGGCCATGTGAGCGAATGCCCCTGGGCGTGGGATATCTTTTGAGGTGTACATGCTGTTTGGCACCTTGGCCGTTTGCGCCCCTGACAGCCCCCCATGGCAGCACGCATCCACTGGCGCGAACCGCCTTTGATAGAGGGGGGGTGGGATGGATGGGCCTGGGGCATGCAGATAAGGCACAGGAAGACTGCTGAATGGAGACACACTTTTGTGGATTGCAGGGGGGCGGCCAGCGTCAGAGGAGGCCTGCCTGGAGACACGGGGTCTCAGGAGGCCATGTGAGCGAATGCCCCTGGGCGTGGAATATCTTTTGAGGTGTACATGCTGTTTGGCACCTTGGCCGTTTGCGCCCCTGACAGCCCCCCATGGCAGTGCGCATCCACTGGCACAAACCACCTTTGATAGAGGGGGGGGTGGGATGGATGGTCCTGGGGCATGCAGATAAGGCACAGGAAGACTGCTGAATGGAGACACACTTATGTGGATTACAGGGGGCGGCCAGCGTCAGGGGAGGCCTGCCTGGAGACACGGCTCTGAGGAGGCCATGTGAGCGATCGCCCCTGGGCGTGGGATATCATTTGAGGTGCACATGCTGTTTGCCACCTTGGCCGTTTGCGCCCCTGACAGCCCCACATGACAGCGCGCATCCACTGGCGCAAACTGCCTTTGATAGGCAAGGCACAGGAAGACTGCTGAATGGAGACACACTTATGTGGATTGCAAGGGGCGGCCAGCGTGAGGGGGCATCCTGGCCGGAGACACAGGGTCTGAAGGTGGGCATGGGAACAATTGTCCATGAACGATAGACAACTTTGAAGTGTAGATGGTGTTTGGCACCTTGGCCGTTATCGCCCCTGACAGCACACCATGGCAGCGCTCATCCCCGGGTGTCAACTGCCTTTGATAGGGTGGGGGTGGATGGGCCGGTGGGCGTGCAGGCAAGGCTCAGGAAGACTGCTGAATGGAGACACACTTATGTGGATTGCAAGGGGTGGCCAGCGTGAGGGGGCATCCTGGCTGGAGACACGGGGTCTGAAGGTGGACATGGGAACAGTCACCCATGAATGATAGACATCTTTGAAGCGTACATGGTGTTTGGCACCTTGGCCGTTATCGCCCCTGACAGCACACCATGGCAGCGCTCATCCCCGGGTGCGAACTGCCTTTGATAGGGGTGGGGTGGATCGGCCGGTGGGCGTGCAGGCAAGGCACAGGAAGACTCTTGAATGGAGACACACTTGATTCATTTAAAAAATCAAAACAACCGTTGTTAAAATATATGTGGTGTTTTATTTTGTTTCTTATTTTGATGGCACAAAAATACAAAACTTTACACATTGTACAGGTCAGGTTGCAGCGCAGCGAGGGAAAATCCCCTGTACTGACCGCTGTCACTGGGGAAAGTTTGTCTTATGGCAGCAACGGCACAGGCGGGTATTACTCTTCGAACGCGGTGTCCAAGCCTCCCGTGAAGCCACCATGTAAAGGAACGATAGGCCACCAACCTGTACCACCTGTGAAAAAGAATGATACAAGCTGTTTTTAAATGACCAAGATACGTTTATTAAACCTTTGTTGTCAATGAAAATTCTTGTAACTAATGGCATTCTGCTAGGACAAATGCTATCTAGACACTGCACACTGTTGAACGACTTTCATGCGTTACAATTAAATGTAGATGTAATTTTGAATATAGGAGACGACCATGAAATAGTAGCGGCATCACAACCAGAGTATACTTACTCGTTACTCGGATTACAAGGACGAACAGTTGCGCAAAGTTCGTGCATAAGCACCATCATTATCCTCAACACTGACCGTGTAAGGCAGGCTGCCCTGAAGTCTGGCAGCTCGGTGATGCATTGTGGCCGTGGCTCGCCTTCTGAAATGTAGGTCACGCATCCCGACTTTTAACAGCAGCAGCCGTTCTCGTCCTCGGTTGGCATTATCTCGCACCGATTGCATGTGCATCAGGTGGAAACACCGTCCATGCGACTAGGTCCAGTGTCTTCATCCGTTGATTCGTCCTGCCAACTGCTGTCTGAATCCCCATCGTTTTAGCATATTTCCCTTTCCAGTAGTTCCTCCTCGGTATCCTCGGGCTCGTACATGTAGGGCATTATTGTAGCCATTGTGTGGTAAACAAACTAAAATAATTTAAAGCGATGGTACAGGTGTTCACACTTGCTAAAAGCGGAGAAGGTAGCTGACCAGAGCACAGAAACGAGTCACAGAATACTCAAAGTAACACACAGAGAGGAATGGAATTGAAAATCTGCTGCTGTGTGTTGTCAAACGGTCTGTTTATACTTATTGAGTAAAGTGGCGTCCTGCCATTTCCATGGCGACACGTCATTAGCTGAAGCGCAGCGAATGTTGACACTAGGGCTGTACCGAATAGCATATTTAGTATTCGGCCGGATACCGAATAGTTTGTCAACTTTTCGGCCGGAGCCGAATAGTGATCCGAATAGTTTTTTTTTTAGGCAAACATATTCTAGGGTGCCCCGGCGGCCTCATAACTCTGGGGGGGCCGCGGCCCCCCTATGCAATACAATCTCGGGCCACCGGCTTTGGCCCGGTGGCCCGACAAACACAACATTATTGCGGTGAGGCCGCGGGGGTTCCCTGTGGCCCCGCGGCCTCACCGTGCTCAAGGGGTGAGGGGGGGCACATTTCACAGCGAGGCCGCCGGGGTCGGCAAAGTGCCCCGGCGGCCTCATGAGTCTGGGGGGGCCGCTCCTGTAGGAGCGGCCCCCCAATGCAAGATAAACGTCGGGCCACCGGCTTTGCACCGGTGGCCCGACCAGCATACCTGCTGGTACTGCGGTGAGACCGTGGGGGTGCAGGGCACCCCCGCGGACTCACCGTGGTGAGGGAGCATGGGGGACACATTAGAAATGGAGGCCGCCGGGGTCGGCAAAGTGCCCCGGGGGCCTCATAACTCTGGGGGGGGCCGCGGCCCCCCTATGCAAAACAAATGTCGGGCCACCGGCTTTGGCCCGGTGGCCCGACAAACACAACATTATTGCGGTGAGGCCGCGGGGGTTCCCTGTGGCCCCGCGGCCTCACCGTGCTCAAGGGGTGAGGGGGGTTACATTTCACAGCGAGGCCGCCGGGGTCGGCAAAGTGCCCCGGCGGCCTCATGAGTCTGGGGGGGCCGCTCCTGTAGGAGCGGCCCCCCAATGCAAAACAAACGTCGGGCCACCGGCTTTGCACCGGTGGCCCGACCAGCATACCTGCTGGTACTGCGGTGAGGGGGATGGGGGGCACATTGGAAATCGAGGCCGCCGGGGTCGGCAAAGTGCCCCGGCGGCCTCATGAGTCTGGGGGGGGCCGCTCCTGTAGGAGCTCCTGTAGGAGCGGCCCCCCAATGCAAAATAAATGTCGGGCCACCGGCTTTGCACCGGTGGCCCGACCAGCATACCTGCTGGTACTGCAGTGAGACCGCGGGGGTGCAGGGCACCCCCGCGGCCTCACCGTGGTGAGGGGGATGGGGGCACATTGGAAATCGAGGCCGCCGGGGTCGGCAAAGTGCCCCGGCGGCCTCATGAGTCTGGGGGGGCCACTCCTGTAGGAGCGGCCCCCCAATGCAAAATAAATGTCGGGCCACCGGCTTTGCACCGGTGGCCCGACCAGCATACATGCAATTACTGCGGTGAGACCGCGGGGGTGCAGGGCACCCCCGCGGCCTCACCGTGATGAGGGGGTATGGCGGGGGGGTCACTTACCTGGTGATTTCTCTGGGTCCGGGTGCTGGCATCTGCTGCTGGAATCCGTCTGTTGGCATAGGAAGCGAGGGAAGGGAAGAACTGTTCCCTTCCCTCGCTTCCTATTTCAACACGTTAGGCTGGTTCCTCTGTGGTCAGACTGCAGAAGCCAATAGGCAAACAGCTTGTTTGGCTTCTGCAGCCTGAACACTGTCAAACTTTCTATGATTGGCTGTCATCTCCCAAACAGGGAGAGGGCAGCTAATCATAGAAAGTGGACTTCGGCTTCGAGTCCCTAAACAGAAACTATTCTGCCGAAGCCGGATAGCTGTATTTCAGCCGAACTTCGGCAGAATAGGGACTCAAAGCCGAAGTTCGGTACAGCCCTAGTTGAGACGAGACATGCTTTGGTGTTGCGAAATGGGCGGTACATATCTGCTGATGACAGACTCAGGGGCGGGGGATATGATTTAGTGCCGCAAAAGCAGGTCACCCAGGGCGAATGGGGCAAGTGATAGGATTATCACAAAATGGCTGCGCACTGCTGCCTGTTTTCACGTGCGTTTAATGGAGGAAAAGTCGGGTAAGATCCATAGGACATTTTTCTAATATCGAGCGACTTAGGCTTAAAAACACATGGCCGACCTGTAGGGACAATAAACATTTCTGACCGAACCATTCCTTTAATCCATCATTATGTAAAAAGCTGAAATAATTGGTGCTCACATAGGAAATGTATTCTTTGGAGGTATGGGAGAGCGTTCAATAGCTGTTACTGAGTGGGCCATCTTTTGTGGCCTCAGGTAATATTACTGGCAGCAAAATCTTACACGTTTTGATAGGCATCCGAAAAATATATTTAGTGTCTTTGATCATTTTAATACTAGGGAAGAGAGACTCCCAGGGGCCCCTTGAATGACATAAAGGCACATAGCATTTAGACCTTCCAGGATTTTACGGCATGAAATGGCAAATTGTGCGGCATGAAATGGCAAATTTTGCGGCACAAACCTTTATTTATTGCAGCATTTTTGAAGGACATTTTGTATTAACTGGAGGGTGTAAGATTGCCACATTGCAGGAAATAGGCAGAGTGCAAGGCTACAACAGAGCCAGGGTATCATTATTATGTATCTTTCGTATTAATTTAATAGGAAGAGTCCCAGATGTCTCTGGCTTGGCAGAAAAGTGTTACATTTGGCTACATTTCTGGTTTAATGTTCATGCCTATTTAATAGTATTAACTAAATTGATCATTATCAATTGTAATGCTGAAAATATTCCCCTTCTATGTTTTCCAATCCCCCCAAACACCCACAAACCTCGCTCACCAACACACATTTCACCAACACTCCATCACAACTTACATTCCTTAACCTCTCACTCTGTTATACAAATACTCACGTGCTTTGTCACACTGTCAAGTTACAATTTGCACTGCCCAGCTCCTGCCACACTGCAAATCATACTCCCAACTCACACCTTACACTCTACAATTCCTCCCGCAATATACAGTCCTTCGTTATTTTGTGCTGCTTCTGCATCTTGCATCCTTTCTCCCATTCTATCGCACTCTTCCCTCATCCTTTTTCCCAATCTGCAGCACACTGCCTCTCTCTGGCCAACCGCTTCCTCTCTGCTTTCTGGCTCACTGACCACACGCTCCCTCTACTTTCTGTACCTCTGCTCGCTCTCAGATTTCTGACCCACTGCATCACTGCTTCCTCTGCTTTCTTGTGCAGCGCTTCCTCCTCTGACCCACTGCTCTCCCTCTGCTTTCTTGCCTATCACTTCACATCTCACCCATCACTCTCCCTCTCTCTCATAGTGTAACCATTTTTTATTTTTTTTTAAATGTAGATTTTGACCAAGTTCCTCAAATAATGGGGCATTTAAAAAAAGAACGGAGGATATGCTATTTTTAGACAACCCATTTTTGGAAATGAGCAGGTCACCTTATTCTCAAAGGTGACCGGCGCATTTCCACAGGCTTGAGCTGAAGCGCAAAATGTGGGCTGGCCAGCTGCCTTGAATGGTGTTCTGGGTTGTTTGACCGAAGTGTAATTATTTGCGGCGGAATTGACCGTAGTCAATTTCGCTGCGAATTGATTTGCACTTCAGCCAAACAACCCAAAATGTACCTTTCACCACCACCCCATCCCCTCCCCTACTTAGCTGCTTGGTCGCTGCCGCTTCCCCTGCAACCCTGCGGTGCCAGATCCGTCCCTCTAACGCGGGTCGGATCCGACTCCGCAGGGTCCCTTTTTCGTTATTTATTTTTTCTGTCCACGCCTCCAATTTTGAGAAAAAAGGGGAAAACACTTCTGCAACCACCCTAGACCAAAAATTCTGAACATGGGGAGCGGGTGACACCCCCGCAACACATGTTCAGTATTTATAAAAATCGATCGAATAGTAATGGACGAAATAGGTCAAATTGTAACATTCGATAGATTTTTGTCATCAAAATGGGCAGTACTTTGAATAGAATCGCTCTACCGACAGTGTTCTGCAACCTCCCAGCGTCTTTCACAGGGACAGGCCCTCCAGGTGCCTGCCGCTTTAAAATGCGACCCAAAAAATGCATTTTTATCCTGTTTGAGGAACAGAAATGCAAGCGAAACAGCAGCGGTTCATACCTTAAAAGAAATGCATGAAAGAGAAAAGACCCTGTCATGCAGTGGCAGCACCACATCCCATGCGCATAGGGTTGCCTACAATTTCTGCACATTTAAAAGTGCATCTTGATTGGAAATGAGGGATGCGCTTTTAAATTGACAGAAACGCCACTTTATTTGATCAAGGAGGTGAAAAAGGCCATCTGAATGGGCGTGCATATAAATGTGCCAATTCATGTGTCCCTTGTGAATTGGGCTGCACTTTTTTGGGGCGCAAGTGATGAGATGTGTTAGCGCATTTTATTTCTTGTGTAAAAAAACAAAGTTGAGAACCTGGCACCCTGAGTATTATTTTTTTTTAAATATAATGTTTTTGCAGCATTTTGCCAGATCGCACAATCTCTATAAGCTGGAGGGTCTCTTGTCAGTGTGAGAAGAAGAATAGCAAAGAATTGTTTGAATACATGTCGGAGATTACAGTCAGTGGCTATACATCAATGCACTTCTTGCTAGCGTGGAAAAGGTTGTGCAATTCTTTGGAGGCTCAAGGCTACATTCAGTGTCTGCAATTTAGCACATCACCTTTTATGTCCACAGAAAATTCTGACTGCCAAGAAAAGGTCTTATGATTCTTTTTAGGCTGGAGGAGAAAACATATAGTGGTTGTAATCCGGTGCACTACCTTTTTGTGGCCAGACCAAACACTTGATGCATGAAAGGTAGTGAATAATGTATCATAGATCTCCTTTTAGGCAAGGTGTTAGGTGTCTGTAAGAGTGTCCACAAACAGCCAATATCGTGTGGCTATGGGGAAGTTACCACTTTGAGTGCCAACATATTCTGAGCACCTGCAAGTGATAGGATGAAAGATAGGTTTACATAAAAAGAAAAAAAGGACAAAGCTAACTTTGTACAGTGTCTTTCAGGAACAGCGTATCATATCTGAAAGTGCAAAATGTTAGCATGTGGCAATCACTGAACCAGTTTTGCCACTAGCATATTCCAGCCTGAAGAGGGAAGCACGGAATGTATTTATTTATGTATTTATTTTTTACACACCAGATACCCGACAGGCATGAGGGTGCAACAAAGACACACGGGACAGCACATAAAGCACAGAACAACCTGTGATGATACCAGACTGCCAATAGTTTATCTATTCAAACAAGAGTGTTTTCATTTTCTTGCAGAAGGATTGCAAGTTTTTCTCCAAATGTGAATTCAGAGGAAGAAGATTCCAAGCAGTAGTTGCTAAGAATGGGAAAGACCTGCCGTTGCCCCTGACTCAATTGGGTCTTGGGCAAACCAGAAGCTGACAATTACTTGATCAAAGAATGTTGTTAGGCTGATAGATGACTAATCTATCTTTAAAGGAATGGTTCGGTCAGAAAATATTATTTTTCCTATGGTTCGGCCATGTGTTTTTAACCATAAGTCGATCGATCGTACAAACATTTCCTATGCACCTTACCTGAGTTTTCGTCTCTTGAACAAAAGCGAAATCAGGCAGCAGGGCATGGCCATCTTGTGATAATCTTATCACTTGCTGCATCGCCCTGGGTGACCTGCGTTTGCGGCTCTAGATCATATCTCCCGCCCCTGAGCCTGACATCACTAGACGCGTACCGCCCATTTCACAACCCCAAAGCACGTCTCGTGTCAACATTCTCTGCGCTTCAGCTAATGATGTGTCACCATGGAAACGGCAGGCAGCTTCTTTCCTCGATAAGTATAAACAGACCGTTTCACAACACACAACAGCAGATTTTCTTTTCCATTCCTCTCACTGTATTTCTTTGAGTATTCTGTGACTCGTTTCTGTGCTCTGGTCAGCTACCTTCGTTGCTTGTAGCCCATGTGAACAGATACCAGTACCACCGCTATAAATTATTTCCATTTGTTTACCATACAATGGCAACAATAATACCCTACCTGTACGAGCCGGAGTATTCCGAGGAGAATTACTGGAAAGAGAAAGCTGCGTAAACGATGGGGCTTTGGACGACAGTTGGGCGGACGTTTCAACAGATGAAGAGCCTGGGCCTAGTCGGATGGACGGTGTTTCCACCTGGTGTACTTGCAATCGGTGCGCGCTAATGCCAACCGAGGAGGAGAACTGCTGCTGCCGATAAAACTTTGGATGCTTGTCCTACATATCACAAGGTGATCCACAGCTGCAATGCGTTACCGAGCTGCCAGACTTCACGGCAGCATGCCTCACATGGTCCGTGTTGAGGATTTTGATGGTACTTATGCACGAACCTCGCGCAACAGTTCGCCCTCGTAATCCAAGCAACGAGTAAGTATAGTCTGGTTGTGATGTCAGTTAGGCCACTAGTATTTCATGGTTGTCCCCTATATTCTCGTAACTTCAACATATCATTGTCATATCAGTTTAGTCTTGCAATTCTCTAGTAATAGTCGCATAAAAGTCGTTCAATATTGTGCAGTGTCTAGTTAGCATTTGTCCTGGCAAAAATGCCATTGGATACAAAAATTGTCATTGACAACTAAGGTTTAATACACTTACATTGGTCATTTAAAAACAGTTTGTATCTTTCTCTTTCACAGGTGGTGCCGGCTGGTGGCCTATCGTTCGTACACATGGTGGCTTCATGGGATGTTTGGACACCACGTTCGACGAGTAGACAAACTTTCCCCAGTGACAGCGGTCAGTACAGGGGATTTTCCCTCGTTGAGCTGCAACCAGACCTTTACAATGTGTAGTATTTTTGTGCCATCAAAATAAGAAACCAAATAAACACAAAACACAACATATTTTTTATCAATGGTTGTTTCAGTTTTTAAATGAATCAAGTGTGTCTCCATTCCGCAGTGTTCCGGTGCCTTGTCTGCATGCACCCGGCCAATCCATCCCCCCACCACTATCAAAGGCAGTTTGCATCAGTGGATGTGCGCTGCCATGGAGTGCTGTCAGGGGCGCGAACGGCCAAGGTGCCAAACACCATGTAAACTTCAAAAGGTATTTTATGCCCAGGGGCCATTGTTCACATGGCCTCCTCAGACCCCGTGTCTCCAGGCTGGCTCCCCTTGAAGCAGGCCGCTCCCCTGCAATACACATAAGTGTGTCTCCATTCAGCAGTGTTCCAGTGCCTTGTCTGCAGGCCCCCGGCCAATCCATCCCCCCTCCACTATCAAAGGCAGTTCGCACCAGTGTATGTGCGCTGCCATGGGGTGCTGTCAGGGGCGCGAACGGCCAAGGTGCCAAACACCATGTACACTTCAAAAGGTATTTTATGCCCAGGGGCCATTGTTCACATGGCCTCCTCAGACCCCATGTCTCCAGGCTGGCTCCCCTTGAAGCAGGCCGCTCCCCTGCAATATACATAAGTGTGTCTCCATTCCGCAGTGTTCCGGTGCCTTGTCTGCACGCCCCCAGCCAATCCATCCTTATTAATGCAAGTACTGTGTTTCAGGGACATGCTGAAGCGTCCACTACAATTACAACATCCCTCGTAGTAGATCCGGTTAAAGAGGTATGGATCTTCACAGTTCAATTGGACGAGATAATCTGATCATATTTACATATCATGTAATTGTTTTACACAATGGGGGTCATTACGACCCAGGCGGTAACCATGGCGCTAGTAGTGCCATGGTTGCCGCCGGTATTTTACCGATTGCGCCATGGTGAATGGCGGAATTACCGCCCCATTCCAAGGTTGGCGGGGCGGTAATTCCCCATTAACCATTGGCCCTTCCCCATTCCCATTTTTGTCCCAATATGGCTCAATGGAAATGGGGAAGGCGGTACTTATGGTACCGCAAATTGCGGTACCGTAAATACCTCCAAGGTCCCTTTGTGGGTCCAATTCTTAACAGCTGGTAAAAACCAGCCGTTAAGGCCGGGACCCACAAAGGGACCTCGTAATAAGGCGGTAAGGGGTTAACGGCACCACCACCTTTTACGGCGCCGTTAACCCCTTACCGCCTGGGTCATAATGAGGCCCAATGTTTCATTCGTACTTTAATATTGATATGTACCTTTGTTGTCTTTCCAAATTGTGTGTCCAATTTCCAATATTTTCATCCTTACTAATGCAAGTACTGTGTTTCAGGGAGATGCTGGAGCGTCCTCTACAATTACATTATCCCTTGTAGTTGTTCCAGAACCAGACCTTGTAGTTGATTGGAAGCCAGAGGTATGCGTACTGACAGTACCATCTAATGAAAGAAAGTCAGTCTAATCATATGTGTAATGCAAATGACTTATTTTAAATGGATACTATTTTTTGTAGGGATGTATACAAGGTCCGTATATTGAACGGGAGGCACGTGGATCTGAGTCGGTGCGCCAGCTTGCTGATGGTGATGTTAGAGTAAAGAAGGTTTCAAAGAAAAGAAATAAAAATAAGGTCAGTTATAAACACTTTATATTTTTGGCTATTGTTTTGTGCTGAGGCCTTCATTATATGCTTTTTTTAATGTAAATTGTACAACACTGTATGTTGGATTTACACTGACCATCCCTTTTCCTATCTGTGCTGTAGTTGCCCGATGGAGTACGGGCTATGCAGACACAGACAGCGATACAAATGACAGATGCTGCTTGCCTAACTGTTTTCACCATGGAGGAACTATTAATTGAGGCGCGGCGTGTTCACACTCGAGATGCCTATGTCCAATGGCCAGAAAATGAATTTAATATGACCGGCGAATCCAGCAAAGTGTTTTTGGGCCATTGCTACAATGCACCTGCTCTGCCAGATGAAGTTGAAAGTGAATTTATAGAAGATAGTTTTACATTACTCGATGAGCACTTGACACAATCGACACCCGCCAAAATAATTCCCCCCAAAAAACTGTCCACATTGATGTTTTCTCCTATCCATGGGCAAGTAACAGATGTTGAAATGACAGAGACTGAAGCATCAACACTATTGACCGACGAACCAGACAAAGATATCGACTATAGTATGTCCAGTTTGGCTGATATGTCCACAACGGTTCAGTCCGAAACAACAGTGTTGCCGGATGACAGTCTAATAAAAGAGGCCAAATACAAAGTATTCGACAGCAGCTTGATGGAGATTATAAAGATGCTGAAATGTGTGCATTCAGTGGGAGTGGAAATATGTGGGAAGCCATTGGTGAGCATGACTCGTCTAACAGAAGGCAGTAACCTCAAAATAGATGCCACCTGTGAAAAGTTACAAAAAACATTTTCATGGTCCGCTCAACCGATGCTGGGGAAACTGCCAGCTGGCAATCTAATGTGTGCAGCAGCTTTACTTTTCAGTGGCTCTAGTTTCACAAAGTTATCCAGTTTCTTTCAGTTTGTGGGACTCCATTTCATTTCTAAAACACAATACTACAAATACCAACGGAATTATCTATTCCCTGCCATTAGTGAAGCTTGGAAAATTGAATAATTGGCTATTCAAAGTACATTCTCCAACAAACGATTCAGGCTAGCCGGCGATGGACAGTGTGACAGCCCCAGATTTTCTGCTAAGTACTGCACCTACCATATTCAGGACATGGAAAGTAAGAAAATTGTGAGTTCGGTGGTCGTGCAGGTGTCCCAATGTAAATCCTTAGTGGCCATGGAGAAACTTGGTTTTATACAATCACTGGATGATCTACAATCGAGTGGAATGCAAATCGACCTCATAGCCACAGACAGACACGTTTCAATAGCCAAGACAATGAGAGAGTAGTATCCAAATATTAAACATCAATTTGATGTATGGCATGTTGCCACATCAATCAATAAAAAAATCTTGGCGGCAGGGAAAAAAAGGGTTTTGAAAGTATTTCACAATGGTCCCAGTCTTTCAGCAACCATATTTGGTACAGCACCAAAACATGTGATGGGTCTGTGGAAATTCTACTGGAAAAATGGCGGTCACTAATGCACCACTGTTCCAACGTTCACCACTGGACAGAAAACCATCATATCCACCAATGTGAACATGGCCCTTTGTCGCCAGAGCAGGCACGGAAGAAGAAGTGGTTGATCCCATCTTCACCTCCACAAAAAGCCCTTGAGAAGATTGTGTTTGATAAAACTCTATCAAGAGATCTGAAGGGACTCACAGAATTCTGTCACACAGGAGATCTGGAGGTGTTCCACAATATGTACCTAAAGTACAGGCCAAAGAGATTGCATTTCGGCATCCAAGGGATGAAATCTAGGACTTTACTAGCTGTGTTAGCGCATAACGAGAATGTAGGCCGGGAACAATCTAGGACTGCAGGAAACTTAGGGATGCTTCCCTGCTTCCCTACACTATGGCCTTTTTCGAAAAGAAGCAAAAAATGGGTTGTCAAACCAGTATATGAGAAAATGGAATTCAATTTTGTGAAAGATCTTATTGTTAATGTCGTAGAGATGCATACTCATGGATTGCGCACAAATCTGTTCAGAGCACACACGTTGCCACAAAACATTGCCAACGTGCCTTGTCCACTCAAAGCAGAGATCGTTCAATCGTTCAAATCCTGGTACAAATGATTGCCATCTGTTTTTATTTTTGCCAAAAATGTTTTTATAAACTGTAAAAATAAAGTAAGCAATTTGTCTTTTGAAATCTATCCTCTTAGTCCTTTTCTTAAAAAAATAGTACAATTATTACGATTGCTTTCACATTTCACAGTTTAGTCGAGCTACTGTGGGACCTTCATTTTTCATGTTAATGACCAATGAATAACAGTGTGTAAGAATCTTTGGGTTTTGGCAGTTGCCTTGCCATAAAGTTCCCCAAACAGCTGAATATCTGCTAATCACACAAAAGGGATTATACCTAGGCTACAAAACATTCTAGGCACGCAAGAAGTACTGACTGTGAAAATATGCCATGGGGTAGGAGGCCATGAGATAAGCAGAGGTGGGCCTATTACTAGACACATTTTGACTCAGTTTTTGTGTTACATCGACTATAATTTGGGAGTAGGGGGCATTCTGTCATTGGCAAGTTTCCCCTACACCTCAGCAGTGCCACGAACAGCGAGCATTGACAGCCCCCAATTTTTTCACCCTGTGCCCGTGCTTCAAAATTCATGTTCTCATGGATGCGTTGACATTGGATGCTGCAAAGTAAAAAAGTATGTTCATTGTGAGTGAAGGTAAACAGCTTTGAATTTTTGCTTCGGAGCTGGGAAACCCACGTGTCCCTCGCACAGTATAAGGTTCCATTGTTTTTTGACCTTGAAAGGCAGGGACCATTCCTAAAGGCATTTAATTGAAGGGGGGGGGGAGTTGAATAACGTATAACATCATAAGGTTGCCCATTCCAAAACTGGACCTAGTTACATATAAATTCAGTTCATGAAAATTCGTTGACACGAATGGAGGAGTCTGCATTACGGTCTGCACGAACGGACGAGTCTGCATTGCGGTCTGCATTAAGCCAAGAGAATGGAAATGCCGAATATAATGTAAGTTTCTCTTTAGGCGATTTTATACCAGAACTAGTCGAAATACGAATAGCTGACCGTTATTTCTGGGTCACATTATACTTGTTCGTTCTGTGTGGCATATGCAATGAAGTGCTAGTACAACCTTTGTGTGCTGGGCTATCTACCAGGCACATGGGCAGGCCAGCATCGAGACTCATGTAGACCACCACTCGTTTCTCCCTGGTTCTACGCTAATAAACCATTCCATTGTTTGTGCACCTCGAATTGTTGCCCCAGTTTACGCATTACGTTTAGAGCTCAATATACTCCATTGCACTATCCTCGGAAGCAAATAGTACTTTGATATTCCACGTTGTATTCTCTCAGTTCACATTGTGTCACCTCTGCGCTAATAAAGAAAATGATTAATTGGAATAAAGATCGTCTACTGAGACACATTTCTATTTTTATGTTTTGCAAACAGGTACATCGTGCCATTCTGTGACTGTCATCTATTCCAGACCCCGACCGATGGATTCTTCAATCGCCAGCTGCAGCTACATGTCAATCACTGAATCCACTTAACCATTTTTTGGGACGACAGACAATGTCCAGTATGCCCGTACGCGGTACCAGAAATTAGGAGCAACATAACAACCTTTACGGTGGTCTAGTGATGCACCAGCTTTGCAATTCACCATGTGACCGAAGTGCTTCCTTTAGACAAAACGAACACCCTGTGTACCTAAAAGGAACAGCGCGTGACTCACGATAAACATTTGCGGATTTGCGAATCGAGAGCAAAGAAAAGAAGTCCCATTTTGATTGAATATGTCAGACTCCGAATGTTATCGAAACATTTAATGTGAAATAAATGTACTTTACCAATTGTACAGTCTTGCTGTTTCCTTTTAAAGCACAGTTTTATATTCCTAATTGTGATGCGCTGTGCTGTGAGACGATGTGTGTTGTTTTCCGGGTTCCGCGTCTAGTCGCATAGATGACGACTGGGCGCGTTTGGCTACGCTGCCCAGTAACGTCACAGAGAGAGGCGGAGAATATCAATGATTTGGTGATGTCAGGCTCAGGGGCGGGGGATATGATTTAGTGCCGCAAACGCAGGTCACCCAGGGCGAAGCGGCAAGTGATAAGATTATCACAAGATGGCCGCACCCTGCTGCCGGATTCCGATTGTGTTCAAGAGACGAAAACTCGGGTAAGGTGCATAGGAAATGTTTGTACAATCGATCGACTTATGGTTAAAAGCACATGGCCGAACCATAGGGACAATAATATTTTCTGACCGAACCATTCCTTTAAGGTACTCAGGTGATGAACCATAGACCAACTTGTGCACTAGGACAAGATTCTTAAACTAGAATCTTGCCCTGACTGGAAGCCAGTGGAGATTTTTACGATGCTCTGCGATTTGCTCCCCAGTGGGTACCTTTTTTATGATGCAAATTGAGCCATTCTGGACTATCTGGAGAACCTGTAGACAATTTTTAATGCACCACACAGGAGGGCATTACAGTAGTTGATGATTCTGGATAGAATCAAAGCTCTAGCTAGGGTGTTGCAACTCTTTTCAGAAATCAAATGTCTTATTTGTCCGAGTAGCATCAAGTAGTGATGTGAGATATGTAGTGTTAGCTCTGCCCTGTGCTTCAGAGCTAACACTAGTGTCCAGATGTGTACCCTGGGTTTTTACTCTTTTTTGAATGTTACAGTCATCCAGCATAAAAGTTGAATATTGAGAGTCCAACTTGGACCTCATATGAATTGAACCAAAGAGCAGTAACTCGGTTTTGGCATTATTAAGACACATCCAGTGCTTAGTCATACACTGTTTTCCAATCTTAAAAATAGAGTTTAGTGTAATCAAATCCAACTCATAGTCCCCCTCAAGTTTCAGCAAGAGCTAAGTATCATCAGCATAGTTGATGAAATGGGTACCCATACCTGCCAACAGATCACAGAGAGGTTTGGTATAGAGATTAAACTGCGCCAGGGACAAACAGGCTCCCTGAGGCACCCCAAAAATTATGGGTGCACATTCTGAGGACGCGCCTCCCCCAAAGAACCGTTAAGGCCCTGCCCATTAAAAAAAGTTGGATCCATATGATAGCTTTCTGCAAGTATTTACCTGCTCTTTCCAGCGAGGCTAGGAGAATATTGTGGTCCAACAATCAAATGCTGCTGACATGTCGAGCAAAACCAATAAGCCACAATCACTTCCATCGACAATATCCAACATGTCTGTCTGTAGATCCAGTAGCGCACCCTCAGTGCTATGGTGTGCTCTGAAGCTGGATTGCCTTGAATGTAGGATTCTATTTTCTCACTAGAATCTGTTGTGTAATATCACTCACACCCTCTTCTAAGGCTTACATCTTTGGTTTACAGTTTGTCCACCCCAGTCAATATTGACATTGAATTCAGTGGTGATTGGCTCATTCTTCATAAGTCTCCACCAGGTCAAAAACGTATTCTCCGTTATACATTCATGTCAGAAAAATTGAATAGTGCAAGGGGCTCATCACACGCTGGACGTGTATTGTATGCTCCAGAAGGAAACTGCAAATAAGTGAGAACAGGTAGAATAGAATTCATTCGATTTCTGCCTTCATAGGATTTTATGATATATTGCAAGTCCACAAATTACAACTGTGCTATTATTTATCTACAGTCTGAATTAGCTCCTTTAACTTCAATTAACTCCCCCACTCCTCTCTCAGATGTTTCATTCTTTTTCTTACAATGCTGACAGTGGTGTATCTAAGTGACAATTTATTGGGAACCTCTTCTGAAATTCATGTGCTACTCATCAATATTTGGGGACTATACTTCTGTCTCCTTGCTCGAGGGCTTTTACTGGACCCTCCCCTTTCCTATGCTTTTAGCCTATGCCCATTTGGACACATACAAGGGGGTAGGTTTGAGACCGAACACATGCCCCACCCCATCATTCCACAATGCTGTGAGGATCAGCTTCCCCAGGCTGATGGCATTTGAGAACACAGGCACTATGTGCTAATGCCTCTTCCAACTCATGCAACACCTGCTGTGGATGTGGACAACTGGCACCTGGCCCCATACTTCCAAGAGGCATACACCTCTCCCCAAAGAACTGACCACTGCCATCCTCATCTTCTGAGAAGTGAACCTGCTATTCCCCCATCACCTGTCCTTTAAAAAACAAAGCGTTGTCTCACTTCTTGTTTTCAATTTCATTCTGAAAAAAAACCTAAAACTAGACAAAAACAACAAAGCCAAGTGACTGGCTAGACAAAGCAAATGCATTCACAATAATTGATGGACACACAAAGGGAGATGCCTAAAACACAGAAGGGGTGTCTGGTTTACCCAAAAATGGGGACTATTTTAGGGTTCACAAACAAGTGGGAATTCAAAAGAGGTCTGTTCTCTATTTGAAAAAAAGAAAATGCTGTTAAAGGCACGGGTCCCCAGTTGGACAAACACAAAGCCAATTGTGATTAAGAATACCAAAGTGAAAAGGGCTTTTGGTTTGCCACAAAGTAGACAAAGGAACACTGGTTAGAACTTTGGGCCTTTTATGCTTGTTTTTTTTTTGCTTTTTCATGAGAGGAAACACACAGACGGATTCCAAGATGGCCACCGGGACACGAACACCATGAACAGAGAGCTCCCACCCGGCGCCGCCTACAACATTGAAGAGTTTACATTGCTGACCCCCCCTGTGGTGCTAGATGACCAATGTTGTAGCCCAGAGGACATTGTGGGTGTCAGTGGGACTTCAGATGGAGTAGGATTCCTCCCGCTACTGAGCAACGATCAAAGTGGCCTGGCCCGGGAGTGCTGATCACCATATTGGTTTCGAGGCGTGTTAAGAAGGCCCCAGAAGAAGGGAGGGATCCCCTCACCTGCAGCAGTGGTGAGTGCTAAGTGTGGCCGCAGTGTGGATATCATCCAACGTGCAGCAGCGCTGACCTCCTCCTCTCTGGGAAGTGGACTAGCGGTCGCACATCTACTCTCCGGTGGCTCGCGGACCTGACAGTTGCTATCCAGCATCCATTCAAATCGGTAACCTCTACCAAAATTTAAACCAAGCACCGTTTCCACCCTTGACAAAGACCTTCTGGTCGAAACACATGTCGGCACTCTATAAGTGATTGGGCACTAAATGTGCTCTAAGATCGTGGCAAACATATGCCAATAAAGCAACACTTCAAACAAACTGAGGTAGTAAGACTCATCATTTACTCGCTCCTGACGCACTACCTAAACTGGTCATAGTAATCAATTTCCAGCGCAGCAGCAGACGGGATTATTACCAAACTCCTTTACCTCACAATACGGGACTTCAGAGCATTGTCCCGTAAGAACCCAGCAATTGGCAGCAGGACACAAACAACATATATACTAAGATCAGCGCAGGGATCGATTTTTCCAAAATGCTCTCAGCATAACCTCATATTGATTAGTGCCGCTAAATGGGTGAAAGGCTGATGGGTTAAGGTATCTGAAGTAGATGGGGAGCAACTGAAAGAGTGTCATCTGATTGGTGGAGCCTGACCTCACAGGTCCAACTTGAGTCCTTCCTTTCATTTTTTTTTTAATGTTTATTTTTTTGCATTTATAAAGAGCTCACACAGCCCAGGGGCATCAAGGTTCTGTTACAAGATTACGTCTTAGTTGCTTCACATAAGTGGACGGTTAGGTTACATTAGCCCATCACAAAAAAGTCTTATTTACATTTCTTTAGGCTTGTCACAGTCACCCTGCATTAGTTGGATAAGCGTGGGTGGTTATCTCATTACAGTATGTGGGCTTAGTTGCATTGTTTGAATACGTAGAATAATTAAATTATTTGAAAACATATCGGAGGCCGCAGGGTTACATTTGAGCTGCAGTCATACAAAATACAGTTTATTAGGTTTGGGGAATCCCAAATCATCTATCTCCCTTTCTACTTGCGGTGTTGCCCAAGGGTCTAACCTCTCACTCTGGCTTTTCAACCAATACCTGGCAACTCTCGCCCGCCGCATTGCCATTTTCTGCTCCAATTTTCAGTGCTATGCTGATGACACTCAACAAATTTTCAGTCTTCCCTCGGCCACCTCTTCTCCTTCACTCATCTCTGATTGCCTATCTGCCATTCAGGATTGGTGTGCCGCCAATGATCTCTGCCTGAATGCCAGCAAGACGGAGATCCTCCTCATCTGCACACCTTCACCCTTACTTCCTGTCACTCTTTGGCCCGGCCTCCCTTGGCCTTCCTCCTACCCCCACCTGCGAGGCTAAGAACCTCGGGGTCATCTTTTACTCTGCGCTTTCTTTCTCTGCCCACATCTCTGATGTCTCTAAAAAGTCAAACTTCCTACTACACCTCCTCAGAGGTATTCTGCCTTTCCTCTCCTTCCCCCAGAAGCTCACTGTGTCTCGAGCCCTGTTTCTCTCTAGGTTGGATTATTGCAACAGCCTTTTTCTAAATCTACCTGCTTCTACTCTCCGCCCTTTGCAACTTATCCAGAACAGGACTGCAAGACTTGTCCTTGGCCTCAAGCCCTGGGATCATATCTTTCCAGCCATGAAATCTCTCCACTGGCTGCAAGGATTAATTTCAAGACCCTTTGCATTGTCCACAAGGCTTTCTGGGGCCTGAGCCCAAAATACCTTCAGCTCTCCCTCCGTAAATACCTTGCCTCCGTAGCTCTTTGCTCTTTCACCTCTAACTCCCTCAGGGTCAGTTGTTTTCAAAGAAACGAGCTGGGGTATATCTTTGCCATCGGCTGTGGCCTCCCTCTGGAACAGCCTCCACGCCACTCTGAAAATTAAGGAGAATCATCTCCGGTTCCGGAAGCACCTCAAGAACTTCCTCTTTGCTTCTGCCTTCTCTCCTCCTCTCCCCTGCTAATCTGCTCTGTCTCGGCATCGTGCACCTGGTCACCCTCTGACTTTCGGGCCCAGGTACCTGCTCACCCTGACACCCACCCGCACTGCCTCCTGGCAATCCCTTGCGCTGGGATCTTTATCTGTAACCCTACAGTCACCCCCCCCCCCCCCGTTTTCTGTTTACTGCACTTATCAGACACACCCTGTCTGTTGCCTTAACATAGCACTTGCCACTTGCTGACTGCACTACCACTGTTGCTTTTATTTTTTATTTATGTTTTATTTATTTGTATTCCTTTTGCTCAGTACTTTCCACGTCTCCCCCCGCCCATGCACTTGCCCCTTTCCGTCTCCCATGCACTTGCGCGTTCTCAATGTCACTGGGCCTTGTAAGATTGCTGTTTGTTCTCCCTTGTTCCCCTCCCTTGCCTCGTTGCGCTCTAAAACACTTGTGCACGAGCGTGATACAAATATAATATCAATTCAATCCGAGTTATGCACGATATCTAAGTCCCCTATATAGCATTAACTGAGTGAGGAAATTGCGATTAAGGTACCACATCCTGAATCAGGGGAGTTATTTGATTGTCTCTACTAGCAGCATTTAGCAAGGGAATTGCTGCTGAATGGCTCAGGTCACTGTTGGTCGTGGCTGGTAGGGCGCTGGCTGCAGCCCCCTGTAAAGGAAGGTGCTTAAGATTTCTTTGATAGGGTAATTTTATGATTCACTCTTAATGAACATGCCCTACTGTGATGTTCTCACCCCAAAGTAATATCGGAGGTGAACCTTCTGATTTCTGTGCTAATAGGGCAGCCCTGACCTTCCTCTCCCACAGGAACTGTTGTGGCTGCTTTGAGTTCAGATTTAATACACACTATAGAAGAAACAGTGTGTTCTTATAAACACAAAGAGCAATGTATTTCTACAGTTCCTTGGTTGCTTTTAGTTTAAATGGTGCTTTGCAGAACAGTAACTCTCACTATTTTAGCATTGCCAGATGTCAATCTGTACTGCCCCACTGCCACCCCCAAAGCATGAAACTATTACCCAAGACTGTGGAGTGTAAAGTGAAGAGTGCCAAAGACCACCAGAAGAAGGAGTGACAAAATCAGGAGGCCGAAGATGCGGAATTTTAGTAATCCATTGTTTAACTTTTTGCACTTGTTTTCACAAAATAATAGATGTCACGTGGGGAAATGGAATAAATTAAGGTGGAGGGATGTGGAGGGACTGCGCGGTATCTTCTCCTGTGTTTTAAAAAAAAAGTGCAAAAAAACGTGTTTTCAAGCCTCATTTTTTTTTAATTCTGTATTTTAACGCAGAACCACTTCGTTCCCACTAAACCTTCCATTATGTGGTTTGCTTTCGTATCCCCCATTTGCTATAAAGGAAAATAGGTCCCAAGTGATTTCCTGTAAAATGAAGCAGAGTGGCGCTCAACTTAACACAACATTGAGAGTACAGAACAAAACTTGCTCAAAGCAGTCGTAGACCTCTGCAGAAAAAAAGTAGTAGAACTGTTCCTCTGGCAGGGGACGGAGTGTGTGGTGGTGCATGGTGCAACACATGTGTCAAAGGGTTGTGGCCAGGGCAGTTTGACAGCCAATTGGGTTGAAAGGGCCAAAGGTGGTCCCCTTGTATTGTTTGTCATTGTTTCTCTCGGTCAGTTGGAACACTTATATGCCACCTTGGTTTAACCGATAGCTCCACTAAAATCCAAACATAACACGAACAGCGATTGCTTCAACAGGTACCTAGACCTAGAAAGACTTGTGTGGCCATGAATAGGATTTGATAATTTAACACAAACCATGGTTTTCCAAGATTGAAAGTGATTTATTTCCTCTGGTCGAGGGAAAATATGACTGTGATCCTTCGTTGACGAAGATTCCATCCTGGGATGTACCACGTGATGCTATCCTTAAGGTAGCCAGGAACAGCACCATGGATGCGTTTGAAGATGATGCTGAGAAGTGTATGCTGAATTCCCTACTCTGGATTCTGCTGATAAGTTTCATTGAACTTCCCCTAGAGAGTGCATTCAAAATTCCAAGCGACTAGTTACTAAGGCGCCTAGCCTACTACAATTGCACGCTTGTTCAGTGGCATAAAGGAAACATTCCATCTGTCCACCTGATACTGAAATAGCTTTCCTTTTGACTGGCCTGGACCTTTCCCAAATATATGATACGATAGGTTATTTATAACGTGCTTAACACCTAGAGGTTTCTAAGTGCAGACCGGGCATCGAATCTATGGTGCTCCATGTCGTCTTGCTTCCAAGGCGAGCACGTTGCCCCTAAGCTATCCTCCCGAGACTTTATAAAGTCTAAACATTTAAAGTGAGATAAATATGTGACCCATTTTGGAAAAAACAGAGGGAAATAAGGTGTGATGAGCAATTCATTCTTAGTGTTAGCATGACATCATCCATCTTTAACTGGCTAAGATGAAGCCAGCTGCATGCAGTCCATTTCAACCGAGGACTCATCCAAGCTTCATGAATGTACAGTCCAACAGATGTTAGTTTAGCTGTAGCTGTGAAAGGGATATAAAACCAAGGGGTGTGATTTAACCACACTGTTAACAGTTAAAAATAAAAGTGAAGGAACTCAGTTCCCGATCGCTCCTACTCACTTTGTCCCCTACCTCTGTGTGGCAGGCTGTACCTATTGCACTGTGGTTGCTGTGCTGGAAATGGAGCCTCCCAAATGTCATGACTGGGAGTCATTGAGGTTTTGAAGTTGGTCAGCTTTCTTTTCAAGATGTGGAAGCACAGCTCGAATGTCCTGACTGGGAGAAGTGCAACAGGCGCACAAATGTTTAGCCTTTGGTGTGCTAATAAACTGGGTAGGCGTGCATATCAAAATGCCAGCCTTATAAAGGAGTGGCACACCATCAAACCATAACATAGACTGCTTTGGATTTACTACTTCACACAATCCTTTATCTTCATGGACACATCAAATAGGAGTTGTAATTTCAAAGAGAACATTGTAACATTAGCGCAGCAGATCACTCCAATGGTGTCATTCTCAGCATCGAGAGCCTTGCGCCATGCGTCAGCTTGCGTGCCTCCTCGGTAAGCTCGAAGGAGAGTGAAGGGGCAGCCCCTGTCACAGATGATTTATCTGCAAGGGCGTCGAGCGTGAAGTCCATTAGTTCACGAATTAAAATCACATTCATATATGCTAATGATAGGAGTTATATTGAGTTCCAAGACATACATGCCATCAATAGGAAAGATCGATTTCACACGTTGCATCACTGAACCGTCCTCCCCGCCCCCTCCCCTACAGGGAGTTCTCAAGAGAGAAGGGAATGTGCTCCCCCCCACCACTGTAAATCAATTCAGGGATGAGAAAAGATCAAGTGAGTGTCAAATCTCAGAAACGAGGGTGCCTAAGTTAAGTCGTCCTTTGCAGTGCTTCTCTGGTCGAGGTAAATTTGTAGCTTCAGCACTGCAGCAGGGCTTCACCAGGCTAACCAACGGTACAGGAGTTGCCGGAAGCTTCTCTTCCTAGTTCTTCTTCGGATTCCTTCATGTGTGATAATGCACTCTGGGATGTCAATGGCGACATCAGGAGCAGTGTATAGCTGTGGGCGAGTTATAGCTTCATTGCTAAGCATAACTGGCCAATGTCAGTGGAATTCCAGATTGTGCTGTTTCTTAAATGCACCCTCAACAGAACATCTTTCTGGGAACGTGTATTGTTTGAACTGAACCCAGGTTATTATGCAACCACATAAGGGAACCATCATCTCTCCTGACAAAGTTTCTTCAGTAATGTCTTTGAACACTATACTATGATCATGTAATCCTAGTCACAGTCCCCAAAGGTCATGGCATGCGGCCAATCGCAAAGAACAACAATCCTACTGCTAGTGCGCACGGAGCATGGCTTGCAGCCATGTACTACAGACACTGGGTAATGGCCTGCACCCATGATATGATATGATATGATAGGTTATTTATAACACACTTAATACCCAGAGGTTTCTAAGTGTGGACCCGGGGATCGAACCTGTGTTGCTCCGTGTCGTCTTGCTTCCAAGGCAAGCACGTTGCCCCTGAGCTATTCTCCCGAGATGCCCAGGGCAATGTATACCCACAGGCATGCCTGTCAGGCATGGCCTGTGGGCACAGCGATCCCCAACGGCACTGCCCCCAGAGAACGCAGACCCTGCCTGTGGTGCTTACCAGGCATGATAGCCAGTCTTATGGAACAGAGACACTATATGCAGTGTCCTCAGTCATGGACTGCAGCAATGTGCTCAGTAAGGTGTCTCTTCCTGGAAACTCTGCAGCAATAAATGGTTGGCAATTGGGATACCTATAACTGTACACCCTTAAACGGAAATTCTTCAAGCATTTTCAATCGCTTCCCTTCATGGAGACCAAAGTTATTAGCTTTGCAAAATTGCCTTTACATTAAGTTTGTTAGGGGAGACATTAAATTGCTTAGTCCCTCTTCTAATTCCAAAGAACTCACAAAACACAGTAGAGGTTGTTATGTGCCTTTGCTGTGTGATGTTATATGCCTTTGCAAAAGATGTTGCAGTGCAATGTCCTTAATCTCAGATCTGAGGTTACAAAACAAGGATGACGGCCATCCTCAACATGTTCAGCCTGCCGTTCAACAGTTATATTGCTAGATTATCGGTGTGATTCATGGAATTATTGGGCACCGAAATGAGTGGGGCAAGTGTGAAAAATGCAGAGCATGCGTGCAAAACGCATGTGTGTGCCCGTTTCCCGATTCATGGAAGGCCCTGTGTCTGGCTTACCTGGGACCTGCGGAGAATCTGCGCGTGGTGCACACATCAATGCGACAACCTGAAAGCTGTGCGCGAGTCGCCCAGTGAAGGCGCACAACATCCAGCGCACACACCTAAAAAGGGGGCAGAAGACACGGAATGGGGAACAGCCCGCGAAAATGTGGGGGTAACAGGGGAAGTTCAGCAGCGAAATCCCCACAATGCCCACACACGCGCTAACAGCACGTATTCATAGAATTGAACAGGGCAAACCTGCGCACGCCAAAAGGCACACAAAGCCGGAAAAACATCCGCCACACGAAAGCAGGCGGAAGCGCCCCTGCGCAGCATAAAAGTGCACGCAAACAACAAACAAGCATATACAGCTACGATGAATGACCCATTTCCCGCAGTAGTGATCGTGGGACACCGCAGGAGGAGGAGAAGGATAGCCAGGCCCTGCATTTTCTTATCCAGGACCAGCCTTTTTGGGATGCCTGATGACCAGGTCTATGGCAGGTATAGGTTTCCACCATCCTAGACCTGGTCACTGAGTGGGAGGATGACCTCACATCACCCACCTTGTGCTCCCAAGCACTGAGCCCCTTGGAAAAGGTGCTCAATGTCCTGCATTTTTTGGCCATTGGGTCAGTTCAGCAGACAACTGCCATAGTTGGGGGCGTCTCACAGGCCACGCAGTCACGCTGCCTACACCAGGTGTTGGCAATCATGACTGCACACCCCTCAGTCCGCAGGCACATATACATGCCCAGAACACCCACAGAAAGGCAGGTCCAGGACTTTTACAGGGTTGCACACTTCCCCAGAGTGCTTGGTGCCATTGATTGCACCCATGTGGCCCTATGTCCACCTAGTGCCTTTGAGCACATCATTCGTACCTGCAAGCACTGGCATTCCCTCAACGTGTAGTTTGTATGTGATGAGACCTCTGTCTATGCAAACTATCCCGGGTCCACCCATGACAGTTTCATATTCATAATGTCAGCCCCTACACCGGGACCTGGAATCTGGGAGGCATGGCAACACATGGCTCATTGGTGAGTACAAATGCCTGTGCACATGCATGCATGTCACACACAGACAAATACACAAACCCAACCAATGTCAACCATTATCACCCCCCCAGGGGACAGTGCCTACCCTCTGATCACCTATATGATGACACCAATACGAAACCCCACCACACCACCCCAGGTAAGATACAACGCAGCCCATATTGCAACCTGGGGCATAGTGGAGCGCACATTCGGAGTGCTCAAGTCACGTTTCCACTCCCTTAATTGCTCTGGTGGGCAGCTACTATATGCGCCCCCAGTACTGTACAGTGTCATTGTGGCATCATGTGTCCTGCACAATGTTGCAAACCAGCGCGGTGTACCGGTGGACATGGCCCGGCCGCTGTGCATGGGAGGGGAAAGGGCACATGGCGAGGCAGCTGTTCCCAGCTTGTGGCTACATTTTTCACCTAAACTCCCCCCGCTGCGGAGTGCAAATAGGCCTGGCACATTCTAGGTGACAATCGATGATGACTAAGGGACAGTCAACTGTCACAACCTTAACACCCTGAGAATGTGGGAATTGCAGCATTGTGTGCATCCCTAGCCACTTAAACAAACACAATCCTGTGTGTCCAAAAGGCACACATGCAAGCTATAGATTCAACCCCCCCATGCAAAATATCACATCCAAATGCTGGTATGTCACGTAAACCTCCCCCAACCCCATGTCACACACCCCACACACCATGCCATGGTATACAATGTGAAAGCTACAGTAAAAATATCAACACCATGACACAACTGTCACAAAGTGCACCGTCACAAATGGAAACAGGCCACAGACAATCCCCTCATACATGGACTCTGAAGAAAAGAGTGAGCAAAAATAGCCACCCTATACTAAAAGTACGTAAATGCAATGCGAACAAAGGTGTCAACACCAAAACCTCGAACCTTCAGTGGCTTGCATTTCAGGGAATCCCAAAGAAGAAAAGAAAATGCAGGTGCTGCAGGGTTGTCCCCTGCAACACCTCGCTCACTACACAACACAGTACAGTGAGTGGTGTTTGCGGCCTGGAAACCCCTGCAGCTGCATAAAAAAACAAAGCAAAAAAATGAGCCTGCGGCGCCAGTTCACAATCATGAAAGTCAATGTGAACTTGTGCAGCAGGGGCACAGCATGTCTCAGAAGGCAAGTAGTGTGTGTGTGGGTGGATGGGATGTTGGGGTGGTGATGGAGGTGGGGGTTGGGGTGTGTTTGCAAAGCTATTCAATGCATGTTAACATGGGAAATGCATGAACCTTCAGTGTTGCGTACTTTTCCCATGTGAACCACTCCATTGTGGACACATCTGCAACGGAAACATATTGCCGATCCCATGACATATCATAAGCAAAACCAACACAGGACTACCAATTTACCAGCATAACATATCATGAACACAGGACTGAACAGTGACAATGTCAGACGGTGAGGAAACACCATAGCACAAGTACCTCAATGTGACATTGCCACCACACGTCCCCCTACCATCATGAGAGTGGCATTGACAGGTAAAGGGAGCATGGGACAGCATACAGCATGAAGTGCATCAACAATGTATACAGTCAAGGCAATACATGAAAAATCAAAATTGAATCATGCACAGGCTACAATATACTCACCAAAATGCAGTCCAACCATGCACTGGAGAAACCATCATGAATCCCCATTAGGGGTCTCTACACAAGTTGGACTTCAGGCTGGCCACAGATATGACGGAAGTCCAATGCCTCTATGTAAGTTACTGTCACACGGTGCCATCCTTGCGAGCCCATGGAAAGGAGAAGCAGGAGTGGCATATGTGTCCGGACCCCAAGCCACAAACACAAAGACAAGACAAGCCTGTATGGGTCCAGCTGGAAAACACAGCGGATGCCATTGGATGCACATAGCACCATAATGTAACAGAAATGCACAACAGGCAAAAAAAGAAATGGCCAAAGTGGACCCGGGGCGTGGGGTGGAACCCAGGAGGGGGGAGGTACAGGGTGCACCTCAACACCCACATGCAATGATGTTGAGACAAAAAAAATATCCTCCATGGGCTCTTGGTCTTCACGGCCAAACCAAGTGAGAGATACATCGTCGTCGTCATCTTCTGGTTGTACATCAGGAGGTGCGCGTGGCACAGGTGCCTGACCACGCATAGCCCCAGCAAGCCCCTCGATGACAGCAAGCATGCGAGCCTGGTGAGCCTGGTTCTGCAGGAATATGGCACATAGGTTGCCATGCAGCACCTCGCGTGCAATACAGAGTTCCTCCAGCAAGGACCCACGTGTAACACGGAGCTATGCCAACGAGGCCCCATGTGACAGATGGACCTCCTCCCGTCTTGCATAGAGTTCAGCCGAGATGGTGTGTTCCAGCTTCTCCATCCTCTGTTCTGCCTGTGTCCCCTGGCCCATAATGAGTGCAGCCAGAGTACATCTGAGGGAGGTGTTATCTTCCCTCAGGGCTTCCCTGTGGGCCTGTCCCTCAGCAACAATAGCTGAGCGCAGAGCCACCAGTTCAGCCTGGCAGGCCCTGTTGGAGGCTGCTGTGCCCAGCCTGAGTGAGCGGCATGTGGACTGCGTTGCCTGCTGCTGGATCTCCACCTGCCTATCAAGTGAGAGAATGGAATTGGCCACACGTTCCATGCCTTGAGCCAACATCTCAATCACTCCCCCCTGTTGCTGAGCAATGGCAATCTCCCAGCCAGTGTTCCCCGGTGGCGCACGGCCACCGCGTTGCTGGACACCACACCTGTTGGGCCCAAGGAGACGTGGTCCTTGGTGTGCTGGCACTGCCTGTGGCTACAAGACTACATTCCTCTGTTGATCTGCTGCTACAGGAACAGGAGCAACTGGTGTGGAGCGTGACCATGCACCCGTAACCACCACAGGCAGACATTGCAACAGTGAATGGCCCCTTGAGGGCTCAACCGTCACTGCAGGTGCGGCGGACAGAACAGCGTCCACTGCAGAATCACCCACCGTCGACGGCACGATGATGGTGGGTGATTCAATGAGCACCCGATTCAACATCACAGTCAAAGAGATCCTCAGAGCCATACCAAGAGGCAGGCCTGGACAGGATGGCCTGGAGCACCAATGGATGTTCGCGGCCTACTACCCCACGACCATGGTTGTTGACCTGAACACTCCACCCTGTCGGCCATCTCCTTCTCCTCTGCTTCCGGTGCATGATCACCTATAACAAAATAAAAAAACACATGAGCACACATGTCAGCAGCACATACCACACACATAGACAACACAATATTGAGGGCACTACACAAACTCTGGCATGCATGCAGTGGCAATGAAATGAAAGGGGACCCTGAAAGCAGACATGGATGCGTGTCAAATGCAAAACCAACATATGTACTGCATGTTGCATATCACCTGCATCACACACAACCTTCTGGCAGGCATAGATCTTAGCCAAAATGACAGATGTCAACAAAGAGATGGCACGTAGCATAGCCATGGCACAATTCCCAAATAGCCACAGCAGTAAGTCAAATATAACTGTCTATAACACGTGTAAAATGCATGTCAACATGCACTACAAGAAATTAAATATAAAAAAAGTACACGTGTCACAGGATGCAACAATGCACGTGCAGTGAAATACAGGGAAGGGAGGCACATGGATACATACATGCCAGAGATAACAACAGGGTTAATTGGGCTAATGAAAGCCGGAAGTGCTACTGCCTTCCCTAACCGTAAAGGGTAATATTGGTAGACAGAAAGATGATTCTTTGGGAGAACAAGAATTTATATCTGCATTTACAAGTCGGAACATGTGAGTGTAGCTACTTGGGGGTAGTCAATAGAGGAGAACACAAGATGGTGAGCTGTTCTGGCCCTCAGGAAGGACACTCTAGCCCTAGCGGGGGTGCCTTTCCCTAGACGGCGGATGGTGCAACGCCTATCTAAGAGGGATAGGTCAAGAGACTGTCCCTGACTCTATAGAAAAAGTGCTTTAACTTGTGAATCAAACATACTCAATTGTAGAACCAACAGCCTAAAAGGGGGCAACCACCAGAAGTGGGGGTGTCTACGAGAGTGTGATTAGATCTTGTAGGCTGAACTGGGCTGCGTCGGCTACCATGTGGAGAAAAGGGACATCAGGAATTTATTGTCCATTTAATCACCCTGATGGCTCAATTTCACTGCATGTTGGTGGTTGTCAAGGTGGAAAAAAGAAAAATAATAAACTAAGAAAACTTTGGAGGAAACAAGTCCTCTTAAAAACACAGAAAGACGAACAAAGGTGTAGGGCTTGCTATCTAGCAAACTCACTCCATGTGAGTTTTTGGTAAATTTTCGCTGTTGGTCTCGGGGGTATCTGGTTGTGTTGTGGTGGAGCCACAACAAGTCTGGTCGACCGGTTTCGATGGTACGCTGTTTGTCAGACCATCTTCTTCAGGATGAGATTTCTTCTCATGTCAGACTAATTAGTGTTCCTGCTGGCCTCTGATTTGGGCAGCGATGGCAGGCTGCTTAGACTCCTAAGAGAAAACACAAATAACATTGCAAGGGGGGCATCAGTGTACCTCATATTGCAATGTTAGTACAGCCAAACATACTCATGATCTGGTTGTAAAGCTGATAATTGCTTGGATTGGAATTTTTGCTCTGTGGTAGTGAAGAGCATGGCCATCATATTGTGTGGCTTGTGCATAGACACCCAGAACGCGTGGTTAGGGGAGGGATGGGCGGTTGGAGGGGAGAACGCAAAGGGAGCATGATAGCAGCCAGGGTACAGGCCACTGTGAGTGAAGATGGTGGGGGCCACCCGTTTGTGAGGGAGGACACAGTTAAAAAACGGAGCCTACCTGGATGCGTAGAAATGGTCCAGGACAGGCATCAGTTACAGGGAAGCAATGTGACCAAAATGGAGGCAAATCCTGCACAGAGATGTAAAGAATACATGGAGTAAATGTCACTGTGGCTAAATGCTGAACGCTTGAGCAGGATGTGCAGAGAGATGTCTGCGAGTACATACCTGGAAAAGCTTATGATAGATCTCATCTGCAGCCTGCTCGCAGTGGAAGACACGGATGGTGTGGCGAACGGCTTCAGAAAAAGCAATGGCTCCCTTCCACATGCGTCACTGGGGGTCTGGTCCTCGGCTGATGGGGCGTTTCCACTGAGCCAATGAGCAAGCACGTAGTAAGGGGGTGTGTCATCCCTCCAATCGGCGGGCGTAACCAGGGGGGTGTGTGTGTCCACTGTTGTGGAAGGGGCTGATCTGGGGGAGGGGCCGGGCTTGAGCTGCTCTGGGGGTCTGAAACAGTGGCTGGGAGTCACGCTGCTAGACCAGGAGGATGTATGACTAAGAGGTTCAACAAGGTCGGAAGGAGAGAGGGATGGAGGGGCCACGTTGGTAGCAGTGGGCAGTTGGAAGCGCACACTGGGATGGCGGTAAGGCAGGAGGGCGCACCAGAGCATATGAGTCTAGCCCGGTGGGTGGATGCTCTTGCCAATTTTGCCCGTAGAGTGATGGCATCCAGAGCAGGGTGGTGGATGTGTGCCGGTGGGTGTGCAGAATGCAACACTGTGTGGTGCGAGTCGCACAGACCAAGGCACGGACACCATTGAGATCTAGTGGAAACAGCTGGCATCAGAAAAAGGGGGGGCAAAGGGAGGAGGCCGGTAGCATTGTGGGTGCCAAGGGGGTAATAGGCAGATAACTATTTACAGTTGCGAAGGATGGAAGTGCCAGAGCCGGCATGCTTCAGGGGGTGGAACAGAGAAGCAATGAATGGGTGGAAGGGGGGTTGTGTTGTTGGGGGGTGGAGGGGTGGAGAGGAGGCTGGATGGCAGAGGAGCGCAGGGTGGGGGCTCATAGGTGTTACAGCACCGCCAGCTCCTGCCATTGTATAGCCTTGTTGAAGCCTTTTTTGCAGGTGTCTAATCGAAAGATCAATTTCTGTTCCTGCGTGAAGAGTAAGTTGTGGTAGTTCCCGCCTCGTTTGGCCTGCTTAATATTCTCCAAGATGGTCCATCTGAAGGTGTCAGATAAATGCCCGTCAGCCACAAAGTGCGAGGCCATGGGAGCTGTCAATTTTTTCGTTCTGATGCACAATCGGTGTTCGGTCATGCGTTTCTTCACCTCTCGGGCAGTCATGACGATGTACCTTAGATTGCAGGGGCATGTAATCAAATGCACCACCCCCTTGATGTTACAGTTGATGAATTGTTTTTGGACCCATGGAGTCTTCCAGCCAATATCTTAAGTGGTGCTCCGTGTTGTCTGGGTGCTCATTGAACAGAGCCCACAAGGGCTCTGGCCCGTCGGACGATTGAGATTCCAAAATGTACCTTGGGTCTCAGGCAATGTGGCTGTATCTACTTGTACAGTGTTAACCAGGGCATCTCTCAGGTTGCGTCGCCTTTTGAGGGCAAAATGTGGCAGTGGTATGGTGACTGTACTTGTATTGAGGATTGGCCACAGAGATTTGACCTCTTTTTTTATTTTATTGAGTAGCGGAGAGTAGCTTAATATTGCTGTGATCAAGGGTTCCTCATTGGTCTTAGCAAGTTGTTCGAGCGTGCACGCACGTGGAATATGTCTGACCCTTTTGCACGTGTTGTTAACAATTCTGTGTGAATAGCCCAGCTGGATTAGCTGTTTTTTCCAATATGCTTGCCTGAGCAGTATAGTCGTTGGTTCTACTGCAAAGGAGGCAATAGCGCAAGAATTGTCCAAAGGGCAGATTGTCCTTGAGGGATTGCGGATGGTAACTCAAATATGTGAGCAGAAAGTTCTTGTCTGTCTCTTTGCGGAAGACCTTTGAAATGAGACCTCCATCTGATGCTGCAATAGCCAGATCAAGGAAGTGAGTCTGTTTTTGTCCGTGTCCATGGTGAATTGTAGATGAATGTTTTGGGCATTGAGCCAAGCATGGAAGGGTGTGAGTTCGCCTCTGGTCCCTCTGAAGATTACAAAAATGTCATCTATATAGCAGCGCCAAAAAAGTAGTTTGTCGAGGAATGGGTGGTTTTGAGGATATATGTACTTTTGCTCAAAAGATTTCAAATATAAATTGGCCAGACTGGGCGTGAAGGTCGCCCCCATTGCAGTGCCAGAATCCTACTGATAGAATTGGTCATTGAATAGGAAATAATTTCTCGTGAGTGCTATCTCTGCCAAGGAAGATATAAAAGAGGGTGGTATCTCATACAGTTCGATCCCTGAGTCGAGGAGTTGGCTGAGCATAGTCAAGATTTCTTGCTGCGGGATATTTGTATAGAGAGATTCAATGTCGATGGTTACTAGCCAGTCGAGTTCAGGATCAAATGCCAGAGATTTGTGGAGGATTAGCATTGCTGTAGAATCTTTGATGTAAGATTTCATCTTGGGAATTTCATTCTTGATGAAAAAATCTACGTAATTCGACAGGGGTTCCAAGATGGACTGAATCCCTGAGACAATAGGTCAGCCAGGTGTGGAGAAAATGCCCTTGTGTATTTTGGGCAATGCTTATAGCGCTGGAGCCCTAGGATGTGGAGGTGTGAGGAATGCCTCTACCCTGGAGCTCAAGTAGCCTTCTGCTTCTGCTTCTTCGATGATTGGTGCGATCAGTGCCTGTAGGAATGCTGTCGGATCCCTGGGAAGAGCATGATAGCTCACTTGGTCGTTGAGAAGGGATTCTACCATCTTGCAGTAATTGCTGGTGTCCTGAATGACGATTGCCCCTCTCTTGTCCACCAGTTTTATGGTGATAGAGGTGTTTTTAGCCAGAGCAGAGAGGGCATCTAGTTGTGGTTTAGAGCAGTTATTGTGGACGAAGGGAATATCAGCTTCAATTTCCAGTAACTTCTTCATGAGGGCCTGTTCGAATGTAATGGATTCAGCAGTGTGTGAACAGGAAGGTACACAAAATTGGGAACGAGGACATAGCCCAGTGGTGTCTCATTGGTCATTTGTTTTGTCGGCAAAGAATAGCTTCAGGTGGATCTTGCGTAATAGCTGTGTGCATTCGATGTCGGTTTGAAAAAGATCCTAACGGGCCGTGGATATAAATGAAAGGCCCGTTTGTAAAATGTCCTGTCGGGGGGAAATTCTGCCGGGGTCGGCCGGGCCGTCCGCAGACCTCCGGGCAGGGAGGCCCCAACTCCTCCCGTATATCCCAAACGAGATAGAGTATGAGACACACGCAAGAAGCAAGGTGACTCTGCTGTTTATTAGACAAAACGGCAGGGATGGGTCAAGGAGCGTACGCGTCCATCCTGACACACACACAATCGTGGGGCTCGCAGGCCCTTTTTACCTTAGTATGACGCGCTACTTGCGTCACTTGGAAAGTTTAGCAAAAAACCTATCTCCACTCTGGATTGGTTACTTGAGTGGTAGGGTTAGTATAGCGCACATATAGACAACGGTGTTAGTGGCTGAGGGTTAGTCAGGTGGTATACCTGGGCTGTCCCTTCAAATTGATACATGAAAATTGTTACATGAAGACCTCTGAGGATTGGTCTATGTGAATGGCGTCAGTGATAAGAACCCCATGTTCTAATTGGTCCGCTCGCGAGCCGCCCAGTCTGGGACTATCGCTGTTCCCAGCTCACCGTGCACCTGTCATTTGCAACAATGTTTTAATATGGGTAGGTGTAAACAATGTGAGGATTTATTCATATGTTGGGAGGTCGAATACTCCCACTGCTGCAGATGTCCAATGAGTCTTTTAATTGTATCTGCCTGTGTCTTGAAACGTGGGATTCAGGCGTCTCCTTCCTCCTGGGCTTGGCATCTTGTCAGGTTTGGCTTTGTCACGTGAGGTGGGACCGTGTTTGAGGCAAAATTCAACACAATTAATATTGTTTTTCCTACTGTGTGCCTGGTTTATCTTGCAGGTGCGACCTTGGCGTTGGCTTGCAGCGTGCGAGATTGCAACATCGTGCCCTTGGCGGTGTGCTTTCACCGGGCTCATTTTGCAGGGTCAGCAACCCAGTTCTTGCTCATTCAATGTTCATGGAAGCTTTTGCCTGCGGCCTACTTGGGCCTGGTGCATAGGTGGAACCGTTTGATGCAGGGCGCTTTAGGTTACGGTATCATATTGCTTTATCCTCAGTATCGTGTCCCCGTTATATTCTTCATTATGGTACATGGCTCTTAGAAGAAGCGTGAGCAAGCCTTTTTATATAAGTTCATGATGCGTCTTGCGTTTCTGCATTTTGAGAGCCTATGTGGAAAATAATAAAGATGTACGTCCGTGAGTATGTCTGTCGCCTACGTCATAGCACTGAGCATATTCTTCGTGTAGATTGGTGCGGGAGTGTCCCGTGTGTATATTTGCACAGGTGTGCTGACCGTTGGCTAGGTCGTCATGGCATCTCTAACGACGTGTCGGTTTAGTCGAGTTGATCCGTGCCGCAGGTGTCGGCATGGACAGGGCGGGCTGCTGGGCAGGCAGATGGACACATCCGTATGTTCCTGTACCAGGGTATTTGGTCGTCCGGTAGATAGGCAAACTCCTCTCGTGGCAGGTGTCTGGGCCGTGATCCTCTAGGCCAAGCGCGAGAGGGGAAGGGCGGGAGCCTGGTCTTCCATTCTCCCACTTCAGTCCCCCCTCTGGTCGACTTGTTGACCACAAACATATCCTTTTCTTTATCTCCTCTTACTCTCCATATCTTAGTTATTCCTCCCAAATGTCCATAGTGGTTAACATGGTCTTCAAATGACCAATACATATATTCACAGGTTCCTCCAGGAGTGCAGTATACCCATTTCCCTATGTAGCTCCTGGGGTTTCTTGGGTTCTCGAGCTTCACAGATGGTGGGTCCAGGTGGTTGGTGATGATCTGGTGGCGCAACTTCTCTCTCTCTTTTATGATTGTGCCTGTGTGTTGGCCGTCATCTGTTGGCATCAAGAGGTGTATACCAACCATTTCGATCATCTCGTCTGTGGTGCGTGCCTTCCGGGCTTTCCAAAATCTTATTATGATCAGTGCAGCTCCAGCCAGAATAGTGCATCCAACTATAATCTTCAGTCCATCTGACAGCCAAGATGGCATCCATGACCATAATATTGAAAACCAGCTCTCATCCTTTTTTACACCTTTACTTTCATCCATCATTTTTGAGTGCATCTGGGCCAATTGTGATACAGCTTCCGTGAGTGTACCATTGTCAGCATCGTTAGCAGGAATGAATGTGCAGCATGATTGTCCTATCTTTGCGCAAACGCCTCCTTCCATTGCTGTGAGGAGGTCCAGTACATATCTGTTCTGTAGTGCAACCATTCTTACTGCTCGCAATTCCTCTTTTATTGCGTTGAATCCATTTACTGTAGAGTTAATTGTCATCATTAGTTCCCACCTAGTTATCTGGAGCCATTTTGCGTTTGCGTAAGCCTGCAGTCCAGGACGTATTATTGAGGAGAAGAACATAGCTGCTCTGCTGAATAGTCTGTGTTCCGGCGGTATTGAGGTCAGTGCTGTTTCCGACCTTCCCCACAGGTAATTTCCTGTCAGAGGTTCTCCTTGTCTTTTCCTTCTGTTGAGGACAGTGTTATTGCCGTTATGTCTGTTCTCTGGCCCTTTCCGAGGCTGTGCGGATCTCTTCTTCCTTTTGTTTCCTTCATCCGTCTTGGGGAAATTCGCCATATTCACATGCTTCTGGGGTACCACTAGTGATGGTACATTAACGTGTACTATAGTGCATACACCATTCCACAAAGGGGGCAGTGTGTGATACGCCTTGTCTCCACAGGCCCAGTAATGGTCCATTACTACTGCTGTTCCTGCTCCCCCCTCAGGTAACTCCAACACGCTTTCACAGTTGGTATTGTATCCTACATCCACCTCTCCTTTATGTTGGTAGCATACCTTAGGCGCAGTTAAAGGCAGTATTGTTATTGGGTCTTCATCCCTCTCCATCCACGTGAGCATGGGTACGTACTTGATCCAAGTCATCCAGCATCTATGGTTATGTCCATCAATAGTTGAAATATTTTCTCTTGTTACCATGTTGCTGCCAACCACTCCTATGTCCCATTTGTTGTCCATGTACACCTTCCCTGTTATTATCATCAGTGGTCTTTCCCAACATCCGTTTATACCAGGGACTTCAGTGGCGTACCAATCACATGGTAGGTACTGCAGTGTTACCTTCTTTGTTTCTCCTTTTTCAGGACCACTTGTTATGTATTTGAATCCTTCAGCATGTAAACTGCTCTTGTGGTAACTCAAATAAGTCTTGAGGAAGTTGTTTTCCGAAGGATATGTATCTCGTGTTTTCCACACCAGATGCACCACTGTCCCTTGAAATCTTCCTTTCGTCTGGAACAGCGCCAGGTATATTATACATCGTGCTATTTTTCCATCTATCTCCGTAGCAACAAATGTTCGAGAAGCGCTCATGGCGTATGGGATCAATGAGCAAACGTAGCAGCTGTCTTCTGTTGTCTGCTTGCCTATTTTGGTCATGTGTTGGTACCACATGTTGTTAGAGACGTGTGCTGAATCTTGTACATAGTTGTCAATGCCTTTATTATCTGAGTATGTGCTGCGTTTAACTCTATTTTCCTGGTGTGGGGTTTTACTAGTACCACCTGACATAACACCTGTTGCAGCTGGGGGTGGGGGTATATTAGGTTTGGGTACAGCAATAATATCAATAGCATAGCTGTACTGCCATACAGAGGCAGCCAAGAACCCGGTGATCATTAAAATCCCTATCAATTTTATTACAAATGCTAATTTCACCGGCATTTTGCTCTTACCTTGCTGCAGTCCGGCAGCTTATTCTTGCGACGTTACAGTTGCCCGCCTGAAAATTCTTAATATGCTCGTTATTAAGGTTAGTTATTGTTATTAAGCTCTCCCTATCAAATAGTCATTCAGTGCCCAGGCGAAGAGCTGTTCCCACGCCAATCGAAGCGATCTATCTCTTAGGGCAGGAAAGTATGGTTGGAGGTGGGGCATTGAATGTTCTATGGCCAAGAGGAATGCTGTGTAGTAGACACATACCCTCCTTCCTTTCAGGTACGTTGGCCGTTTTATTTCATATACAAATTGGTGTGACAATTCTTCCAGGTAATTATCGTCTGAGGGTACCATCTACTCCTGGGCAGTGAATTAGTTAGTTATCTACTTTCTTAACAGTACAATAATATGCTTTACCTGCATGTGCGAGAGAAAAGAAAGAGAACATTCAGGTGTTTACATGTGTATATGTGCCAAAAACAGTGTCCTTCAGTTCAATTGTTACTACAGTGGGCAGGGGGTCAATGAGCAGAGGGTTTGGGGTTCAGCTGGCGGAAGTCTCTTTACCCTTTGATCGTGTAACCATGGGGTGGGCGGTATGGGGATCACCCCTTTTTTCTCTAATAGTTGTCTCTGGGGAATCTGGGGGGTGGCAGGGTATAGGGACACTTAGGCCGTTAGTTGTGGTAGAAGTCTCTTCCTCCGTTGGTGACGCTGTCGTTGTTCTTCCAGTGGCCCTGTCGGTGGCGCTGGGGCGGGTCTGGAGTTTGTAGATCTTTACGTTGTGTAGGTGGTTCCAGGCACGTTTGTCCTGTAGCTTTACTGCTCTCGTTGATACCTCCTCTACCAGATGGGGGCCAGTGAATCGTGGACTGTTCCACTTTCTGTTGAAATTGCGAAGTAGTACGTGGTCACCTTTAGCAACTTTACACAGTCTTTCCTTTTCCAATTCTTTATCCACGTCTTCTTGTTGATTGCTGTTAGACCCTCCCCGCGTGCGCTCAAGCTGTTGAGACACAAACACTACACTAGTAATCAAAGAAGACACATATTGGTACATTTCATCACCAAGAACACTCGCAGTACTCTCGTGGTCAGTAAATGCTCTTGATGTTGGCGTTAGGGGAAGGTGCATTTGACGTCCGGTAACCACCTCGTGAGGGGTGAGGTGGTGGTCGGACCCTGGTCTATTCCTTAGCTCAAATAGGGCTAATGGAAGGCAATACAACCAACTCTTCTTTGCTGTTTGCTGTATCTTTGCAATTGCCTCCTTTAGTAGGCCATTCAGGCGTTCACATACACCGTTGGCCTGTGGGTGATATGCGCATGCAAATTTGTGCTTGATGTTCAGCAAGGATGTAATGTGCTGGAACATTTCGTTTGCGAAATGTGGGCCATTGTCTGACCTTAATACCTCACACACTCCCCACCTGGGGAAGACCTCCCTCACTAGGAATTTAGCTGCTCTAAATGCATCTGGGTGTGAACAGGGCCCTGCTTCAATCCATCTTGAAAATGGGCATACTACTACAATCATATACCTATTTCCTTGACATACATTGATCATATCAAGATAGTCAATATGGAGATGCCGGAACGGTCCCTCTGGCCGGGGTATAGTACCTCTTATCACCTTCAGAGTGTGGCCGGCCGTAAACTGTTGACATGTTAGACAATTGCTGATAAAATTTGACACATGAGAATTTAACTCGGGGCAGAACCAGTCTTCCCTAATTCGTGCTGCAATTACTTCCTTGCCTGTGTGGGCTGGGTAATGTAGTTGGCTCAGGGCGGTGTCCAAAAGTGCTAATGGTATTACAACCTTTCCAGTGTCACCCTGGCGCCATAGTGCGTCGGTTGGTGACATTGTGCATACTCTTTTTACCCATATTTCTTTTTCGGCCATTGGTGCAGCCGCTTGTAGCTCCATAATCTGTGTGGCTGGGAGATGGGTGTACCCTTCTCTTATCAACATCTCCTTAGCCATTCCCCTCCCTCTCCCTCTCTGTGACTCTGGGGAGTTCCATATCTCACCAAAGTATGCAGCATACTTCGCATGCGCGTCTGCTGCTGCATTCCCTTTTGAGATGTGGTCTTCACCATTGGTGTGTGCGGTGCATTTGACCAAAGCTAATTCTTGGGGGTCATTTATTGCTTCAATTAGTTCAGCCAATAGGAGGGCATGTTGCACTGGAGTGCCATCAGCTCTCCTAAACCCTCTTCTTCTCCATTTCGACAGCCCTGAGTGGACAGTGGATGTAACATACGCGCTGTCGGAGTATATGGTCACTCGTTTGTCAAAGCTTTCCCTCAGCGCCAAGATCAGTGCAATCAATTCTGCTGCTTGAGCAGAATAATGCTGTGGTAATTGTACACATTTCATTGCCACACACACCGGTACCTCCATCATTTTTACCACTGCTGCCCCAGTCCTCCTTATACCATCCCTTTGGTCGATAGTTGATGACCCATCAATGAACAGGAGCTCACCTCCCTCTAGTGCGTTTTCTTCAACCTTTCTAGTACATGAGTACATTTCAGTTATTTGCGTACAATCGTGGGCATAATCTCCTTCCTCAAGTACTTCTGCTAGGAACCTTGCAGGGTTGACAGTGCTACATCTAACAATTGATAGTTCAGCTCTGGATAGGATGATCTCATAACCTGATGCCCTCTGCGTGGTTAGGGTAGACTTAGGTTTATTCAATATTGCAAATAGTGCATGTTCCACAAATAGTGTAGTTGGGCACCCCATGGTTAATTCTGATGCTTTTTCTACCGCAAAAGCAGCTGCGGCGAGACCTTGTTCGCAAGGGAAATGACCTAACATCACAGGATCTAAGTGGCCACTGTAAAATGCTACTGGTTTGTAGCCCATGCTTGTTTTTTGAGCCAACACTGCTTTCATTACTGCTGAGTCGCAATGTGAAAATATAAAAAATTGTCGCTCATAGTCTGGGGATGCCAGTACCGGAGCAGTTGATATCGCATCTTTCAATTCATCAAAAGCCTCTTTCATTTCCATCGTCCACCCCAGCTTTTTCTCCCCTTTATTAGCTTCCTTTAACGCCTCAAGCAGGGGTCCTATGTATGAACTGTAATCAAATACCCATGCTCTACAGTAGTTGCACAGCCCCAGGAACTGCTGCAGTTCCCTCACTGTTTGTGGTACTGGAGTGTTTGAAATGGCCTGTGCTCTTTGTGGTGCAATCTTTCTTCCATGTTGGGATATGAGCTGACCAATGTAAAGTACCTGTTCTTGACAGTACTGTAGCTTTTCCATGTCTACCTTGTAACCTTTCTCAGCCAATATTGTCAACATCTTTAATGAGTCCTCTCTGCATGTTCTTTTGTTTGTACTGCAAATTATTACGTCATCCACATACTGCAACACTGTGCTTTCCACTTCAATGTTACCCAAATCCATCTGTATTACTCTGTTGAAAATTGAGGGTGATTCGCAATACCCTTGTGGCAATCTGGTGTGTTTCCACTTTGTGTTTCTGTAAGTGAAGCTTGTCAGATCTTGTGAGTCTGGGTGCAATGGTATTGAGAAAAAAGCATTTTTAAGGTCGATCACTGTAAATCGTGATGCTTCTGCTGGAATGCCACACAAGATTGTGGCCGGGTTTGCTGCTATGGGATATTCTGCTTCTACTATGTTGTTCAAGGGCCTGAGATCCTGTATGAAGTGCCACAACCCCCCTTTAGCCTTGCGCACTGGGTATACAGCCGTGTTACATGGTGATTCTGAGGGGACCAATATGCCATTATTTATAAGGGCCGTTATGGTTTCATATATGCCCTCATCTGCCTCTTTTGATAGTGGGTACTGTTTCACTCTGGGGAGTATTGCACCTTTTTTCAATTTTATCCTTACTCCCCCTATACTTTTTATGCACCCCACGTCATAGGGGCTAGTAGTCCACAACGATGTGGGTACCTTTGTCATATCCTCCTTAAAGAAGGGGACTGGGGTCCATGCGGGTGCCTCAAGTGCCATTGCAATTTTCTGTGCTACTTGTTTGTACGCCACTCTTAGCCATATTTCCACACTCATCATAAACACCATTTCACCTTCCTCCTTTTCTTCTGAGAACAGCTCCTCATCTGACACCTGGGTGAGCCTACTTCCTTCTGCTAGTGCTATCTCTGCCCTCCATGCTCTTCCTTCTCTGTCTTGGGCATGTACAGCAATGTAATCAGCTGTTGCTATAATGCTCTCAATGTCCACTGGAACCACCTTTCCTTCTGTTTCATTAACTGGTGTTTCTGGTCTGAACAGATAGGCTGCTGGCCTCCTCCAGATTTTTCCTTCTATCCCTGGCATCCATGCAAATGCCATGTCTGTCCCGTACTGGAAGAGTTCGCCATCTACTGGCTCCGCCCTAATCGCTGTCTGTCCGCAGTATGCTTGCATAATCTGTTGTGCTGTGAGCATGTTAATCCCTGGAGTAGAGCAAATTATGCCGTCCTCAGTAAAGGAGATCGTCATATTCAACCTGTTCATTATGTCTCTCCCCAGTATATTTACTGGTGAGGCACTATAATATAGAAGTGGAACTGACAGGTCATAATCTCCTATAGATAAGGGAATGTTATCAGTAAACGGAACCAACCCTCTAGCCCCAGAGAATCCTTGGGTGTTCATGGCTTCGCCTGACATCTTAAATTTACCTTCCCTTATGCAAGACCGGGTCGCCCCGGTGTCAACAAGGAATGATAATTTTTTGTCACCTATCGTTACCTCTATGCGTGGTTCCTCCGCACTATTAGGTGTTACTGACAGGATGGGACACACCAAGGCCGTCTGTGGGCTATCCTATTGAGGGTACAATGATTGGCCATTTCCTGTGTAAGGGTTGTGTCCCAGGACCGTCACTCTACCCAGTTGTGTTTGTTGTACTTGGGGTTGTTGTGTTATCGCTACCTGTTGTTGTGGCAGTGAATGTGTCTGTGGCTGTTGTTGTGTTATTAGTTGTTGCTGTCCATTTCCCTGTTGCAACGTCTGCTGTTGCTGTATGCCCTGCTGTTCCTGTGAGGGCCTTGGTTGTCCCTGTTCACTCCATGATGGTGTTCCTGGTCTAACTCTACATGTGCGTGACATGTGCCCTAATAATCCACAACTCCAACACACCGGTGGTTCCCTACTCTGCCATGGAAAGCTCCCTATGTTGTCCTGGTATACTGGTTGCCCTGTGGGGTAGGAATTTCTAAGTCCTCCCACCTGCTGTTGGGTGTTATATCCGTATCCCCGCCCTCTCATAATTCCTCCTCTCCCCCTGTTATAATTCTAATACCCAGCTCCTGGCATTGGGTATCCTCCTCCCATGTTGGTCGTGTATGGTTGGAGTGGCGGCACCTGTTGTGTTATAGTCTGTGAAGGTGGTATTTGGGAGGAATCTTGTGCAGCCACTACTTGTGTGGGGTTTTGGATCATTGTTGTAGGCGTAGTTATTAATGCCCCTTCCATTGTGTATTTAGTAAGCTTTTTATGTACTAGTTTAGCCTCTTCCGTTTTCCTGTCCTCTTCCTTTTGTTTCATTTTTCCTTGCCATGTCCTGCAATGATGCACTATAGTCAGTTGTATTTCTGGCCATGCTTTTGCTTCCATTCCCACTACTTTCTTTAGTTGTTTCTGAACTCCTTCTGGGAGCCCTTGCACTAGTATATGATAAAATATTGCTGGTGTTTTGTCCCATTGTTCTCTAGTTTCCATGCGCCACTTCTCTTGGATTTCCTGGATATAATCAACAGGATCTTCGTTCTCACGCATCTTGCGGGAGGTAATTGCTCCTATGTCTGATGTGTCTGGGTACTGTACCCTCAGTGCCTGCCATAGTACATGTCTGCAGTTTGCGAATGGTGCCCCATCATGCGATGTGTTTGTTATTGTTACCCCAGGGAATCCCGCTCTCTTCTAAATCTCATCCGCTGCATCCCCTAATATTGATATTAGAAGACCCTTTACATCTCCTACTGCCAGTTTCTGTCCTGCGGTGTGTTTTTCCATTTCATATATCCACTTACCCGCACCTCCACTTAATGATGGGAGCCTGCATTTTATATTTTCTTTGTCTGTATGCTTCCAAGGGACATACTGTGGTCTAACCCCTCCCCTCTCCAGAAGTGGCATTAAGTTATGTCTCGTTTTACCCTTTGTGTTCCATAAAATTGAGTCCTCACACCCTTCCTCTTCTTCCCTTTCTTCTACATCGTCAATTTCATCTGTATTTCCCCTGCTCGTAACTCTTTCTTCTCCATCTTTTCCCCTTCTTCCATCATTTCCTGTATTTAATGTGGGCATGTGTATTCGTCTTTCCTGCCTGCGTCTAGGGAGGTCCCTAAGCCGACATGCATAGGGTGTCAGTTCGTCTGTGAAGGGCGCAAGTTTTATTGTGCGTAACGAGCGTGGGGTGGTTGAGCATGTAGAGTGCGATGGGAGAGGGCGAGATGGGGACGGTGCAGCCTCATGTGTCTGTCTTTCCGTTATTCCTTGCTCTCACTTTTCTCCAGCTCATCCTTTCTCCTACGGATCCATGGTGAGTCTGTGTTGGTCCGGGTGATGTATAGTTTATCTAGGCTTTCCCTTTCACTGTTTCTTCCTTCCTTCTCCACTCCTTCTTCTTCCTCACTACAAAAGTCAGTCATAAACGGCACCCCCCACTCAGTCTTTTTCCCCTTGATTGTTACTGTTTGTAAGTCTATTAGGTCCAGTTCTCCTTTTTCTCCTTTATCAACCGCTCCCCTTTGCGCTGATGTTGTTGCTACTTCTGTGTTTCTATATGCATCCCCCCATACTTCACTCTCCCTTCTCCTATCTTCTCTTTCTCCTTCATTTCTCTACTCCATCTCCTTACCATTTTCCTCCCTTTTCCTTTTTAATTCCTCCATTACTTCACTACTCATCTGTTCCAGTATCCTTTCATCCTCTTTCTTCCTTTCCCATTTCACCCTTTCCCTTTCTAATATACTCTCTATCACCCTCCCTTCTTCGTATTTCTTAGTCGTTTCTGATAGTAATCTCCTCTTCCACATTGCCATTTCTCTTTCTTTCTCTTCTTCTTCCCTTTTCTTTTCTTGCAGCACTGCTCTTGATACCCTTTCTGCTGCTGCTTTTACCCTTTCAGCTTCTCTCCTTTGCTCCTCAGTTCGTTCCCTTATTTTTTCCAATTCGTTCTTACCTTCTTTCCTTTTCCTCGCTCTCTCTTTTTCCTCCCTCTCGAGCTGTTTGATCAATTCATTCTGCTCATCCCTTAACTCTGCTAGTCGTTCCTCCAAAATCTCTTCCTTTTGTCGTAACAGCTCTTCCCCCCTCATTTCACTCTCCCTGGTATTATCCTCGTCTGTTTTCCTTACTACCTCCTTCTCTTCTCCTGTTAATGAACCTCGTAATTTTAATAGTATCTGCGCAGCTACCCACTCATCATTTCCTATTTCCACAGTTTGTTCTTCTCCAGTCCTCCCCTCCCCTGCTGGCATCTTCCTATGAGCCACATATGGTGGAGGGCTGTGTGCCGGGTTCGAGTACCCCTCAGCTGCCCTTAACTGACCTATTCCTATTTCTCCTAACTCCCTTAAAGGGTACAACCCCCCTCCCTCTGTTTTCACTCCCTTTGCTAGGGGTATATCGTTGCTCGGTTCCTTTTTTATTTCATTTGATGTATTATTCTTTTCTCCTCCCTCTTGTCCGTTCCCCGTGTTCTTTGGGTCTTCACTCCCCTTTTTCCCATCCTCTCCTTCCTCCTTAATCTCTTTTTCTTCCGGTATTTCCCCCACAGTGAACATTCCATTTGGTCCTGGTCGGGACCCTTGGAACATCCTCCATAAGTTAAACACCTCCACGTGGTTTGCCAACTTCTTTCCTTTGTATGTATTATGCAGATGGTTTAATAGTGAATGTTGGGCATCTGGATCGAAGCTACCATTAGGCGGCCACGGTGTTATCATTTTGTTGTCCGTCCCCTGGGTCCATTCTATGCTATACTTAATCAGTTTCTCCCTATGGGGTGACAGTGTGGTACATATGTGTTGTAGTGGGGTAGTGAGGGTGTTCCCCCACCCTCCCGATCCTGTCCCGTATGACATAGTAGCGCTCCACTTGTTACCCTTCCCCTATCTGGTAGCGGTTATCTCACTAGCAGTTTACAATATACAGCCTTATATCGTTACCTGGCCCCGTAAGTTTGGGGACTTGCGATAGTCCGCTTAAGGAAAATTATAAGAATATAGTATTTACATTTGTATATTTTCTTCTGTCTTTCTTCCTGTACACAACACCCTTACGGCCCCCTGCGGCCGAGGCGCACGTAGCCCCCTGCGGCTGCGTACCCCTTATGACGTTCTTATACAGTCGTCCTATTTTCACTTGCTCCTCCTCCTTCTTCTACACTTGCCGTGGCCGGCGTTCTCCGTGCGCAGCCACGTCCCCCGTTTCACCTTTCCCCGATCAACTCATTACCGTTTATCTCCGTTTCCACTCCCTTACCACAGTTCTCTTCCCCACCACTCTCAGAAAGAAAGATGCCTTGTGCTCGGGATATCCTATGAAAGCCTACTGGTGACGTCACCGATCTCTTCGAGCTACTGGTAAGTTCTTCATATATTCTTTTAAGTTCAAAATACACTTGCAATCTACCCCCGTTAACCTCACAGCTGTCTTCCTGTCACTCCTGGAACAAGGTAATCAATAATATAATCGGACTGCGCACACTGCGTCGCCTCGCGTGTGATACGCCCCTCGACCGGAGGGCTTAACCAGCCAATTATCTTCCGTATTGGGCAACTAACTAGCTACCGCCTACAGGGAAACGTCATCTACCTATCGAGTTTCTTGCTCGAACAATAGGGATCCTCATCTACTCATTGATCAATAAATGCCAAATCGTAGGAAACCACACACACACACACCCTTACACGTAGTCGCGACCTAGGCCAATCAGTGTCTACGAGCGGCCGCACGTGATGTTTTCGTGCTCCACCCCCCCTCTCTCGCGCAACGTAGCCGATTGCTCTCGCACTCGTTCGGCTACCATTCATTCCATTGCCAACACAAAATTGTCAAACCTTCGCCGCGCACCAGTGCAACACCTCCCACCTCCCGTATTTAATTCCTCCCCCCTCCCTCACAATTTCACATTGCTTGTTGTGCTTGGCATGCTCACCAAGTTCTCTTGATGCGGGGCCGCTCGACTGCGTGCACCCCTCCAAGCGGCTCGCCACCTCCCCTCGTCTGGACCACGTCTGGACACTCGCCAACCGCGGGCGGGATACTTCTCAACCGGCTCCCGAGGGCCAATATCCGGATTGCGCTGTCCGGTCTTCTCGCAGCTCCGCGATGTTCCTGTAGTCCTCAGAAGGGGGCAACGGCAGAGGGGGCCGCGCCGCCGGGCCTCCTCGCAACGCGATTACCTGGAAAAAGTAAAAATAAAAAAGCAGATCTTAAACAGATCTCAGCAGTGCCTCCAACTTGTCGGGGGGAAATTCTGCCGGGGTCGGCCGGGCTGTCCGCAGACCTCCGGGCAGGGAGGCCCCAACTCCTCCTGTATATCCCAAACGAGATAGAGTATGAGACACACGCAAGAAGTAAGGTGACTCTGCTGTTTATTAGACAAAACGGCAGGGATGGGTCAAGAAGCGTACGCGTCCGTCCTGACACACACACAATCGTGGGGCTCGCAGGCCCTTTTTACCTTAGTATGACGCGCTACTTGCGTCACTTGGAAAGTTTAGCAAAAAACCTATCTCCACTCTGGATTGGTTACTCGAGTGGTAGGGTTAGTATAGCGCACATATAGAGAACGGTGTTAGTGGCTGGGGGTTAGTCAGGTGGTATACCTGGGCTGTCCCTTCAATTTGATACATGAAAATTGTTACATGAAGACCTCTGAGGATTGGTCTATGTGAATGGCGTCAGTGATAAGAACCCCATGTCCTAATTGGTCCGCTCGCGAGCCTCCCAGTCTGGGACTATCGCTGTTCCCAGCTCGCGGTGCACCTGTCATTTGCAACAATGTTTTAATATGGGTAGGTGTAAACAATGTGAGGATTTATTCATATGTTGGGAGGTCGAATACTCCCACTGCTGCAGATGTCCAATGAGTCTTTTAATTGTATCTGCCTGTGTCTTGAAACGTGGGATTCAGGCGTCTCCTTCCTCCTGGGCTTGGCATCTTGTCAGGTTTGGCTTTGTCACGTGAGGTGGGACCGTGTTTGAGGCAAAATTCAACACAATTAATATTGTTTTTCCTACTGTGTGTCTGGTTTATCTTGCAGGTGCGACCTTGGCGTTGGCTTGCAGCGTGCGAGATTGCAACATCGTGCCCTTGGCGGTGTGCTTTCGTCGGGCTCATTTTGCAGGGTCAGCAACCCAGTTCTTGCTCATTCAATGTTCATGGAAGCTTTTGCCTGCGGCCTACTTGGGCCTGGTGCATAGGTGGAACCGTTTGATGCAGGGCGCTTTAGGTTACGGTATCATATTGCTTTATCCTCAGTATCGTGTCCCCGTTATATTCTTCATTATGGTACATGGCTCTTAGAAGAAGCGTGAGCAAGCCTTTTTATATAAGTTCATGATGCGTCTTGCGTTTCTGCATTTTGAGAGCCTATGTGGAAAATAATAAAGATGTACGTCCGTGAGTATGTCTGTCGCCTACGTCATAGCACTGAGTATATTCTTTGTGTAGATTGGTGCGGGAGTGTCCGGTGTGTATATTTGCACAGGTGTGCTGACCGTTGGCTAGGTCGTCATGGCATCTCTAACGACGTGTAGGTTTAGTCGAGTTGATCCGTGCCGCAGGTGTCGGCATGGACAGGGCGGGCTGCTGGGCAGGTAGATGGACACATCCGTATGTTCCTGTACCAGGGTATTTGGTCGTCCGGTAGATAGGCAAACTCCTCTCGTGGCGGGTGTCTGGGCCGTGATCCTCTAGGCCAAGCGCGAGAGGGGATGGTCGGGAGCCTGGTCTTCCATTCTCCCACTTCAGTCCTCTACTGGTTGCGTCAGCATGTAGGATGACTGATTCACAATGAGGGAGGGGGTAGTGGTGTCGTTACTTGCCCTCTGTTGCGGGTGACCACAGACACTTATTGTTGTGTTTGCCACCAGGGCTTGCGCTGCCCTCTGTTGCGTTGGCCTAAAAAAGGGACCGTATGGGCATTGAATTGTGTAGGAGCTACGAAGGGCACTCGCTGGCCCTGGCGTCCATAGCTGGCAGAACTTTTGCTGGAATTGGAGCTGGAGTTTGACCATGTCCTATTTAGAACTCTCTGGGAGTTTTGGAAGCAGAGTTGTGCATCTCTTCTTGCTTGTCTTGCTTCATCAGTGAAGTACTCATCTACGACATGGGGTAAACCTTGACGTGGGTGAATGCCTGTATGTCCTTCTTGAGTTTCAGTATTTTCCTATTCAGGTTAATGTCTTTGAACTCCTTCAGGGATGTTTCTAATAAGGCAAGTTTTGCTGTATACACGTCTATGGCAATCTTGGTTTTTAAGGCGTCACTCTTTACAATCAGTTCAGCTAGAAGTTTGCCTGTTACTGATTTCGCCATGTTGATGATTAGGACTAACCAATCTCTGGTACATTTATGGGCTATGAATGACCAATCTTTTCTAAACTGGAGATTGTCAAGGAATATACGCGGTTCGATATGAATGATGAGACCGTTTGGTGTGGCATGGGCCTTTAAATACTCGGTCATTAAAGCTGCATGGAGCTAGGAGCGGATGATTTTCTTCTTCAAAGTTTCTATGTCATTCCATTCGTCGGTGTTATCACTGGTGTTTTGTGCTAGGTCAATCCCTAGCAGTGACGGGTTCGCCAGGACCCCGTCCACAAGTTCTTCAAGTTCTTCATCATCAGCATCTTACAAAACCCGATGGCAGAAGGCCATTATATAGCCTTCGCAGAAGAACTAGTACTGTGAAGTTGCAGACAGTGTTGGCAGGTGTCAATTACATCATCTCAGTCAACTGAGACTACAGCAGATGAGAGGTGGACAGTAAGCAGGACACATGAGGAACCATCAGAAGTACATCTATACATGCAGAAGCCACACCAGTAGCCTAGAGGCAGGGTGGCTGTACCAGAGGCACGCCTCTGCTCGACACAGACAAGGACACCCTAAACATGTGCATGATGAGGAAGTGACCCTGAGTGAGCATGATATGGATGACCAAATAGCATGAGACGGATAAAATACCAGAGATGTAGTACAATGAGTAGCCTGCCACGGACCCATAGGGGCTTGCAGCAAATACACATGGTCCATGAATGAACACTCATGTCCACTCTGAGCCTGTGCCATCTGCACGGTCCAAGTGAGACACACTGCCTCAAGGACAAAGGAAGTACCCCACAGTACAGGTTTGGCAGGGTTGAAGAGGGAAGTGTGCATGTACACAGGAATGGGGAACAGGCCATTGCAGTAGTCCAACACGGAAATCACCAGCAACATGGAGACAGTGAGCTGCAGGGTGGTGGAGAGGCAAGGAAGCATGCCCATGAGAAGGAGAAGCTTGCAGGGTGACCTCACATAGCCGTCAGTCATGTGACGACATAGGCCGAGTGTTGAGTGGAACTGCACCACAGACTATATGCTAACATGTCAGTGAGCTTGAACATGGACAGGAGAGGCCACCGAGTGACTTGCATGTAAGTAGGGTGCATGTGTGCTGATAAGGACTGCCCCCATGTGCAGTACATGTCCTGCATGCAGACTGAATCACTACAAGCAAGCATCAGTCAAGCATTGCATGTGTCATACATGGCACTCCTGAATACATAGCCTGAACTGGCAGTCAATCACAACACATCACACAAGCAACACACACATGGGCTGGACACACAAGCATCAACACTCACTGGATGTTGCATCATAATCCGGCATCTCTCCCACTCCCTGGATAAGTCCCTGATCGATGAACTTTGCAGCGATTTACTTGTGCAGAGTGAGTTCATCCTCCTCTGGTGGTGCCCACTGCCAGTCACCAGAGTCAGGGAGTAATTAGAGGCCTGCTTTTGTTTTGCACAGCGTCGGAGGTATGTCCAACACTTGTAGCAATCATGAGCTGTGCACCTCTCATATCCCATGGCACTGACACTATCCGCAATGAAATGAGAGTGGGCCTGACGCTGGGCAGGAGTAGTTTGGCAACCTGAGCCCACCAGCATATCGCGGTCCTGTGGTGTTGGCTGCATCTGCCCCTGCAGTTCCCACCACATGCCTGCTCAGATAAATGTGCCTTGGTCACAGCTACCTTAGGCACACGTGGCTTGGCCTTCCCCACCTGAAAATCTGCCTGGAGTCCTCCTGTGCCAAGGCAGCCTGCGCTGGCTGACCATGCGCATGGGTGGTGGTTGCCGCAGCTTCACCTGCAGCTTCCACTACCTGGTGGCCCGTGCCAGCAGATGGCACTGGCTGTGGGGTCAGATGTGCGCCGGGAATGACTGCAGCAGCAGCATATCCCTGAGCCGCTGGGGGGTGGCATGGCTGTCCCAGCATGTGGCTGGACATCCTGCCCCTGCAGAACATCCTGGCCACGTCCCCCTCTGTGTCCACCTTGGCATCCCTGGATGCCCTGGCCACCCCGGCCACGTACCCCACCACGCCCTGGTTTTGGTGGCCTACCAACCATGGCACAGATGGACTATTGCCAATGGGAGGTGCACACAACAATTGTCCTGGGCAATTGGGGTGAAGGTGGCAGGGTATGGGATGTTAGACACACCCCTGTGCTCCTGCAAGGCTGTATGTGACCCCTAGTGAATAAAGATGGGTCACGCAATGCTCAGGCACCCCAAAAAATGATAATAAACGTGCATGCAAACCCATGCATGGAATAAACCTCCCGCAGTACGCTGTGGCACCCAGGGACACAAAAAAGCATACGCATGGAGCACGCAGGCTACTCTGACCTCGAAAGGGGGAACGCGAAACACAGGGGGAACCACAGTGGGAAAAATAAGTGTGCGCAACTCACCATCTGCCTTGCATGGAAAAGAAAAACACACGCGCTTAGGCAATTCCCATGCCAAAATAAGAGGTACGAACTTCAAGCGCTGTGAAGATGTCGTGTGTGAACCCGCAAGTAGTAGAAACACACGCATCGGTCTCCACAAAAAGGATGTACAGCGAACAGCTGTTCTGTGGGGACTTTTAACCCGTGCTGAAGGCAACGCCTGCCCGCGTCACAACGCTTACCCGCTAAGGGCCTTTCCTCGAATTTCACGCTAACGTGCTGTTTTTCACATGCAGAGTCACTATGCTTCAAGCTGGCCTAGCGACAACACACAGAAGACCATGCTCCTGCCCAGAATGCCATTTACCTGCCCCCCAAAGCTCTGAGCAGCCTCCTATGAGCCATCTGCTGCTGCCAGCCACCCTGCTGCCAACGTGCCCTGCAATTAGGTGCCTGCACAGAAGACATAGCCAGAGGTCCTGTTGCTGCGACCACCTCTGCTGGAACAGAAGGCTCCCGACTGCTGTTCCATCGCTCCACAGCCCAGCCCCAGGACCCAGTTGCCCACCCACACTTGCCTCTGGGGTTGCCATTTCAGACCAAGGTACATCTGGGGCTGGTGGCAACCCCCAGTCAGAGAGGCAGAGGGCTGCCAGCTTCACTGCCAATGAAGTTGGCATCCTGGTGGAGCAAGTCCTGTGGCATTATGATGCCCTCTTCTCATCATCGCGCCTCGACAAGGAAGGACGGAAGAGGATCTGGGAGGACATCCTGTGTGCCATCAACGAGGAGGGGGTGGCACCCCGCGACTACAAGCATGTCGTGAAGCACTGGGAGGACTTCAGGTCCAGGACCCTCTACAAAGCCCGGCGCCTCGTCAAGGATGAGGATGGAGTGGGGCGCCGGGGCCAGTTGAGCAACATACAGATGAGGGTCCTGGAGCGCACACTCCCAGTGCTTCACCAGCAGGTCCTCGAGTTGCAGACCCATCCGGAGTCGAATGGTAAGTGCCCATGTATTCATGACCTGCGCAGTGTATGGATGTCTTTGTGCAGGGACATGATGGTGCTGCATGTGAGTCCAGTCATCGGTGTTCCACATCAATGGGGTCTGTTTTGCAATGCATGATGTGCACAAGCATGTGATGACGCACACATGTTTGCATGCCTGTGTCTGTCCTGAGCCATGTATGGGGTGTGAGACATGGATGCTTATGTCACCTTCATGGACATGCACGGTGTACATGTGTGTGTGTCTAAGTGGTGAGTGTGTTACTGGGAAACACCATGGATGCATGACACATTGCCATCTTGGTGCCTGATTGACTAGTGCCACACAGTTGCCAATGTGTGCTCTGTGACCAGAGGTTGACATGGCCAGGCGCATGACTGTCCCGTGGTGTGTGTGCATCTGATGTGCATGTCCCATGATGCATGTATGGTACATCCCCCCTTCTGATGTTCCCACAGTGCCTTGGACATTGATGCAGATGTCTGTTGCACGTGCCGTTCTTGTTTGTGGATGTGTGTTGCTTGCACTGACCCATGTGTCGTGGAGGGTGATGATGGTAGTGACGTTTGACAGTGCCACTCATGTGCAATGGTTTTGTGTCTTGCAGACTATTGTTCGGTACCCTGATGCTTGTGTTCAATGTCTCCCTATCTACAGCGTTGATGGAGGAAGAGGGCGGAGACGGCGCTGTGGAGCTAAGCAGCGGGGATGCCTCCACCAGGCAGAGATTCAGGGCCCAGTCACCCTCCCATGTTGCAACATCTACCGGGAGTGAGGGGACTGGTGAGGTGTCCGTGACTACGGCCACAGAAGGGGCAGGTGAGCCCCCACAGGGGCAGGACAATGCAGAAGACGGTGCAGAGGCATCCAGGTTAGTGGTGGTTGAGGAGGAGGAGGAGGCCGCATCAGATCCACACATGGGGCCTGGAGGGGGTGCTGCCACCGGTGCAAGTCGTGCAGTCCAGGGGCAGGGGCAGGAGCCAGCGGAGGGGCCTGTGCCTAATCCTGTCCCTGAAACTGAGACTGCATCACTGTGCACGGGCACGCATCCCTCAGTCCAGGCCCGTACGCAGGTAGAGGATGAGTCCACGTCAACTGACCTTCCTCTACCTGCAGATGTGGCAATCTGTGACAGGGTTGAGCCCCTCCTAGTCGGTGTTGCGATGTGCACACACGTCATTCGTCATGACGTGCGTGATTCCAGGCAGGACCACGCACGTCATCACGAACAGGTGTGTGCCATCCTGAACTGGCTAGGACGGCTCATTGTCGGGGGTTTCCTCCATATGATGGGCACTCTTGTGACCCCCTCCTCCTCTTCACACACCATGCGCCAGTCGTCCCCCATGTCATCTCCCGGCCCAGATACCACCAGGGCCCCCTGTGGACCTGCCCAAGCCACTGTGGCCAGGCTAGTGGAGATCACATACCTGCCACAGTCGGGATTCAGAGGTTCAGCAGGGGTGGTCACCCCAGCAACAGGACCCTTGGGAATGGAGGTTGTGCAGGCACCTTCGAGCTGGGCATGTGCACGACGGCCCCGGGGGTTGCCATCTTCCCGGAGGCAGTCGTGGTGGCACAGGCAGATGGCTAATAGGCAGCAACAGGCTCGATGTAGGAGGCATCAGGACTTGGGCCAAGTACATCATAGGGGCAGGCATCGGCCAATGGGCAGGAGTACCCTGGACAAAGTGTGTCTTCCGTGTGGCAGTGTATGGGCCGGCAGATAGGTGCAGAGCGGCGGTGGGCAGAGAGAGCACGGCTCACCATGGTCAGGGAGGAGAACTCCATGCTGCGGGCAGAGAGGCAGGCGGAGTTCCTTGAGGAGACTTGCAGGGAGTTGGTGGAGGACATTTCGGCATCCCTGCGAGCCCTTGAGGATAGAGCACAGTCCTGCCTCCGGTCCATAGACACCGAGTTCGATGATACCCTGGCCAAAACTCTTGGTAAGAACGGAGAGCCGTAGGACTAGCCTGCCGCCATTGTTAATCGTTCTTTAGGGTTAGGTTTCCTTTCTTTTCATTTTTTCTTTGAAATCCATTGACATTGCTCCACTTTTTGTATACAGTTGTGTTTTTATAGGGTTTTTTGGAAGTTTCATTTTGTGTTGGGATCATGGACCCTTCAAACCTTCCTTGTACATAGTTGGAGTATCGTGGATTTTGTGTTCTCTTTTTCACCCATGGAGGAATGGTTTATTTTTGGTTTACCGTTTGGATGTGAATTATTTGACTTTGGACAAGGACCAGTTTAAGGATTTGCACTTTTTTGGGATTTCATGTTCCTTTGGATTTTGCATTTCATTTCAATTTACATTCATTTATTTTTCATTGTCATGTTTGCTTTTCCTTTGGTCAATTTAATTTTTATTAATACATTTCCATGCAGTCATATATGTCTGTTGTCTGCTCTCATATGTTTGGTGCATGTGTCAGGCTTCATTGGCTAAGTCATGTGTCACTGCTGTGTGGACATGTTGGTCATGTCTTTGGATGCATGCATGTGTGCTTTTGTCAATGATATGCCATGGGGCCTGTCCTGATAAGTGGGGACAATGGATGGGTGTGGAGTTGCACTGTGGGGGACAGAGTGGGGTGGCATTTGGGTGGACATTTGCTACATGAATGTATGTTGTGATAATGTGTTGGTTGGGGGGCCATGAGTCGGGCCTGCTTGCAGGTGTCCGGCACTGGTGAGGGTCATGAGTGCCATCACACGATTTGGCTGGCGCGAGCGGGGTACGTGTGTTCAGGGGTACGCGAGTGCACTTATCATGCGATTTGGCTGGCACGAGCGGGGTACATGTATTCAGGGGTACGTGAGTGTGCTTGGCCCACGATTATCCTGTGGGGTGGCCCCTCCCCCTGGACCATGCCCCGCAGGCAGCCCACACCACAGGGGACCCCCATACAAATGTGACCACGCCCCGCAGGCAGGCCAACACCCGTGACCTTGCCCATAGGCAGCCCACACCATAGGGGACCCCCTACACCCATGACCATGCCCTGCAGGCAGTCCATCACCCCTGACCATGCTCTGCAGGCAGCCCACACCATAGGGGACCCCCTACACCTGTTTCCATACCCACAGGCAGTCCAACACCCCTGTCCTTGCCCTGCAGGCAGCCCATCACCCCTGACCATGCCCCACAGGCAGCCCACACCACATGGTATCCCCCTACACCCGTGACCATGCCCCGCAGGCAGCCCATCACCCCTGACCAGACCCCGCAGGCAGTCCACACCACAGGGGACCCCCCTACACACGTGACCATGCCCCGCAGGCAGCCCACACCACAGGGCATTCCCCTACACCCATGACCATGACCCGCAGGCAGCCCATCACCACAGTGGACCCCACTACACCTGTGACCATGCCCCGCAGGCAGCCACACCATAGGGGGGACCCCCCCACACCTGTCACCACATGCACAGCCCTTTTCCACATGGGGATGCGCAGGGAGATTTTCACTAGTTTTGGCTCGCACAAGCGTGTTACGCGTATTCAAGGGGGTGGGCGGTGAGATTTTCACACATTTTGGCTGCCGCGAGCAGGGTACGTGTATTCAAGGGGGTGCGCAAGTAGATCTTCACGCATTTTGGATGCGGCGAGTGGGGTACGCGCAGTTTTTCACGCGATTACGGTTTAAGGAGTCTGTATGCTGGTCCAGGGTTAGCGCGGCCTTTTGCAGCGTATTGGGGATTTCTATGGCTTTTTCTGGTGCAAGGTGCATTCTTGGGGGCGTTACTGGTGCTGCTGGATTTTCGCTGCGCCACGGCTGCAAATGGCTCAGGAAATCCATGCATACACGCTGCGCCAAAATGCAGTTTTGCACCACGCCTGGTGCACTCTTGACGCACACTCCCTCTCTGCGCCAGGCACGTGTGCTACTTCTATACTGGATTCTATTATTTGACCCATATATAGTACGATTGTAAGCACATTTTAGGGTTTTTAGATCATACAATGATACCATAAAACCCAGTTGCCCAAGATACCAACTGCTAATCCAAGTGTGTTTTAAAGCCATCCAGTCGTTTTGGTGGTACTAGCATAACATCCCATAAAGAATTCGAATGCCTCTGGGTATTTTTGGGACTGCCATTATAACTTTACCAACTGGACAGAACTTTGCTAAACTTGCCAAAATAATTCATAGCAGCCTCAATATTTGTATTATTGTTGAATGTAGTTTTATCAAAAGATGAGGGGTTATATGCGATGTTAGTTCACTGTAAATTAAAGTTTTGCTTGTAGTTGATGTGTGATGTACTTTGATTGTATTAGGAAAACACGTAATTTGGTCTGCGTGTTTGCTACATAATTTTGGCACTTACAATGGTTGCAGACTTCCTTTTTTTTTGGTCTGGTTAAATTGAGCTCTCCACCCTACCAGAGCTCATGAAACTACATGTCAGAGAGGGGCCCTGGTATCTCTCGGCTGCTCTGTAATGCGTAACAAGTGGATCCTAAAGAAAGCTCTGTTGCAGCAGTTGCCCTTTGGTGTGAACCAGTAGAACTTTTTAAGGTAATGACAGAAATATTGAAATGTGTTACTTGCTTTTCTCTCTCTGCTACTTGGTACATTGATATGTTTTCCATTTTTGTGCTCTATTGGGTGCTGTTACTTTGTTGTGATCATAATTATTGTTACAAATGTCCCCACAAGACTTGGTTTGGTTGGACAAGTTAACTTGCATATTTATCTCTGTGCTTGCGCTGAGGGAAAAGGACATCAAGGCTCTGGTTATCTTTCAGGTACAGAACAGGGACCATCAGAATCCAACATCAGTCATGTATATTTTATAGGCTCAATCCCTCTACTTTGCCTCTCCTTGGTCATAGATCCCAGCCTCTGTCCCTTCTCCTGGTTTCCTCCAGCAATCTTACCAGCAGTTCCAACCCAGGTAATTTCAGACAGTCTCTCTCTCATTCAATTTCCAGGCAGTACGCTTTCACCACTCCCGCAAAAATGTTTAAATTATGACATGCCAGCTCGTTGGTCATTAGTTTTGAATGGACAACTATTTTTTGTCCCCTTATTCAAGGGCTAGCCCCTCTCAATCGCTGAGGTGACCCATACATTCCATAAATCCCAGAATGTTATGCTCCTTTGCCCCGATCCTAACTTCAGAAAATTCAAACTGAGTATGCGTACAAACAGACTCCCAGTACTTATGCTTAAAGGCCCAGAGTTGGGAATTCCTACTTCAGAGAGAACGTGTCAGATTTGTACAGTAACTACTATGATGGAATCGGTTAGACACGTACTAATAGAGTGCAGGGTAAAGGGACCGCTCTATGCGGGGACCAACGCGAGTGAGGTGAGTGGCGCAGCTGCGCTTAGTGTTTGAGTAGTTTTGCGGGCAAATTTGTGTATCTTGTTGTTCAGGGTCCCCCGTGCCCCTCAGTACTAGCATGCTCCGAACTCCCCAGTTTCCACTGCCTTTTCCTCCCTCCACCTCAACTACCATCCCACCCACCCCGGCCCGATTGGCTGGGATGAAAGATTCCCCTCCATTACCAGCTCTCCCAGGGTAGCCCGCTTCCCGGCAGCCCATCGGCTAAGGACCTGAGGCAAAGCACGGCTCCTACAGAGACGGCTCTAAATCATATCTGCAGGTATCAGCAGGAGAAGCAAGAACCCGACAACAAGTAAGTGTGGCAAGGGCGGGGACAGAAGCAATTACTTCACGACTTACTACCCTACCACCCAACCCTAGAAGCTAAACTATTCTAAACTACTGTATTAATCGTCATACTGTGGTAGCATTGCATTTAGAAAACCTGCCTTACAGTATTGCTGTGATATTATTGCTTTGAGAAAGTGTGCCGAATAGCATATCTGTGTTATAGTTGTGCATAGAAAGGGGAATTCGCAGTGGAATTTAAAATTGTGCCTAATACCATCTCTGTGCAAAGTTTAATTTAGAACTATGCCTAAATATCCCCTCTGTGCAAAGTTGTATTTAGAAATGTGCCCAATAGCGTGCCTTTCTTGCATTTAGAAGTGTGCCCAATAGCGTGCCCTGGTTGAATTTAGAAGTATGCCCAATAGCGTGCCTTGCTTGCATGTAGAAGTGTGCCCAATAGCGTGCCTTGCTTGCATTTAGAAGTGTGCCCAATAGCATGCCCTGGTTGAATTTAGAAATGTGCCCAATAGCGTGCCCTGGTTGAATTTAGAAGTATGCCCAATAGCGTGCCTTGCTTGCATGTAGAAGTGTGCCCAATAGCGTGCCTTGCTTGCATTTAGAAGTGTGCCCAATAGCATGCCCTGGTTGAATTTAGAAATGTGCCCAATAGCGTGCCTTGCTTGCATTTAGAAGTGTGCCCAATAGCGTGCCCTGGTTGAATCGAGAATTGTGCCTAATATCCTCTCTGTGCAAAACTTGATTTTAGAAGTGTGCCTAAAGATCCCCTCTGTGCAAAGTTGCATTTAGAAGTGTGCCCAATAGCGTGCCTTGCTTGCATTTAGAAGTGTGCCCAATAGCGTGCCCTGGTTGAATTTAGAAGTGTGCCCAATAGCGTGCCTTGCTTGCATTTAGAAGTGTGCCCTATAGCGTGCCTTGCTTGCATATAGAAGTGTGCCCAATAGCGTGCCCTGGTTGAATCGAGAATTGTGTCTAATATCCTCTCTGTGCAAAACTTGATTTTAGAAGTGGGCCTAAATATCCCCTCCGTGCAAAGTTGCATTTAGAAGTGTGCCCAATAGCGTTCCCTGGTTGAATTTAGAAGTGTGCCCAATAGCGTGCCTTGCTTGCATTTAGAAGTGTGCCCAATAGCGTGCCTTGCTTGCATATAGAAGTGTGCCCAATAGCGTGCCCTGGTTGAATCGAGAATTGTGCCTAATATCCTCTCTGTGCAAAACTTGATTTTGAAGTGGGCCTAAATAGCCCCTCTGTGCAAAGTTGCATTTAGAAGTGTGCCCAATAGCGTGCCTTGCTTGAATTTAGAAGTGTGCCCAACAGCGTGCCTTGCTTGTATTTAGAAGTCTGCCCAATAGCGTGCCCTGGTTGAATCGAGAATTGTGCCTAATATCCTCTCTGTGCAAAACTTGATTTTAGAAGTGTGCCTAAATATCCTCTCTGTGCAAAGTTTCATTTAGAAGTGTGCCCAATAGCGTGCCTTGCTTGCATTTAGAAGTGTGCCCAATAGCGTGCCCTGGTTGAATTTAGAAGTGTGCCCAATAGCGTGCCTTGCTTGCATGTAGAAGTGTGCTCAATAGCGTGCCTTGCTTGCATTTAGAAGTGTGCCCAATAGCATGCCCTAGTTGAATTTAGAAGTGTGCCAAATAGCGTGCCTTGCTTGCATTTAGAAGTCTGCCCAATAGCATGCCCTGGTTGAATCGAGAATTGTGCCTAATATCCTATCTGTGCAAAACTTGATTTTAGAAGTGGGCCTAAATATCCCCTCTGTGCAAAGTTGCCTTTAGAAGTGTGCCCAATAGCGTGCCTTGCTTGAATTTAGAAGTGTGCCCAATAGCGTGCCCTGGTTGAATTTAGAAGTGTGCCTAATATCCACTCTGTGCAAAACTTGACTTTAAAAGTGTGCCTAAATATCCCCTCTGTGCAAAGTTGAATTTAGAATTGTGCCTAATACCATCTCTGTGCAAAGTCGCATTTAGAAGTGTCCCCAATAGCGTGTCTTGCCGGCATATAGAAGTGTTTCTTTGTTTGTTTGTTTATTTATTTATATGGCGCACCAGACCAGAGGGTATGAGGGCGCAAACATTACAAGTATATTCTGAACTTAGTTACAGTGCTGTACATTATTTACATTATTATACAAGGAAACAGTGAGGTAATGCTGTTACAAAGGAGGCAGAGAAGTACAATTACGAAAGAGTTACAGGTTGAGCAGATTTGCAGTGATTACAATAAGGTGACAGTTATTGGTCTTTGTTCTTTAGCCACTGGATGTAGTTACACCTAAATTGGTGGTAGGTTTGTGGTGCTCTAACGGAGGGTGGTAATGTGTTCCAGTGTTGGGCTGCTTTCACCTGGAAGCTATTGCCCCCCATTTTTGTTCGCTTGAATCTAGGAACAGCGAGCATGTTAGCATTGCTGTTTCTGGTTTGTCTGTTGGGCGGTATCTGATTATTCTGTCGGCTAAGTAACGGGGAGCTGCATTGTTAAGGCATTTATGAGTGAGGGAGGCTACCTTAAGCAGGATTTTGTCCGAGGTGGTGAGCCAGTTGTGAGTTCTCCTAATATTCGAGATGTGTTCTCTTTTAGGGAAGCTACGTGCTGCTCTGAGAGAATTGTTCTGTAGGATCTGGATTTTGTTGGTAACCTGTTTGTTAGCACCTACATAGAGGGAGTTACAGTAGTCCGGTTTGGATAGTATGAGGGCTCTGGCTAGAGTAATACAGCTTTGGGTGGAAAGGAAGGGTTTGGCTGAGCATATGAGCTTGCATATATAGGCTGTGGAGGAGGCCATGGATTTGACCTGTTTATGGAAGGAGAGGGTGGAATCGAGGTAGATGCCGAGGGTTTTCACTTCCTTGGCTACCTTTATAGAGTTGCCGTCTATGGTGAAGCTGGAGTAGTTGAGGTCCAGTTTGTTTAGGTTCGTGGCTGTTCCCATGATGATAAGTTTGGTCTTGTCATCATTCAGGCATACACTATGGGAGGCCATCCATGCCTGGATGATGAGGTACACCTTGTTCACCAAGGCCAAATCCGTGTTGTACTCTCCCGTCAGCGGGATGAGGATCTGGGTATCATCAGCATAGTTAGTGTAGGTGATACCAAGACCGTCGAGATCATCAAACAGGGGCTTAGTAAACACGTTGTACAGTGTGGGGGAGACACATGACCCCTGAGGGACCCCACATGTGATGGGGATGGGTCAGCGGAGGCCGTGGTGGAAAAGACGCACATGGATCTATTGCTCAGGAATGATTTGATCCTGCCAATAGCTTCTTGGGAGAAGTGGGCAGCCGAGTCTAAGTGGCTACATAGGATTTTATGATCGACAAGATCAAATGCTGCCGAGAGGTCTAGAAGGAGCAGTAAGGCAGTTTTCCCATTGTCTCTCAGAGTGTCGATTTGAGCCTTGAGGACAATGAGAGCGGTTTCTGTGCCGTGTTGGGGTCTGAATCCTGATTGCCGGACTCCTAGGAGGTGGTTTTGTACAAGAATTTTTTTAATTTGTAGATAGGCTGTCTTGTCAAGGATTTTGAGAAGGAAGTGGACGGTGGTGATGTGTAGTTAGTGGGTATGGCTGGGTCTAGTGAGGGTTTATTTAGTAGGGGGAGGACCCAGGATTCTTTGAGGTTGTTGGGGATAGTTCCTGATGAGAAGGAGGCGTTGATAAGTTTGGTAATGAATGGAGATAGGTCTCTGGCTGCATCTTTGATGATTTGAGCTGGGCATAAGTTGCCTTGGCAGTTAGATGGTTTGAGGCTCAGTATGATTTTTCCACTTCTAGCGAGGAAACTTTGGAGAAGCTGAAGCGAGTGAGGGGGTTGGAGGGAGGGTATTGAGGGTCGGTGCATGAGGGGGTGTTGTTGGGTTTGGAAGAGTTGGATACAGTCTCTTTTTTCTTATTAATTTTGATTTGGAGGCCTGCAACTTTGTTGGACACGGCATTTTGGATGCTGGTGCACCATTGTTTATCTTTCTTACAGGTGTCTGGGGCAGGGATGCGTGTATCTAGCTCTTTTAATATGATAAACAGTTCTTTTGTGCTGGATTTGGCATATAGTATTCTCAGGTTGTACAATTCTTGTTTGGCGCAGACTGTTTCTTTTTTGTAGGTAGAAACTATTTTGTTGAGGATCAGCTTATTGCTGTCTGTGGGAGCTTGTCTCCAAATTTGTTCCTTTTTGCGTTTCTCTGATCTTAGGGCTTTTAAGTGAACCAGGTATTCAAGTGTTTTATCGGCTTGCATTTTCTCAGCTTTAGTGGTGCGATGGTGTCTAGGGCTAGGCGCATGCTATTGTTGTAACTTTCAACAAGGTGGTGGGGGTTGGAGTTGGCTGGGAGTTGATTCAGTGTTGGTAGAATGAGAGGGATGAGTTTTTCCACCGTTATGTTTTTCTTGCCTCTAGTCGGGATGGCTGTGGCTAGGGAGTTGTTAGTGATTGGACTAGATGCTTTGAGTGTAAAGGAGAGAAGGTGGTGGTCAGACCAAGGTTGCGGGGTGATGGCAGTGATGGAAATCACGCAGTTGTGGTCTGCTATCCAATCAAGGGTTCTCCCTTTGTTATGAGTGGGGGTAGAAATTCTTTGGGTGTAGCCTAGTTCTGACAGTGTGTTATTAATGGCGGGCGCTTGGGGTTCTTTAGGGTCATTGTAGCCAAGGTTAAAGTCTCCTAAGAGAAGGCATTTGGAGGTATTTTTTAAGTTGTTAGAGAGGATGGAGTTGAAGGAGCCTAGGGGCCCCGGGGGTCTGTATAGTAGGTGGATGGTGATGGTTTGGGAGTTAGTGGTGGGGAGCTTGGCTGTGAGAAATTCACATGAGGAGTAGTGATCAGTGGTGTTAGGTTTAAGGTTGAGGTGGGTTTTGGTGATTATAGCAAGGCCACCCCCTCTGGAATCTGTTCTGTCTGCTCGGAGGATGGAGAAGTTCTCAGGGATGGCTAGCGCCAGGGCTGGGCCAGCTACTGCATGAAGCCAGGTCTCAGAGATGGCTAAGAAGTCTAGTTCTTCCGTTAGGATGAGGTCTGCTATGTCTGTTGCGTGGGCTACTACCGATCTCGCATTGATTAGAGCACCTCTTATAGGTGTAGTGGCAGGTTTACTAGCATTAGGTGTAGAGGTTGATGATCGAGTCTTGTGTTTGGTCGAAGCATTGGTTTGGCTGGGCTTGGGTAAGTCTGTGCGGTTGTTGTAGGAGGTAGTCACGATATAAGGCTGGGGCCAGTTAGATGATTTGGTATGGGTAGTATCCCTAGCTCTGGGCTCATATAATTTGGGGAGTCTGGCATGTAGTTTGGAGCTTCTAGTAGAAAGGTTGCATGGTGTAGAGAGGTACATGGTGAGAGAAGAGGTGGTGACCAAGCTCGTCGGGCTGGGGCGGGCTGAGGTGGCTAGATGCGTGGATAAAGTAGAGGATGACTCTCAGCAATACTGAGTATATACCCGGTAGGTACATTTTGGTGGGGGGAGGTAAGGACAGTGGACATGTGTCTACTATCAGCTGGTTCCTGAGTTGCTAGGTTCCTAAGGGTACCTAAGTATCTAGTGTCACACTGGATTGCATTGACTAAGTGGGGCAGGGATTCACTAAATGTGGAATCAAGTACACAGCTAGAGCACATTAGTATGCATTAACTAGGTGGGGCAAAGATTCACCTAAATTTGAAAATCAAGTACACAGCTTAAATACACTAGTTTGCATTGACTAAGAGAGGCAGAAATTCGCCTAAATGTGAAAATCAAGTACACAGTTAGAGCACACTGGTTTGCATTGACTATGTGTGGCAGGGATTCACCTAAATGTGAGAATCAAGTAAACAGGTAAAACACACTAGTTCGCATTGACTATGTGGGGCAAGAATTCACCTAAATGTGAGAATCAAGTACACAGCTAGAACACACTAGTTTGCATTGACTATGTGGGGCAAGGATTCACCTAGATGTGAAAATCAAGTACACAGCTAAAACACACTAGATTGCAATGACTAGGTAGCGTTTCGCTAGATACAGTCCACACATATACAGCATGGATCACATGGTTTTGTATATTAGGTATTAGGGTCACTGCAATGTGGAGGGGGAGGTATGAGAAGGCGGAGTTGCAGAGCAGTAGTTTGTTACATACGCAGCTCATGGAGAGCCAAATTGAACGGAGTATACTTACAGTATGCGGCTGTTTATGCACTTAGGCAGGTGCTTGCGGATCGCGGTAGCTGGACTCCTCCGGTCATGTGGGCGAGAGGTTATACAGGAAGTGACTGACTTTGCGCCGAGTGGGGTTAGTTGGGTATGCGTTGGGCAGTATGGTGGGCCCTGCGGCCGTGTCAGGCCAAGACAGGCACAGACAGGCCTGACCCTTTTGCTGCGGGCCTTCCGAGGAAGGCCGGCTCTCTCCTTCCGGTGGGGCTGGCTTGAGGAACTGGGCAGCTGCAGCCAATAGGGAGGCGGCACAGTTGCTTAGCAACCATACAACAAAGTGGCGGTGGCCATTTTCAGGACTGCTCGTCGTCGTTGCACGGCGTCTCCTGGAGGCAAAATGTGGCAGCGCTGTGAGGCAGGCACAATGGTGCTGTTAGCCAGGGACTGTTGCTCATCGGGGGAGGCAGCTGCAGTATGAGGCGAGCCTCGTGGTCGCCCGTTGCAGATGTCTTTCCCTTCCTTCATGCGTGTGTTCGCCACGCGGGATGCGGGATGGCTGAGATGATGCTGGGGAGAGAGAGGGCTCCTGCCCTTCTCTGCTGAAGTGCAGAACTAGAATGGATGGTGGCACAGACAGGCCTGACCCTTTCCCTGCGGCCCTTCCAAGGAAGGCCAGCTCTCGCCTTCTGGTGGGGCTGGCTTGAGGAAATGGGCAGCTGCAGCCAAAAGGGAAGCGGCTCGGTTGCTTAGCAACCATACAACAAAGTGGCGACGGCCATTTTCATGGCTGCTCATTGCCGTTGCACGGCATCTCGTGGCGGCAAAATTGGGCAGCGCTGTGAGGCAGGCACAATGGTGCTGTTAGCCAGGGGCTGTTGCTCATCGAGGGAGGCAGCTGCAGTATGAGGCGAGCCTCGTGGTCGCCCGTTGCAGATGTATTTCCCTTCCTTCATGCGTGTGTTCGCCACGCGGGATGCGGGATGGCCGAGATGATGCTGGGGAGAGCGAGGGCTCCTGCCCTTCTCTGCTGAAGTGCAGAACTAGAATGGACGGTGGCACAGACAGGCCTAACCCTTTCGCTGCGGCCCTTCCGAGGAAGGCCGACTCTCACCTTCCGGTGGGGCTGGCTTGAGGAAATGGGCAGCTTCAGCCAATAGGGAGGCAGCACGGTTGCTAAGCAACCATACAACAAAGTGGCGGCGGCCATTTTCAGGGCTGCTCGTCGTCGTTGCACAGCATCTCGTGGTGGCAAAATGGGGCAGCGCTGTGAGGCAGGCACAATGGTGCTGTTAGCCAGGGGCTGTTGCTCATCGGGGGAGGCAGCTGCAGTATGATGCGAGCCTCGTGGTCACCCGTTGCAGATGTCTTTCTCTTCCTTCATGCTTGTGATCGCCACGCGGGATGCGGGATGGCCGAGGTGATGCTGGGGAGAGCGAGGACTCCTGCCCTTCTCTGCTGAAGTGCAGAACTACAATGGTTGGTGTGCCCGATAGTGTGCCCTGGTAGAATCGAGAATTGTGCCTAATATCCTCTCTGTGCAAAACTTGATTTTATAAGTGTGCTTAAATATCCCCTCTGTACAAAGTTGAATTTAGAATTGTGCCTAATACCATCTCTGTGCAAAGTCGCATTTAGAAGTGTGCCCAATAGTGTGCCCTGGTTGAATTTAGAACTGTGCCTAATTTCATCTCTGTGTAAAGTTGAATTTAGAAGTGTACCTAATAGCCTCTCTGTGCAAAACTTGAATTTGGAAGTGTGCCTAAATATCCCCTCTGTGCAAAGTCGCATTTAGAAGTGTGCCTAATAGCGTGCCTGGGTTGAATTTAGATTTGTGCCTAATATCCTCTCTGTGCAAAGCTTAATTTAGAAGTGTGCCTAATAGTGTGCCCTGGTTGAATTTAGAAGTGTGCCCAATAGTGTGCCCTGGTTGAATTTAGAATTGTGCCTAATAGCGTGCCCTAGTTGAACTGACAAGTGTCCCTAATATCCTCTCTGTGCAAAGTTGAATTTAGAAGTGTGCCTAATAGTGTGCACTAGTTGAACTGACTAGTGTCCCTAATATCCTCTCTGTGCATAGTTTAATTTAGAAGTGTGCCTAATAGTGTGCCCTGGTTGAATTTAGAAGTGTGCCTAATAGCGTGCCCTGTTGAATTTAGAATTGTGCCTAATATCCTCTTTATGCAAAGTTGAATTTAGAAGTGTGCCTAATAGCGTGCCCTAGTTGAACTGACAAAGTGTCCCTAATATCCTCTCTGTGCAAAGTTGAATTTAGAAGTGTACCTAATAGCGTGCCCTAGTTCAACTGACTAGTGTCCCTAGTAGCCTCTCTGTGCAAAGTTGAATTAAGAAGTGTGTCTAATAGCGTGCCCTGGTTGAATTTAGAAGTGTGCCCAATAGTGTTCCCTGATTGAATTTAGAACTACAATTAGAAAGTCCTCCTAAATTGAACTTGAAAGTCCACCTAAAAGCATATCTGTGGCGATGTTACATTCAAATTTCTCCCTAATAGCTTACCTGTATTCCAGCTTGCTAGAAGAAAGTCTACCCAGTAGCATAACTGTGCTGTCGTTGCAACTTAATAGGCCGCCTACCAGCATATCCTAAGGTCTAGCTACACTTCAAAATGGCCTAATGGCATATCTGCAGCCTAGTTACAATTAGTACATTAAAACCTAGAATAAGTGAAAAATATCACACTGCTTAGTGGAACCCAGAAACCAAGAATAATCTCACCCAGTGATATAGCCAAACTTATAAAGTCAAAATATAAAGTGCAATTTGCATCTGAAACTATGCCTAATAGCAGGTACTATAACAAAGGGGTTGTCCTCCCCTCTATGAATCTGAAAGGTGTACGGGAAGAATTGAGTGTACACTGGTTGTTTAGACCCTAATGGGAACACATGTCATTCTGGGCAACCATTAAGAAAAGCAACATGCTTGCTGGTGCTAAACACATGACTCAAAAAGTATATGTAAAATAAATTTTAATTTTTCATTTAGCTTTCTGTAATTAACTTTTTTTAAAAATGTTTAGTGCAGAAAATAAATTCCAGTAGTTTCTTTTCATAACAGTCCATGATGTGCATTCATGTAATAACATACATAGTTGAAAGTTCACTGTATAAAAAATAAACTGTACTTAGTGACAAGAGAAGTGGGTTCATCATTTTTGCATATAACCAACATCTTGAAAATCAAAGTGTCCCATGTCATTGGGAATGGAGAACACACTGTGAGAATGTAAGATGAGGAGACAGTTAAGTCTGTGTCTCCTGTGCCCGGCTAAAGTCTGACCTCATATACAGTCTACATCTGGATATGATGTTGGGATTTAGGAGGCAGCACAAAAGAAAGCCCATGGAAAGTCTGGGTGGGTGTGCTGCTGACACTTCGGCAGGATAGGTTGATAGCCTTCTTCTTGGGTCAAAAAAAGTCAGGAGACTCTGTGTGAGAAAAGAGAAAGCAAGGAAAAACCATGAAGGAAAGAGGTTGATGTTAAAAGCAGCAGCAGAGTGCTGGAGTGGGTCGATACATAGTATCTAATACTAAAAACACAGATCCTGGGACAGATTCCAAAAGAGGGGGTCCACTCACCACTGGTCGTGCTTCCAGTGAGTGCAGATGCACGCAGTGGCTTCCAAAATGGGGCAGGTGAGGAAGCAGGTAGAAGCTGCGTGGGTAGACGGGGTGGCCAGGTAGGTGAGAGGCGACCCTTGTGCGTGGCTGGTACGGAGTCCCTGATGCGATGGACAGGGTCCGAAGGAAGTCCATGGGAGGTGACACCTTAGAAACACTGGGAAAGAGAAAAACATTCAGCAGTTGGCGACACTGCTGTCAAGATGGTCCTGTGGTGCTAACACAGGAGTGGAGTGAGTGTGGGAGCACTTGAACAGGAAAAGGAATTTACCTGTGTCAGGTTGGAGGAGCACATGGTGCGTTTGCACGGGGAGCCCAAACGGGAGACCACCAAGAGAAAAATCTTCGAGGCTGGGGAGCTCATGGGTATAATTCGACTCGTGAGCTCTGTGAAAAAAATAAAATGAAAACAGCAAAAGAAGGGGGAATCAGAGAAAATCCAAAAGCTCAGGCTGGAAGCAATGCAAGGTTGCAGGAGGTCTAAAACTAAAAGCTGCCTTGCTCTATAGTGGGAGCAGAGGCACGTACCTGATGCTGTTGCCGGCAGGTAGCAACGAGATGCAGGCGTCTAAAATGGTGCCTGTGCTGGCTCTGGAGTGGAGAGCTCAATATATGCACAGAGAGGTAGAGCGCCACCGCGCATGCGCTGGAGACTAGCGTCTCGTCGCGATGGAAATGACGTGGCGGGAGGGCGGGCGGGTATTGGTTGACTGATCGAGGGGCTCGGCACCACTGAAGGAGAGTAGTCTCTGAAAAATGTATCGTCATGGCAAGACTGCCGAGGGTGCGTCTGTGCCAGTGCTCGAGTGCTCGTGAGCAAAAGTATTTGTAACTGAAAAAGAAGGGAACATGTGAGGGAGTCACACAATGGGCGTGACTGATATTGCAGTGTGAAGGAGGACAAAAGTGTGGCTCTGAAGTGGGTGAGTCTGGTGATAAGAGTGCTGCGGACATAGACTGCTGCACATAGTGTATGCAGGGTGCAGACCAGTTTAGTGTGAATGCCTAAGACAGTACATAAGGCATGGAAAGGCATGGCATGATTACACATTTGTACATGAATTACCAACTAAGGCCCTGATCTTCAGAGGAGTGGAATGGTTGGTTTTCAAATTTAGTAATGGTATCCATAGTGTCCCTTAGGTAAGTAGGCGTCTGCTGGCTCAGGGGTTCTAGGAAGTAATCAATAAAGGTGCCAACGGGCTCCAAGATGGAGCCACATCCTGATACGATGGGTCTACCAGATGGTGTCTGGCTGTCTTTGTGGATTTTAGGAAGGGTGTAAAGGACTGGGGTCCTTCCTTCTGATGTATTAAGAAAGGTCTCTTCCTTCTCGGTGATCCAGTTGTGTTCCAGAGCATATGTTGTGGCTTCTTGGATATTCATTTTTATTTCTGTTGTGGGGTCCTTTTTCAATTTCTTGTAGTTGCCCTCCTCTTTAAGCAGGGACGTCACCATGCTATTGTACTGGGTGTTGCTTTGTGTCACGATTCCTCCTCCCTTGTCGGCTGGTTTTATCACGAGTGATGGATTGGAGCCGAGTGTGGTCAGGGCTTTCCTTTCTCCAGAGGTCAGATTCTGTCTATGGTGGTCTGGGGCGGAGTGTAATTTGCCGATTTCTTGCTGGATACATTTATCGAAGGACAGGATCGAGGCGGGTGTCTCAGAATCTTTGGGTTGGAAATCTGATCTAGGTCTCAAACCTGTGTCCTCAGGACCTGTAGGGATGTCTTTGTCAAGAAAATAGACTTTCCTTCTGATGCTTCGGAAGAAGTTTGCAAGTTCAAGATCCAGTTTGAACCACTCGGTGTGGTTAGTAGGCACAAAGGATAGTCCCTTGGCTAGTAATGAGTTTTCTTCTTTGGATAATGGAGAGCCGGAAAGGTTGAATATTGGAGTGATCATTGGCGGCTCCGATTGCTCCTGCGGCGTCTGCTTGGTTACCCCCACTGGGGGAAATTGTAGAAGGCCTAAAAAAGGCATATTAGGAGGTTGTAAAAATGGTTGATTTTGGCCAAAATTCGCAGGGTGTCCTCTGGCCTGTGGTTGATCGCCGTTCGAGGAGCCTGAGCTGGACGTGTCAGAGAAGGAAACCCCCCTACGTCTGTTTCTTGAAGCACGGCCTTGTTTTGCTAAGCGTTCTTTGTCCTTTGTGTCTTTATAATCTGCTGCCAAGTAGGGATAGATGTGTTCTATCTTGAAATTCTTGATGTCCTTTGCCAGTTTTTTCTGCTTTTTTTCTAAGGTAGATGCCATGAAGGTGTCAAGTTCTTTATCGATCTCTTTGAGTTTTTCACGAGCGTTGTTAAGGGTTTCATCATTGAGAAAATTTGTCTCTTCTGTTTTCAGATCTTTGAGGATATGAGCATGTATTCTCTGAGCGGTGGTAATAGTGAGAGCCATGAGATTTCGGCTGCATTTAGTTGCTACTCTGCTGAATGACTGAAGGTATTCTTGGTCATCCAGGAATAGTGCAGGTTTGTTCCGTACTAGGAGGCCAAGGGGGATCATATTGACGCATAGGTATTCGCGGAGAAAATGTCTGTGTACCTCGGTGCAGAAGCAGCTTTTCTTGAGTTTCAGAAGATCGTCTCCTGTTGCTGTCGAAGCTAAATGCTGTTGTGCCCCCTGCATGTTGAACATGGATGGGCCTTGTATGATGTCATTAATCTCTGTTTCAGAGAAACTGAATGTTTGCTCCATGGTGGTCAGATGGAGCAAGGAGAGGAAGGGTGGTGGGAGAAAGGCGGGGAAGCACGAGGTGTGGAAGGGAGGAATGACTCAAAAGGAACCTGTGAGGTAGGAGGTGTATGAGCCCAATCCGAGTGGGTGGGGGGGCCCAAAGGGGTGACCCCTAAGGTAGAGAAATAGCAGGTACTAACCATGAGTGCACCCAATCCACCAAGGTCTGCCGGAAACGACCACTGTGGATCGCCTCCGCCCTCCAGCCAGACCTGCCTCCCGTCCCCCCCTCCCCAAATCATCCCACCCTCCATCTCATCCCCTTTCCAAACACCAAGCCAGAGGGGCACGATGGCGAGCCAACCACCTTAAAACCACTGCTCCCCCGAACCCCCCCACCGATCAGCCTACTTTGATCATACCCGCTACCCTCACTAACATACCTGGCACACCCTGCCCAGCAATCATGCACCCCACGCTTTTCCCACTAACCCCCACCATCATCCCCCCTACCACACCCCTTCCCCTCCCTAAAAACCACACGCCTAGCCCTTGCAAGAACAGAAGCCTCTGACAAACCAGACCTTGGTTCTCTGACGACTTTGCCCCTATCGCCAATGAAGCCTTCCCCCCTGACTACTCCCTCATCCCACTGAACCGTCCCTCTATTCATCTTTAAGTCTCACTTCCACGTCTCAATCATCGACAACCAACCTTCCGTTCCTTCCTGCGAATAATTCCTCGTTAAACTATCCCTTTCCACGTCGTTCTCACACAGCTTCCTAATAATCTACAGACCCCCTGGCTACGATAGACAATTCTCAAACAACCTCTGCAACTCTATTGCCACCCTTCAACTAAACCATCCCAACCTCACCCTTCTAGAAGATTTCAACATATGGCTCGACATCCCCACCAACCCTACAACACACTCTCTGGTTGATGATCTAGATGCAATTAACCTCCAACCCCACATAAACGGCCCGACTCACTATAAAGGACACACTCTTGATGCCATCTTCAGCTCCCACAACTGGATACATCTAAACCCCCCCACCCCTATCATCTGGTCCGATCACTTCATTGTTTCTTTCACCATTCACTCACCCGACCCGCTTCCCGTACTCGAACCTAAACCTTAGAATCTACGCAAAATGCTGGAAAAAAACGAATAATCCTTCCTGACCTAGCTGACGCACTCCTCCAGTCTCCTCCACCTACCTGCCAACTCAATAAACAACTAACCCTCGACGCCTTTGACTCATGGCTCAACATCTCACTAATGCGGCTCACACCCTCTTGCAAACCATCAGCCCGCCGTGGCCTGTTCCCTAGATGGTTCACACCTGATTTGAAGACCACTAAACAACTATATAAATACCTAGAACACAAATTGCAGAAAGACAAAACCCAAGAGAGCAGAGCCACCTTGGCCCGGCACCTTCATCAGTACAAGGCCGAAATCCGGAAAGCAAAAAAAGCCCACTACTACTCCTGAATCCTCAACTGCAAAAACCCTAGCAAAGAACTTCACAAAATCATCACTGAACTCACCAAACCATCATGTACTACCACCGTCCCGACCCCCTCACAATCGCTGTGCGACTCACTCTCTCTTCACTTTTACGCCACGGCTCTCAAAATAACAAACGCTCTAACCACCAAACTGGCTCTCTTACATCCAGCAGGCAACCGTCCCACCATACCGGCCGACCCACCGCCTGCGACCACTACGCAACCAACGTTCGACTCCTTTAGTCCAATATCACCCAACCAATTTCTCAAACTTCTCTCTGCCCGCAAACCATCCGACTCTCCGCTAGACCCTTGACCGGCCACAACCCTCAAAGAAATCTTCACTTCTACCTGTGCAGGAGAACACGCAAGATCTATCATAAATGACTGCCTTTCTTCGGGTATTTTCTCGACACATTCAAAACGGTTCATGTCAAACCTCTAATAAAAAAACCTTCCCTCAACCCTCTTGAGCCCAAAACTACCGCCCCGTCTCAAACACCAGGTTCCTTGCCAAACACATTGACTGAATCGCCTACTCCCAACTAAATGCCTTTGTCGAAGCCAACAATCTCCTAGACCCCGCACAATCAGGTTTCAGAGCCCGACACGGAACTAAAACCACCCTAAACTCAATCGGGGAAGACCGTAAAATCACCGCAGACTCCGCGGGATGCACCGCATTAATCCTTCTTGACCTATCCGCAGCCTTTGACACAATCAATCACTCAATCCACCTTGACCACCTCCACTCCCTAGGAATTCGTGGAACCGCTCTCAAATGGATAGCTTCGTTCCTCAAAGATAGGTACCAAATAACGCTACTCTCCACCTATTCCTCCAAAGCCCGACCAGTCGACACAGGAGTTCCACAAGGAGCATGCCTATCTGCCCTCCTGTTCAATCTCTACTTGATCACCCTCCCACCAATAATTAGTTCACAAAAAATCCTGGGCCACATTACACGGATGGCGCTAAGGGATTACCGGCACCGGTAAGGGCACCGGCGCCGGTAATCCCTTAGCACCATACTACGAGGTCCCTCAGCGGGTCCCGTCCTTAACCTGTGGCCAGACCACACGTTAAGGAAGGGACCCGCTGAGGGACTTCAGGGCAAACAACGGTACCGCTAATAGCGGTACCGTTATTTGCTCCTTCCTCATTCCCATTGAGCCCTATGGGGGCTCAAATGGGAATGGGGAAGGGCCTTGGTGAATGGGGAATTACCGCCCCACCAACCTTGGAATAGGCCTGTAATTCCCCCATTCACCAAGGCGGAATCGGTAAAATACCGGCGGCAACCATGGCGCTAATAGCGCCATGGTTACCGCCGTCCGTGTAATGCGGCCCCCTGTGTTACAACTACGCTGATGACACTCAACTAATTCTAAAACTCCTGAACTCAAAACCCAACTGCCAACCTGACCTCACTTCCTGCCTCCTCGACATAGAGCTCTGGATGACCAGAAACCACCTCTTGCTAAACCCCTCCAAAACCGAAATCATGGTATGTAGCAACTCCAAACTTCTTCCACACCCACTACCCTGGCCATCTGCCTTGGGCAACTCACCGACTCCCTCTAATTCAGTAAAAAAACTTAGATGCACCCTTGATTCTGACCTAACACTCTCGTGCCAAGTCAACAACGTCTCAAACTCCTGCCACTACCACCTTAAATCTATTAAGCTCATCTTTCCATACCTCTACTTTCCCAACAGACTCTCCGCGGTCCAATCAATTGTTATATCAAGACTGGACTGCGCTAACCCCCCTTACCTCAGAGTCCATGCTTACCAATTGAATAAACTACAAAGAGCACAAAACGCTGCAGCCAAACTGCTACTAGTGCTCGGCCCGAGAGACCACATCTCCTCAGCCCTCAAAACTATGCACTGGCTTCCAGTGGCCCGAAGGGTGACCTTCAAAACCTTATGCATTTCTCACCGAGCACTGAATAAAACCGGACCTCAATATCTTCAGGACAAGCTAAAACCCTATCAACCTCCACGTACTCTAACATCAAGCTCAGCCGTCCTCCTAGTCATACCTAAAACAAACTCAGTCAGGTTAGGCGGATCATCATTCTCAGCCTTGGCCCCCACGCTGTGGAACGCACTTCCACCCCACATCCCCCTAACTGAAGATCTAATGTCTTTCCGCAAATTACTGAAAACTTCGCTCTTCCCCTAAAACTAACCCCGTACTCAAACTAACTCAAACTGAATAACAGCATCTCAATGACACCAACTCAACAAATTACTAGATCTTGAATAACAATATGGACAAATAACAATACAACATCAAGATCCAAGCGTGAAATCGACAACTAATAACCGCTAATATAAACTAAAAGGACAAACAGAATAGAATGAGTAAAGTAGATCAAAGCAGAGAAGTGGATAAAAAGAATAAATCGTACAAAAACAGTAATGCGGTTTAAATTAATGAAATGGATGTAATGATTGCAATGGACAAAATGAACAAAATGAACGAAATGAATAAAGAGAAAAGGATGGAAAGATGAATACAGGAGACTGATGAGTACACAGACAGATGGCATGGAATGTATGAGTGCATGGCATAAATGTAAAGTACAGAATAGACGATTCAAGTACATGAGACGGGTGTAGTGCATGAAACAGATAGAGAGCACAGAACGGATCCAGTGCATATGGCAAGTGACATGGCCTGAACCGATAATGCATGATGAATGAACGAAGTGAGTGGAGCGAATGAAATTGATAGAATGGATGAAGCGCGTGGAACGGATGAGTGCGCTGAGCGGATGAATGTGTTGAGCAGATGAGTGTGTAGATCAGATGAGTGTGTAGAGCGGATGAGTGTGTAGAACGGATGAGTATGTAGAGCAGATGAGTGTGTAGAGCGGAGGAGTGTGTAGAGCGGACGAATGCGTTGAGCGTAGAGTGGAAGGGTGCTTAGAGCGGATGAATGCACAGAGCGGACGAGTGTGTAGAGCGGATGACTATATAGAGCGGATGAGCATGTAGAGCAGATGAGTGCGTAAAGCAGAGGAGTGTGTAGAGCACAGGAGTGCATAGAGCAGATGCATGTGTAGAGTGGATGAGTGTATAGAGCCGATGAGTGTATAGAACGGATGAGTGTGTAGAGCAGATGAGTGTCTAGAGCGGATGAGTGTATAGAGAGGATGAGTGCGTAAGAGCGAAGGACTGTGTAGAGCAGATGAGCGCATATAGCAGATGAGTGTGTGGAAAGGATGAGTGCATAGAGCGGATGAGTGCATGGAGCAGATGAGTGCGTGGAGCGGATGAGTGCATGGAGCGGATGGGCACGTCGAGCGGATGAGTGCGTAGAGCGGATAGATGTGTGGAGAGGATGGGTGCGTAGAGCGGATGGGTGCATAGAGCAGATGGGAGCGTAGAGCGGAGGTGTGAGTAGAACGGACGAGTTCGTTGAGCGGATGAATGCGTTGAGCAGATGGGTGTGTAGAGCGGATGAGTGTGCAGAGCGGAAGGGGGCTTAGAGCGGACGAGTGTGTAGAGCAGACGAGTATATAGAGCGGACGAGTGTGTAGAGCAGATGAGTGTATAGAACGGATGAGTGCGTAAGAGCGGATGAGTACGTAAGAGCGGATGAGTGCATAAGAGCGGATGAGTGCGTAGAGCGGATGCATGTGTAGAGCGGATGGGTGCGCAGAGTGGAAGAGTACGCAGAACGGACATGTGTGCAGAGCGGACGAGTGTGTAGAGCGGACAAGTGTGTACGATTGGAGGAGTGTGTAGAGCAGATGAATGCGTAGAACGGACTAGTGCGCGGATGAGTGTATGGAGTGGACGAGAGTATGGAGTGGATGAGTATATAGAGCGGATGAGTGTGTAAGAGCGGATGAGTGCGTAAGAGAGGAAGAGTGCATAAGAGCAGAGGGGTGCATAGAGCGGAAGAGTACTAGAGCGGATGAGAGTGTAGAGCAGGTGAGTGTGTAGAGGGGTGAGTGCGTAGAGCGGATGAGTGCGTAGAGAGGATGAGTGCGTAGAGCGGATGGAACGGGTGAAGTATGTGGATGGAATGGGTGACTTATGTGGATGGAACAGGTGAAGTATGTGGATGGAACGGATGAAGTATGTGGAAGGTACTGGTGTAATATGTGAAAGGTACGGGTGAAATATGTGGATGGTACGAGTGAAATATGTGGATGGAGTGCATAAAACAACTTAGAATACACAGAATGGATCGGAGTACATGGAACAGATTCGAGTGCATGGAATGGATTCGAGTGCATGGAACGGATTGGAGTGCATGAAATGGATTGGAATGCGTAGAACGGATTGGATTGCGTGGAACGGATTGGAGTGCATGGAACGGATTGGAGTGCATGGAGCGGACTAGAGTGCATGGAACAGATTGGAGTGCATGGAACAGATTGGAGCGCATAGAATTGCGCGACATACATGGAATATTTTGGAGTCCATGGAACGTTTGAAAGAGCATGTAAACCATCATATCACATCACCACGCTTACTCTCTTCTTTACACAACCATTCAACTAGAACACAGAGATACTATGACAACATTCAGTATAGCTGTTCTCATACCAACATCTGCCTCATCCTCTGCATCACTCTAACTAAACACTGCTGGTTACACACCCTCCAGCCAGGCGTTCTCCTCAGGCCTAACACAGCCAGAATCGGTCTGGATAAAACCTGCCAGAACTAACACATAGGGCCTCATTACGACCCAGGCGTTAAGGGTTAACGTCGTTGTTAACCCTTAACGCCTATTCTGATTTTAACGGCTGCTCTTAGCAGCCGTTAAAATCCATGGCGCTAACCTGCCATGATGCTAATTACGCCACCGTTATTTACGGTGGCGTAATTAGCGCCTTCCCCACTCCCATTATGCCCTATGGGGCAAAAATGGGAATGGGGAAGGGAAAATGGGAAACGGGGATTTACCGCCCCACTCACCTTGGAATGGGGCGGTAAATCCGCCATCCACCATGGTGTAAACATAGTTTACACCATGGTGGTAAAGTTGGCGCAATTAGCGCCTGGGTCGTAATGACCCCCATACTCTTGATCACTCAACCACCACACCTACCGCTAAGAAGCAGCTATTACACAAATGCCATGCCAGCTGCACGCATATACGGTGCTCACACGCACCTTTGACTCTCTCTGCTCTCTCTACTGAATTGAACTTCGGTTCCCGAGGGCGTTCAACCTACCAGCTCCTTGAGACCATACCAATGGTGCATAAGGCGCTATATAAATGCAAAGTAACATAACATAACAAAACATATGATATTACTGGACAGGTTCGTTGGAAGCTATGATAGCATAACAAATTATGCATTCTGGGCCTATTGCTTAAATAGCAAAAAGAAGTCTCTGCATATTGATTTGTATAATATTTGGAGGCAGCAAGAGCCTCTACTAACAACTCAGATATAGAATATATTTTTTAGAAAGGGCTTTGGTATGCTAGTAGGTAGCATTTTATGTTTTTATTTATTATGTATGTGAATGAGAGTAGTAAAAGGGATGAAATGATTGCATATTGTTTGTATTGAGAATGTAATGTAATAGTGAAGAACAATACGTGTTTATTCTTCTTTTATATATGTGTGAACTATTTATTTATATGCTAATCACATTAAGTACAAAAACCTAATTCAGATTATACTTTAGGTTGCATTTTTATGAGAGTTAAATCATTGTATGGAATTTTCCCTAAGATTACTTGAACCATTACTGGGTGAATGATGGTTCCTGAGAAAATGATCAAAGAATGATCATCTTATGGCAATCTCTAAACATATATGCATATTTTGACTTCAATTTCACATTATGTTTCTTTTCCCTTCCTAACATGTGATCTAGACCATCTGCTTTCTTTGTTGGTTTTGCCTGCAATTAATCAGTTAACATTGTTTCTCCCAGGGCTAATGGATCATCTTTTGCTTATCTTTGAGCACAGACCACAGCCCACCATAAATTCCATCTTGGTCACTGCTGTTGCTTCAAAAAGATGTTTTAGAAAGATAGAAGATAAGGGAAAGGCCACTGTTTGAGTGTTCTGAACAGAAACAGAAGCCGTTTCCCATAAACAGAAACTGATGCCAATTCCCCTTAACAGAAACTGATGCTTTTAAATGTTACAGGTGCCTAAGAGTGCGTCCTAGAGTTCTGTTTGGCTGGATAGTGCTGTTCACAACCAGTCAAAGCTACAAAATACAACTGCAAAAACTGACTTTGATACCTTTAAACTGATTTTTAAAACAACTTGACTCGAAGCCACGCCCCCGCCGGATCTTTCAAAAGCCAACTTTCGCATGCATATGCACATGCGCACCTAAGAGTGCACCCTAGATGGGTGTTTGGCTGGATAATACTGTTCACAACCATTTGAGGCAGCGAGGTACGTCGTCTCTATATGAAGCGTTACTCTCCTTGACCAAGTGGATTTTCTTCAGGATTGACTTATACATACATATTTGATACTTTATTCACGGATCCAACTGCTAAAACTTACTTTGGTACCTTCAAAGTGGTTTTTAAAGCAACTTGACGCTAAGTCACGGTCTCCCACCCCCCGCTGCTGGAACTTTCATAACCTGACTTTCGCGTGCAGCTAAGAGTGCCTACTAGAGTGCTGTTTGGCTGTTCAGCAGCTCAGGAGCACGGGGCGAAGATCTTTGTGAATTCCTCCACAGATGGTGGGCAACACTTTGGATATGAGACAAGCACAGATCTTTTTTTGAAACACACTTGTCAACATTAATGAATTTTTGCTTTACAGTGATCTCATCTTTCTTTTTGTAATATATATTTATGTTTAGATGTTTATTAATTTAATTCTTGCCAAATTTGTTTTTGGTGAAGTCTGCCATTGTTGTCTCCTGTTGTCTCAGGTAACGGAGTGTCCGCGGTAGATTGGGTTAATGGAGAAGTGTTCTCCGGTTCTTTATTGTTCTAGGACAATGTAGCACTCTCCTATCGTCTGGGTTAATGGGGAAGTGTTCCTTGCTTGTTTTTGCATACAGTGTGTCTTATGCAAATGCGTTGAAGGCAACTATGCTACAAAATGTATCAGCGCACCAAGGGTGTCACAACTTACGTAAGGATTGTTTTAACAAATAAGCAACCCTTTAAAAAGCATGTTTCACCCCAATCTAAACCTGTCACCAAACATCAGAGAACAAAATCCCTAACCTCAGACATCATGGGGTATTGGACTAAACCTAAAGACTGAGTCAAACTTAACAAAATACTTGAAACTGAAATAAGACCAGAGCAGGAGGTGCAGCGGGACCACATTCTTCCAACACCCTCAGAGTTAGTAATACATTTTCATAATATCCCTTACTCTGCTCTTGTTGCCGATCTTATCCAGATTGATCAATGGGTTCTGGCACCTGTTAGGAAAGAGGGCTCTGCTCCAAGGCTGGATAACAGGCAACACACCTCTAGGCTGGATGGTATAGTTCATAAATAGGGGCCAAACAATTAAACTTCATTACCACCAGTTGTTACAGAAGGCCAGGTGCATTTTATGGAGGATTTAGAAAGGGCTTCTCCAAGGGTGGGATTCTACGTTTTGGCATCCAAACCAAACGGTAGGGACCTGTCAAATGACAGATCCTTATTCAGGTATGATTTGGACCAATTGACTAATATAAGTCCAATGACAAGGCAATCCGGGGCTCAGAACCCACTGTTTCATTATTGGACTGTGGGATAGTGCAGGAGACTCAGCCACAAGATATCACCTCCCCCCACTCAATGAACCTTTCAGGTTCTCCAATATTATACCCAGAATCATTAAATTCTTCTTCAAGTTCTTCTACATCATTCGCAACCCCAACCCCACAGACGTCCTTTGTTTTAAATTCTGGAGCTACCCTGATGCTAGAGGTCACCCTGACAGCTATGAATACAGACCTTTTGGGATTGGCCAAATTGTTTGAATCCTTGGACATAAAAGTGACTGAGCAATCTACTTTATTGGCTACCCTGCTTGTTAAGTGACACATATCGAGGAACATATCAGATTAAGAGATGCTAGGTCCCTGGCCCAGGAGGGAATCTTACAGGAGGTCACCACAAATTGGGTAATCAACTCTGGCTGCCCCAGAATTTCAAATTGGAAAACCTAATGCAGGGGTGGCTAATGCAGAGGTTCCCTTGGTGACATCCCAAGGGACATCCTAATACAGGAAAGGGATAGCCCATTGTTTCAGGAACAGCCTCAGGAGCACACAGAGGTGTTACCAGATCCTAAAGAACCTGTTTTCAAAATATTTACAAAGAGGAAAGCGGTTGTAAAACTTGCACAGGGAAAAAGACAAAAAGTCAAAGATATCTAACTAGATCGGTCATGTTTGGCTCCCGGAAAAGTCTGTTAGGAGGGCATCCCTTTGTTCTAGCTTGTTCATTGCCAGTTTGTGTACAAAGTGAAGATATATAGTGGCACATCTAGGCCCTCCTTGATGATGGTGCTTAAACATACTCCCTCTGTGCCGTGGGCCATGTACTCTAGTTTTCTCCAGTCTAGACCATTGGGTACCCACAGAGCTTGAAGCATGGCCCACCAATAAAGTGGACTTTGCCTTAGGTCTGGGCACCCCATTCATGGGGGGCATTGACAGGATGTAATCTCCCTGTTGCCAGGTTGACAGCATTCATTTCAAGGGTTGCTGGACTCAGATGAATCTGTTCAGTGGAGCATTCCGATGGTAGATTATTAAACCCCTTACAAGTAATTGGAGTGGTACAGTGCTCCCCCTGCGGCCTCCATCCTCCCCTCTCCTGGGACTCTATCAGAACTGAAAGCAGTTTTCTAATTAATGCCAGCTTGGCAAGCACTTAGTTGCACTTGCACCCCCTGGGTGTACAGTTGTACTCGGCAGGTGGAGCAGTGACCATATCGATGCCAAGATTGGTTGCATTTTGTGGGGACTTGGGGGCCCTATTTGGGGTTAAGCGAAGAAAAGAGCTAGCCCCTGAGCTACTGGGTGACAATTACGCACTCCAGGTGCTACGAGAAGAGCAAGAGGATATATTGCGTTCAGATGCATCATGAATCGCTCTGTCCACTTTGGCCAGGTAGGGTAGAGAAGGGGTAGATGAGGAAACATCAATGCTAGGGTAGGTGATAAGAACATGAACAAGACTCAAGCTGTAGGTCACAAAAGTGGAAGCAGAGCTAGAACTTAGTGACATGCTACCACTTACAGGAGCAGCCAGGATGACAGCCTACCTTGCAGGGAATACCAGTTTCACCGACCCGAAGTATGATGGGTCAGATAGCAGATGCTGAATAGACACAATAAGGGCCAAACTGTAATCCAGGAGCTCACAGTACCGGGAGGTGCCAACTTGTTATTGTTATTTTGCATTTATATAGCGCCTTATATACCATTGGTATGGTCTGAAGGCGCTGGTAGGTTGAACGCCCTTGGGAACTGAAGTTTGGGTCAGTAGAGAGAGTAGAGAGAGTCCAAAGGTGCGTGTGCGCACCAGGTATGTGTGCAGCTGGTGCAGAATTCGTGTGGTAGCTGCTTCTTAGCGGTAGGTGTGGTGGTTGAGAGATCAGGAGTATGTGCTCACTCTGGCAGGATTTATCCAGACCGAGTGTGGCTGTGTTAGGCCTGAGGAGAACGCCTGGCTGGGAGGTGTGTAACCAGCAGTGTTTAGAGTGATGGGGAGTGAGCGGGAGATGTTGATATAAGAACAGTTATACCGAATGGTGTCATAATATCTCTGTGTTCTAGTTGAGTGGTGGTGTAAAGAAGAGAATGGGGGGAAACAATCATACCAGCAGATCCTTTGGCTTTGTCATTAACCATGTCACTACACATAGAGTTGGCTCCAGCGATGGGCAAACGTCTGTTAATGGCTGGGGCTTCTTGGTTCTTGTCTGTGGAACCCACTCCGGGGCACATGTCAAACAAACCATCCAAATTGCAGAACCTCGCTCCACGGTGGCAATCATGTGATGCTGTAAGAGCCCCTCCAAAAGCGTTGTTACTGTCCCCCAAAAGGTGGTGAATTTCTTCAATCAACAAATGAGCCACCCCAGCAAGATCAATGGCCTTGTAATCAGGTAGCTCAGTTATCCCAATTGTCCTCCCAGGAGCAGGGTTACTGGCGGTGACTTTAGGTATCCACTTTGTAGCTGCTGCCTCCTTACAACCAGCATCTTGTGCTGGGACTTGTGCATTGAATAATCTTGGGCAGTCTGAGTACAAAAAAGAAGCAGAGGGAAGGGGGGATGGGCGAAGGATCCATGGGCGGGACTTGAAGGTGCCACCATACCAGAATACTGCCCAAAAATTACCCGCTGCCTCTTCCTAAAGCAATTTTTGACAATCTTCAACCCGGCCCTGACTTACTTCAACCTTCCCCTTGCACTCGCTTGAGGTCCTCAGGAGAAGGTTCATCCCGGATTGGCCTTGGACCACCACGCTGCACCGAACACCTGCACCACCAAACACTGCACCCTTGCCCCACTGGGGTTCTTAACAGCTGCAGGGCTGCAGCAGCCGTGTGTCCCGGAGGTCGTGGCATGGAGTTGCTGGGAGTGAAAGCTTACCGGCCACCAAACACTGCGCCCTTGCCCCACCATGGGCTTCATGGCTGCGGGGCTGCAACGGCCCTTATGTGTCCTGGGGCGCGTGGCCTGGATTTGCTGGGAGAAAGAGTTTCCAGGCTGCCAAACACTGCACCATTGACCCGCTGCAGGAATTTAGTCTGACTAAAAATCCTGAAGTCGGTACGGATTGCGGAAGAGGTGAAGACCCAGGTTGTAGATCTCGATCTAACAAAGAGATCAACACAAGAGGCAGATTTACTTAACTTTACCACACATTCAGTTATGAAGAACTTTACCACACATTCAGATATGGAGGACCCGATCAATGGGATAAACGTATTAATATGCCACAAGACTCTTGGAGGATGTATCATCTAAGGGAATTCCTCACATATAGGCAAAACCTTACCTTGCCCTAAATCCGACTCACCACAGAAATGTTGTACTTTAGAACAAAGTAGGATTCGCTCAGCACAGGTGCAGAGTAATGCCAGGCACGAGATAAGGGAACCTATTACTGCTGGGGAAGATAAACCTTCTCAATGTGGGATGGGCAGAGAAGGAGGGATAACCTTGAAGATGAGGGGCAAAATAGAAACTAGTAACATAAGAAAAGACGGGGAGAATCAGTATCCTCAGTAAAAAAATCACGTTCAACCCATACCATAACCTATATTTGGCGCATAGGGGAAGACCAGAGGAAGATTTAATTGTAAATAGAACTAATATCTTGGTATTAATAGCCAATATAATGGGTCTAGGAGTCATCCAATCATGTGACATTGCCCAGGTTGAATTTCTCAATGATTTTGACTTGGATAGAGTCAAGATGGTTGTCCCTTCTCAATTGGTCCGAGAGGCCCTAATGGGAGCACAAAAACACATTTACCATTTAGGTTCTATATTGAGTGAGGAAAAAATATTAATGCCCCGCGTAGGAGGGGGCGGATTGGACATCCCCTCTCCAGAAGAGGAACAGCTCCTCCTTTCCTTAAATGAGGATTTCATGCTGACCGGGACAACCAATTAAGGGTCTTGGCTCCCGGGTATATTGGCTGACAAAAGCCATAATATGCAAAATTAACACTCAGCCAAAAAGGGGAGTTTGGCTCTGAAAATCTCCTCTTGGAATACTCAGGGCTTTAAGCACCTGCTATCTGACAGAAATAATCCATTGCCTGCTTTGACATTGTGATGCTCCAGGAAACATGGCTTCTTAACCCACCAGTATGGGATGGTTACGCTTTATCTCTGGTCCAGGCAGTTAAGGCTGCCAAGGGGAGGCCCTCGGCTGGATTGTTAACAGCTTGTAAAATGGCTACTGGATTGACTTTAGAGCCTTGGGGCCCTCCTAATCCCTTTACGCAGCTAACCAAACTTGTGTGGCCCTCTCTAAATAATCTACCAAGAGGGTAATATGCGCTCAGGAATTTATGTTGGAACCCGGTGTCGATTTCTGATGATGTTTTGCTGGAGGTTGTAGGAGCAATGCTGGATTTAACCTTTGGAGATACTAATATGACAGTTTTGATTGGAGGGATTTGCATATACATTGCTTCCAGGAAAGGAATAACGTATTGACTACCAGAGCAAAGAAATGGTTGACATTAATGGAAAATTGAGGTTTTATTATGTTGAATGGAGCCTTAAAGGGAAATATTCCTCCCCATCCAACCTGGAGAATGGTAGCTCAGGTGGCTGTTATTCATTATTTCTTTGTCGCAAGAAGTGTTTTCATGAATGTCAAAGATTTCCAGGTGTTAGCTCAGGACAATAGTGATCATGAAATGTTAGTGGTCACCTGGGAACTACCATTGCTAAGCCCTCAAGCTGACTGCTATCACTGTAACTCTGAAGTCATGGGGGAAGAAACAGGTTCAGATGGTTTGAAACCTTATTGGACAAATTAAAAACCTGTTTATTAAGTAACGTTTCTAAATGTAATGCACATACTTTAATGAAAGAGGGTGATTATGTGGCTGCCCTTAGTTTGTTTGTAGAAACCGCCCAAGGTGGTCCTCGATCATTATTCAAACATAAACATGCCTTTGACATAGAGGTCAAAAACAAGAAAAATATGTTACATAAAAATGCAAGAGTAATTGCTCATTTAGATTTCTGCTCTAGACCATTAAGGGCAAAAAAGCTTAAATTGAGTTATAATAACTGGTTGAGAGGTCATCAAGCCTCGATGTTTCAGCAGGATGGGGAAAATATGTTGCGATCTATAGCCTCGAAGAATAGTGCCCAAATATGGTCTCTATCGAAGTTTTGGAACAATGGGCCTCATTACACAGTAGGCGGTAAGGGTTTACTGGTACCGGTATTTTACCAGTACCGGTAAATCCTTACTGCCTTACTACGAGGTCCCTTTGCGGGTTGGGGAATTTAACGCCTGCTTTTTTCAGGCATTAAAAACCAACCCGCAAAGGGACCAGTGGAGCTAATTACGGTGCCGCAATTTGCAGTACCGTAATTAGCGCCTTCCCCATTCCCATAGAGCCTTATGGGGCAAAAATGGGAATGGGGAAGGGCAATGGTGGAAGGGGGAATTACCGCCCTGGCAACCTTGGAATGGGGCAGTAATTCCCCTTTCTACCAAGGCGGTGCCGGTATTTTACCGGCATGAACCATGGCGCTGATAGCGCCATGGTTCTCCGCCTACCGTGTAATGAGGCCCAATGACATTTAGTTAGCTTTGCAGGCTAATTCGATACAGGAGCAAGTATGGGTTCTCTAATTCACTAAATTATATGCCTCTTTGACTTTGATAGATCATCTGGGGACATTAGATTGGGCTATAAATCATTCTCTAGATTTTGTCCAGGATGACATTATAATTAAAATACAAATGTTAGGTATATCTAGAGCCCCATGTCCGGATGGTCTCCCACATTTTATGTTAAAAACCCATTCAGAAGATTGGTCGAAGATTTTGACCATCTTCAAACAGGTTCTCAAGTCCCAAAAAATACTGCGATCCTGGAAAGAATCTGTGATCATACCGATATTCAAGAAGGGAAACAGAGAAGCCCTGCAGTATAGCCCTTCTTGATGTGCCGGGTAAAATCTTTGAGAGCTTGTTACTCTAGACCTAATTCTTTGGGTAAAGTAGATGTCAGATTTTGATAGGTATCAATCAGGTTTTTTTTTTCTGGCATAAACCTGTTATCATTATCCCTGGTGAAAAAGGGTGATACAGACAGGTCAGCCAGTCGGATCAGCCAGTCTATATGGCTTTTAATGATTTTAAGCTTGCGTTCGACTCAGTACCAAGAGACATGTTATTTCAGAAAATGAACTCTGGGGAATGCCCAGCATACATTCAATCATACATTTTTCAGTTCTACTCAGGTACATCTATACAAGTAAGGTTAAACCAACAAGGTCTCTTATCAAAAGCAATTCCAACAGAGAGAGGACAAAAGCAGGGGAACATTCTTGCCCCTGCTCTTTTTAACCTGTTTATAACTGACATTGGAGCACAATTGTAATAGGTTAATTCATATCCCCTGAAATTAGGGAAGTCCCCTATATCAAGGCTCCTATATCAGGACGACCTTGTCCTTTTAGACAAGACACCCGTAGGCCTCCAGAGATTATTATTGGCTCTGGAACAATATGCTAACATAAATCAATTAATCATTAGTGTGGACAGGTTGAATATAGTTATCTTACCACAGAAGAAGTCCTCCAAGAGTACCGCACTAAATTTGTTTCTTTATAAAAAAAAACATTAATGGTACTTAAAGAATATAGATACGTGGGAATGAACAGTAAAATTAATAATCAAGAAGCCCCATATAGAGCAGAAATTAGGCAGAAAACTGAGATAGCGGCCGTCCACGCCCAGATCATTCTTCCTGTAATTATGTGTTATAAACAAAACATGATACCTACACTAATTTATTGGGCCGAGACTAAATGGTTAAATGTATGGTGGACCGGAATAGATTGGAGGGCTTGTACTGGAAGAATGTTTTGCACCTTCGAACAAGCCTACCGATCCAAATTATTCGATTCAAACTAGGATTATTACCCTTAAAGATCATGAGCAAATTGGTGGGCCCTGACAATGTTTAGGAAATGTATTCTAAATAAGCATACCATGAATTCAATAATTCTGATAACTGCTCACTTGCTGGAAGACCAGTTTGACCACTCCTTGCAGACCATGAAGCAAGTTTGTTTGGATACAGTGGGTGCAGCAAACATTACTTTAGACCTACTTGTAGCAAACCCAGAGCGGGCAAAGAACAAATTGTGGTTTTTATGACGGGAGGTTAACATGGGAGGAATGTACTGTGTATAAGATATTTAAAAATGGCCATTTCAAAATGAAATAATTGAACCAAATTCCTTTGTATCTATCAAAATGTCCATGTCCAAAATACAGAGCATTGTTCTCAATATTTCGATTTTCTTTACGGCCAACAAGAGAGATTCTGGGCACAAGGTTAAAATGGCCTATGGATCAGAGGTTGTGCCAAATTTGAAAAAATCCAAGGGTGGCGATGCTGAGACATAATGCTGCCTCTTGCCCTGAGCTGCTAACACAAAGGAAATTGTTTTTACCACATTGTTTTAGGGATTATAGATTTTTAACAGAGAATACATTACGGGTGATGATTTTTACGGGACAGCACTCTTCTGTGATTTTAGTACTGATAAAGTTTGTATTATCATTAGAGATTTTATTAACTAAAGCAGTATGAGGGAAAGGTTGTTTATCACTGTCTTTCTAATTTGTATTGAGGAAAATGGAAAAGATGTATGTGCTGTATTAAGTTTCTGATTCATTTACCATTGTAATTATATATGCAAATTGTATGTAAATAATTCCTTTGTTTTGAATGTATTGAATGGTTGAACTAATTTTCAGCCGTAACAATAAAAATAAATAAAACATTTAATCAAGAAAATTAAATGTTACAGTTTGTTTTACACATGAGGCTTTTTATCTGTTGCATTTTCTTTATATGTGAAAAACGTGCATTTGAATTATGGCATTGTGTCATCACAGTCCAACTTCACATCATACTATACATTTGAATGGTTCAGGCCAGGCAGTGTCACTGGTAAACAGTTAATTTCCTTCCAGACTGCAGAATGCCCACATTTTCTCCATGGCATCTTTCATTTGGGAAAATTTCACGTTGGCGCATGCAGGGCACATTTAATTTTATTTCTCTGGAAACAGCATATTGATGTGGCAGTTGAGAATTTAATGCCGCCCTTTCAGTTTGGCAGTCATCTCTGTGTTTTCAATGCTCTGCATTTTTAGGCCCAACATAGCCAAATTCAGTTTCCTTGTTGACTGGGGCTGAATCTGAACCCCACAGTCCCCACGTCTCTTTGTTATGATGTCACTCCTGGGAAAGAGCAGGGAAGAGTAGGGTTCTTCTCACAATTCAAGTTCACTCTTTTCTTCCTCTGGGAGTGGGCGATCTGGTCTTCACCTCCTGATTTTGCGTTCCATTGGTACGGAAAGAACCCCTGCCCTTTTTTGTTTAACTTGGTTCCTCTCCAGGGTCCCTGGTGTCCTCCCTGGACTCCACTTCTTCCGGTCGCCAGGCTGGAATGGAAGGAAGTTAACGATTCTAAAGAGAGGAGTAGAAAGAATTGTTACATATTTTTGTTGATACCTTCATTCACTGGATAACATTACAGAAACTGATTGTATTTCAATGCAATAATTCACTTTTTCATTTTCCATCAAACATTTTAGATGCATATTCAAATTAATTACTCACCTGTTATATTTATTTTAGTCTCCATCCAGGGTTTTGATCTTACCTTCATTACGCAGATTGTTCCTTGGCTTTGACTTCAGTGGGATCCACAGTCACTATTAAAGTTAGTCTGGGCTGACAGCTTTTTAAATGATTGATATGGACCCATTTCTCTTCCGTCTGTTCTCCTTTTGGGATGCAGATCTTATAGGCAACAAGTGATATTTTGTCCGCAATTTAAAAACTACCATGCCATGATGGAAGAAATTGCTGTTCCTTTGGTGGCTTCTATGGAAATTGTACAGGTAAACCTTGTCACCTACCTCATTCTCCTTTTTCGTGGTCTTCAAATCTTAGTATGTCTTTCCTGCAGCCAACTTCTCCAAGTTGTGCTGGGCATAAGCAAAAACATGCTGGAGGTGCTTCCTTAGATTCTCGATGTACTCATGAGTAGTGGACGCATTGATCAGCCTCTGCTCCTGATTTCTATAGAGCAGGTGTTGAGGTGATACCATTTTTTATCTATTCGTAAGCTCAAATGGAGATATTTTAGTTGCAGAAGATGGTGTTGACCTAAAGCCATCAGGACAAGCAGTACTTGAAAGTCCCAACTGGGTCTAGAATCAGCCACAAACTTCTTCAGTATGCTTACAATTGTTTTATTGTATCTCTCAACCCCTCCGCTAGATGCCCAATGATAGGCGATGTGGAGTTTTCTTTTGACCCCTAGAATCTCCCACATCTTGACCATCACCTTACTAGAACATGAATACCTCTGTCTGATTCAATCTTTTGCCAGATGCCGAAACCAGAATAGATGTGGTTGATCATTAGCACAGCAGATGTCTCCACCTTACAATTTGGGGATGGAAGACATTCTACTCACTTTGTCAACAAGCATGTTAGAGTCAACATGTACTTGTTTCCTCTAAAGGAGCAAATCACTGACCCAATAAAATCGGCTTGCATATCTGACTAAGGCAGTGTCATTCCCCTTTTTGTAGGGAAGATCTGTGTGTGGGGGAATTTGGCTGACATTGTGCACAGACGAGGCACCACTTTAGATATATATTGTGATGCTGGCACATGTGTGGCCAATAGGCAACCCACCAGAAGATTTCCACTAACGTGTGAAAATCCTTATGACCGGTAGTGGTTGCGTCATGCCCATGGTTCAACATCATGCATCAGAATGAGGTAGGTATCACTCACTGGTCATGTCCAGATAGGGATCTCCTTACCAACAAACCATCTTGAATTGGAAACATGTTGGAAAATGTCATCAACACCCAGAGATCCTCTTTACCATTATAATCCGATTTGATAGAGGAAAACTCATGGGGTCTCCAATGTGTTGATGGAATGTTCCAATAATTGGGTCCTCGTTTTGTGCATTGATCAACTCTGCATTCGGGGTGTCTTTTCTTCACTGAGAAGTTGAGGGTACACTGTTGGAACAAGTTTGAAAACTGATGACAGCTGTGAATTGGATTTCACCCAGCAGGGATTCCGTATCTATGAAATCCCCCTGTAAAGCCCCAGTTCTAGCCAACTGGTCACCCAGTTCAAGTCTAGTCTTATCCAACAACCTCAATTTTGGAATGACCTCTCATTGTTTTCCAATAAATGGTCATCCCATTAGAAGTCACCTGATCATCAATCGATTGGATATGTTTTCCATGTTTTAATGGTTTGTTGTTAGCACAGAGCATGCGTCTATGCTTCCAGTTTATCAGGTGTTCCATGAACCCATTTCTGACATAGTCATAATCAGTAACTATCACCATTCTTTGAGTTGGAGGTGTACCGCAGTGAGGATGGCTTGATGAATGGCCATCAACTCTGCCACCTGACTATTTTGGGGCCCTAGTTTGTAACAGACGGTGGGCTCTGGGGTATCATTCACCCAGGCATTCCCAATGCCAGCCACTAGCTTTTTTGCCCCATTATTGCAAACATGCTAGAAGCACCCATCCACATAAACTGTGGGTATCCCTTGACAAGTGTTTTCTGCATAGACCTTGTCTAGGGAAGTTAGGTACACCTCCATATTGTCTTTGTTAATTACACTTTCATCCTCGAGACAGTTTTCTTAAGAACACTCATGCAAGTCAGCCAATCCTTGTGCTAGAGGACGCTTTGTGTTTTGGCCATATCTGACCTCCACAAGAAAGCCTTACATGGACAGAATCTAGGAAGTAATTCTGGAATTACTTACATTCCCCACCTAGATTCTGTCACTTTGTAAGTACTTCAAGAGTTGTTGATAAGTCTCTACGATGATGTGATCCCCTGGATAAACAGTTGGTAGTTATTCAATGCCCATACGGTTGCCTGGGGTGCATTTTCACAGTCATTGAATTTTTCCTCAACTGAGGACAGAGTTTTACTTGTGTAGGAGATAACCTTGTTGACTTTGTTGTGCTTTTGGTACAATACTGCTGTTAGGCAGGTATCTGAAAACCCTATCTCCAAGAAGAACTCTCTGTTCTTAATGGGGTAAGTGAAGAAAGGAGCTTGAGAAAGGCTTCTTTGCAGTTGTTTAACTGCCTCTGATTGCTCCGGACCCCATCCCCACTTGACTCGGGCCTTTAATAAATGTACCAAGGGTTGAGTGACATCTGCATAGTCTTGAATTAACTTTTCACTATAATTAGTGAGTCCAAGAAGGCGTCTCAATTCTCACAGAGTAGTAGGGTCTTCTAATTTTATATATGGCTTCCACTTTCTTTGCCTAGGGAGTGCGGCCCACCGGGGTGAATTTATGCCCTAGGAAGTTCACTCTGGTCTTACACCACTGTGCCTTCTGAAAGAACAGTTTTGTTCCAGCTTTCTGCAACCAGACCAAAACATTGCACATTTCTGCCATAAGTTCTTCCACAGTTGAGCTCTCAATACGTCATCTACAAAGGCCAGGTTTACCCTTTTGCCGATTTTGGGCATGGCCTAATGCAGGAAGATATTGAACTCATTTCTGGAGTTTATATATCTGAAGGTCGTTCAAGTCCACATAGATTGCTACCCCCCAAAAATAAAGGCATGCTTGTATTGGTCTTCACTACTCAGGGGTACCATCCAGTAGCCGTTGGTCAAATCAATCACTGTGTACACTTTTGACCTTTGGATCTGTGCCAGACCTAGATCGATGTAGGGAAGTGGCCATAGAGACATGTGGACCCGTTTGTTTAACTCCCTCAGGTCTACACTTAGGGCCTCATTACGACCCAGGCGGTAAGTTACCGCCTGGGCCGTGACTTAACCACCATGGTGTAAACTACGTTTACACCATGGTGGTTGGCGGACTTACCGCCCCATTCCGACCTTGGCGGGGCGGTAAGTCCCCAATCCCCATTTACCCTTCCCCATTCCCATTTTTGCCCCATAGGGCATAATGGGAGTGGGGAAGGCGTTAATTACGCCACCGTAAATTACGGTGGCGTAATTAACTCCATGGTCCCTTAGCGCCATGGACTTTAACACCCGCTAAAATCGGGTGTTAAAACCTCCATGGCGCTAGGGGAACTCGGAATTGGCGGTAAGGGGTCGGCGCAGCTAACGCTGGCGTTAACCCCTTACCGCCAGGGTCGTAATGAGGCCCTTAGTCTCCATTGCCCATTTGATTTTAGTATCCCCAGGATCAGGTCGTTAAAGGTACTGTGGATCAGATGATTTATCCCACAGGATTCCAAGTTCTTGATAATATCAGTGAGTAACTCCATGGATGCCAGGGGCAACAGGTATTGTTTAACGAATACTGGAGCCATCTCAGGGTCTGTCGGTAGGGTGGATGAATAGATAAATGTATGTCCATAGTCATGTGACTCCACTGACCAGATATCCTGAAAGTCCAGGAACACCTGTTTCAGTTCATGTCTGTGTTCCTCTGTCTCACAGGCATCAGCGAGGTTTATACATTCCACGACCATATGCCTGAAACCTGGAAAGACCTTAGGCTTGTCAATTTCAGCATTATCCTCTGGTTGGTTGGAGAGATCTCTTTCTGTGGTGTACACCTGGACTTGAGGTTCCATGGATTCCAAGTAGTTGTTGTTAACTCTAAATACTGCTGTGTCCTTCCTGATGTCACACATTACCTCTTCCACCCCATAAGGGTATGAAGAGTACACCAAGAAACTCCCCCCAAAATCTTTTTGGGAGGAATGCTGTCACTGACGTCAAAACAGTATTGAGGCATTGGTTCAATTATTTAATTACCTAAATCAACAGAATAATCCACTGCTATTCCAACAGAGGTGTCCGTGCCCAAAGTGGGTCACTCAGATCCAACAATATTGGAATGGTTGGATGTAAATATAAGTCTAGTAAGATGAGACTCCCACGGGTAGTCTGACATAGTTCGTTTGCATGCTAATTTATTCAATTTTCATTTTAGCTAATACCCAATTGAGTGGGCATAATTAGAACATGTTCATGTATGCCTAACCCAGGCGTAAATTTCTGGAGCACTATAGCAAGGGGATATGTACAATTGATAACCAATGATTCACCTAAATGGTGTAATTGGGCAGTACAGCCCATATCACAGTACAGAAAGCTGGTTAGCAACATTAGTGCATGTGCCTTTAAAATAATAATTTGGAGATTAGTTCCACTATAGTCAAGGCAAGACTGTGGTGTTGGCTCTGCTGTTGCACGTTGGTAGGGCATGCACCACTCATACTCACTGTTATGGGAGATGTGAGAGTATTTTACTCTCCTCTATAAGTTTTATCTCAAACAGGTTGAGGCTTTTCTCTTGTTAATTTTGTTGCTACTTACATGTGACTAGGATGATATTTTGTATCCTTTATAAGTATCCATGGCTATTGTTTATGACTTCATGTATGTACTGTTTGTATGTTTATTGCTTATTATATTGATATTGGATTGGTATATGTCAATATGTCAATTGCTATCCCACCCGTATTGCCCCTGGGTTGGCCTGCACTTTCCACATCTCATGAATGTTAAATGTTGGTTTCATTTATGTATGTATGATGTTGTATATTATTATTGATTATGTCACTTTGTGGATATTAGCCTGGAAGAAGACTGGTTGGTCGAAACACATGTCGGCTATGTTCATCTTAGTTAATTGAATACAAATCACTTTTGTAATTGCGCAGTGTGGTTGTGTCCCTTCTTATATCATAACTCTAGCAAGGGAAAGCAAGCATAAGGCTTGAGAGCACGAATGTAATGCAATTCTAATATATTCACAACGATTGATGTGCACATATTTAGGGATTTAAGAGGTCTAAACGGTGGCGCTAGAAGGGCCCAACAAAGCACACACAGATCTATATAAGACACATTAAAATGTGGTTATTTAATGCAAAATCAACAATGAAGTAAAAATAGAATGTAACAATCAACAACACAAATACATCAATTTCTCAATTGTACAAGTAAAGCACGCTGTTGCTGTCTTGTATCATAAATTGAACATTCATGAGCAAACTACAAAACAAAAAACAATAAAAAAAAGTCACAGCATCAAGACATTGCAAATAAACAAATGAATTAGATGATGGAGACAACAATGATAGAAAAATACACTGGAGTGTAAAGTGTGATCGAATCAGAGACTGACACCTGTCTACTTAAATTTGACTATAACCAGTCTTTTTTTTAAAAGGTCTCTGTCAGAACCGATTGGGTGGATAACCATGAAGATTGTATGTCGTCGACTCAAGCACTTGATTTCGGCCCAGTAAAAGGGTCCACATTTCGGCAGAAAATGGGTCTAGCCATCCTCAGGAATAGAAAAAGAACAAGTTCATGCAGGAAACAGAAGTGTGTGAATCAATTCAAGTAATCTGTGGTTCCCAGCAACGACAGAGTACTGAAAAAGACCGATCCAGTGGAATAAGTGTGGGAGTAAGCACAAGAAGGCACAGGTACCATATTGCAATATTGGAAAGGCAAAAACAGTTGGCATTATATAAGGGAGTGGAGTACCTGCAACTGAGGTCTCAGTGGTTTAAGTTCAGTTTTGTGTGGGTGGTTTCAGTCTGTATTATAAATAGAATCCCACTGTTAAATCAGAGAAACAGCACTGTGTCTGGGAATATGCCAGAGAAACTCCTGTGGGGAGATCAAAGTGCAATGTACATAATAAGCACATAGTGCCTAAAAGTAAAGGAACTCATGTGGATTAAACAGTAGATGGAACAAAAGTATAAAGGTGGAAAGAATCCACATTTAAACCGACACGTAATGATGAAGAAAATCATGGGGAAACATGACTAAACAAGATTGCCTGTGAGTATGAGCCGGGAGGGTAATGCACAAAAACAAGCCAGAGGACAGTGCAACTGCTGTAGAACCACCATGTGAAAGTGTCTGTGTGGATCAGAGAAACACAAGAAAATGTGTGAAGGTCAGTGGGCCTCATTACAAGTTTGCTGGTACAGTAACAATGTTACCGGTAAGCTTGCCGGTACTGTTGTTACCCTACTGGCAAACTACGAGTTCTGCTCACGGGTGCCATTATGCCCGCCAGGTCTGACCTGGCAGGTAGACCGCCACCCGCGAGCAGAGCATGTTGGATGCACCGGCACCATTCACAAATGGTGCCGGTGCATCCGGCTTCCCCATTCCCATTTGAGCCCCGATAGGGCTCAAATGGGAATGGGGAAGAATATTTTTTGGCGCCCGTGAATGGGCAATTACCGGGTCCCCCGGGGTTATAATATCCCAGTAATTGCCCATTCTTGGGCACCGGAAAAGTTTCCACGTTTGGCGGCAAACTTTTCCGGTGCCCAAGAAAGGGCAATTACTGGGATATTATAACCCCGGGGTTATTTGCACGTTTGCACGTTTGGCGGCAGCCTGCCGGTTTTACCGGCAAGGCTACCGCCAAACTTGTAATAAATCCCAGTGTGTGTTTCTGGAGCAGTACGCATGTCTTAGGCAACACGTGCTACAATAGGTGGTGAAATCCCACATAAGCACATGTCCTGGCGACTCACCTCGAGATTGGGGGTTGCAGATTATGGGGCATACTGGCTGACATGGATTCCAATGTCCCGGAGACTCAAAAATCCAAATCACGTACTGATTTGAGGTGAATACCGGTGAAATCAAGCTACGGCAAATCTACCTCCCTGCTAGAGTTCTCTGTTCTTCTACCTCCAACTCTTTGCTGATCAGATGCTTCTCTGAGCACAGAGTGGGGGGTAGATATCTCTCCTCTGCAGGAGCCTCCCTCTGGAATGGTCTACCTGCCTCTCTCAGGTTTGAGCTGGACCTCCTTAAATTCCGGAAGCTTCTCAAGACCCTCCTTTTCTTTTCTTCCCTCCCTCTAAACCTCCCCCTGCTAACACCTCCATCTGCCGCAGTTACTGGTTGCTTGGTTACCTATGACTTCTACAGGGAACCCGGGAAGTTCCTATCATTGCCCTCTCAACCTCCCGTTAGCACTTGCCTGGCCCCTGTTAGCCATCTCCCCTCCCTCCTACACCCTTCCTTTCTTATGCACACTTTCCTCTTACCCATCACTTCCATTCCCACCATTGCACTTCGCATTTCACTCTTCCGGCACTCCTCCCCCCCTCACACTTCTTGTTACTACACTTGCATGATCCAAATGTCACAAGCCCTAGTAGGACTGCTATTGTTATCTTTCTACTTTATTCCCCTCCCGTTTCTGCCTTGTGGAGCCTTGAAACACTTTTTTTTGTATAGGCACCTTACAAATGTTCAATAAATTAAAAAAATAAAGAAATTGGAAGAGCGATGTGCGTGAAGCTGGAAAAAACTATAAACAAAGGGTAGTCTGCATAAGCGTTCTAAGCGGAACATGCCAGTGGCCATGTTGGAAAGGGGTACGACCGTGGGGAACTGGTGGAAGGAAGGGAAAATCAGTGAAAGTAAGTGGATGTGAAATCACGGAAAGGCCACATAGGTGGTACAGAAATTATCACTGGGTATATGACTGATAAAGAGTAAAAGAAACAGGGGAGGAGATAGGAGTAAGAAAGAAATTGGAATCCTATAAAGTGGGGGGACCCAAGAAAGGTACTGGGCAGAGATGAAAAGGTGTAGCTTATGTTTGAAGTAGAATGGGCCAATTAATGATCTCATTAAGACCAGAGTTATGTGTATCTAGTCTGAGGATCCAATTCTGTTCCAATTTGTGTAGCCTGCGCATAATGGAGACATTATTGATGTAAGCATGAATGGTTTCCAGTATAAACAACTGTAGATCATTTGCCCTTTCTCAAGAAAATGCTTAACGAGCAGGGCTTGAGTATGAGCTAGTCTGATCTTGGATCTATGCTCATTGATGTGGGTACAAGTGTTGCGTGTAGACATACCAATGTACCACTGGTCGCAGGGTAACTAATGACGTATGTACAGTATTTGGTATGACAAGAAGTAAAATGTTGTAGGGTCCATGAAATGTTTTTGTAAGTGACTTATGTGATTTTTTGGTAAAAGGACATGATATTCAGTGGCCACATGGATGATATCGAATAGGTAACGTGGTGGAGTTACCAAGGGGTCTGGCAAAGTTTGTCTCTCAGATTGCAGCCCCATTTGAGAGAAGAATAGCAATTGGGTACCAGTCAATTTGGAAATATCTAGTGATGTCCAGTACTTGTGAACCAGTTGTGGATGTATATATGAACCTTGATTTTGGAGGTAAGAGTTAAAGTTCATATCTGCGTCCTTACACTTGCGGTTCTGTCCTTGCTTAATTTTGAAGGGAATAGAAAACTGTTGCATCTGTCCCAGGATGGTGACCTCTTCTCCTTCCTGAACTTTAAACCACATAAGGGAGCAATTGAGCTGGCCTGAATGCTTTTTCTGTATTGTCAAAGCCCATGGGGTTGCCCCCAGTCATGACCATACTTTGATTATGGCGCACCATTAGGCTCTGTGATCCTGTCATAACAGGGGGACCACAATACTCTTTATCAGGACTTGGTAATTTACCCTATATATAAAAGACATATTCAGTTTACACTCAGCCTGAGTGATAAAAATACATCAGTTACAGTCCCTCGTTTTGAAAAATACCTGGAATAGGTCAAAACACGTGTCAATCAAAGGGCGCACTTGTCATGCTAATAAAGCCATTTTTAGTACATTCAATGTTTGCTTTCCTCAAATAAATGGAAAGTAGCCATACATTGATTGGGAAGGATCAGCGCCACTACCAAGGTACCCAACTGAACTAATTTTTACGATGTCAAGATTTTGGGTATACCTTACTGGTACCTGGGGCAGCGAGTGTCCTTAGGTTTGAACAGATGAGACACAACAATCCAATCTTCTCTCATGATTAGTGCAGAGTGGGCAAAATTACCCATAATCTGAACCTTTAACATACTTTGTTGTTAATTAGATGTGAGCTGTCAATGTGAATCAATTTAGAATGTCACTACCCATAAAAAAGTCAGAAGGGATATCTCTAATAACCCTACAATTGTGTTCGATAGTTTTATCACCAATGGAAACCTTTAGCATATACCTGCTAGGCAGGAATTGCTTGGCATTTGGTGTTTCCAGACCCGCTTCCCATGTATCAATTAATTTAAATGTGGGACTGGTCAGATCTTTTTGAAGTTTCCTGAATTATTCTTTGCTCACAACGCTTTTTCCATTATTCAGGAAAACTCTGGTGAGTACTGCATCCTGCCCCTCATTTATCTGAATGGGGAAAAACACACATTTGCCCTTTTCTGGATGTCGGCCAGACTTTGGACTGGATTTTTATTTTTCTCTTTGAAGGAATTTGGTGTTTCATCCAATTTTCGTGCTGGTATAACAATTCAGAGTGTTCCCTTCCAGTGTGGAATTCCACTTGCAGCAGGGAGGAAGGTTGATTTTTAAGAGTTGAGAAGAATTACCAGGACCAGTTTGTTCTCCTATTGAGCGATGGTGATTTCTAGGACTTGGTTGTTCTGGAATTTAAATTCCAGTTGATCGTCATGCCGCTCAATCAGATGGCAGGTGCCATTCATGCTCACATAGTCTGTACTTTTCTTGAGTTTGATGGGCCAGTTTGTCTGGGTCCAGAGGGCATAGTTCATGCAGTCAATCAGAGGTGACAACCGCTGAAGGAAATTGTTCCCCAGTAAACAAGGAGTGCCCTCTGGAGCCACGAATATCACTCTCTAGGTCCACAGTCCCTTTGACGGAAATCTCATTCCCATTGAAATTCTGGAGTTGTCCAGGAAGAGGAATGAGGGGAATCTGGTGGCTCTCCCCCCTTCATAAATTCAGTTGGTCAAAAGCCCTTTTGGACAGGAGAGGAGCTTGGGAATCAGTATCCACCAGAGCCAATAATTCACACTGACACCGTAGCATGACCGGGACATACAATCTGTCATCTTTTTACTGAAGAATACAAACAAAGCGTGAGTTATTTGCCAACTCTGCGGTCATTGTTTTAATACTGACTCTGTCACTGTGCAATCTTGAGTGATTTTCTGTGTCGGAGATTCGGAATCTGTATGATTTTAATGGCATTTTGAAATCATGTGCTTAGTAGGGAGATCCTCTTTTTCCCCAAATTCCTGGCTGTCCCCAGGAATTTGAAAACAGTTCTCTGAACCTGCTTATGGGGAGGATACCTCTATGGTCTGTGTATGATCTGGCTCGCATGGTTGAACTCAAGGAATTTTTTGATCTGGTTTGATCTTCATCATGGTCTCTTGGGACCGATTGTTCTTTGGAAGGGATCCCCCCATTCTTGAAAGAGAATCTTTTCTTACCTGAATCCTCTCTAGGGATCCTTCTCTTTCAAAGGTGATCATTCTATATTCCTTCTCCACAGAGTGGATCTTTCTTGGACATATTTTATTTACCCTCTGTTCTTTCGCTTCTAGCTTCGAGAGAGTAGAAGAGTCACTATCAGTCTGAGAAGTTTCCAGGGGTTCTGTTCTGGTAAGAAAGGAAGCTTCCCCAAAGGCATTTATCTCCCTTTGACCCGGGACCCCTGTTTAGGAGCCTGTTGCTTGCCAGGACTTCCCTTCAGTCAATCTCCCCTCGTGGGCATCAGACCCATGTGTTGGGGGGTTCTGGGAAGCCTGGTTATGTTGAGGGATGGAATGAGCCCTCAGCATGTGTCCCAGGTCATCTGTCAATTGTTGAACCTGTTACTTCTGTTGGTTAACTTTCTCTAGGTTTTAGAGAGGTCTCTGCTCATCCCTCTGCAGCTCCCTATAAGGGTAACTGTCCCTTCTAGCGAAATAGCTCACGTATTGGACATTTCCACCATCATTTTCAGTGTCCTGATTCCCCCTTCTCCTTGATTCAGGGATGGATTGTTCTGGAAGTGGGCTGGAAGTGGGGAGAAAGAGGGGTATTGTTTTGGAAGTTAGGATTTTGAGGGTATCTGTTTGAAGAATGTAGGTTGGGAGGTAGAGTGGTACTTATCCCCTATAAAACATTTAGAGAGAAGTTTCCCAGGGAAGTACTTACCTGGTTTGCCCCCCCCCTCACCCTTGTGCTGGGGAAGTGCACATATACCCAAGGATTGGTTCTTTACCCTTATATCAAGGATTTATATACGTGGCAGGATCAGAGGGAGGGGTCATTTTGATGATACCCTGCCTGGCTACCACTCGATTGGGCCTGGGCAGGGGGTCTCCTGCATTTCTCGCTCAACACTCTCTTGTTGATGTGTTTTTGGCTCAATTTTGAGGTTTTCATATTGGAGCTCTCAAATCTGGCTTTGCAGTACTTTATCTTCCAATTACATGACTGCTTGCTGAGCCTGTTTCAGGTCTCCATTCTGATCTAGCTTACTGGCCTCTTTATTTTGCAATCTCTCTTTGATTACTTGCAAATTAAAATATAACTGAGCTGTGAGTTGAGTCATTTTAATCTCCTCCTCATGCGCATTTTGAGTCATGCAAAACTCATCTAGAGCTTTATGTAAAATCCGATTATCCTGCCAAATATCAGTGCCTACTGATGTAATCATTGTATTATTCTAGCTTACCAGTATCCAGAGTAGTTCTCAGGCCATTCTCCTTGAATACATGACTTGACTTGGAGATGTTTCCTGGCATCTTCTATTTCAATGCTACTCATTTTAAAAATGGCCTTTTGCACCATTCCACGCTGTTGTACATATGCCAAATGTCATCACAGCCCTATACTGTACCCATGTTGTGTTGGTGGCCCCAGCAAGTCAGGAAGCGGTGTACCGCTACAGGAAGCACTACCACTCACTGAACTTGCAGGTGACCTGAAATCTCAAACTGTACATCACCCACGGTTGTGCCTGCTACCCTCGTTCCACTCACAACTCATGTCCCTATACAATAATACACTGCCTAGATACATGAAGAGGTCACAGAGGACAACAGACATGGAAAGTGGGTGAGTAAAAGTGGCCTCACACAATACGTGAATGTGCTGCAATGCATCAAACCACATTGAGGCGGGGTGCATGTGTACAACTGCAGAATGCATGCCGTGACATGTCAATGTAAAGTTGGACCTGCCCTCTTCCTGCACCAATGAAACGGTAAACTCCACAGAACATGTACATGTCTGACTTACCTATATGGATACTCATCTACAGTGAGGCCTACCAACACACACATGAATACAGATACCACAATGCAACATGTGAGATCCATAATCCCACACATCCCACACCAATGACCCTGCCAGTACCACAACCAAGTACCTAGGTACACTCAGCCTGCAATGTATAGCCGCTGCCCCAGAAACCTATAGAGGCCCGATATACTGGCACAAGACAGACATCATGTCATCTTGACATGACAACGATATACACTTGCTAATACATTTGCTGCAAGGGAACAGGGTGCATGTGGTGACACTACAATACACAAAGTGATAGATACAACATGCACATGCAGTGAATCAAACACATGCCATGCAATGAAGACCCATATGCATGCACATGATGCCCATGGTCCTGATGCTGTGAAAGGCTACACACACTCAATACACTGTGACTGATGGCTCTGCCTTTCTCCTTGCAGCTGACTCCGGATACCTTCAGGTGAATCCGGATACCTGCATCTGCCTTAGCTCATGATATCTGTACCGGATCCGCAGACACCACAGGAGTTGGCATACAATCATACTCACAGCAGGTCCTGTGTCTGTATAGAGTGTACCTTTGGCCTCCTGAAGGCCCGTTTCCGCTGCCTGGGCCATGTAGCAGGTGCGATAATGTATAGCCCAGACAAAGTGGGGGAAATCGTGCTGGTGTGTGCCATGCTGCCCAATATCTGCCTCCAGAAGAATGTCCCTTTACCCCTTGATGTGGACATGCTATTCTCAGAGGATGAGTAAATAGTGCCTGTGGCAGAGGTGTCTGTACGCATCTGCAGAGATGACATCAGAGCAGGACGAGTGGGGCGCCAGCAACTTTAATGTCCACATGGCACATGACATACACCACTGTGTACCCACACACATTAATGATTACACACAATGACAATGAGGAATGTCCTTGCATTGATTCAGTTAAACAATAGTTTAATGTTGCAGTGCACAAACTATCCCCCCTCCCACACCCCCACAACACCACCCAAAAACACTATCTCCCCTCCCCACCTCGCAACACTACCCCAACACACTATCCCCCTCCGCACCCCACAGTACCATCCCAACATACTATCACCCCTGCCCCCACTCCACAACACCACCCCAACACACTATCCCCCAGCCAACTGCAGGGAGGAACAACCAGGACAGTGTCACTTGCACTGCCTCTTCCCCCTCAGGGCTTCCCCAAGTGACTTCAGGCCCAGGTAGCACTTAGACCAGTGCCTTGGGTTGCTTGGCAGTGACCCCTCTGTAGGAGTAGCAGATCTCGAGGGTATGGACCCTGGCCCCCGGATATGTTACAGAGTCTATGCTATGTTCTGCTGCATGGACTCTGCATAGGCAGAGATGCCCTCTGTGAGCTCCCTCACGCTCTTGCCTTACAATGTCAGTGCAGCAGTTGTTGCAGCCACCTGTGCCCAGATGCGCTCCATGCTGCATACGATCCTGCATGTGGCCCCTGCATTCTGTTCCGTATGGCCGTGAGGTGGAGGGAGTGGGTGTTTGCAATAGACTCCATTTCAACTTGCTGCCTCTTCTTGGCATCCAGCCTCTAGAGGATGTTGAGGTTTGATGTTGGCTGGGAAATGGGTTGGGAGTTATGTAGCGAACCAGGACTGAAACAGGGAGACCCATATGAGGGGTTGTCCATTTCACCCTCTGGTGTCTGGGCCTGATGGCTGTGTAGCATGCTGTCAGGGCTGTGTGATTCCACAGCGCCATGTGGCTGTTGGGTTGTTTCCTCCAGACTGGCTTCATCACGCCTGCCAGCAGGTGGGTCACCAGTCACAGGTACTGTGGCCAGCTGTTTGGGTGCACTTGGAGTGGTGGTACTCCCTGAGGCACATGGGGTATGCACGTCGCATCTGGTCACCCTTCATGGTTGTAGTGGACGTCAACGCCCTGGAGTCACCAGTCACCGATGGACCTTCCCCCTCATCCTCCTCAGCCTCTTCCTGAGCTGCCTGAGAGCCTGTAGGGGACAAATGACATGCTGTCAGGCTTGTGCATTCACGTGCATTGGCATGCAAGGTACACATGCAATTAATCAGAGTGATACCCCACCCATGTGGCCAGATGGGCATGGATGTACATGACACATTGCATGTGCCCACAGCAGTTTGGGTATGCTCACAGCTGTGTGTGTGTGTGACCCATGGCGATGTGGCTTTTGGCTCTTGTGCAGATGAGGCAGGTTGTCCATGCAGGTGCAGCTGAATGGGTCAACCATGCATGCAAGAGGCCATGCAGAGTCATGCATACTGTGGCAGTCTCGCATGGTCATGTGCTGGCATCCACAACCAGCCCTTGGTTTAGCAGCACATGGGACAATTGTATGTGCTCACGTGCCCACAGCCCCTCCCCTGGCAAGGCACACCATGTGGGAGTGGACTTAGTTGCAAAGTCTAGGGCACTGCCAAGGCTCAATGGGACACTGCTGTGCAGTCAGCAGCGGTGCTCTGTTTGGTCTTGTGTTTGGCTTGCTGCACCCATGAAGGTGCAGGGTGTCGAACACTGCCATTGGGCTCATCTGACATACCAGCATGGGGCTGACCGACTGGGCCTGGCACATGTTGTTGTGATGGCTGCGCAGTGTCATTGACCTCACACAACACAGTTCTGCGACAGCAGAGGAGTGGGGTGCATTGCACTTGGACAGGCCTTTTGCCACACATTCACACTCCACACCAGCTCAGGGGTGCACTTGGTGGCCTCCCCCCAGCCCGCTTTGGAGGGGGCTGATGTGGCACCCTATCAGGTCACCCTGACTGCCTGGGCCAGCTGTTGGGCCTGGTGGCATGTGTCCCTGTCCATTGGTACATTTTATGGTAAGGGACACTTACATGGTTGGTCATATTCAATGTGCTTTGAGGATGACTCACATCCTGCCTCCTGGCTGCTGACACCCACCTCTGCTCTGCCAACTCTCTCTATCCCCTCCAAATCGAGGAGGCTGCAGGCCTTCTCCTTCCATGGTGTGAGGGCAAGGGGTTCTGTGGTTCTACTTCCTGTGGCCATGGTCTCTTGCTGGAAGAGTAGGCCCCGCACGCTCACCCTTAGGTTATTCTAGTGATTGCAGCAGTCTTCAGCATCCCGGGGTACCATACCGACCACTGCGACCTTCTGGCTTATTGCCTGCCAGACTGCGGTTTTATGCTGCCCAATATTTTCCTCTGCCTGCTCCCGTAAAACTCCTCACAGCGCCCCACCAGCTCATCAGTGAGGACTTGTAGCTCCCTCTCACTGAACTTGGGTTTACAGAGACAGTTTTCAGGCACCTTCCCTAGGGTCCTCTCCTGTGACATGATCCCAGTGGCTTCGGAGTTTGGATGGCTGCAGGAAGTGGGGGATTCAGGGTGTATTCTGTTTTGAAAGATGGCCAGCACCATGCTTCCCTTTCCGGCGATGACAATATTTTCTGCCGGCGCTGTCCAGCAGTAACAGTAATTGCGCCAGAGTTTGAGCAGTGTACCCTGTTTCAGTGCTGATTTCGCCAGACAAAGTGGTGTGTGAGTTTACGACACGTGATCTGGTGCAAATTGCGCTGCTGACACGGCAGTAACGCTAATTACACTCTGTGGAATTAACGCCGGAATAACGCCAGACTCCTGATGAGGCCTTTTGTCTTTTTTATGTGAATATAATGTAATTTTTCTTTTATACTAGCTGGTTAGGTCATGTTATATTATGTTGTGGTTTCATTATGATGCTTTGGTTTAAATGGCTAATTTTCAAGCATTTTTGAATAACCATACGACAGAATGTAGCAAACCCTGGAACACGTAAAAGAAAAGCAGAAGGTAGACCTGGAAATCTAATATGTTAACTAGATCATAGACTGCTGTTTTGGCCTAACATTCACATGATGCCCTCTATAAACAGTACACAGTAACTGCAGTCCATAAGCACCCAGCTAAGAGTATTCTTGCCTCAGAACCCAATATAACCAATACCTTCAAAGCCTTAGCAGGACTCAGGAACCTCCAAGAAGGTCGGAAGTGGACTTCTGCTCCCAAGGAAACCATGATCGAAAGCCCACCCTCAGTTAAATATGTCCATATTTCATTCCAACTTTCCCATAAATAGAACCTGGCAGTTTGTGGCCATTCAGATCTAGGAGGAGTAAGTAGAACGGCCTTTGCATGCTGTGTTTTCTTTGGTATGGTTTTCTACATACCCTTGTGCATGTTAAGAAATGGGGGGTAGGGGAGTAACTTTGTATACCTGGCAAATAGCTAGCAACATGAAATCTGTACCCACCAGCAGAAGCACCAATCACATGCACCATCCACGGGTGAGGAGACAGAAAACTATTTAGTATGTAAATATCGACAGTTAAGGAAGGGGACAACTACGCTGCTTGAATGGCATGCATGTTAATCACATGTGGCCTCATTACGACCCCGGCGGTAATCTGCCGACATTACCGCCATGGCGTAATGAGCGTTTACGCCGTGGGACGATGGCATAAAGAGCGCCACATTACGACCCACCGTGCACGAGCATTACGCCATGGCGGTAATGTAAATAACGCCATGGCGGAAAGGGCCCCTACCGGCATCGTAGGGCGAGCAAGGTGCACTTCCGCCACCGTAAGTAGGGGCCACCGTAAAAAGGGGCAATTAGCGGTCACCGTAAAAAGCAGAACCGGAAATAGCGTCATCGCGGCGGAACGGGAAACAGCACGTCGGCCATCTTTAAAAACACAATCCATTGCCATCCTTCCGAACAACACCAGATCCAACCCTGACACCTGTCCCAACCCATCACCCATCCATTCAACCACCCAAAAATGCCTAAAGTTGTTAAGAAGGCATGTGACCGCCAGCGCCAGGAAAGATTTACCCGGGAGGAACTCTGCATGCTTGCGGAGACCCTGCAAGACAATGCAGCTGTTGTTTTCTCGCCGGAAATGACCAGGCCGGCGATAGCAAAAAAGAAGGCCATATGGGCCCTGGTGGCCGAGCGCGTCAGCGCGGTGGGGACCGTACCCCGCACCCCACAGCAGTGCAGGAAGCGTTGGGATGACCTTCACATACGGGTCAGAGCCGTCATCTCTGCGAACCGCAACCTTGCCCTGGGTACCGGTGGAGGTTCGGAATCCCCACTGAAACTCCAACCGTGGGAGGAAATATGTGCCACCACGATTGGCATGGAAGGCATTGAAGGCGTCGGAGGGATGGAAAGGGGTGTTCCGACATCAGGCGATGAAGGTAGGTGCCTCAAACAAGACATGCCACAGTCACTGCAGTCCATTCATGTGTAGCACAATGTTGCCCTAGTGTGTAAATGCAACACATTAGCTGGACACTGCCCACAGCCACATGCGAGCTCCACCCTGTATACACTGCTGGCACCCATATACCTCCATCCACATTCCACACAAAAAGGAGACAACCTGCTTGGCCCTGCCTGAAATCTGCCTCATCTACTGACCAGAATCATGTCAATCATTGTCATTCCAAAGTCCGCAGACCCATCAATAACGCCCTCCCTCCTTTGCTCCACCACAGGCACAGAATCACACCCCGAGGACCAGGACACCCCTGCGACGAAAAGAGCCAAGAAGGCCAAGAATACCATCCCCGCACCCTCAACCTCAGCTGCAGTGAGGCAGACCCCACAACAAGCAGAATCCACTGCAAGCAAACCGGACGGCCCACCGGCAAGCACCCCAGTAGGCAGCAGGCCAGCAGCAGCAGCACCACCTGTACCAACATTGCCTGCCACAGAAGGCACCGGGTCTGCGGACAGCAGCAACATGGGTGAAACAGCTGCAATTGCTGCATGTTCAGACTCTGACATTGAGGAGCACGACGTCAGAAGCCCCACTGACTTTCTACATTCCCCCTGTTTGTCAAATGCCAGACCCCATGAGGATCACACACAGGGGCACACAGAGGAAGAGGAGTGGCCTTCTACCCCATGCCCAGTTCTTAGTCCACAGGAGGGGAGCAGCCCCTGCATCACACCACCAGCACTGGGCATGGCCCAGCAGGGGCAGCAGTCCCTCGAGGACATCATACAACGGCAGCAACATCTGTCCACGCTGCTGACTGAGCATGCTGCGGAATGTGTGGGGGCTAGGGCAACCATTGAACAGGCCACAGAGACCCTAAGGGCCGAAATTGCGCAGAGCACTGCCACCCTGAGGGATGCTATGCAGGCCATGTCAAGGGACATTTGTGGCGAACTTGCCGGGTTGCGTCGTGTGCTCACTGAGCTCTCCCACACCCTACAGGACGTGCATGCACGGGAGCAGGCAGGGACATCCTCCGCTGCCAGTTCTGCACAGAGCAGCCCCGTCCGACGTTCAGGACGGAACCTGCGCTCCACAGGCAGGGGTGCCCCGGGGGCCGGGAGAGGGGGCTCGTAACAGCCTGTGGCCACTGTCACAGGCATCTGTAGACACTTACATGGGGTGTGTTGGGGTGTGCAGGGGGGAGGGGTTGAGGTGGGAGGGGGTGTGTTGGGGTGTGCAGGGGGAGAGGGGAGGTGGGAGGGGGTGTGTTGGGGTGTGCAGGGGGAAGGGGGGAGGTGGGACGGGGTGTGTTGGGGTGTGCAGGGGGGAGGGGGGAGGTGGGAGGGGGTGTGTTGGGGTGTGCAGGGGGGAGGGGGGAGGTGGGAGGGGGTGTTTCATGACAAATTATGATTGAAATACACTTTTTCCTTTTCCGAAATGAAATGTGTGGACATTTTCATTGCATATGTGTGCTTTATTGGTGTACAGTCCACAGTGTGCATGTGCCAGAGACACACAGTGCCCCAAGTGCAGTCTCCATGTGATACACACCAGCCGTGTGTGCTAGAAGCAGTGGTCGATGATATTTTGACGCATTTCACGCCCCTCCTGTGCATCGCCTCCTCCATGAGGTGCGGCCCCATCTGCACCCTCCTCATCCTCATCGTCAGGTGGTTGCAGTTCTGCGTCAGGGGGCAGGGGCACATTCCGTCTGACGCACATATTGTGTGGCATGACACATGCCATGACCATCTTTGCCACCTTTTCATGGCGGTACAGGAGTGCCCCACCAGACCTGCTGAGGCATCGGAACCGTGCCTTCAATAGGCCGAATGTCTGCTCTATGACCACACGGGTACGTGTATGTGCACGGTTGAAGTCCTCCTCGTGCTTGTTCTGCGGGTTCCGGACTGGTGTAAGGAGCCACCTCTTCTGGGGATAGCCTGCATCACCTGTATGTAGGCGAGAATGTATGTGCCAGTCATGACGTCTGATCAAGAACATGATGTGCCACCATGGCTTGCATCCAACTGTTACTTTGGCTCACTTCTACATGCACTCATTGATTCACACAATGCAACCCGTATATGCTCATGGCTCTCATGGCCTGTTTTGCATGCCATCACCCAATGTATGCAGAGGGGTGGAGTGCATTGTGAGTGCCCATCCACTGTGTCCGTTCATGCCGTTTGTTTAGTTGGCCTGGCACATGTCCTGTGATGGCAATGCGCACATCATTGCAACATTGCTGTGGGCCTCATCATGACCCCAGTGAGCAATGCTGATGTAGATAGGGACATTTTGGGGGCCCTGCTGTCTGTGTAATGGTGTGTTGATGTTTCTGTCCGTCATGTGCCTCCTTCGTGGGCAGTTATGGGGGACAGGCCTATCGGTTGATGGTGTTTGGTGATGTGCATGTAGGTGCATTTCATTGTTGACAATGTGGTCTGAATTGGTAGAATGCACTTGCAGATGGTTGTGTCATGGTTGGGACACAACCTCATTCACATGGTAGGGCTGCATACATTGGGTATTGGCTTTACTGGTGTTGGGTGGAGTTTGGGTTGCTTTAGGGTATCATCTGTCTCTGTTCTCTCTGCTACTCACAGCCAATTGGAGTATGCATCATTCCCCCCCCCTTTCAGCCAGGTGGAGTATGCATCATTCCCCCCCACCCTTTCAGCCAGGTGGAGTATGCATCATTCCCCCCCCCTTTCAGCCAGGTGAGGTATGCATTGGTATGTCATTCACCTACCCACTTCACATTTCCATGGTCATGACATTGGACTCACCGAGTAGCCAGGATCTTGGGCCTGCATGTCGCTCCATGTAGCGTGGTATTGTGGAGTTCCTCAGGATCATGGAATCATGGGTTGATCCGGGGAATCGGGCACAACAATGTGTGATGATCTTGTTGGAGTCACAGACCATTTGCACGTTGATTGAGTGGAACTGTTTCTGGTTGCGGTACGGTACCTCCATGGCATGTGGAACCACCAATTCCACATGGGTGCAGTCGATGGCACCAATGCAACCAGGTGTGCCGGCTAGTGCATGGAAACCCACTTTGGTGTTTGCAATCTCCTGGGCAGTCCGTGGTAATGAGATGTGGTCGTCTGTGTGCTTGAGGAGGGCATCGAGCACTTGGATGAGTGTTCGTGGAATAATGGTTGTGAAATGCCATGCAAGTGCCCCACTGTGTGCTGGTAGGTGCCTGTGGCCAGGAAGTGGAGTACAGACACTACCTTCAGTAGGGGTGGGATGGCGGTTGGAGTTTCTATCATGCTGACGATGTCGTTGTTTGTCATGTCTACGATGGCGGTGATGGTGTCCCGGTCCAAACGGTACCGGGTGTGGATCTGCTCAGCAGTGAGGTTGAATGGATTGGCTCTGATGCGTGGGATTGGGGGCTGCCTGCGTGGTGGCACTGGCTGTGCTGGTGGGGCTTGCTGGGCCTGCCTTGCCCTCCTTCTCCTCCTGCGTCTCCTCTGTGCTGCCTGTTGTTGTTGTTGCTGTTGTAGCACTTGCATTGCTATCAGGTCCTACAGCCCCAACATTGCTAGTCGTATTGGTATCATTGTGGAGTGTGACTGGGTGTGGGAAGGGGTGGTGTGTGCTCTTTTTGTACTTCCTGAGTCTGTATTGCCTTCACCTGTGCTGTTTCTGTGCACCTGTGGCAGCTGCATTCACTTTACATGGTATTTACGGTTGGTTCGCGATGGTGTAATTAGCACCATGGCGGTAAGGTACTTAACGGGCTGGGTGATGGCGTTAGGTGCATGTCCGCTTGGGTCAGCATTTGCGTACCTTTCCGCCATGGCGCTAAGTACGGTGTGGGAGGTCGCGTGTGCGCGCCCTTGCCGTAGTTAGCGGCAGCGTTAACTACGATGCCGCTAATGGCATCGTAGTTAACGGTCACGGGTCATAATCGGACCTAGCGGAAAACGATGGAGGTAACCATTTACCGCCATCATTTTTCACTTAGCGCCAGGGCCGTAATGAGGCCCATGGAGTCACAGCACAAACCGATAGCACACTCCCTGCTCTCTGTGTTCTGACTGCAGCGTCCTTCACAGGGATAGCAGATACCCATGGGATTATTGCAGATGCCAGGGCCTAAATGGTTTAGTTTGTTCATTGAGTGCTGTATAAAGAACTCACTTGAGGTAACACCAGATATCCTACTCTTTCTCCTGAATGTGGTGCCACCTGCCTAAAGAAATTACAAAAGGTACAATGGTTTTACAACCAATGGCTTCCTTAAGTAACATATGCATATGTTTTGTTTACTAACAAACCAAAGAAAGATGTGCAAAAGAGAAAATGTTCAACACTTAACACAAGAGTAAGGGACACAAGCAGGCTGTGAGGCTCCAAAGTAACTATTGACCCTCTGTGATTGATTGGATTCTGCTCTGCAGGTGTACAAAGATGAGTATGACCGAAAAACAAACTCAGCCCTCACACTTCTACACATCAAGAGCCAACCCAATAATAAAGCTGAACAGGTACAATTAAGAGATATACCTCCATTGCCGTTTGTGGTAACATGGGCCGTGGGGCAATGGAAGGCTATGCTATTAAGCGGGGTGTGAATGTGATTCAGTAGAAAACCAAATAGCAAAGCATAACAGTCCAAAATAAAGGGAATGTCCAATCAATGTTCTATAAAAATAGATATATTTAACTAAAACACACCATCTGCAAAATAACTAAATAGAAAAAACACTACAGCCAACTCCCCCCAATGAAAGAACAGAAAATATGCAACAGATTGAATGAACAGAAGAATATAGCACTCTGAGTATGAATACAGGGCAAATTATTAACCACAAAAAAGATATGTCTTTGGGTGAAGAAAGGTGCAAAGGTGATCTAACCAGTTTCTCATACCCAAATAGACCAAGGGCAGTTATTCCTCGACACAAATTAATTTCTGGTCTTTGGTGGATGGTCAGCATCGAACCCGGCTTTGAGCAGTGATGCTGGTGGTTCAAGCTCAGCTCATTCCCGGTGGATTGCATGGGACAAAGCAGGTTCAAATGTGGTAGCTCTGTTGTGGCTGAAAAGTGGCTTTTGGGTCGGGGCTCTTACCAGGATCTCTTCGAGGTCATGCCAAGTCAAGTGTGAGTAAGTGAGTGACTCTCCAGCAGTTTGAGTTGGGTCCCAGAGTCGAGTGGCTGATTTGTGCCTAGCAGGTGACGGGCTCAGCGAGAGCATATTACAGCAGTGAGTGGGCTCTATGTGCAAGCAATTGTTCGGAGGTTCAGTGGAGTGCCAGAAAGTAGCACCGGCTGGATCCCTTGGCATCAATGGCGTTGAACTTGCTTCAATAGGCATCTGACCAGTTTTGAGGCAATGGAACAGGGAGCCTTAGCAGATCTGTCCCTCCAGGTGGTGTGAGACCCAATTCAGAGACTTGGGGATAGGCTGAGTCCTCTCAGGGTCTGCACTCCCAGCCATGGGAGACTGTGGTGCAGAATGGCAGGTTCTGGTCCACAGCAAAAGCCACCCCCAATGTGCCCTGGACAGGGGAAATAGTTCTCCTCTTCCTTGGACTGCTCCTTCTTCACCTCAGTGCTTGAGGGCTGTGGAAAGTACAACTCCCCCAAAAGAGGTCCAGTGAATCCTTCTCAGGTTCCAGATTGAATCAAATAGATGTAAAATTCTACCAGTGATGGGAGTGGTGATCTTTTGGGGGCATCTAGCAAGGTCATTAGATTACGTTCCACAAAGTTCTCCATTGATCCATCAATGTTATCCTCTGGTGTACCTATTATATGCAGGTTGTTGTGTTGTGATCAAGACTCCAGGTCATCATTCTTCCTGCTTATGAATAGCACTTGTTTCGAGAGTGAGGTAACATCAGCTCTGAGGGCCAAGACCTCGTCCTCAGTAATACCCACTCCAGTTTCCAACTCTGTGATGCGTTCTCAATTAGGGATTGTATTGATCTAATATTGCTGCTTAGGTTGTCCATTTTGGTGTGTATTGCAGTGAATCCCTCATGCATTTACTCCATCATGTGATGGAGTTTGCTGGGTTCTTCTGGTTCAAGTGTGCCACACCCAGCGCCGTCTGCCCCCTCCACTTGGTTAGGTGTAACTTTGGCATACATGTTAATAGAGCTCTGCTTTTTACCCGCTTCCTTATTCATGTCGGTCTTGCTACACAGTTGCATAAGTGCACAGGTGCAATGGGGAAGAGCAGAGGGCTGTGGAGCACTGTCAGAGCTAATGTCCAGCAAGTACAATGGCAGCCTATGCAGATGCAGGAGTGATGGGCGAGACCAAGGAATGTTATGGGCACGAGGCTCAATTTCTAAGGCTCTTTATCAGGTGGGCCGCAAGGATGTAGGTGCATTGAGAGTGGGGGCAATACGTCCCAGCATGAGCTATAGTGGTGATAGAGAATGTTACACTGCAGTCCATTTGCTTACTGCAATGAGGGATCGTAGGATGTCAGAGTCAGTGCAGCACAAATAGAGCTTTTTAGTAGCAGTGTGGCAATGTGGTTCGCCACCTCAGGGATCAGCCAGCGTGTCCGGCCGGCACAAGGACACCTCTGCCAGCGGTTCACAGGCTTCAACGGCAGTAGTTTGGCAGCTCGCCCGAGGGGTGGGTCAATTTGGGTCAGTGAAGGAGCAGGGCAATCCAGGACTGACCACCAGAAGGGGGCAATGAGGTTTGTGTGACTTTTGCCATGGACATCCTGCAGGGTAGTGGCTAAGGGGGCAGGCAGTCCGATTTGACAAGCATCCAAAGGGGAAGGCATGGGCAGAGTAAGAGGGGGGGCCTTGCACCCCAGTATGGACTGTCACGTGGCAGGGAGCGTCCCACTGCAGCCCTGCCACCTATTGAAGTGAAGAGATGACGGTGGACACCAGTCGTGTGGTGCAGTCCCGAACTGAAAAAACAGAGGCAGTGGAGTTCACCACCACAGGGGACCGCCAGCGTTCCCGCCGGCTCTAGGGCAGGGTCCCTGGCTGCTTGCAGGGCCAGCTGCCACAGCCGCGTGGTGCGGTTCAGGGGTGAGAGTGAGCAGAGCTGGAGAAGTGGCAAGTTCTTGAGATCAGTGGAGTAACGTTGCTGAAAAAGTTGGGGGGACATGACATCTGAAGAAAAGGTGCCCCAGCCAAATGAATGGGGACAAAATGGTGTGCCATGAAAGTTGGGGGGGACAACCTGTACCCCCCTAAAATTATGCCCATTCTTGCGATCCACTTCAGGAAGAGGCTGCGAGGGCCAGGCGTATTCCAGCAGCAGTGGAGCAGAGAAGTGGAGGTCCAGGCCCAGCAGACGATGAGCGGGTAGCGTTCGTCTGCTCAAGCGGGGAATCGATGTATAGAGGCGGTGGGAAAGAGGCGGAACGCCGCGTTGGCGCACTCTCAGGGCAGAGAAGGCCTGGACGCAGCTCAGTAGGTTCAATTGGAGCAGGATTTCTCTAATATATAGTGTGGGTGTTCTGCAGGAAGGGTAGCCAGGAATTCTATGCTCTGAACTCCGATACCAAGGATTTAGTCGTGAGGAGATGCCGGGATACAGAGCTTCACACGTTGTCGGCCATCTTTAGGTGCGCGCAACAGTGCCCCCCAACCCCGGAGCTGACACATAATTTATATCAAATCGGATGTGGCTGTAATAATTATGTGAATACCATCCACCATTCCCTAACTCTGGTATGGCTTATAGTAAAAGATTATTCTGCTACCAGGGGGTAGACCCAGAATTATAGGGTTTTGGAACAGGGGTGCTGATACCTGGCTGTCACTGCAGCTGTCAAATGGGCACCTGTGACCTCTGAACCTTCTTTGTGCCATGGGTGGGGCAGGTGCTGCAAATCAGGGGGTTGATGCAGCAGGACGCAGGTACACACTATGCTTTTGGCATGGAACATACAAAGGGGGAATTTGAGTTGTGATTTCCCTTTCACCTTTTCCAAATGGCAATCTGTCCCATTGTTTTATTAAAGTAACGCTTTTAATCTCACAAGAGCTAACTTAGATGCGTTTTATTTTCCGAAGTTCTTACAAATAGGCATAATTTCGATCCCCTTAGTTGCACACAATTTACAGCAGCAGCACTGACTGAAGAGTAATGATGAGGGCACAAAATAGTTTAAAAGGCACTTTTTAAAAAGTACTATTTTCTATTGCACTAGGAATTTATATTTTGAATATGACATGCTCCCTCAACAATATAGCTTAGTTTGTACGATGTATACACAAGCAATTATATAAACGTCACTATAAAGTTTGGCATGAGTTGATCTCTCCTGCGACTGGTTGCTGGCATGTCAACCCTATTGACATGCCAGCATCTCTTGATCTCTCCAATGACTTGTTGTTGCTGGCATATCATAACCCAATTTTTTATCCTATTTTAATGGGACCATTTCCAAATGCAATAATATACAAGAACACACCATGTTTGGGTCTGACTAGAGAAAGCTTAAGCTCTCTGCTAGAGATCTTGCAATAGTTTGCTAAGTGCCATTGGTGTCAATCGACTTCTTCGTGATGCAGAAAGAGTGCATCGGGATAAACGCTTTGTTGAGTTTTTGCCATTCTGTAGAAACAACATAAGCCAACACTGCAGGTCTTTGGGAGATATTAAATGTTGCTTTTAATTGCCTTTTTTATTCTTCAGTTGTTTCCTTGCTGCATTGCACACAGTCTTTTTTCCAGTTTTGTGTGACACTGTAGTGTGAGTAATAAATATGATAATGAGGCCACCAATCCATTAGAATCCGGTGCTCTGTGTGGCAAAGAGTGTCTTTCATTGGTCTGTGCATCATAACTAAAGCTGCATTTTTACAGGCACCTGCTTCGAATTGCAGGAGGCACTTATTAACTTTATCTGTCAGCTCTGTGACAATGTTTCTATTTGGTCTGTCTTTTCCGCGTGTGCACAATCCTTTAAATGCATCTTGTAAAGATACATTTGAGTGAATGCATCATTGCATTATGTTACAAGGGAGTCATTCTAATGTGTGACATGTCCTTGTGTTTGACAACTAAGAGCTTCGGCATGTAACAATACTTTTTACTGAATGCATCTCTGCTTGTATTCATAGGAGAACCTTTTCACACACAGAAAAGAGTTTTAGAAACCGAGTGTAATTGGTTACATGGCGTTTTACAAAGCTGCTGAGGGTGTTGCTGGGGTAGTCACACCTGTGCATCTCTTTTGTTAAGGCAGGTAATGATATGTATTGCCAGTTTATTCTACCGAGCAAGCTTACTCAAAGTAGATCACATTGGTGTGTGTGTGTGTATGTGTGTATTTCAGATCGCTTTCACAACATTTCATAATGCAGGCTTATTCTCACACCACTGTCCCTCTATTTAACTCTTTGTAATCACTCCTGTGTGAAAATACAATATGATCTACAGGAAGAAATCGGAAATATCCAATCCACGCAGCAGTGCTTCTTGGGTATGCAAATGTGACCTGGAATAATTGTAGAGCATGCATGATAGGTGCTGATCAGAGAAACGAATTCATAAATTAGGCTGCAGAGCAAACAGGAACCAGCCATCTGGCTGGCCATTATGAAGGGGAAGCATTCAGACCTGTCTTCAATGTTAGATCTCCAATAACAAGCACTGATGAAGCCACTACGTATGGCTGTGTGAATGTAGAAGGTAAGCTTTTTGTCCTGTGAGCCTAAGGGCTTTACACACTCATCTTATCCTGTATGTTTGCGAAGCCAGACCTACTGGTGTTGCCAATGCTAATCAGTGGTAACCTTAAATCCTACTAAAAGGGTGTTTTCCCAGTGATGTCCTACTTTTTTGTTTTTGTGTGCTTGATGGTGTGTTCTCAGTGTGTATGAGTGTGTGCGTGTTTGCGTGTGTGTGTGTGCATGTGTGAGTATGAGTCTGTGATGAGGGTATGCATATTCTTTTAGAGAGTATTCTTTGTGAATATGAATATTCTGAGCATATGCTCTGCCTTACATACATTCCAAGCCTATTGCATGGGCCTATTGTGTATTGTGTGTGTATGCAGATTCACAAATATAGTTTCTGTATGTATTCATATTCCCATGCATATTGTAAGTAGGGACTGTGCTTTCTTATATTCCGAGCATATTCCATTCAAGTACGTGTTTTATCTATCTATCTATCTATCTATCTATCTATCTATCTATCTATCTATCTATCTATCTATCTTATCTATCTATCCTTGTGTCTATGTTTCCTTCCATGTATGTATCTGTGTTTATGGCTGCCTAGCATTATGCCTTTTTTCAAAGTCGAATATACACTACATTCGCTCTAGTTGTGAAGAGGGCATAAGCATATAAGTGCAAACAGAGCACAGTACCATCTATGTGCTGGGGTCCTTTTTGGGGAGGGTGTTCAGTGTCTTCACTGCAGGACAGTAGACAATTGAACATGTTGGGTAAGGCACAAACCTTGTGCATGCGCACTACAGTTTGCATCTAGTGTGCTACTGCGAGGAATAGTAGAGAGGTGGAGTTCGTTTTCTTTAAAGCCTATCGAGAAAAAGCGAAAAAGAAAATGTGCACAATGAGGCTCACCAGGATTCATGGAATGGGATTTCACCAAAGGGTACATTGTGTGTGGGCCATAAATGAGGTAGCACATACGAAACGGGTGCAGTGGGAGTTAAGGTTAAATTTGTAGTGGGATGGGCTTTGTATTAGGTAAACAGTTAATTTTGAGTGTCTGCAACTCAATGGTGGTATCCCAAATAATAATAGACTTAACATTGTGGTTGTTTTGGAGTGTTGGTAGTAACCTTAATAATTCGTTTTGAAATGTTTTGCAGATTTTCTGTTTTGTGGATGAATGTTTTATTACAATGTTTTTTTTTTAGAGTACTGGTTTTATGGATACACATGTGAGAAGAGACATATTTATATGGTATATTAAAACAAAAATATACAAGCATATGTACTATTGAGGGATGTGTTCTTTGGTTGGTCGTTCAATGCATTTATATGTCTTTGTGGCAGGTAGTATTAGGTTGGCCGGTGTATTGTTACTCATATTGGACAATGTACTTCTTTGTTTTATGCCTTATTTATGGGGGAGGAGGTTTATCTGTTTGTACATGGACTGGAATGGAGATAGTGCCATGACATTACTTCAAAGGATTTCCCTTTTGATGTATTTTAGGCAGCTGTTACATGTTATTGAAATAGCTGTCTGAACATGTGCAGACTAATACACTTTCTAAAACCTTCTTCACTCTTCACTGTACTAGGGTGAGAAATAAAAATAGCATGCCTCATAAATAAGGCAAGTTCGTTTAGCTCTGTGCTACTATAAGCCGTACAATCTCATCTCCCTTATGTAGGGTTTGAGGGGTTTAGCCTCTTTTTCCTATAGACAATGGGAGTCCAGTAAATGTATAGAACAACAGCTAATGTATATTATACATGATGTATCCACAGAAAAGTCAAATATGACGAAAAGCCAGAATCTGGACGTCGGGTCGCATTGCAGGGCTTATCATAAAGGCCTTGTCAGTCAAGCCGCTAACAAGATTAGGCTGACTAACAATCAAATAACCAAATATTGGAAAGGGATACTGAAGCCCCATTGTGTATAGGAAAAATAGTCTAACCCCATCACACTGTACATAAGGCAGGGGACTTGAGATAGTGTGGCTCATAGTAGCATAGAGCTAAAAGAATTGCCTTATTTATGAGGCATGCTATTGTTACGTATCACCCTAGTACACTCAAGAGTACAGAAGGTTTTTTTAAAGTGTATTAGCCTTGGAAGAAGTTCCACGGATTGATTCTGAAATCAGTGGACCGAAACATGTTCGGCACAATACAGGATGTACAAGATGACAGATCTCTAATAGGACCTGAAGAGTAAGTGTTTGCTTTGCAAACGATCTAGGTGTTTTTTAATTGGTAATATTGAGCATGGTGACACTTTGACACATTGCACTTTATATTGGTTCTATTCAATGTGTTTTAAATGTACTGATTTATATCATACCTTCATGGTGAATCGAAGGGTGATAATTGCTTTTATTGTTTGATTATTCCATTTTCAAATAAAAGTTTTCAACAGTTATGAAACTGAAAGAATATGAGTGTTGAACTCTACCTATGCTAGCAGTTCAGGTTGGGTTTGTGTTCCTAGAAGCATATATTGCCAGGGATAACTGTCCTGGTACTATATCAAAAACCTCGGGCATCTCCCTTAGTTGAATTACGTTTTAAGTACAGCTGCTGAGTCGTGAGATAATAGATTGGAATTTGACTTTTCTGGAATAAATAAATCACATTAAACATGTCAGCAGAGTTGTGGTGATCGTTACATCACAGAATTATTTGCAAATGTTTCTTTATTTGGTGACAGTGCTGATCCCAACAACACCATACACCATGAACCTCGCAAACTGGGATGAACTTACCCAAATGAAAAAGAGACTAATTAGAACAGAGTTGCATGGATAGATGTTATTAGAATATTTAAGAAATTGTATATTGCCTCAAGGCTTGAATGTACATAACAAGCCGAGATTATTCCTGGATACTAAAGAATTTAGACTACAATGGATTTATGTAGCAAATAAATGTGGACAAAACTGGTAATCCTGATTATAGACACATCAAAAGGGGTGTCAAACAAAATATTTATTGAATTAACCAAATTGAATAAAGAAATCAAGAAACTTGGTCCCCTTGAAGTGTTTAATATAAGGAAGTCATGGTGGCAACAGTAAAGACACAAGTGATCACAGTTCAAGGGTGTTTATTAAACTGTATGAATGGGTGAGAAAACCGCCTAATCTAAACATAAATCTAAGATATGCGCAAGCTACGATCATCAAACAATAATAAGGCAGTCCTAGTTGTGTCTTGTCAGATAAAAAAGGCCTATACTAAAAAACCTGTTGCCAATCCTTATCTCTAAGTTACACAAAAGTGTGGGATAATGTTCACCAGAAAAGAAAGAAGTGTTCACCAAATAATAGGTCAGGATGGTATGGCTTGGGGTCTCAGCACACTCCTGGGCCTCAACAGCACAAGGTTATAGTTCTTTTCAATGATACCAGGACCTTTGGGGCCAAGTCTCTTTTCTGCAAAGTCTCTTGCCTTAGAAGGCCTGATGGACCATAAACAACAAACAAAAAAAATCTTCAATGAATCTTCACGTTGGGCGATTACTCAGCCCCCTCAGCTGGGCTCCAATCATTTTCTCAATGTTATCATCCCTCAGTTTGGCTCAGACCAACCACTCACTGTGGACATCCCTCAGTCGGGTTCACATTTGCCAAATAACACAGTTCACTTGGGTTTTATCACAAGGTGATATTCACTTCCCTTAGCTTTACATTGGCTTTATCACAGTACAGGATTCACCTCCCTTAGCTTTCTTCTTGGTGTCCCTCAGTCGGGCTTCAATCCTTGTTCTCTCAGTGCTATCCTCCATCAGTCGGGTTCACCACGGCCTTTCACCCAAAAAGCAACATTGAAAAGTCTCAAAGTCTTTTTAAACAACTATTCACTGTGGACATCCTGCAGCCGGGTTCACACTTGTTGCCACAGTGTTCATGGGTAAATCTCTGTTTATCCCCAATTCACAGCATCCCTCACTCAGGTTCACAGTTGCCAATTTCACAGTTCACTCAGTTTTCATCAATGTGTCAAAGGCTTTCGAGTGGATGAGGGGTTTTGCTCGACCCTCGTATGACCACTTTGACACCTTCTGCCTGTCTACCCTAAGGCCTCTTGGTTCTCGTAGTTTCAACAAAACAGAGCAAAAGGCTTCAGTCAAAGTCCTTCGAATGAGCACCCAAGTGGCCAGACCACTCTGCCCCTGTACCTTTACTGGGGTTTCTTTTAAAGTTCAAATACACAAGTTCTTTGTTCAACAATGTTGTTGCCTGCAACCTTGGGTCCAGTACATTTCAGTTTACTATGAGTTCTCTCCGACTCACTGGCTGTGCTGAAACATTGGAGTTTCTCACCTCGGGAGTCAAGGACGGCACCACGGCGGCAAGCGCTCCTTCCTGCTTTGGCTATCAGTGTGGGAGGGTCCTGTGTGCCCTTGACACCTGTCACACCACACGCCAGCTGGGCTTCCCAGTCTCATGATTTCCCTTTTGAAGGCATTGCGGGTATGAGTTGAACAGGCCTTCCGAATTGTCCCTCCATGTCTCGCTGCCTTTCTCCTCCATTTAAACTGCAGGTCCAGAATAGCTGCTTCCTCGTGCGTTTGGCCTTGCTCAAAGTGTGCTCTTATGTTCTGCCTTTTATCCCTGTGGGAAAGGGAAAGGGCTGTGAGGTGTGTGTAGTTATTGTCAATTGCCTGACTCTGCCTGACCCTTGCGTTGGGACATGTCAGGTAAACAGTTCTAGTTTAAGTCTGTTGTCTTTCACAGTGCAAGACATTTTTTGTGTCAGAAAAGGGGGGGTGGGGCAGAGCTTATGAATATCCTACAGGGTCGGATGGGGAAGAGTTGTTATAAGGAAGGGGGTAGGCGTGTTGCTCCTGTTGGTGTCCACTTCCCCTCCCCCCGAGACCACCCCCCATCTAGGTGATCCTCCCGCACCAGTCCACCATCAGGAACTGGATCCAATAGCTATGGCCGTGTCCTGGTGACCTGAAAGACAGATCCCTGGGGACTAGCAGGTGAGACACCGACAGGTTTCTCACATTAAGAAACACCTGATGAAATCAAAACAGAAATGGCAGAGTTCAAGAATCAAAACAGAAATAGCAGAGTTCAAGGAATTTACAAAAAAAGAATGGATCAGAAGAATGAAAAAAGATCTTATTAATTTTAGTCATGAGAAGGCGTTCCATACTCTAAAAATGACTATAAAGACCAGGAAGGGGAACAATTCCAGCAAATACAGACAAAGAAACACATATGATTTGGAAATACCTCATCCAACTCTACTTAAGAGAGTTCAGGAGAGGAGAACAGATATCACGAACAAGATAACTGATGTAGAGGTAGGAACTACAGAGGAACATATAAAAACCAAAGACCAATGGAACGTAGAGGTAGAAGAGGACAAGATGGAAGATCTTTTTTAGACCAGGACCACAGAGTATGGGAAACGGAACCGAAGATAACAAGGAGTCACCAAACCTTATAGTGAATCTATCCAGCCACAACTTGGCTCTACCAAATCTATGATACTGAACAACGGATTAGGTTTTGACCAGGAATAAGCACCACAGTTCTAGAATAGAATTTAAACAATCTATGCAGAAAACAAATCTCTGACAATTTTTCCAAAATGAACCATATGAAAGTATACCGAACAAATATGGGTTGAAGAACCCATCTGAATTCACACCTCCCTTTCATAGTCATAGTGCAGATGCCACAGTGTTTGAATAAAGAGTCCTAGCAGACCTAGAAAAAATGGAAAAGGCAAATAAAAATCAATTTCATTACATCACAAAAAAGGAAAGAGAAGCTATTGCTAGTCTTGCCAAAAAGGAAGGAATCATCATACGGAGAGCCGATAAAGCAGGAGGGATAGTCCTGTTGGACAGAGAAGACTATATCAAAGAATGCAAAAGATACCTAGATGATTAAACCTGCTATTCTAAACTAGATACAGACCCTACAAATAGACTCCAAGGGACAATCAAAACCAAAGTAGAAAATCTTTGTATAGGGGATGGCTATGTAAACAAAAAGCCAGATTCCTCATTAACAAAATTACTAGAGTTCCACTATTCTATTCTCTGCCTAGAATGCCTAAAATACATAAAAGTCTAAACAAACCTCTGGGTAGACCCATCATGTCAGGTATGAACTCTTTCCTAGAACTCTTATCAAAGTTTGCAGATGTATACTTAAGACCTCTAGTTACACAAATGAAGTAATATGTCCAAGACACGACTGCTGTCATCAAATTGGTTGAAGGAATGGCATTTGACTCCACAAAGGACACCCATGTTGGTCTAAACGTATCTTTATACACGATGAAGCCCCTATGAAATGCAATACTAATGTTAGAAGAACTTCTCTACCTTAAACACATTCCTAATGGCACCTCCAATTCATTCATATTATGGTGTTTTGTAAGGACTCTGACAGAGAATTGCTTTATGTTTCTCAACACATTCTACAGACAAATCCATGGAACCGTGATGGGGGCTACAGTAGCACCCAGCCTCGCCAACCTCTATTCAGAGATGCTAGAAGAAATCAAGATCTATGCTGACCATAACCCACAAAAACAGAATGAACCTCTGGAAGAGATACATCAATAATCTTTAAAAATATGGGAAGGTAACAACGAAGCATATAATAACAGCTTCATTGAATGGTTGAATAAGCAAGACAGATGCCTACAAGTCACCATAAACTGTGCCAACTCCCAAATTAATTTTCCTAGACATGACTATTTTCACAGACATACAAAACAAAAAATTTGCAGTAAAACCATATCATTAATAAACAGAGAAAAATGTGCTGTTGAAATTCGACAGTTTCTATCAGAAACATACCTGGACAATCTTCCTTTTGGACAATTCCTCTGTTGAAGGAGAAACAGCTTGGTAAAAACAGATTATGAAATGGGAGCAAAGGCACTTAAGAACAAACTCAAAAAAGAGGCTATCCAAAATCCGTTGTAAAAAAAATCCTGCAAAAGACCCAGAAAAAATAACAGGGAAGCAATCCTGGAATACAACATTAAAAAAAAACAAGAATTCTGAGAAATTGGTATTTGTAAGCACATACTTAGATAGTTCAAACTAAATTACTAAATCTATCAAAAAGAATTGGAAAATCCTCCAAGAAGGAAATACGCCTCTAGGCCCTCCAGTTAGGACTTTCAAAAGGAGCAAACATTTAAAAGACCAAATAATGCAAAATGACATCCTCCCAAAGCAACAAAAACAAATAAGCCTATGAAAAATATGGGGGATGGAGAAGACAATTGAACATGTAGGAAATGTAAGTGTTGCACAACTACAGAGAAAGCCAAGGAAATTGATATATACTGAAGACCAGATGGCATCAAACAACATTGACGAACTGTAACACTGAAATTGTAGTATATGCTATCTGTTAATGAGAGAAAGTAGAGTCAAAGGCTACCCTAACCTGAGGCATGACAGGGTCATAGAATTGCAACAGAGCTAGGTGGTTACTAGCTCAGAAAAACAAATCACCTTGTTTTTCTGAGCTAGTAACCACCTAGCTCTGCTGCAATTCCGTGACCCTATGTCACGCCTCAGGTTAGGGTAGCTTTTGACTCTACTTTCTCTCATTATATTCCCTATCCTCAAGAGTCAGGCCCCCTTTCCCAAAAAGAGGGTTCCGACCTTTTGTTTTCACATATGCTATTTGGTGCCACTGTTTGTTCTACATTCAAAAAACAATAAGGAAAGTCAAGAAAAGGATAAGCGAACATAAGAGCTGCATCCAGAGAAAGTGAGAGAGGCACCAATTGTGGAATATTTCATAACACAAAGCCACAACTGTGAAGAAATAAAATGGACAGTGTCATATACAAAGTAACTAAAGGCAAAGACAGTAATGCAGATACGGATCGACTTTTTAAAATGGAGCAAAGCTTATCTTTATGACAAAGAGTGATCAAGTTGCTCTGCTTTTAATGTCATAAAGTAAAAGCATAAGAATTTAGTAGTACATGTAGAGATAGCAACAGCATGTACTAACACAGTTGGTTCACGTTAATTGCTAATTTACATGAAGGAGCACATATCCGCTCCAAGTTGGTGCCCGTCATCACCAGCACAAGCCTGTCCACGAGCACACCTCAAGCGACCGCGTTACCCGGGGCAACTCACATATACAATCGAAAAAGCCTGCATGGATGCTGTCTCAGAAACATGGCATGAAAGACCAGAAGAATGCTCACAACTGGTAGGTGATATTATAATTCGACTATGAGATTATCCACTGCAGGATACTTTATACAGATGGTGAAGCAGTATAAACTGAGTGGTGGCGATGATTTTGTATTATAGAAAACCACAGCCAAGTGTTCCAGAGAGACAGAGCATAGCCAGAGAGAGAGCATAGCTCACCGAAGGCTACGATTTGCATAAGTAAGTGAACGCCACATTGTATGGAACTATTCAGACAGTGGCCCTCATTACGACCCTGGCGGAAAGTAACTGACCTGACCGCCATAGCGTAAATAGCGTTTCCGCCATTGCACGACGGAGTAAAGTGCGGCTAATTCTGACCCATCGGGCACGAGCACTACGCCATGGCGGAAGTGCAAAGTCCGCGATGGCGGAAATGTCCCCAAAACGCCCCTCACCGTCGTACGGCGCCCTAGGTGCAATTCCGCCACCCATCATAGCGGTCACCGTAATGAGCGGTAATCGCAAAATACGGTGACCGTAAATATACGGAAACGGAAGCAAAAACATGGAGCCGGAACGGGAAACAGCACGCCGTACACCTATAAAATCAGAATCCCAACACAACCATTAAAAATCCTACCCTGAGACACATCCCAACCCGTTAGCCACCCTAGTGAAAACAATCAAAATGGGAAAAGTTGCGAAAAAAGCGTGCGACCGCAAGCGGCAGGTCCACTTCTCCCATGAGGAACTCACCGTGCTCACAGAGACCCTCCAGGAGAATGCTGCCGTCGTCTTCTCGACGCAAATGACCAGGACGGCACTTGCGAACAAGAAGGCCATATGGGCCCTGGTGGCACAGCGGGTAAGTGCGGTAACCGCACCCCGCAACCCACAGCAATGCAGAAAGCGATGGGACGACTTGCAGATACGCGTACGGAGCATACTATCTGCCAACCGTAACATTGCCACAGCTACCGGGGGAGGATCGGAATCACCCATCAAGTTGACCCCCTGGGAAGAAATATGTGCCTCCACCATTGTAATGGAGAGTATAGAGGGAGTCGGAGGGATGGAGAAAGGAGTGCAGACATCCGAAGAATCAGGTAGGTGGGCCAAATAAAACAATGCTAAATCCACAATGTCCAATCATGTGAAGTACCATGTGTCCACATAGTGCAACAGAAACACATGTCCAGGAGAACGGCCACATACATTGGCCTGATAGCGCACTTTAAAACTCACATTAAATACATAAATAATTAAAAATCCTAAAAACACCCTCTACCCGTGCAGCATGCACACCCTAACTGCAGGCTGCAAAACAACTGCATCCTCAATCCACACAAAAATGAAACCACCTCCAAGGCCCTGACCCAAATCACCCTCAGGTACCACCCCAATGCATGTGATACATTGCCATTCCAATTTCCACAGACCCATAAATAACGCTTGCCCTCCTTTACTCCACCACAGGGTCCGATTCAAACGACGAGCTCCAGGACACCCCTACCAGCACACCTGCAAAGAGGGCCAAGACCAACGGCCAAAGACCCTCCACCTCAGCTGCACGGATCAAGACACGGCAGCAGCACAAATCAAGTGGCAGCACACAGGAGGGGACTTCAACAGGCACCCCAGCAGCCAGCATGCCCACAACAGCAGCACCACAGGTCCCCCCAATGGATGCCACAGAAGGCACTGCTTCTGGTGGCAGCAGCACCATAGGTGACACTGCATTAATGGCAGCATGCTCCGACACAGAAAACGGTGCTGTCGATGTAGGATCCATCCATGACCTGTCTCAATCCCCCTGTTTGTTTCATCCCGTACACCATGAGGATACCACGCAGGGGCACCCACAAGACGACGACTGGCCATCCCCCACAAGCCCTGTGGCAAGGCAACATGAGGTGATCAGACCCTCTGTGACACCACCGCAAATGGCCATGGCCCAGCAGAGGCAACAGTCCCTCGACCAGGTGATCGTGCAACAGCAGCAACTGGCCACGCTCCTCAAGGAGCATGCTGATGAATGTGGGGGTACTAAGGCAGCCATAGAAACATCAACTGAGACACTTAGGTCAGAAATGGAGAGAAGCACAGAGACACTAAGGGCACAAATGGAGAGAAGCACCGAGAGCCTGAGGGAACAAATGGAGAGAAGCACCGAGAGCCTGAGGGGGGAACTGCATGCGACGTCCAAAGACGTATGTGCTGAACTTGCCGCTGTGCGCCGTGTGCTCACTGAGCTCTCACAAACCCTTAGGGACATGCATGGACGTGAGCAGGCAGAGACATCATCCGTTGCAAGTTCCGTCCAGGGCAGCCCCCAACGTAGATCGGGGAGGAACCTGCGCTCCACAGGCAGGGGTGCCCCTGATACCCAGAGAGGGGGCTTGCAATAGCGTCTGCCCACTGACAATGAGCATCTTTGGACACTGGTGTTCGGGGGGGAGGTAGGAGGGTGGAGGGGGTGTGTTGGGCATTCTTGGGTGGCGGGTCGATGGGGTGTGTAACATAATTTCACATATGCTATAAACAATTCACAATCATCCAATGAGATGTGTGGACATTGATCTTTGTGTACGAGGCCTTTATAGGCGTACAGTCCATATTGTGCATGTTCCAGACACACACAGTGCCACAAATCCCGTGTCCATGTATCAGCCACCAGGCGTGAGTGCTAGAAGCATGAATCTATGAGAATCTGATGAATTTCACGGCCCTCCTGTGCCTCGCGGACTCCTTGAGGTGCTGCCACATCCCCACCCTCATCATGACCATCTTCAGGTGCTTGGAGTCCTGCGTCAGGGGGCATGGGCACATTTCTACGTACGCACATGTTGTGTAGCATGACACATGCCATGACCATCTTTGCAACCTTCTCATGGCGGTACAGGAGTGCCCCGCCAGACCTGCTGAGGCAGCGGAAACGAGTCTTCAGTAGGCCGAATGCCTGTTCTATGACTACACGGGTATGTGAGTGGGCATGGTTGTAGTCCTCCTCATGCTGGTTCTGTGGGTTCCGGAGTGGTGTAAGGAGCCATCTCTTCAGTGGATACCCGGCATCACCTGTATGTGGACAATAAAGGATGTTTGTGGAATGACATAGCTACGTACGCATCCCCCCCCCCTTCCTGCCAGGTCATTGCCGCATCACATACCCCACATTATCATGCATGAAATGAGACTCACCGTGTCGCTCCATGTAGCGTGGTATTGTAGAGTTCCTCAAGACCATGGAATCATGGGTTGATCCAGGAAATCGGGCACAACAATGTGTAATGATCCTGTTGGAGTCACACACCATTTGTACATTAAGAGAATGATATTGTTTTCGGTTGCGGTACTGGGCCTCCATGGCATGTGGCACAACCAATTCCACATGGGTGCAGTCGATGGCACCAATGCAACCCGGTATGCCGGCAAGTGCATGGAATCCCACTTTCGTGTTCGTAATTTCCTGCTCCGAGCGTGGTAGAGAGATGTAGTCGTCTGCGTGCTTCAGGAGGGCATCGAGCACTTGCAATAGTGTCCGTGACAACAGTGGCTGTGAAATGCCATGCAACTGTCCGACTGTGTGCTGGTAAGTGCCTGTGGCCAGGAAGTGTAGTACAGACACCACCTTCAGTAGGGGTGGGATGGCGGTTGGGCTATCTATCATGCTGGCAAGGTCAGCGTGTGTCATGTCCACAATGGCGGTTATGGTGTCCCGGTCCAAACGGTAGAGGGTGTGGATCTGCTCATCGGTGAGGTTGAACGGATGAGCTTGGAGGCGTGGGATAGCGGGCTGCCTGCGTGGTGGTAGTGGCTGTGCTGGTGGGCCTTGCTGGCCCTGCCTTGCCCTCCTCCTCCTCCTCCGTCTCCTCTGTGCGGCCGGTTGTTGTAGTAGTTGGTGTTCGTCTTCTTCTTGAAGTTGGAGTACTTGCAGTGCTATCAGGTCCCCCAGGGCCAACATCGCTAGTCCTGCCGGTAGCATTTTGGAGTGGGTGTGGTTGTGGGAGGGGGTTGGGTGTGCAATTTATGTGTTTTCAGGCTGTATGGCCTCCACCTGTGGTGATTCATTCCACCTGTGCAAGCTGCAATCCCCTTTGGGCGAGCACGTCCCGCACACAACGCTGCAATTCGACGCATGGCATCTTGCTATTACAATCATGTATTTAATCCTGATGGCAGTGGAATATTTGTTCATATGTTCATTCTGCAATGGTCCCATTGTTTCACATACTATCTTTACAGTCGCGAACAAACTTGTGAAGGGTCAGTGGAATGTAGTACTCGATTAACGGTGGACCCTCATGCAGCACTGTACCGAGGTTCACCGACGGGCGGGGCGTCCCATTTGTGAGTGAAGCCAGTTGCCATTTTCACACACTGCCGCACTACAGGGATGATTTTGTGATTTCAAGCGGTCACAGATGCCTTTTCGACGTGATGTTGCAAATGTGGAATTCGAGGACAGCGCTTTCGGTTTTCAGCTAGCGGCGAGGAGACGCCCACAGGTCTGACTGCAGATATTAAGTTCTATTGTTTAATGTCCTTGGGACAGGGGCCATGGCGAGAATGCAATGATTGATATGAATAGTATGGGATGCGCAATAGCGTAGTGGACGATAAGGCAGGACGTTCCCAAATACATGTTACTTCACAACACTAGAATTCCGGCCTGGAGCACAGTGGATTTTGCAGACTGCATTACGCACAGACTCAATGGAAATTTCACATGTTATGTGAGTAAATAATCAGGCGTTTTCATACGGGGATGAGGGTATGATGTATGGATGCATGGACAGATGATTTAATTGAGAGTTTACCATGTACATGGCTTTTTGGAATCTATCCACTTCCCCTGCGCTATGTGATGCAGAGCTGCCATAGTGGGACCATCGTCTATCTGCCCTTGTTGAACCCTCCCTGTCTCGACGCGCCTTCAAACACTTGTGTCTATTCACGTTACTGATCCCATCTAATGGATTCTGTCTTAACAGACGCATGCACACAAACACTCGTTTGTAATAGTGTATTCACCTCGATTTATATAGTTATGATTCGCAATTGATTTTTGGGTGTGAATAATCGTTTTGAGTGGGCTAACATGCATATGGCTGTAGATTTGGTGTGATCATTGAAGTGAGTAATTCAAATTAAGTTCTGATGCCCATACCATTCTTTTTCATTTCATTTGGGTGACAGGTATCTCCTCCCCTTTTGCCGCTGCCATCTGTATGCCACTCCTGCAGATGGCTTTTACTCCCGACACCTGCTGCTTCGTGTTAATCAGTGGAGCACCATTACGATCTTATGGGACGATCGCCAATGGGCCACATGCCCTTACGCAGTACTAGTGGCTAGGAGCAACATATCGACCTTTCAGCTGGACTAGTGCCTACCTAATGGGACGGCCCTGCGGTTCTAGGCGCTTCCATGTTGCCTTTTTGAACGTGTATGTAGCCCCTGTATACCATGAAGGAACAGGGCGTCACACAAGCAGAGGCTGGTCATTTATTGCGGATGCAGCCCACAATACTGAAATGTATTTTGGAGTTCATGACCTAATGGCTGTATGGGCTTGGTGATTTTGTAGTGCATTAAATTTCTATTCTGATATTAACCGTGTAGCGTTATTCTTTGCAAGTAATGTAGCATATTCCTATTTGTGGAGCGATGGATTGTGAGTAGATCTGCATTGGGTTCCGGCTTCTGGTTATAGTTGCGTGGTACTGTACTGGGCGCATTTGCCTACGAAGCCCAGTGAGGTCAGGGATAGGGGCTGCCATTATGACTGTTTTAATGATGTCATGCTCAGGGGCGGGGGATTAGCTTTTGTGTGACAGATGCCGGTCAGCCAGGTGGATTGGTGGAATGATGTGATTATCAGAAAATGGCTGGTCACAGGTGCCTGTGTTTGCGTGCGTTTCTTGGAGGGAGACTGAGGTCATGTCCATTGGAATAGCTTCTGTATTCGTGCCATCTGTGCCCTGCAGCTCCCATTGGCCCCTCTTGAGATGGGCCTGGCTGCTCAGTCACTCTGCCAACTTGTGTGGTACATGCTTATGCTGATGGTTGGTTTGTTTACTGGCAAGAGTACAGGGCTGGTGCAGTCTCCCTCAGGATACTGCTTTGAATGTTGCCTTACACTGGTGTCAAGCGATGGGGGCCTGTTGTTGTTTTGTCTCATATTTCAGTTCATTTTGCTGTACTTGACCCTTCACGTGCCTGTGCTGCATCAGTACGGCAATGGTGACATGGCAAATATGGATGGCCACTCACAAGGCACTTGGAGCCCCTACATTCATTTGTTTGTTGGCATGCATGGGTGACGTGTACATTTCACTGGTTGCATTGTGTGACTTAATTGCACCTACGAGGAGTTGTGCAATGTGGCCAGGGAGTGGTGTACAGGCACTCAGTAGGGCCATTTACGGTTGGTTCGCGTTGCCGTTCTTCTCACCATGGCGGAATGGTACTTTCCGCCATGCTTGATGGCGTTAGGTACATGTCCGCTAGGGTCAGAATTCGTGTACCGTTGCGCCATGGTGGTAATTACGGTTTCGCATGGCGCGCGTGCGCGTACTTGGTGCAGTTAGCGTTGGCGTTCACTACGGTGTCGCTAATGGCATCGTACTTTACGGTGACGGGTCATAATCGCACCGAGCGCTATTCGATGGCGGTATTGCATTTCCGCCATCGTTTTTCGATTTCCGCCAGGGTCGTAATGAGGGCCACAGTCATATATCTATAGTTCTGAAAGCAACTGTCCTGAATGCCTGCTTTTTCACTACAGAGAACAAGCAATAATACAGGGTCAGAAGGGCTCCAGCAGTTAGGATCTTAATACCTATTATACAAGTAAGGGAGCAGCCATGAAAATTTACAACCATATAAATCTTGTACTTCAAGTTTTCTATGCTGAATAGACAGTTTTACTGAGACATTATGTGTATAGAAAACTGTAAGTATATAATCAAGTACAAACATAGTCTCCATTTTTAAGAGCCACACACCCATGCATAGTACAGCAGCTAATGTATATTATACATGATTTATCCACAGAAAAGTCATATATGATGAAAAGCCAGAAGCTGGACTTTGGGTCGCATTGCAGGGCTTACCATAAATGTCTTGTCAGTCAAGCCACTAACAAGACTAGGCTGTTTAACAATCAAATAACCATAGAATGGAAAGGGATACTGGACCCCCATTGTGTATAGGAAAAGCAGTCTAACCCCCTGACTCCCTACATAAGGGAAGAGACTTGAGATTGTACGGCTCATAGTAGCACAGAACTAAAAGAACTTGCCTTATCTATGAGGCATGCCATTGTTACGTTATCACCCTAGTACATTGAAGAGTACAGAAGGTTTTAGATAGTTTATTAGCCCCTGAAGACGTTCCACAGATTGATTCTGAAAACAGAGAATGAAACATTTTGGACACATTACAGGATGACAGATCTCCAATAGGATCTGAAGAGTAATTGCTAGGTGTTTTATAATTGGTAATATTGAGCATGGTGACACTTTGGCACATCATACTTTATATTGGGTTTATTCTATGTGTTTTAAATGTACTGTTTCATATAATTGCGTCTTGTTTATATGTAACTATACGTTCATGAAGAACTGAAGGGTGAGAATGGCTTTTATTGATTGATTATTACATTTTCAAATTAAAGTTTTCAATAGTTATGAAACTCTGAAAATAATATGAGTGTTGAACTCTGCCTATATTAGCAGTTCAGGTTGGTTTTGTGTTCATAGGTACACACTTAACACCTTAGTCCTATTGTGGCAAACTTCCAGTTACTACTAGGCCAAAGAGATTGTCACCAGAGATGTGACGTAAAATCATGTACATACTTTTAAATGCATGAAACTTTCTTTTTTGCACTAATAATCCATGGTTTTTATCTTACTAGCATTCTTATTTAATACATTTTTATTTACTGTTTGAATACAAAATGCTTTACCTTGTGTTTATTATGAGTGACCTGTTTTATATTTGATTTCTTTCTCCCCTTGGCTTATATATTGGATGTTTTATGGATTGTCTTATTCACCTGTATTGTGATGGTGTTCCTTGTGAGGATGATGTGTTTCCTTGTGGCTTTTCCTATCCTTCTTGCCTTCTGCAAAGGCAGTTAGATGCTGTTCTGAAAATATTGTATGGTTTTGTGAGACATTGCTGTGTTCAATGTATCACCAATTTTATTGTGTGTGTTTTGTCTTCTTCTTGGGTGGGTGGGAACTTTGTTCCATCCAAATAATTTATTTGTACATTGATTCTTTTGTATGTAAAAGCGTGTGTCATCAAGTGGATAATCAAAAATTAGATGTTTGCATGCCAGACTTTCTGGTATGCTAGATTGTATGCGCATGTGTACATTCCATCTACCAGATGTTTGCATAACAGATGTTCATGTTGCACAAGTTCCGGTATATACAGATGTGCTTGATCAAAGATTTGTTCAGGAAATTGATGGTAGCGTTCTGAATGTGCATGTTTACTTGAACCTATACATTGAGGTGTGTTGTCCTTACAGGATGATTAGATTTTAGATGTTCAGGTGGTCAAGGCTTCTGGACACACCTGTGTGCTGTTTCCCATCTGTTTCATGGTCAGTCGTTGCAGATGCCAGAGGATGCAATTAGAGAGATGGCTGCAAGTCCCTGGCAAATTGTATTGGTGGTGTCAATGGATGAGGCGAGTAGGGCATAATGAAAATGGCAAAAAAAGAAGAAGTGGAAGAAAAAGGTGGCTTTTCATCGAAGGCAAAGGACATTACAGAAAATGCAAAGGTTAGTGTCCATTGTTGTATTTAAATGTTGTCATTTTAGCTATGCATAATTTGATGTTTTGTTATGCAAGAATGTGCTGGACTTGATATCCTTTTCTGTTCGTTATATTTGTATATGTTCTTTATTTCCTATGCTTACTCTGTGTACCGGTGAGTTAGTTCAAATCCACATAGTGATTGCATATGTCAGCATGCATTATATGTACCAGGGGGCCATGTATGAATTAAAGAGGTTGGTTGTTCTGTGTGTGTGTGCATTTATGCATTCACTATACGTATCCATAGACATTTACAGACATGTATGGATGCTGGCCATATTTGTGTGTATTTGAAGATGCTATATTCATATTTGTGCTGTGTGTGTGTGTGCGTGTGTGTGTGTGTGAGTGTGTGTATGTAAATCTTATGTTGGTCTATGTGATTTTCGGAATTGCTACTGCTATGATGTGCACCAGTTACAGGAGAAGGCATATTTTGTACCAATAATGTTGAAAATAGAAAAGAAAAAGCTCCAGATATGTGTTCCAAAGTTCTAAATGTGTATGGAAATCACATGGAATTCAGAAGACATGACAATTAAAAAGTCATTGCTTAGCTATGTGGATGATCCTAGTAAATAGATTAAAGCCATGAAACATTTAATTGAAGGAGATATTTATGGGCCAAGAATTAATTTGGGAAGTCCCCCTCCAATTCGGGAAGCTCACCCCCCCCCAAACAAGAGCGCCACACCAATTGAGAATATTTGGATTCTTGTCCAGCCCTGTTTTTGAGTCATATGACACAAGCACGCACCCACCCTTTTCACAAAATAGAAGCCAAGCACCAGGCCAATGTGCAGAAAGAATACAGATGTATTAACAAGTAAACAAAATCAGAATCACATTATAATTATCGAACTACACGCCACCTCCCTCCGTGGCACAAAATCTTTCAAGTTGAACACCATTCACTTTTGATAACAAAGATTCATAAAATATCTAGCACACAACATGTGCAGTTTTCATTTCTGATCTCAGATTCCCCCATGTCACATGAAAAGGGGAAACGCAGGTCTAGAGAATCCTCGAGATGGTTGAGTTACTCACAAAATTACCCTTAAGTCATAATCATTATAACACCTTATAACGGCAATGTTATTTGACAATGCATTTGGTAAGTGGCTTCACTTAAATACCTGTAGCAGGCTTATGTTGGTAACAAAAAATCTGAAATGTGCAGCGCTCTTTATTTCTGACCTTCCTTTGCACTTTTCATATTTAGCAAGGTTCTAGCACCACCATTATACAACTAAATACTTTAGTCAATATATTGAACCCTTTTCCTTTGCCACTATGCAGTGAAAAATATCTCTTCAAGTTGGAGTTGCTTTCTAAATCTCAGCAGAGAGTGTGCTTTTAACTCAGATATTTCACTTGGTTTCACTTTGAAGGCACTTTTCTGAAAAGCACCAACACAGGTATTCATATTATCATTTGGAACCCCTCTGTTTTAAGGCAGGGGCTGAGGAATAGTGAACAGTTGGGAATTCTTGTTTTTAAAGTACCCCTCCACTTTAGGGGATGGCAAGAATAATGTAGGGATACCCAATTACTTTAACAGACAATGGGCCTCATTCTGAGTGTGGTTTACCTGTACCCTTGTTTCCGGACCACCACACTACGAGTCTGCCACCAGGGGCCATAGCGCCCGGCAGGTTTGACCCTGGCGGGCGCTCCAGCCCAAGTAGGCAGAGTCATCACAGAAGCACCTGCACTGTTAGCAACAGTGCCGGTGCTTCCGTCTCCCCACTCCCATGCAGTCCTATTGGACCAAATTCGCCACCTGACTTCCCGTGCCGCCGGGACTTGTAATATCCTGTTGGCACCCGGAAGTCAGGCGGTGGATTCAGTGTTTCCGGGTTGGCATCAACCCACCGGTGGCACTGGCGGGTTACCGGTGGCACTGCCGGGTAACCGCCGACATCAGAATGAGGCCCTATATCTTTATCATCACTTGGATGGATGTTGTGAATTTCAAAGTTCCCAAAAATCAATCAAGTGCCTGTTGATTATGTGTAAATTAATTGAGGAAGGTTCACCTATTTAGAACATTAAAAATTGAAACATGTCAAGCACCTGCTATTGTAAGATGACAATGGTCGATGTTTAAACCTTTGGACATTATAAATGAGATTCATCTCCATGTGATTTTTTTTACAGACCAACTCTATCTCATTAGTTAGTCTTTAGTTTTTCTAGACAGGAGACACTACTATATTTTACAACTGTCATTTATTCTTGATGTTTAAGGATTCGTATTGTCTTTGTGATTAAGTATATTGAATTGTATTTGTTAATTGTGGTAATCATTGATTGAGTTTTAACTATTTATTGATTAAAATGTGCTTTATTTCTTAACTTACTTATCTGGTTTTCTATTTATTATAACTGTCTTGCAATAATTCTTTTAGTGATAGTATTACACTTTTCTGTCACTGTAGGATTTTTGCTCCGTGGGTACCTCTATCTTCCTGATCTCATGTATATCCTATTAATTACATACATATTATTAATTCAATCAAATAGCACATTTCTCTTCCCATGACCTGTATATAGGCCTGGCCTCTGGCTTTTGTTGACGCAAGCAAGCAATAAACCACTTAACATTTTTTATCCCATGGTTGATAACCATCTGTGTTCTTATCTTCCTTGAGCATTGGGGATACCTTCACTCCCTAATTTATTTGACATTCTCCTGGAATATGTCAATTGTCATCAGCCCTTGGGGTCCACACAAAACAAAATTAAATTTTGACACATTTTTTAGAGTTCACCCTCGATTGGCAGCATCATGTTTTATTTATTGTTGTCATTCAGGATTGGCAGCATCATGTTTTATTTATTGTTGTCATTCACCACATTAAATTTCTGTCCAGGCTAAAGCTCTGGCTTCAAAAGAGTTAATCAAATGTCTGGTACACATAGGGGGAGGTGAGCAGATCTTGATCTTTGAATCTGATGTAGGGTAAGGCTTCTTTGGGCTTAAACAGAGGTTTTCGGTGCTCTGATGAACCGAAATAAGTACTTTAAATGCATTTGTATTTCCACTGCATGATGCCTACTTCAATGTCTTGTATCACACAAGATGCATTTTACTCCTGCATCTTCATTCTTGCAGCTTGTTTTACAACAGTTTATTTTTCTGTAGCCACCAATTTCCTTAATGTGTGTCTTTGAATTTACTCCTGTGGGAGCTTCAGCAGTAATCTAGTCATTTCCATGCTGTAAAAAGCACCCATTTCTCCATGGCAGGTTGGGTGTAGCAAAGCTGCAAAGCTGCATTTTCAGGTACTGCGCCCATGTAGTTGGAGTTAGTCCTCAGGCTTTTTCATCATAGTCGTTTGAATACAAGGCACACTTCATATTTGTAGTTTTATTTTTCTATAGGCCATATTTGGATAGTTGGCAGTTGACTGTTCATTGCTGGCCTTGTCTCTGCCATTCAACAGTGATTTTTCATATTTCTTCAACTTTGGGCCCAACATAACCAGGGCAGTTTGTTTATGTAGTATGGCTGAATTTACCCCACAGATATAGCCCGATCTTATTCTCATGTCAAAAACAAGTGTGAAAAGGCAGGGGAGAGAGGTGTTTTGATTTGTGTCTCACTCAGTCACAAAGTCTTTTCCTTCAGCGGAGAACATCCTGTTTTCCCAATATCGACCCATAGCGGCTGGCCTGGCTTTGATCCATCTTTTAGGGAAAAGAAGGGAGCTTCTTTCTTTCCTTCCCTGGTTTCTGGTATCCTCTTTGTACTCATCTTCTTATGGTCTCCAGTCTGGATGGAATTTGCATTAGTTGGTCTACATTGATGAGTAAAAAGGGTTGTTAAGCATTTTTGTTTAAACATTATTTCCCCAGATAACATTACAAAATTAGCAAATTTTCAATCACTGACAATATTCATTTACAATCAACAATCTTAGATTACCATTTGTATTTAATTACTCACTGGTTATATATTTCATTCCTCAGCTAGTTCCATGGCTCTAACTTCAATGGGCTCCTCAATTTCTAAATAAACCTTCCAATATCTATATTTTTAAATCAGTCGTATCATGGCGGACTTAATGAAATGAGTCCCGTTTCGGCATGAGGATGAAGGTTCAAATGACCGTTTTTCATGAATTACTCAAAATGATAAAAGTCAGTGTCACAAAAGTTTTCATACATTTAAGTAATTCACTAAGCTACAATCTCCCAAAATCTGTACTTCATGACATTTTCTGGGAAGTCATAACAATATAATAATTCAGATTGTAACCCTTGTTCCCATGGTCGGATATGAGAGTTGAATCAACATATCGGTATTTTCATAAGCTTTCCAGTGATATTTGTCCCATTTCTGTATGAATTATGGTTCCAAAGATAATGGACAAAGTATGATCATGCAAACACTCCTAGGTGAAAATTATTGACATGCATATTTTCCCTTCATGTAACTAGCAGATGTTTGTTCCCAAGATCTGTGTTCAGACCTGGCCTCTGGTCTTTGTTAACTCAAGCCTGCCAGTCATTCACATTATTTCTCCCAAGGCTAATGGACCATCTGTTCACTTATCTTTGAAAGCAGAGAGGCAAGCTCCACATCCTGTCTCACAAAGAACCTTCTTTGTCCATTAAATGTCATCAGTTCAGGGTGAGAATTTCTGAGTATTTTAGAAAGTTCAACCCATTAAAACGTAGGCCCAATTCTTTTCTCTTTTCAGCCTTGTCATGTGCACCCCGGCACACTTAATTTTAGTCATCCTGTTTCTGACAACAGTGTTGGTTTATTTGTCCGTGTTGACATTTCCATGCTGGTCTTTCAGCCTGCCCGTCCAACATGTGCTTTCCAATTTTAAAAAAGTATTTCTGCACAAGCAGGCCTCAGTCGGCCAAATGAAGTTTCTTTTTGTCTTTGGGTTACATTTAAGCTGACAGGAGATTCTTCTTTAGGCGCTCAGTGTACTCCTGAGTTGTTGAGAGCAGATCCTGAGATAACACAATGTTTTGTCCGGTCATCAGTTCAAATGGAAACATTTTTGTTGCAGAGCTGGCGTAGACCTAATAACCATCAGGACACGTGGTAATCAAATGTACCAACTGGGTCCAGAGTTAGCCATGAACATCTTTGGTATGCTTACACTGATCTTATTTTATCTCTCAGCCCCTGCACTTGATGCCGGGTGGTAAGCTATATGAAGTTTTCTTTTTACCCCTAGAATCTCCCATATCTTGGTCATCACCTCACTGGTAAAATGACTTCCACTATCAACTCAATCCTTTCGGGAAGGCCAAAGCGAGAGAAGATGTGGTTGATCATTAATGCAGCAGCTTTCTCTGCCTTACAATTTGGGGCAGGAAGACATTCTACCCACTTTGTAAACAATCATGTTAGAGTCAACATGTACTTGTGTCCTATAGAGGCGCAAATCACTGGCCTGACTTGCTAATAAGACCAAGGCAGCGTCATTCCTCTTTTCTGTAGGGGAGCTTGGTGTATTGTAGAACTGGGCTGGACACACAAGACATCCCTTCAGATAGGTATTGAGGTCTTGGCCAAAATGTGGCCAATATGCAACTTCTCACAAGATTTCAAATGTCTTTTGAAAACCCCTATGACTGGCACTAGCCGTGCCATGGGCGTAATTCAATATCAGATTCCAGAATGAGGTAGGTACCACCCATTGGTCATATCCAGATAGTCATCTCCTTATCAACAAACCATCTTGGATTTGGATAATGTCATCAACACACAGAGATCCTCTTTTCTGGTATACACTGGTTCCTTTAGTGGAAAACTCACTGGGTCTTCAATATGGTGATAGTATTTTCCAAAAATTGGGTCCGCTTTTTGTGCAAGGATGAAATCTGCATCTGGGGCATTCTTACTCCAGTGATCAGTTGAAAGTTCTCTTTTGGTATGAATTTGAGACCTGGTCGCAGCTGGGACTTGGATTACACCAAGCAGGGATTCTGCATCAAGGAAATCCCCTTGCAGAGCTCTGGTTTTCGCCAGCTGGTCAGCCAGGTCATTCTCATTCTTATCCAGACACTTTATTTTAGAATGATCCCTAATCTTTTTCCAATAGATGGTTATCTTATTAAAGGTCACGAGAACATCAACGGACTGGATCTGTTTTCCATTTTGTAAGGGTTTATAGTTAGCACAATACAAGAAGCATGCGTCTACTCTTCCAGTTGATCAGGTGTTCCAAAAACCCATTACTGACATAGAGTTGGTGATTATCACCAGTTCTTTGAGTTGGTGGTGTACTACAGTGAAGGTGACTTGATGAACGCCCAACAATTCTGCCGCCGGACTACTTTGTGGTCTTATTTTGTAACCAGCAGAGGGTTCAGGGGTTTCATTAACCCAGGCCCTCCCAATGCCTGCCCCAAGTCCTTTTTTCCCTTTATGACCACATGGTAAGAGCAACCATCCACATAAAATGTGGGTATCCCCTGACAAGAGTCTTCTTTAAAGATATTGTGTGGGGAAGTTAGGTACGCCTTCATATTGTCTTTGGTTATCAGACTTTCATCCTTGAGACAGTTGTCTTGAGCACAGTCATACAAGTCCGCCAATCCTTGCACTAGAGGACTCTTCTTGTTTTGCCCATACCTGACCTCCACAGGAAAGCCTTGCATGGACAGAATCCAGGAAGTAATTCTGGAATACAATACATTCTCAGCCCATATTCTGTCACTCTGTAAGTATGGCAAGGGTTGGCAAGACGTCGCTACAATGATTAGCTTGCCCTGGATAAATGGGCGGTTGTTTTTCAGTGCCCATACTGTTGCGAGGAGTACCTTTTGACAGTTATTGAATCCTTCTTCCACAGAGAACAACGTTTCACTCACGTACGGGATAATTTTGTTGTCCTTGTGGTGCTTTTGATACAATACTGCTGTCAGGCAGGTATCTGAAAACGCCATCTCTAATAAGTACGCCTTATTCTTAGTGGGGTAAGTCAAACAAGGAGCATGAGCAAGGCTCCTTTTCAGTTGTTTAACTGCCTCATATTGTTCTGGACCCCACTCCCCACTTGACTCTAGCCTTTAATAAATGGGCCAGGTGGTGAGTGACTTCTGCATAGTTGTTAGGGAGAATTCTCTGTTTAGGCTGAATTTCCTAACCTAGTGAGTCCCCCAGCAGCTTTGCTGGATTTCTGGAGTTTGTTTTTTTCCATCCTGCCAAGAGTGAGACTCTTTTCCTCCCACTCTTGGACATGAATGTGTGTAATTCCTTTGAATGTCAATGTGTTCTATGGGCTATGGGGTCTTTTACTCCATAGGGTCTCATATGTTTTTCTATGTGTGTTACACCGCACCCTATGTGCCGTAACACTGGGGCATCCTAGCGGACCCCCACCATAGACTCCATACCCGGGGACTGACTACTGTCTCCCCGGGCATGTAAAGTCACCATTGGCTTTACTAGACCTAAATTTACTAACAGAACTAGTACAAACCATCTTATTGTGGACGTACTAGTAGGGGTAATTCGATTACTCCTGGATCTGTTATTCGAGGGGGCACTGTCCCGTCCCCCCTCGTCGAGTTTTGGCTGGTGGCAGTGGAAACTACTTGTTATGTTCGACCCCGAACATAACCCTATGGGATTCTTCCCATTGTTGGAGATTGATACTTTTCCTCGTTAATCTAACGTACCACCGGTCTACTTATCTTAAATAGGTTTATCGGATGGTATTTTCTGCCAGAACTCGGTTTTTAAAATGGCGTCTGTGTTCGTCTCTGTGACTCCTAAACCAAAGGTTGAGCCCTTTGTTCCACTTTTGGCGGGCCTCTGTACAGAGACCCTCCAAAGTAGTGCCATTCTGTCTGGGTTACCCCAGGGGTGTGGGAAGGGGTTTAGGCACCCTGGACCGAGTTGCCTTGCCAACTCCGGTCGCACTCTGGTGTGATTGGCCCAAGTGGTGAGCCTCCCCGCTCACCACTTAGCATGTGTTGATTGACAGCTAGGCTGAATGAATGGGGGTTTTCTGCATAAAAGCAGGGCTTTTGGGACTGGATCTTCAGAAGTCGCCACAGGACCTAAGAATCCGATGAGGGTAACGCTGAGCCGATCTGCACGACGACACCCCCGGTGGAGCCCTGCGGAACCGACTCACCACTTCCCGACGACAGAGGAGATCTCCCTGCCGGAGAGTCTCTTCCCCTGACTGGTGGGAACAACCAGTCCCCTTTGCTTTTTCTTCGCCTCAGGACGCAGTGGTCGAATTGCCCGTGCAGAGCACCTCGGCAACCGGATAGCCACTACCCCTGTACCGCGACCAAAAGGTGGTGCCTTGTGACGGAGCACTCCGCGGCTGGTCTCTTCCCTGGTGGTGCACCGGACTTCACTTTTCTTCGACGACGAGATCATCTCTACTATTGGCCCGACGGGCATCCACCACCAGGAACAACTGCCCCCGCCGGAGCTGTCTCTCCACAAACAAGGTACCGTGTCCGCCTGGCTTCCCTTTCGATCGGTTCGAGTGAGGTGTCTTAATCCTCTCCTTTCCGTTGGGTCGCCTCCAAGCTTTCTCACGTATTGTTCTGAACTGGTTCAATCTGCCGATAACAATTTGCTATAAACACTCGAACGCATTTCCACTAAGAGACTTTTTGGGACATATCGCCTTGCCTCTCTCCGAGTGGGCCTGGCCTCTGAACTTTATGATCTATTGTGGTTCTTGCCTTCTTGCCTTGCATTTTTCCCGTGAAGTATTGAACTGTGTTGATTTCGTAACCTGCTTATTTTTCTCTCCCGTCCTAAGTAATATTAGAGTGCCATCTAGGTTGAGGCATACACCTCTGTCTGTAAATAAGTGATGCTGGTAGAACCTAAACTTGTCGAAATATTGTTAGGGGGATTGATCGTTTCTTCTTCGTAGAGTAATTGTGATTGAAGTGTTTGCCGTGATAGTGCCATAGTGTTTTCCATAGATGTTCCGTTATAAATAAATACCTTAATATCTTTACACTAAGCCTTGTTGCGTGTTTGCTTGTCTTACTGTGAATAATTGCCCTATATTGTATACTCCACATACTGCTTGACTCTTCTTGAGGGAAGTCTGACTGCTCAGCCACAGCTACCAAGTGAATCTGTGTGGTACAGACTGCTACCAAGTGGGTTTACTGCCAAACACCTGTAGTCCTAAATCTTTTGCAGTGGTCCCAGAGGGAACTGCACAGGTTTCCGCCTAAGAATAGTCTTCAAGGAACTCTCGCTCGACTATAATTAGTGAGTTCAAGAAAGCTTCTCAATTATCATAGAGTGGTAGGGTCTTTTAATTTCAACAATACATCCACTTTCTCTGTCTGGCGATTGAGCCCTTCAGGGGTGATTTTGTAGCCCTAAAAAGTGTATTCTGGTCTTACACCATTGTGCCTTCTAAAAAGGACAGTTTTGCTCCAGCTTTTTGCAACTGGGGCAGAACATAGCGAATTTCAGCAGTATTTTCTGCCAAAGTTGAGCTCTTGATCAATACATTATCTACATAGGCCAGATTTCCCCTTTCAATCAAGTCGGGCATGGCCTTATTAAGGAATATATTGAACTAATTTCTGGAGTTTATATATCCAATGGGTGTTCAGATGAACATGTACTACTGCTCCCTAAAGGTAAACACAAGCTTGTACTCATCTTCCCTCCTCACAGGTACCATCCAGTATACACTGGTCAAATCAATGGCTAAGTACACTTTTGACCCTTGGATCTGCGCCTGCCCTTGATCGATGTAGGGAAGTGGCCATCTTGACATGTGGACCCATTTTCTCAACTCTCTCAGGTCTGCACATAGTCTATATTGGCCAATGGGTTTTAGTATCTCCAGAACTGTGCTGTTGAAGGAACTGTGGATCAGACAAATTATCCCACAGGATTCCAAGTTCTTGATAATATCTGTGAGTGACTCCATGGATGTGAAAGGTATCAGGTAATATTTAACAAATACGCGATAACACACAAAAATGTTTTTTTGGAGAATGATGCATTGATGATACATTCATCGTTTGTTGGATAGCTATTCAAGTCTGTAAAGACTAAAAATCACTTAGTCATTAAACGCGTCAAATGCATTTCTTATCGATTTTTTGGTTTTGTTTCTTATTACTCATAAGTGTCCTTATTCTTCTGTGTGTATGTAGAAAGAGGCAGGCACATACATGGGACTCAGGACGCAAGATGAACGAACAACAAACACGTGTTATTCATTACGGACTCCAGCAGTGACCCAGGAACGCTCAGCTAGGCACACACGGCAGAACCTACACACGGTTTTGCGGATATGGATATTCAGCTTTCACTGGGCTAACGTATGAACACAAGTCTTAGACAACAAGACACATTGCAAGGAATCAGAAGGTGTGCAAACATAGGAGAAACTGATGATACCACCGCCTCTACGAATTTGATTCAAATTAATAGTCATTGGTCCTGAAGAAGACAATCTCACTTACTAGATCGTCGAAACTGGTCGACACCACCAGGCGTGAGCCATCTCATGCCTGAAAGATGTCCAGAAAAGAAGAATAAGGACACTTATGAGTAATAAGAAACACACAAAAAATCGATAAGAAATGCATTTGCCGCGTTTCATCAATAAGTGATTTTTAGTCTTTACAGTTGTTGTAATCGGCACATGCAGAGGTCTTGCACAACACCTTTGTCTGAAATAAGGTCAACTCCCCAAGAAAATAATCATGCTAGCTGGTCATTAAAAGCAAGAGAATAAATCCAGGAGCAGCTTATGCCTTACAGAACAAGACAGAGAAACAATATAATCCAAATTGAATCTCAGAAAATCATTTTCCTCTTTTTTGACCTATTCTGATTTTTAATAAATGTGGTTATAGCAATGCAGAACTGACCATGGAAAATTCAACAGCTTTGTCTTCGAAAGAATCCTGATAAAACCAGCACCAGTTATCACACAGGGATAGGGTCAGCCTTCATAGGGACACCCTGTGAACATGCATGTATAAAAAATAGCTATGCAACAAACGATGAATGTATCACCATTGCATCATTCTCCAAAAAAACGTTTTTGTGCGTTATCACGTAATTCCTTAATGGCTGGATTTAACCATTTTGGTCCAAATTAAAAAAAGCCCTTGGTGTGCTTCTAACAAATACTGGAGCCATCTCGGGGTCTGTGGATATCGTAGTTGAATGAATCAATGTATGTCCACAGTCATAGGAATCTACTGAAAAGATATCCTGGAAGTCCAGGGATACCTGTTTCAGCTTCTGTTTTTGCTCCTCAGTCTCAAAGCATCGGCTGGATTGATCCATTCCTCAACCATCTGCCTGAAACCTGGAAAATCCTCAGGCTTAGATCTCTGCAGTATCCTCCAGTGGAGTGCAAAGATCACTTTTACTGGTGTTTACCTGAACATGAGGTTCCATGGATTTGAAGTAGGTGGATTTAAAGTAGGATGGCGTGGTATTTAGAGTCAACCACAAGTTGACTCTAAATACCACTTCATCCTTCCTGATGTCACAGGTTACCTCTTCTACCCCATAAGGGCATGAAGAATACCGTAGGAAATGCCCACCTTGGAGGGTAAAAATCTTTTCTGGAGGAAAACCATTACTGGTGTCATAACAGCTGTTATTAATTGGTCCTATGATTTAATTCCCTAAATCTACTGAATAGTGTTGGGCATCGACCGCCATTCGTGTAGAGATGTCCATGCCCAAAGTGATACTTTGAGGTTCGCTGTTATCCACCAAAATTCAAATGGTGTCATGTTCTAGACCCACTAGAGGTGTTGGATATCAACACAAACCTTGTTGAAAGAGGTGAGAGTTTAAATGTATATATGCGTCCTGATGTTTGCAGTTCGGTCCTCGCTTAATTTTTATGGGGATTGTGAATCGTTACACTTGTCCTGGGATGGTAACCTCTTCTCCCACTTGCACCTAAACCACATGAAGCAGCAATTGAGCTGACCGAAATGCCCTCTTTGTGTTGTAAAACCCCATGGTGCTAACCCCCAGTCATGACCATTCTTTGCTGTTGATCAAATCTAGACTAATTGCAAATCAATGTAGATTTTTACCATCCAAATAAAAGTCAGAAGGGAAATCTCCAACGACCCAAAACATTTTTTCTATACTGTCGTTGCCAATGGATATTTTTAGCATAGACCTGACAGACATGAAATGTTTAGAAGTTGGTGTTTCCAAACCCACTCCCAATTTATCAATCAATTTAAATGTGGGAATGGTCTGATATTTTTGGAGTTTACTGAATAATCCATTGTTGATTAATCTTTCTCAATTATTCAGACACACTATGACAAGTACTGGCTGCTCACCCTCATGCATCTGAATAGGGAAAGACATGTGTTTGGTGTTTTTCTGAATATCGGTCATATTTACCCCCATAGACTGTGTAATAATTCCAGAAATACTACACAACACCGGAAAGGGAAGGCAAGTCATATAACACTGTCATGTCCCAGGAATCACAAAATCCTCATTTCAGAAGTTCAGCCCTATGTTGAATGGGGCCTTATGGCCAAAAGTTCAGCAAAGTTCCAAGGAAGTTTGTGAAGATGGAAAAAACTAGGTAAGGGGTCTTGGGAACCAGGGAATTGTTCCAAAGGTTAGAAGACACTCTGTTGCACTCAACAAAACAGTTCACAATGTTCAGAATACTTGCACGAGCAAGCAATGACAAAGCCAAAGTATGCAACATTTTCTAATTTTAAAAGTGGGAGATAGGGGTCAGGTAAGTACCACAGTAACTCACTGCCCGAACGTCAATTCTTCTTAGTACTTGGCAGGTCATCAGAAGTGGGTTTCCCACAATCAACTCCGGTCCTTGATGCCCAGGGGTTGCAGGTTTGAGTACTTCTCAGGTCGGGGACTTGCTGGTGCAAGGTTTTCAGGATGCAGAATGTCAAATATCTCGATGCAGGGCCTCTCATAGCACAGGACTGGATGCAGGAAAGCTATTTTGGACCATGGGCAACGATGCACAGTGACACAGTGGAACACACTTTTCGCAGTCAGACTTCACCTCCAATCTCGGGTTCCCTCGATGCTGGCACCATGAAATTTGGCAGGGATGAGTCCAGTGGCACAAGCTGACGATTCCCATAGTTCTGAGCTTCAATACAGAGCATTGACATCTGCAGGCAAGTAGAGCAAACCTCGAGCTGGTCAGCCACAGATTTGCTCTGGGGCACTACCGAAGCCTCTGGTTCGCTGTACACCATGCAGACATGCTCCCTTCACTCTAAGGGCTGATGCTCCAAAGAAAGAATTCTAATAATCTATTGCTAGACAAGGCTATTCCAAGACAGCAGCAGAAGTTGGTCACCAGGCCTTCCTCGGACAGGTCCATGGTTTGTTCACCTGTCTTCAGCAATGTAGCATACATGACTTCTTTTTGATTCCATCCAGGATCACTGGATCATGGCTGTAGGACTCCTCTTCTTATCCAATGTCAGGTGAATGCTCAGACTCAGCCCTCCAATTTCAAGACCTGTCCACTCATGCACACCAACAGAGGTCCAATCAAAGACCACTGCAAGCATGAACACTAGACATGCAGGCACCATTATGTGGATTGGGACCAGACATTCCCAGCCAACTTCCGGGGAACACACACATGGCCCTGCACTAGCCAATGAAAACCAATGCATTCCCGGGCAAGTACATGACCTTAAAAGGAATTTCCTGACCTCGAAGGGCAGAAAGAAGGTTGCAGAACAAGATGGTTAAAAGAACAAGCAAAAACCTTATGGCACGGCCATGTTGGGACACTAGAAACAGTTCCAGGAACTGTTCTCCTAACATTGACAGATGCCCCAACCATCTCACCACACACAGCTCTGATGACAGGTGTTACTGGAACATTAACAAAGAGTATCGCAGCCAAGTGAGTATCCCCCATAGGATTTCTGGCAAGAACCTCTGGGTTTACCACAAGAGAAACTACCCTAATGGGACTAGTCCCAGTGTTCGTAACAGTAGGGGTACTTACACCTGCTACTTGAACACTATCCTCAGTGGACAAATGACTAAGGGACAGGACTGTAATGGGAGCAGGTGCTCCAGCAATACGAGGTTCTAGGAAATCTAGACTACCTCCAGAGTCTTCGCCTCTGGGGAAGGAATCTAAAGGGAAGGACACACCTGCAAAGTCTTCTTCTTCATCCTGAGGAAAAGTCAGACTTGCAGAGTGGATCCCCAAGGCCTTTCGCTTGTATTTGGGATCCTCTTTCATATAGTCACTGGCTTCACAAGCAAAACAAGATCCACTGGATCTTGCCACATAGGGAGGTTACGAGAAACCACTGGGAGGAATAGTCACACTCTCCTTACTGACTCTTGTTACTTCCCCTTTTTAAACATTTTGTGGGCTTTATGAGATGAAAATGTATCTGCACCTCAACCCTCTTTTCCTTCTGCTCATTCCCTCCTCCTGGTTACTAGAAGCAAGCTTGCCCTTATGGACACTCTATGAGAAACCCATTAGACAGCAGCCATAGCTAATGTCTCAGGATATATCTCTTAAGAATTAGCCAAATGCTGCTTAAACTCTGGTGAACAAGAGGGAAACACATGCTCAAACATGACCAAGTGGATCATGCCATCAAAGGTGATTACCTTATAACCCTCTACCCAGCCACACACATTATTCATGGAATCTGCAACAAAAGTTACACGAGTCATATGATCCAATTAGTAGTAAGTAAGGTATTATGTACATTTTTAGCCATTAGGCTTTCTATACATATAACCATTCATACAAATCATTGTAAAAAACATCATCATATTAAAATATACATCTAACAATTAAAACGGGTAGGCCCACATTTTACAAAAAGATAACATTTCCTGTTTCATCTCATGAAACCATAAAACAAGATCCCCATGCAACAGTTAGACGAAATTCAGCTATCCATCATTACAATATTAGTAATAAGTCAACCACAACGTCCCAAAGATTTTTCATGTGATGTATAACACGAACATCATCTCCCACCATCAATATTTGCACACAAGTTCCATATCACTCTGTCCATCCCGTTCAGTGGTTAGTAGCACATTCATTCCTGATGTGTCCAATGCCTCACAGTACAACAAGTGTTTGCATTAGAGTTTCCTAAATTGACAGTCATATAGCCTACACTGTACAATAACCAGGCCAATGCACCTGCTACTATAAAGTGCAGCATGTAGATTGAACTTGATGTGTATCTAAGTAGCTACAATATTGTTATAGTGAAATGCAGTCAAAAAGTCATTACATCCTACTGCATTCATACAGTGGGCTGTGTAGTCTGCCACAGAGGACTTAGTAGCTAGAGCTACGAGGGTCTGTACCCACACAGGTGGTGTGTGCCCCCCACCCTAGTGTCAATCCACCCATGGACTGCCAGGTATTCTTGTCAAAAAAGTATCCCCCTGCTTCCAAGGCTGGCTCATTTAGGGAGCAATCCATTTGTGTGCAAAGGGGCACCGTCTTTAGCTTGGGTGATCTTGGAATAGAGGTTAAGAAAGGAAACCTTACTTACATTTTTCAGTGAATTCAACCTTCGCTCGAGTGGTATGTACTCCGATGGTGTAGAAGAGGGGAGCCCCGGCAACCGTTGAAGGCTAATTCTTTCCAGCAACTCCACCCTCTGTAGGATACTCAGTGGCCAACTAGCCACCCCATACTGCAACGAGGATCTGACCTTCGCTTTGTACGGCTTTGTCGGGCTAATCAGTGAATGATCGGCCTGCATTGAAGCAAAGGTCTTCGGGCCAGACCTTCCCTTGCTAGCTTGCCAGCTGAGATTCCCACAACAAATGGTTATCAAATATTGCCACACACACTCTACTTCCAGGTCACCCTTCCTAAATTGCACTGGTCCACTGATTTGCACCATCTTGAGGCTAAACAGCATGGACTTAGTTTTACTTAAGTTCATTTTCAGGACTTTCGCTTTACAATAGTCGATTAAACAGTCTAACGAATGTTGCAGCCCCAAAGTTGTTAGATCTAGCAAAATCAAGTCATACCCGAGCCAGGAGCTATTTATCAAACCCACCCTGGGTGGTGCCGACTTTTCATTCATCATGGCAGATGGTAAATCACTCAGAAATAAATGAAACCAGAGGGTTGCCAGAATGCACCCCTGTTTAACGCCAATACGTGTAACAGCAACATCACTCAATGTGTCCTGGTTATCCATTCTCTCCCTTACGGTGGTATTGGAGTAAAGGGATGTTAACAGTAGTAGCAGCCCAAGTGGAACACCCAACGCAATTAGTTTGTTCCATAGTTTATCACGTGGAACCGAGTCGAATGCCGCCGGAAAGTCTGAGTCGAATGCCGCCGGCAAATACTGCGTAAACATTGCTGTTAGATAGCTCTAAGAATATACCACTAAATTTATCAAGGTTAAGAGATGCGTAAGCGTGCAAGCACCTTTTTGGAAGCTGATTTGAAACTCTCGGACGATATTGTTGTTGTTGGCCCAGATTGTCAATTCTTCTAGGACGACTCTACCAGAACCTTTCAAGTGGATGTCAAAGATTGCTAACAAACGGTAATTTGGGGATCTTGTTTAGGGGTCTTCTTGTGTACTGGGACTATAACGCTCTTGGTCCACGTTGGAGGTAGCAATAAACTATCAGAGATGTCTGAAAATAACGTATGTAGTAGGCCGTACCACCATTCTGAATTTAGTTTCAGTAAATGATTACTAAGGTCGTCTGGGCCTGGAGTCCTAGACGTTTTTAGTGACGATAGTGCAAATATTAGACTCAGACATAACATAATTCCACTTGGCAGCAGCAGGAGCCATATTAATTGTCTCAACAAGTCCTTGGCCCATGTTTGAGCACAAGTAAGTAGCCCACTCAATATTACTTATTTCATTGCATTTCATTTTGTCATTTTTATAGTGCTTTTTACCGGAATTATGGTCCCAACGCTCTGTTGGTTGAACGCTGTTGGGTGGACCAGAGTCCACATTTGGGAGAGGTTGGAAGGTGCTATTTTATGTGTGTGCATTTCAGCCATTAAAGTTATGTGAGGTTATGCTAGATTTCAATAAAGAAGGGAAAGTAGTTCCTCAAACTAAGTCCCAAAAATGTTTGCTATTCCTGGTTTTAATGACCAAGGTTAGTTTAACACAGTTAAAAAAAAGGGAGGGCCGGGGGGGGGGGGAATGGTCCAGGGAGTTTGTGGAAGATACTGCTAGAATGTTTCAGATCAGAACAAAAAAAAGAGTTAGTTTACACCATCACTCGGGCCTTAGTGTCCCCTTATGGTGTTGTATCAATGATCGATTCCTATGCTTGGTCCTTTATCAAAATAGCCGTTTCCCCATTGCTACAACATCGCTTAGCAATATACTGAAGATCTCTATGCAGTTCTAATTTAGCTGTGCATATAACCAAGTCAAGGCACCCTGCTTTACGATTGTAGTTAGTATGTTGTGGGCCCTGAAGAGATGCAATGCTCTTCATGACAATACCATCTCAGTATAATCCACTTCCACAAAATGCAGAGCTTTCACTTTTCTACATGCAGAGTTACATACCGGAAGTGATACCATTAGAATATGTAAGAGGTTTACCAGGGTAAACAAGTTTGCCGTCCTTAATCTGGTTGCATTCCAGGTGATGCAGTTTCCACCAGCATTCACCTGAACAGGATAATCATGGTGTGATGAATCAACTTCCGGGGCACCAGTGGTCCAGGGATGAATATTGGTTTCTAAACCATCAATCAGCCCCACACCTCTAGTACACCAGAAGGGATCTGAACAAACTGCAACACAAGTAAATTATAAACCTCCATGTCCAATTTTTGGTAACGTGGATGGAACGGCAGGCTTATCTCTGCAAGGTCGTGGATTGTTGGTTAGTTGCAACACAGCGAAAATACAATTATTACCCAATGATAAAAGGGACTGTCCAGTCAAGGTTGTATAAAATTATTTACTTTATTATTACTACAACAGACAGTTCTAGCACTACAAAATACAACCCACCCTGTAAAGGAACACAGAGGACAGACAGTTTCACAAAGGTAAAGTAATCATTCTTACTGTTCACCGTTATTTGGTTTCAGCACCAAGGTGCAAAGAATCATAACTGTCTCTAGGGGGGCAGAAACACAATGTACCTGCTGCTTAAGAAGTTCTTGATGCTCGACAGCGGCGAGGCGGTTCCAGGGCACTTGGCAGCTCCTAATACAGAGTTCAAGATGGGAGACAGCTGCGGGTATCAGGCAGCAAGTAGTTTGGCAAGCAAGACTCGATGGACGGCTGCAGGCTATATTTCATGGCAGCTCAGGGTCAAGAATCTTTGTCTCTGTGCTGGTTGGCAGATCTGGAACACTGGTCAAGGTGTCTCGGATGGCTCTGGTGACTGCGGCGTGACAACAGTCAGTGGTGCAGCCGGTGGTGGTTCGAGGACTTGACTGTCACAAAAATGTCCTTAAAAGATGGACGCTAGTTGATGCTTGCGTGGCACTCCTCCTAGCTTCTTTGCAGGGCTTGTGTCATCCTATCAAGGTGGACGGCTCAAAGCTTAGGAGAGGGTTTGCAGGCAATGGCCTTGTCCTTAGTTCAGATACTCTCTGGCACTTCCCACCTAGGAAACTTTCTGGCAGAACCTAGCAGGGCATACTGTGTGCTGACTGAGTACTGGTTCTGGAGCTGCTGGATGGGTCCTCTGAGTCCAGTATCTCCCTCTGTTCTCTGGGAGATGTTTATGGGAGTGATATTGCTTCCGTCTTGGAACTCCTGGCCTTCCTTCACTGACAGAAGATGTAAAGTAGACTGTACCTTCATCCAGGGTCCAAATGAGTCCTTCTTCTTACTTCTTTTGAAGTCGTCGGATGATCTACTAAGTGAGGGTTTCATTACCCTTTTAAAGCAAAATGGGCCCCAGTGATTGGTGCAGGCTAATCCTACCTTCAACAATCTTCTGTTATGTGTGAGGTCAGAACCAGAGTGCTCTGCCTGTTGTAGAGTTCCTGTCTGTTGTAGATCAAAGTGTCTCTCTGGGTAACTGAGCCCTCTGTGGCTCTTAGTTCAGGTCTCCCTTGAAGTTTGTGATGAGAGCAAACTTCCTGTCTCCCTAAAATCACATACTTCTCCCTCTGAAAGGGGTCAGCTCTGCAGGGGTTACCTACAGTAAATAATGGACTCAGACATGCCATTCACTGCCTTTCATACAGAGCAGTGGGAACTAGCTTCAAGTTGACACTGTTAGCTCTGCTTTCCTCTTGTCTGTTCTGCGACCAAGCCCCTTCAGGCTTGCCTTAATCATTTCTCATGAGTATGCACTGCCACCAGCCAAACTAGACAATAGGGAGGCAACTCCTTGGGGCCTTTGATATTTTAATTACACTACCCATGGCCGGAGGAAGGTGTGCCTTCCCCCTTCTTGAGATGCTTTTATGTGGCTGTCAAATTCCAGCTGAACATGATAGGGGAGGATGGCACCTGAAGGCTGTGTCCTCCTGGAGTACACTTGACTATGCATTTCATGCGGTGAGCAGAGAAAATGTGCACAGAATGGCCAGACACATTTTCGGAGGTTGATCTCCCATCATTCATTTTCATTATCAAAAAATCAAAAAGCCCAGGAGAGCGCACACTTCCCATGCAGATGGTCGAATCACTCATGCATGCGCTATCAATATTTTCGGCATAACAACATTCAGTGTAACTAATAAGGGGAAATGATCACTCTCATGCTGTTGGATTATACACAGGTCAGCATCCGCAGGGATCAGGTTAGCTGATATAAACAAGTAGTCCCTAGTATTAGCTGGGTGGCGGCAATGTGAGTATAATTACCTGGGGAATCCGATATGCATCTGACGATTTACATGTATGTGTCCAGATCATTGAGGACACTTGCCCATGCTTTACTCTTATCTTTAATTGATGTTTGTTTGAGTTTGGCCCACTGGAATTCCCAAGGGTCATGCACATTTGGAGGGATTTTAGCATTGAAGTCTCCCATAATTGCAACATGTGCCATGGGTTCAAAATTCAACACTAAATGAACAACTAAGGCACGAATGGCTCTAGAATTGACTACACCAAGGTGGTCATAAATGGTAATAATGAGCCATTTGGATACACCTGCCTTTGGAATATCCCTAGTCAGAATGCCCACCAGGACATCACCAGAGGCCAAATTCAAGGCCTCAAGGGAATACATTGAAGGGCAGCTAATCAAGAGCTCACCCTTTGGGCACCCTACAGGGCCTTTGCTAGTGCTTTTCTGTAGGGGTATTCTTCGTTCAAGAGTAATATCAGTAAGGCTCCACGTTTCTTGCAAGGCTAGGATAGTTACAGGTGGCATGCAAGTAAAGAAACCATCATCAGCAATTAAATGGGCATGACCTCCCGTATTCCATGATAATATGCTAGACAGTCGTTAGGGCCGTGCATCAAATTTGCTGGGGAGAAAGCTGGTCAGCCATGTCCAATCAGCATCTCTTGTGGGTGTCACAGTTTTAGAACACGGCACACTCCAGCCAGGTACTCCTTCGCCGACAATGAACGTGGCACAAAATAAAAACGCTTTTTATCTTTAATAAACCACAGATTCGTTTGAGTGGGCCTCCAAACCATCTCGCAACTCACCTTTTACAAAACACCTCATGTCACAATGGACTAGGAACCAGGCCGGTGTGTATCAATAAGATATTTATTTAATTTATGATTTAATGAAAAGGAAACATATTCAAAATACAATAGCCACCAATGTTGTGGCACACAATGCAATGTTTCCTACAGAACAATTGGTTCAGAAATCCTACACAGTTTGCATGAATCTTTAATGGCAAACAGGAAAAATAGTTTTAAAGCCTGTGATAGCACTGAAGTTAAGCACTCCCCCTTCAACCTCACCCCCAAACATCAGCTAACTTAATTCCCTTTGGATGGAAGGCAGTGGCAAGGAGTAAGGATAAAGGGAGAAAAATCGAATTTAGAATACAGCCCACCACCCCAAGATGGGAACCCAGAAAAGAAAATGAAAACCCGCTTTTAGAGCAAAGCGGCAGAATCGGATTTGCTTGATTACTCGCACAGCAACTCACAACCGCGGTGGGACAGCTAGAACAGAAATTCGTGTTGCTACACTTAAGAAGGTAGGAAAGCTTATGGACTTGTAATCAGCACACCAGGGCAACATGAAAACAAAGTAGGAAAATCGATTTTTGGGGAGAAAGGAAATGCAAAAGAAAAAAACACACAGCAAAATGGAAATTTGTTTTACACTGGATTTGTGGTGATAGGCAGCTAAGGAAGGGGCTTAGGTGTAAAAATCGAAAATCGGTTTTAAGGACAAGGAGAGAGGTGCACAACAGGTAAGATACTAGCAAAAAGGGATTCTCTTGATGGGACTGCGGTTCCGGTTTTTCAATGGGACAGATGCAAAGTAGGAACTCGTAGGAATGCACACAATACACAGACAAATTTGGTTTTCAGTACAAGGAGACCAACTCTGTTATGGCTATACTTTAATGACTATAGTTATTTAAGAAAGACACTGGACACAAGGGGGTTAATTTCGAATTTTAACCAGCTCACACCGTGAATTTCCTGATAGGGGAATTAATTGATTTACTTCAAAATGATACTAAGGACTTATACAGGCAACTGAAAGATTTATCAAAGGAATGCGCTAACATACACAATCTAATACAGACTCTTCAAAGGAAGGAGAATGAGTTATGGTGACATTTTGGGGCTTTCAATGGGATTTTCAATGGGATTTTGTATGGGATTTATGTTACAAAGAAGAGAGGGGTATGCAATTTGGGACAGGGGTTATTTGCTACTTACAAAGTAAGCCTTCGTTTGGGATTCTGGAAAGTCAGCTGGATCTCAGGACTCTCTGGACAGCTAGGCAAGGGTCTGGTTTCTGTGCTCTTCTGGATGAGATTCTGGACAGCCAGACTGTATTTCAGGACCCTCTGGACAGCTAGGAAAGTGTCTGGTCTCTGCACTCTCTTGGGTGGGATCAGCTGCCTCCTCTCCGTCCCCTTTCTTCTGTTTTCCTGGATTCGTGTGAGTGTGTGTGATCATGTGTCTAGTACAGTCCCCTCTTATATAGCCCAAATGACATCATCCATTTTACAATCTAGGGGAGTACTTTAAAATGACCCTTACCCCAAGGATTGGACAGTCTATCATTCCTCTCTCTGACCCCTGGCATCATTGGTTCAAGGGGAGAGAGCATCATCAGTCTGTTTGGCATTTATGACAGTTCTTTGTTCTCTTGGCCACGTGTTAGCAAAACTGAGTTATGCATCATGACTACAAATGTATACTAGCCACCGCCATAAGAATTAGATAGGCGGTTTAAGTGGGCCACAGGGAATTAGACAGTCCGATCGCCAACTCAGTGCGAGGTAGCATAGCCCTTTGGTACATTTTTGACTTTTTCATGAAATGCATAACAGTTATAATTCTGCAAATGATTAAGCATATTCATAATGTACATCTCCATCTTTCCACCGACCGTCAGATGTTTTAATTTTAAAATCAGCCAGAAACAAGTCTTGACTGCCCATTTCAGTCCACAAAGTGCTAGGAAAATGTACTTAGTCTCTTAACATCCGCCTGGAAATTGCATGGAAAAGTAGCATAAAGCGAAAAAATGTCTTATTCTGAGTGCTGGGGAAAATGCCTAAAATGAATCACTATTTTAATGTCAATTTGGATGATCTGTCACGTATTGGGGCGGTGCCTCATTCCCCACAGCAAACTGAATCCCTCCGCCCCCGGTTCAGCTTGCAAAAAAGGACTTTTATTGTACCCTTTAAGTTTGTCAGTTTGTCCTTGGGAGTGGGTGCAAAAAGGAACTCACACTTCTTGGTCAAGCACTAGCCACATTGTCTTTCCTGCCAGTTCTGCCTTTCAGTATGGCAGAACAGGTAATGATCACACCCTCAGCCACCTCAAATGTCATTGAGGAATAGTTCACTTATAAGTGTGACTCCCAGGGGGAGGCAAGACTTCAAATTGAGTTTTTCCTGCCTGAACCAAACTGGTTTTACTGCTATTCCTGAGACTCTGACAAGTTTCTGAAGTCTTGTGGGGGAAAACATAATATAGATGGCTTTGTCAGCCCCCCACACCCAACATATTCACTGACAATTCTGTGCAAGCAAAGCTACACTTTTCACGGTGGCTTTTAAAAGACATATTTTCCTTATGTTCTGTCTCCTGTGTGCAAGCCGTATTTCATTTACTGTTTAAATGTGGTTCTGTGAATCAGAGGGTGTTCTTTTAGTTTGGCCTTTTGGGTGGGTTTGCAATTACTGTTGGTTGATGGACACGGGGAGATACGGCACAGGGTTCTTTGATGTGACATGAAATGAAAAGTAAAACCCAAGACGTTTCTTTCATGTGCAGTGTTTTTGAGCGCTGCGGTTTACATGAAATGGAAAACAAAAGCCTTTCGGGTTGCATTTTGATGAAATCTTTGGCCTCATGTGAATGAACAGTCGGTCAAAGCCGTTTTCTTGATGTAGTGCATACCTTTTTGTGATGCAGATGAAATAAAGAAAACGCAGGGCCATTTCTTTCAATTCAGGGTTCAGATGTTCACCACTCATGTGCCAGGGAACAAACACAGCCGTTTTTGGTGTCAATGTTTAATATAGTTTTTCAGGTGATGGGGCCTTCTATTGGGACCTGAAAATTCACCTCACATAGGCAAAGATGATTTGTCACCATTCTGAAATGTAAGTTCCCTTTTTTGGTTCATATTCGCTTTTATTTGTATCAGCGGTCACATTTGTCTTCTTCCCGGGCGCCTTGGTGACATGCGGGCAGTAATATAACTATTGGGGCCGCAAAGTGCATCCAAACTTGTCTGAGGGGCATATTTGGTCAAGGCCAGGGCTGCCAAGAAGGCACTACCTTTTTTACTTTTCCTGGAAAAAGACCTTAGTTTGGTTAAACCCGCAGCCGCCCCCCATCCTTCTTGGGCAGTAGCAATGCTGCAAGGGGAGCCAACGCTATAAAACTCCTCCTCAGCCACCTGACTAAACTCCAACATTGAGACTCAGAAAAAGTGTACGTATGGTTGCCAAGACAATATTATTGTGAATTTCTACTAATTTGATACCTTGAGAGGTAATCACCCATAGTTGTGGAATGTGGCTACACAGGGTTAAAACCTTCAGCACGATTCAGTGTTAGTGTCCGCTTTGTGAATTAAAATTTGTACCCTGATAGTTTTCACCCCTGATAGTTTTCATACTCGGTAACCCCGAAGGTACAGCACCAAGACAATTATCATGCCTATCCAGAACTAGTGAATCGCCTAGAGAAAGAATCCTAGTAGCGGTCACTAGATTCATAACAGTGTCCTTTGCGTTAGGGACAATATCTTTAGCCTTCTCTTTGATGTTTGGTGCTCCCCTACAGGTGCAAATGTGGGGGTTAAAATCAAATAGCGTGTTATTTTTTGCAGGAATGGCAGGTAGGAGCTCAGAGTCAAATAAACCTTATACGTCCTCCAGAACTATCAGGCTATCAGACTCCATGGCAGTTTGCTTCGTCTTAGTGGCTGAAACATAATACCAGTGTTTTTGCAGTTAACAAAGTACCACTTCTGTGGTTTATTTTTGCATGTATTCCTCTTGTTGCCAATTTTGTCTTTTTTACTTCAGCTGCCTTCTTCTTGTTGCTGGGAGTTTTTCTCCCCCGTGCATGTGCGTCACTATGTGTAAAATTGGGGATTTTAAGGAATACATTTTCAACCTAACCCACCAAGCTGCCTTTCCCTGTTGTTCTCTTACATCCTGCACCACTAGTATGCAAACTATTAGTCGTGCTTGGGGCATCCATCATTTTAGCTCGAACACCAGTAGAGCTTGCAGCGCTCATAATAGCTATAGGCGAAACATTGTCAATACCAGTGTCCTGTGGGCAGGTGCCATTTGAAAAAGGGTGGCCATGTTTAACCACATCAAACAGATGCGGGAGCGTTACAGCGTGCGACCTAACCACCTGGCTTAAGGTTTTACACTCATCACAAATGTCTATCTGGGTGTTGCCGATGCCATACCAAGACTGAAAGCTGTGTGCAGTATACAGTGCTGGACCCAGGTCTGCCAGCGCCCTGTGCGAGATTTCTGCACCACACCGTGATTCTTTCACCCCTTAAGTACCCAGCTATTATGCAAGTTTAAGGATGAGCATACTCGTCCTTGGAACTTTTATGCACTGTGTACATGACACTGATCTGGAGGCAAGGCGCCCTTTTTTGCTGCGCTGTGAGGGCGCGCTTGTCCAGCCGCACCCTTTGAGCGCACCTTGAGCTAACGCTGGCAGTATGAAGTGGCATGCAGGCTGCTGTTTAATCGCTGGAGAGGAAGTGAGTTGTCGCTCTATTGTGCATTCTCGTTGGCTAGAAGGAAATCCAATCGCTTGTGCTAAATTTAGGGGAGACGGGATGGAATTAGTCATTCTTCCTCTCTGGGACTTATCCAGGGGTTTTTGCTTCCGTTGGGCTGATAGTGATCAGTGCTTCTGTCTCTAAGAGTGCCTGACTGGGGCACTGCGCAGCAATGTCTTGTCCGCAATGGATGCCACAATGTTGTCAAAGGGTAGCCCAACACCCGCAAATGTGGTAGTATCGTTGCATTGAATGGCTTGAGAAACAGCCATTAGATTTACATCAGAAAAGCCTTATTCAGCAGCCGGGTTACTTTCAAAAACATCAACGATAGTATCGATAAGTTTACTTCCCAGATAGTTCAGAGAAGGCACAAACAAACGTCTCATGGAAGTGCCCTGCAAATCCCGCGGTTAAGACACATTATGTGTGCGGGCGAAAATATTAGTCATTTTAGATCGCTCTGTGAGATTATCAGCTGGAACTTTAATGATTTTAGGTAAACAACCCGTCCGCTGCCGCAGCACGTAAGAGCATAAGGAACTCAAAGGTTGGTTTCTGGACTTTTGCAACGTCACATTCACGTTTGGCAGTTCCACAGATTCCAAACCATCTGAAGATTCAAGCACTGCCGAGATGGTAAGCAATGCCACTAGTCTACAGCCGGTTGGCTTAGCCATCCTGCCAGCCGGTTCGCCGGATGACTGCGTGATGGCGACGTGCTTTGCGCTCTTTGTGCATGTCGCTGACGTGCCACTGGCACAGCGTTTCAGCGTCCTAGATGGCCTTATGTGCACCTCAAAGGGCAATGATTGGCACTGCAGGCACTGTCCAAGCCGAGGGGAATTGTAGTACTAATCACAATCACGTGATGAAGATTAGCCGTCAGCACGAAAGCAGGATCTTTTGCAAAGGCAGCGCTTCAGCGTCCCAGATGGCCTTATGTGCAGCTCAAAGGGCAATAATTGGGCCCACAGGCATTGCACAAGCCGATGGGAATTGTAGTCCAATCATCACAATCACAATCACAGGATGGAGATAAGTAGTCAGCATGGCAGCAGCATAATTTTCAAAATATTATCCGTGTTCTTGTACTCTCTAAATCTCTTCAAGTATTGGGCAGGAGTCTTCCCAAACTTTAAATTAAGAGACTGCTTTAATTTTGCAGAATCTGTTCTATCAGTGCTTGACATTTCATAATGGCACTGCAGCAAGAATGGGGTGGTCGACTGATCAACCAGGCAATCTTATCAGCATCATCCACTTCTTGCACTTCACAGGCATACGGAAAAGTTAAAAGCTAATCGATAATATCATTCTTCCCATCAAACTGACTGAGCAGATCTTTGGAGAACCTTGGATGTGAAGAGGACCCAGAACCATTTCTAGAACCTCTGGAAGAGCCTGTTGGGGCCTGAAGCCTGGCAAGCTCCAAATGGTAACCCCTATCCTTCTGTCTCTCAACACTCGCAAACTCAATCTTCTTTATGTTGAACTCAAGCTCTTTTTCCTTTAGCCCGAGCTTCTCATTTTTCTGCTTAAACATGGCCTCAGCCTCTGAGGTGGTCACAGACACATTTTCAGAAGAGTCGCTTCCTCCCTCCTCATCCCTTTCAACAGTGGGAGTTGCAATAAATCAATAATTGCTGCTAGAAACAGCCCCAGCATCACTACCAGCACTATTAGTAAGCAATCCCCCCTTGATCCTTTTCAAAATCCAGAATTGTTTTTATTATTTTAGCTTTAGTGCCAGAGAATGGAAGGCGTCTGTCAACACTTAGCATTTTCAATTGATCATCTTTGTAAGTGGTCAAAGCAATGAAATTGACTGTTTCCATGATGTAGAATACAGTAGGTTACTTTGTCAATAACAGACAATCAAGGTCCACAGTGTTCTGTGTGTGTGTTATCCATACAATTAACCATTGAACAGCACTGAGGTACCCCAAATCATATCTTCATCACTGTGCATCAATCTACAAAGTGGATAGGATATCCCACAACTGATAACTAATTCTTTAGGAATAGTTTTCTATACTCTGACCCGATGGACAAATGTATAGGAGACCACCTCATGATTGGGACAGACACAACTCTGGGATCTATAGCCAAAACAGTTCAAGGTAGCAAGGCCAGTGGTCAAAGCTAAGTCTCAGGAAGGGTGAGCTCGGTGAAGGGTCTAGAGTAAGTCCAAAATGTAAGTAGACAAGAATAATCATTAGACAAGTAGTTATACAAATAACATTTATTATAAACCAAATACACACAGTGAAAAATTACTTTTTAGCAGGTAGTTTTTATCAGACAAACTAATATAAAGCACATGCATACATCTATATAGACAGTATAATAATTCCAGAAATACTACACAACCCATGAACGGGAAAATAAGTAAGTCATATAACACTGTCAGGTCCAAGGAATCACAAAACTCTAATTTCAGAAGTCCAGCCCTATGTTGAATAGGACTGTATGCCCAAAGGTTCAGCAAAGTTCCAAGGAAGTTTGTGAAGTGGGAAAAAACTAGGGTAGGGGTCCTGGGGACCTGGGAATTGTTCCAAGAGTTAGAAGACACCCTGTTGCACTTTTGGAATACTTGCATGAGCAAGCACTGGCAAAGCCAAAATGTTGCAAAACTGTCTAAAAGTTACCAAACTTTTAAAACTGGGACATACGAGTAAGTTAAGTACCACGGTAACACACCATCAGAACTTTGATTCTTCTTAGGACTTGGCAGGTCATCAGAAGAGGGTCCAATGTCATATTTCTCTCTGTCAGCTCCAGTCCTCAATGTCCAGGGATTGCAGGTTCAAGCACTTCTCTGGTTTGCGACTGTTGATGATGCAAGGTCTTCAGTATGGAGAATGCAGAAGAACTCAATGCAGGGCCCCTGTTCGCAAAGAACTGGATTCAGGAAAGCTGTTTCGGACCACAGCCACTGATGCACAGCGACGCAGGGTGACACACTTGTCACGGTCGACTTTGACTATCTTGGGTCCGCTCGATGCTGGCACCACAAAATTTGACATGAATGAGTCAAGTAGCACAAGCTGGCGATTCCCAAAGTTCAGAGCCTCAAAGTGGAACAGCGACAGCTGCAGCAGGTTAGCCCAAACCTCAGGCTGGTCAGCCACAGATTGGCTCAAGGGAACTTCCGAAAGCACTAGTTTGCCGGACGACAAGGAGACATCTGGAATGGATGTTCCCTCCACTACCATGGTCGAAGCTCCAATGAAAGACTTCTAATGATCTCCTGCCAGATAGTGCTTTTCCAGGACAGCAGCAGAAGTTGGTCACCGGGCCTTCTTCAAATGGGTCCACAGTATTTTCACTCATCTTCAGCAATGCAGGATACTTGTCTCCTAGGATCTCTGGATCATGGCTGTAGGACTCCTCTTCCTATCCAAATTCAGGTGAGTGCTCAGGCTCTGCCCTCCAATGGCAAGATCTGCCCCACTCATGCACACCAACAGTGGTCCAATCAAGGACCAGTGGGAGTCTCATGCAAGTATGCACAACAGACATTCAGGCACAAGTATGTGGATTGGAATGAGACAGTGCAAGCCCACTTCTTGGGAACACATGCACATGGCCCTGCACTAGCCCTCGAAGACCAAAGGTTTCCCCCGCAAGTGCATGACCCCTAAAAGTAATTTCCTGACCTGACAGGACAGGAAGAGGTCACAGAACAAGATGACCAAAAGAGCAAGCAGAAACCTTGTGGCAGAGCCATGTTGGGACACTAGCCACAGAGCCCAGTTAGTAGCCAAATGCGGTAAACGCGGTAGAGCTGAAGAAAAGTATTGCAAAAATAGTAAATATGAAACTGCTGCCACCAGCTTGTCTTTTAAGCAGATCAAACGTAACAAAAAAATCCTCTGTGTGTTCGCCTAGGGTCATAGAAAAATAACCCCATTGCTCTGCATTGTAAAATGCATTGTGCAATGATGCAAAGTGCAATTATAACAAAATTAGATAACATATATTCAACTAAGGGAAACACAGTTTCCCAGTACTGACAGCTTTAAGGACTTGTCATTTTCCCCATGACAAATTTGCAAAAAGTCAACAGAGTGAAGTTGAGGACTTCAATGCACTGGGAAAGGTTCAGGTCAGATAAAAATATTAAAGCAAAATGTTTGGGGATCCTTATAAATAGAGGGAAAGTTACCTAAAATAGAAATCTTTCCTAACAGGGGCAAGATGTTTCTTAACATTTTTATTGGTAACATTTTTTAAAGTATTCCCTTCCAGTCTAGAGTATAACTTGTAACTCGGAGGGAGGTTGATTTTCAATATTTAAGAAGAGTTCCCATCACCAGTTTGTTCCCCTACAGAGATGATGGTGATGGCTGGAACTTCATTGTTCTGGAAGTGAAATTCCACTTGATCAGTACATCACTCAATTAAATGGCAGTTGCCATTCAGGCTCACATAACTTGTGCTTTTCTTGGGTTTGATGGGCCGATTAGTGTGGTTCCCGGGGACCTGATTCATGCAGTAGATCAGAGGTGATAAGCTCTGAAGGAAATTGTTTCCCATTAAACAGGGAGTGCCCTCTAGACTCATGACTATCTCCAGGTGTTTCGAATGGCGTTGTGTCTTTAGCCACTAAAGAGGTTGGATGTAAATATAAACCTTGTTGGTTGAGTTAAGAGTTCAGGTTTATATAGGCATCCTTATATTTGTGGTTCTGTCCTCGACTAATTTTGAGGGGAATGGTGAATTGTTGCACCAGTCCTGGGATGGTGACCTCTTCTGCCACTTAAACTTCCACCGTAAAACGTAGCAATTAAGCTGACCAGAATGCTCTTTCAGGGTTGTCAAAGCCCATGGAATTGCCCCTGGTCGTGTTGTTGTTCAAATCTAAACTAAATGTGAATAGATTTAGAATGCCTCTACCCAAATAAAAGTCAGAAGGGACATCTCTAATGACCCAACAACTGGGTTCTATGATTTTTTGGCTAAAGGACATTTTTAGCATACACCTGCTAGGCAGGAAATATTTAGAATGTGGTGTTTCCAAACGCACTTCCCATTTATCAATCGATTTAAATTGTGGCATGGTCTGATCTTTTTGGAATTTCCTGAATAATCCTTCACTGATTAATCTTTTTCCATTGTTCAGGCATACTCTGGCGAGTGTACTGGCTCCTCTCCCTTATTTATCTGAATGGGGAAACACCCTTTTTCTGAATGTCGGTCAGACTTTGAGCTAGTTTTTCACCTTCCACTTTCAAGGGATCCAGTGTTTCTTCTAATGTTTGACTGATATATCATTTAAGAGTGTACTCTTCCAGTGTGGAATGCCACTTGCAACTGGGAGGAATGTTGATTTTCAAGAGTTGAGAGGACTTCACATCACCAGTTGGTTCTCCTATAGAGATGATGGTGGTTTTTAGGACTTGATTGTTCTGAAAGTAAAATTCAAATTGATCAGTATGCCACTCAATAAGATGGCATGTGCCATTCAGACTCACATCAATCCTTTTTGGTTTGATGGTCCAGTTAGTCAGAGTCCATAGGACCTGATTCACACAATCAATCAGGGGTGATAACTTCCAAAGGAAATCGTTCCCCATAAGCAAGGAATGATCTCTGAAGTCACAACTATCACCAGGTGTTTTGAACAGTGTCTCCCAATTTTTAATTTTAGATCTGCCGTCCCTTCGACAGAAATGTCATTCCCATCAAGGTTTTGGAGTTGTCCAGAAAGAGGTCTGAGGGGAATCTGGTGATTCTCCATCCTTTCCAGATTCAGTCAGTCAGAGGCTTCCTTAGATTTGAAAGTAGCTTGGGTTCCAGTATCCACCAGAGATGATAATTCACGAGTTGGTTACCAGCTTGCCGATCATTTTCCTAATGTGGAAATCTGTCACGATGTGATCTTGAGTAGCTTCCAGTGTCAGAGATCAGGAATCTTTAGGAATAAATCTGCATTTTGTATGTAATGTTATTATATAGTCGTGGGTCCTCTTTCTCCCCAGGTTCTTTGCTGTCCCCCTGTATCTGAAGAAAGTTCTTAGAGCCTGCTTGTGGGGAGGATATCACTATGGCCTTTGCATGATCTGGCCCACATGGTTGGGGTCTAGGAATTTCTCTATCTGGGTCAGTCTCTATTTGTACACTGTACATCTCAGGGTCTCTTGTGACCCATTTTTCTTTGGGAGGTGTTCCCCCATTCCCAAAAAAGAAGATTTATTTACCTGAATCCTCTGGGGATTCTTCTCTCTTGAAGGGGATACTTGGGTTTTCCTTCTCCTCAAAGTGAGTTCTTCTTCACCCTCTTCTACCTGACCTCTTTTCTTTGGGTTCTATCTCTATAAGAATCACAATCAGGTTGAGAGGTTTCCAGGGTTCTTTTCTGGTGAGAAAGGAAGCTTCCTCAAAGTCTTCGAATCTCCCTTCAACCAGTTCCCCAGCCTCAGGAACCTGTTGATTGTTGGGACTTTCTTCCAGTCAAACCCCCCTACCCCCCCGGGGCATCAGACCAGGCTGTTGGGGCATTCTGAGGAACATACTTGGTATGAGGGTTTGACTAAGCCCTCATTATGTGCCCCAAGTCATTGGTCAATTGTTGGACCTGTCTCTCCAATAGTGTTACTCTTTCCCTTCCTTCAGGGTTGTAGGGAGGTCTTTGCTCATTCCTCTGTCTCTCCCTAAAAGAGTAACTATCCCTTATAGCGAAGTAACTCAGGTATGGAAAATGTACCCCATCATTTTCAGTTCTGATTCTCCATTCTCCTTGGTTCAGGGATCTTATTGTCCTTGAACCTGGGGGAAGGAGGAGGATTGTTATCAAATTTGGGATTGGAAGGTCCTGTTTAAAAAATTCATGTTTGGAGGTGGGGTGTTCCTCCGATCCTGTGAGAAATTCAAAGGGAAACTCCTTGAGGAAGCACTCACCTGGTTTGAATCCCCCCCCTTTGTGCCGGGGGAGTGTACATGAACACTAGTAGGGGCCTCGTACCTTTATACTGAGGTTTTACGTTGGTGGCGGGGTCAGAAGGCTCATTGTCCTGATACCCGATTGACTACCGTTTGATTGGGCCGGAGCAGAGGTTTTCCGCTGCTTCTTGTCCTGCTTGTCAGCTGGAGGAGTACTTTTAGGCCCCACTATCTGTGGTCTAAAGGAGGGGTAGTTTTCTCTTCCGCCACTTTCTCAGCATTAGGTGTGGTATTCGGTTTTGTAGTTACTTGCACTGGGTTTCTGTACATCATAAATCTGATTGGCTTCCTCTATTAACCTATCCAGTGTCCTATGCATGTGGAAATCTCAAACTAATTGGGTAATATATTTGGCCAGTACATGGAAGTATGTGGTCACGAATTCCCTGCTATTTGTCCTCACCAGCATTTAAGTCTGCGCATAGGCACATTTTAGTTCTTGTGCAAACTCCTTAGGCGCCTGATCTTCCCCACATTTTACGTTATAGGCAGCCTTGAGTGCCTCTTGTGGGTTCCTGGGAGTTGAACAGTGTTTAAAAATAGCCACCTTATAGGTGGACCCTTTATGATGATCCTGGTCTTCAAGTCCTGCAAAGAAATATTCATTTAGCAAATTCCATTCAATTGACATCATTTTTTATTTGAAATGATGTCATCATTTGTTTGTACAATTCCAAGTGCTCCGACAACAAATACTTAGACCTTTTTATGTCTTTAATTTGTCTAATGCGGTCCTTAAAAAAGCCTTTTTTTTCTGTTTTGTACTCCTTCTGTGAGTTTGGACTGGAGTCTCTATCCTTCTTCAGAGTCAGTGTTGCTATTTGAAATCCAGTCTCTTTCTAGGCGCTCCGAGTCTCTGTGATATTGGGAATGCCTTCAAAGATTATGGGACTTGAACTCCTCCTTTTGCCTGTACCACTGTGAGCTCTCAGGGTCCCTTTCCCTGGGGTCACTTTTTGACTGTTGCCAATGTGTACTATCCCTCCTTCTAGGTAGTCGGGGGGAATCCACCCATTCACATGAATGTGCGGAGGTTTTTAAAATGCCCTTCCTAGGATGAATCTTTTGCCTTTCTCTTTCTGCTAAGCGGGCCCGGTGGTCTCTTTGGCCTCCCATGACACACTGATCCAGCCCACCTTCCCTGCTTTTTGGTAATGGTGAATCTTCCTCAATTTCAGATAAGGACTGGCCTTCCTGATCAGACTCGATAGGGATAGGCAAACCCACCTGCCTCATGTCTTCCTGTTCTCTGAAGGAGGCATGTATAAGGCATGTATGAGGTCAGCTCCAGTCTGCACATGGGCAGTAGTAAGTACATGATGTGAGGGCCTTGATGAGAGGGACAACTCCCCTCCATCATAGGACCCTATTCCATACATTTGTTTATCAGACACTCTCAGTTCCAGTTTGTATTCTTTAATTTCATGCTTAAATTTCAAGCACTGGTTTCTCTCTACCAGGATTTCCTGCTTACATTCTGAGAGTTATGATTTTAAATCTGACACTGAGGTTTGGCTGGCTTCAAGCACACTGCTCTGAGCCACCAATTGACCCCTTATTTTCTGTGGCTCATTTCGGAGGCTTTGTATTCTCGCTGAGAGTCTTATGTTATGCGTGCATTTTCATGGCATTTTCATTTAAAATGACAGCTTCTCTCTCCTGACCGTCTTTAAATGCACTGCTTGCAACAGGTCAGCCTCTGCTTGTCAGAGATGTCCCATCAGATCTATATGGTCTTCCCTGATTCTTGCCAGTTCCTGAGACACAGGCTGACCCATGTTCCCATCCATTTCCATCTGATTCACTTTTTGTAACAGGACGCTGTTATCTTGGTTTAAAGTGTAATTGTCCTTGATCAGCTGCTTTTTCTGTATTTCAAAATATTTAAATCCCGGTCCAACTAATCAAAATCATTTTGTGAGTCAATGGGCCTCATTAGCAGTATGGCGGTCTGGAAAAAAGGGTGCCCGTAAGAATGTACCGCCACCCTTTCCAGACTGCCATACTTTAAGAATGCTGGTAGGGGCACGGATCCCACAGCAGGCAAGTCCTGCCGAGAAATTAGGCCCCTACCGGCCTGTCTCTCACATGGTGCCAGTGCATCAGTGTACCTATTCCCATGGAGTCCTGAAGGTCTCCATGGGAATTGGGATTTACTGTTCCGCCACCACTTGCGATATCCCAATGGCGGTGGAATAAGTGTACGAAGTTGGTGGCAACCCACCGGTAGCACTGGCAGGTTACCGCCAACCTTATAATGAGGCCCATGACTTTAAGATTAATTGACTATTTTCACATTTTAATTCGCTTTTGGACTGTTTGAAGGCCACCATTTCATCCAACAATAGTCTATTGTGTCTAGTCTGGTCATTCAATTTGTGTTGAAGGTGGCTTAAGGTTTCTAAACTCTCTTTATGTGTATTGCAGCACAAATAACTACATTTCTCGTTCTTCACTGCCTTGTTGATGTGTGTGTAGCTCATTTTCGATTTGTTCAATGATGTTTTCATATTTGAGCTCAAGAATTTGGCTTTGTTGTAATTTATCCTCTAACTGCATGTGTGATTGTCAGGTCACTTTCATGTCTTGAGTCTTCTTCAACATTCGGGCCCCTTTGTTTTGCAATCCCTCTTCTAGAACTTTTAAATGGAAATACAACAGAGGTGTGAATTGGGCCCTTTTAATTTGTTCCTCGCAGATATTTGGGGTGATGTTGAATTCAGTTAGGGCTTTGGTAAACTCCCACCCTCATGCCAAATGTCAGTGCCTACTAATCTAACTTCTTGTACCATTCTGGCTTGCTAACCCCAAGCTGCCTGCTCAGGCCTGTCTCCCCTAATAAAGATCTTGCTAGGATTTTTTTGGCACCTTCAATCTCAATGGCAATTATTTTAAAACTGGCTTTTGTACCTTCATCAACTCTCACTAGACAAGAACAAAAAACGTGCACTTTATTCCTGCTAATTTTAACAAATAATCAATGCCAAATCAAATTATCTTTCTATTAACTCTACCCAGTCTTATTCTCCTGTGCACTTCTCTGGAACTCAGGGGTCAATCAAACAGTGGCGCTTAACAACTGCTTACAAAACATGCCATGCAAATCTCTGATGTTGCACTGAAATTAATTTCCTAATAACAATGCAAATTGTCATGAATGAATACAGAAAGCTAGATCCCGGCCTGAGCTGCCCTCTCTGCAGGAGATATTTATGGGGCAACAATTAGTTCGGGACATTTTTTCACCCCTATCAACAAGAGTGCCACAACAATTGAGAAAATGTGGCTTCTTGTCCAGCCCTGACTCATAGAACACCATCAACTTTATTTAACAATGTATTTGGTAAGTGGCTTCACTTCCTTTATCACCTTTCTGTTGGTAACAAGAAATATGCCATTCACAGCACTCTTTATTTCTGACCTCTCTGCACTCTAAACTTTTCATTTCTAGCAAGGTTATGATATGATATGATATGGCATTTATAACGTGCCTATACCAAGTGTATCAAGGCACGATGAGGCTAGGGAGGGGGAATAAAGGGAGGACAGACAATGATCCTACTAGTTCAGGTATCATTCAGATTGCGCAAGTGCATGGGTTGGGGAAGGGGAAAAGTGCAGGGGCAGGGAAGGGGACAGTGCAATACATGGGAATAGAATAATATCAAAAGTAATGGCCAGCAGGTGGCAGGTGCAAGGAAGTGCAGGCGTCAGGTGTCAAGTGCTGGTAGTGGGACTGTAGTGGGACTGTAGGGATACAGAAACAGTCTCTGAGTGAGTGGGTTGCCAGGCAGGCAGTGCGGGTGTGTGCGACTGGTGTGGGAGGGACCTGGGCCCGAGGTCAGAGGGTGGCCCTATAACCAGTGTAGTTGCTGTTTCAACCAGGAGGTCAGTAGGGGAGAGGAGAAGAAAAAGTACAAGCAAAGAGAAAGGTTTTGAGGTGCTTCCGGAACCAGAGATGGTTCTCCTCAAGTTTCATGGAGGCAGGGAGGCAGGGAGGCTGTTCCAGAGGGAGGCCCCAGCCGAGGAAAGAGATCTACCACCAACTCATTGCTTCGAGAAACGACTGACCCCGAGGGAGTTGGAGGCGGATGAGCAAAGAGCTTGCGAAGGAAGATATTTAGGAAGAGAGAGTTGAAGATATTAGATATTGAGGCCCCAGAAGGCCTTTTGGACAATGCAAAGGGTTTTGAACTTAATCCTTGCAGCCACTGGCAGCCAGTGCAGAGATTTCAGTCATGGAGAGATACGATCCCTGGGCTTGAGGCCAAGGACACGTCTTGCAGTCCTTGGTTCTAGCACAACCATTATTCAACAAAATACTTTACTCAATATATTAAACCCTTTTCCGTTACCACTATGCAGTGAAAAACCTCTCTTCAATTTGGAGTCTATTTTTCACTCTAAGTAGAGAGTGTGCTCTTAACTCAGATATTTCACTTGGTTTCACTTTAAAGACACATTTCGGAACAGCACCGACCCAGGTATTCAGTTTATCATTTATCATTTGGAACCCTTCTGCTTTGAGACAGGGTCCGGGGAATAGCAAACAGTTGGGAATTTCATTTTTTAATGCACCCCTCGATTTGGGGTTGGCAAGAATAATTTAAGGATACCCAATTACTTTAACAGGCCTCATTATGGGTTAGGTGGTGTGGTAAAAATGCAACGGTAATAGTATTAATGCTGCATTACTGCACCACACAACTATGAGTTGGCCCGAAAGTTGAAAGATTCTCCTCCAGCTCTGAGCTGGAGGTAAATTTCGCTGACATTTCACCCATTTTCAGTGAAATTACCAGAGAGCGGTATCACTGCTCCAGTAATTCCAATAAAAATGCTTAATTGAGACCTATGGACTAAAGAAAGTGGGATTTATACCACCACTGCTGCCACTGCTACTTCTAATCTGTCGGTAATACCACAAGACCCAGTGTCGGTAATGGTAAATGCATTGGGTGGTATTCTGGCTGATTTACCATCAGAATACTGCCCTACTCATATGACCCCTATATATTGAACATCACTTGAATGGATGTTGGGAATTTTAAAGTTCCCCAAAATCACTCCAGTGTCGGTTGACTATGTGGGAATTAATTACATTATGAATTGATTAGAAAATGCTAGGGATCAACTTCAGTATGCCCACCCAATCAATAAAGGGAAGATATTAATTCAAATAGAACTCTTCCAATGGTTTGTTTTATGTACTTACTTTAAGCTTCTCTGGTTTTTGTGTTGAGGAAAAGTCATCAATCCTCCAGGGCCATCTCATGGGACGCATAGGGATCTGGTAAGACTCAAACACTCTGTTTCCCTCTCCTCCTGGTTATAGATGATACTTCAAAACTCCTTATCCTACCTTCCTCCAGATTTTAATCCACCTCTCCTTGTCTCATCCATCTCCTTCTGTCTCCCTTGTAATTTTTGGTTCTCCTCCACCAGCAGTCAGTCTGCTCTTTCAATTGTGTGTCTACTTTTAAACCCCTAATCACACCCCAAAATCTCTTAATTATGAGGTGATAGCTTATTGGCTCATGATTCAGATTGGATATCTAATGTCCTCCCCCTTAAACAATGCCTTGCCCCTTTTCTCTAATTGGTCCCTTTTCAGTACTAGGCTCCATTTCTGATAGTTATGGCTCCAACTAATTTCGAATGGCATTTCTGAACACTTCAGATATTAACTTAAAAATCTTCAACATGAATATTTTCTTCAATTTATAAATAAGTGTCACAAACTATATATATGTGAACTGGTCTGATCATACCGGTCGCAATGCACTGTGTCTCATGTCGGCACGAGGTGGCATGTGTGAATGGCAGATTTTTGTGATTTCCACAAAAGTATAAAAATTAGAATCATGAGATTTTACTGACAAATATCTGGTTCCATTAGCTACCAGGTACCTGGTTATTTGATCTTTAATTTATTCTGGGGTCTGAAATCACATTTTAGCCAATAGGTCGTGTTCCCAAGGTCGAATTATTAGTTGTATTATCAGATGTGGCTTTTCATATTTGGGAATATTTGAACCATTTGTGTAAGTGTCACGGTTCTCAAGTTAATGGACAAAATATGATTCTCCATATAAACCCACAGATTCCTATTAATTACATACATATTATTAGTTCAATGAAACAGCACATTTCTCTTCCCATGACCTGTATGTAGGCCTGGCTTCTGGCTTTTTGTTAACCCGAGTCTGCAATAAACCACTTGACATGTTTGCTCCCAAGGTTGATGACCATCTGTGTTCTTATCTTCCATGAGCAGAGAGGATAACTCTGCCCCCTAACTAACTAATGTGATATTCTCCTGGAACATGTCAATTGACATCAGCCCTTGGGTTCAAACAGAAAACTGAATTTCATTTTGACTATCTTTTTATAGTTTACCATCCATTATCAGCAGCACTGTTTATTCAGTGTTGTCATTCACCCCAATAAAACCTCTTCCCAGGCTCATGCTACAGCTTCAAATGAGTTAAAGGTGTGATACACCTAGGAGGAGGTGTGCAGTTCTTGATCTTTGAATCTGATGTGGGGGAAGGATTTTTTGGCTAAAACACCAGTTTTTGGTGCTGTGATGAACCAAAATTAGTACTTTTGAAATGCATTTTAATTTCCAATACATAATGCCTACTTTGATGTCTTGTATAACACGAGATGCATTTTACGCCTGCATCTTCATTCTCGCAGCTTGTTTTAAAACAGTCTATTTTTTCTGCAGCCACCAGATTCTCTAATGTGTGCCTCTGAATTTACTCCTGCAGGGGGGTGTCATCTGTAATTTAGTAATTTCCATGCTGCAAAGGGCACCCATTTCTTCATGGCAGGTCAGTTGTAGCAAAGCTGCATTTTCAGGTATCCGGCCCATGAAGTTGGGATTAGGCCTCAGGCTTTTTCGGCCTAGTCATTCGAATACAGGGTACAATTCATATTTTTATTTTTCTGTAGGCCATATTGGGATATTTGGCAGTTGAATATTAAAGGCTGGCCTTATCTTTGCCATTCAACAGAGATTTTTCAAATGTCTGCACCTTTGGGTCCAATCTGTATAGGGGAAGTTCATTGATGTACTGCTACTATATTAACTCCACATAATGGCACTTCACAAAACCGCCAAACACTCTCTGTGGCAAGATTTAGAGCACTCTTAAAAACAAGATGTTTCTTGCACATATCATTTCAATACATGAAAATGTAATTTTAAGTGAACGAAATTTTGCATCTGTGTTTGGAAGTGGCTAGCCTGTTTTATTGCCACATTTCAGAACTTTAATGTTCATGGACAAAAGTTGCAGCAAATGTTTTTTGTGGCGGTGGGTGAGTTACAGTTCAAATATGAGGCGGTCTGTTTTTGGTTTCTTTACAAACCTTAACTGGTAAAGTTTTAGGGTTTTGTTGTTTCGTCCCCCCTCCCCCAAATCAAGGAGCCCTAAAACACTTTGCTTACATTTTTTAAGCACTGGTTCTACTAAAGACTCACATAGAGCCACATGAATCCCCCCGATGTGCCCACAGTGAGCCAAGAACCAGGCCAGGGTATAGAAAGAATATATATTTATTTCAATTATCTGGGAGGAAGTGGTGGCTCTGAAAAGAGCCTTTGGGAGGTGTTTGTAAGTCAAAAATTATAAATGCTTAACACCTACTTCAAAATGGATGTTGTAATTCCAAAAAAGGTTGCAATGCATTTTGTACATTTCTCAGAAAAATCTGATTGCCACCATAAGTAAGATGGACTCCATCTCTGCGAAAAATGTTTGTACTACGAAACAGAATATTTTCATTGTGAAAAGAAGACATGCCAAAATCTTTTAGAAAGGCACAAACAGCTTTATTAACATTGCGCCTTGCTTTTTCCATTTGTGGACCAAATGAAGAAGAATAAAGCCACATTTGTCTCTGCGCAATCCGTGAAAATATCACTTGAGAATTAGGAAACATGTCCATAACCTTCCCAAGTCCTTCTTTCATAGCAAACTGCAAAACAATTACAGTCACATTTCCTAAACTGTTCCCTCCACAATGAATTACAATTATGTCTGGATGTTGCTTTGTCTCCAAAGTAGCACAGAGAGGTAGCAAGTCCAACCACTTCATTCCACGTACTCCATGCCAGTGTATTTCCACATGTGGGAATCCAAGATCTACAGCTACTCCACAGCTTTCTGCATGCACCTTCAACCAATATATCCATGAATCTCTCAAAATCCATACAATGTTTTTCCTAAAACACACAGACATAGCTATCTGTTGTTCTCTCAGCAAAAACAATATATGAGAAACTCTCTTCTGGCACAACACACCCACTAAACTTTCCTGACCAATCCCTTTCAGTACTCATTCTCATTTGCATGACTTCTGAACCCAAAAATCCCGGATGTAACTCCCGATGTCCGCGAACTACCGCCATGTCCGCGGACATATCGTAACATGAACAGCCCTTCTACCATTTCCACTTCACTCTCTCTGCCACTCCCTCATTGGATGTAGCTAAGAAGTCACATGACCATGCACCGATCACATTCAAGACCTCTACATCTAACTGCATCATCATAGATCAGCACTGCAAGTGTACTGTGAATCTCTCTGAGTACAAGTGTCATATCATTGGCAAGCACCATCTACCATAAATACTGTACAAGTCTCCAAGATTTCTACTTGCAGCTCCATGCATATCCATATGCATGAACACAAACTTCAGGTATGCATATTTTCTGTACAGTAGATGAACACATTTTCAAACAGACTTTTAGCTTGTGTAATCTGTAAAATGAATTTACTGTATTTATTTCAATTTCCTAAAATCAACTATCACTTATAAACCTTTATACTATTTACTTTCTTTACACACACACACTCAAATCATGTTAAACTAACATTTTTTAAATGAAATATATAGACTACATATATTCAAACAAAATTGCATGCAAGCACAATCTATGTTTAAATCTTTAAAAAAAAATACTTATACAATTTTATATGTTTTTGTTTTTATTTATTTATTTACTTAATTACTTTAATTTAGACATGACATTGAGGCGCTATTACCTAGAACAGCTTAGTTACAGAAATAGTGGTATTCACTGGTATATTATAAATTTCACAAGACATAGTAAAGATTTTATTTTGCTACAGTTAGTCATTCAATACAATTTGTTCATTAAGAACATATCATATGTACTGAACCCATGCAATGTATCTTACGTAAATAAATTAGTTAAATGGTTTTGAAGAAGGCGCTGAGGATTTCAATTAAAAAAATCAATATCTAAATTAAAAACAGCGCTATATACAAACAAAATTACTAATTTGAATCTTTTACAATTGCAGTGAAGACCAGCCTCCTGAAAAGAAGCAGCCAAATTCGGAGAACAAAGAATAACTAAGAAGTTATCTGTTAATTTAAGAAAAAAAGTAAGTAGAATATCACCATAATATTTGTATTATTACTCAAACATACTGTAAAGTTAATACAAGCTATTTCTATGCCTAAAAATAGAGATTGTGTACCATTTTGTCCAAAAATCTCCATGTCTTAAACAGCGATTTACAGCCAGAATGGCCCACAAATTCCTATTTTTGGACACACAAATTACCCAACTGAACCGCTACAATTTTCATATCATAGAACAAACAACTGTTTTAATTGTATACATTAGATTTACTATTTGTACTTTTCCACACCACTAGCTTACTTTTTTTTGTCATCTGAACCCCAGTTTAGTAACACATAAATTCAAGAATACCTATCCCTACTAGTTGTAGTTCCCAATGCACAATCACACACTATTACATACATCTTTATCATCTTACTCAAACACTCATGCACACAGCACACATACATTGCAGAACACCCCAACCCATACCTTCTTTATTTTTTTCAACAGACCCTAAAGAATGCCTACCAAAAGTCAACTCCGTAGAAAGCAACGCAGAAGTAGAGCAAATGAAAATAAAAGTGTCCAACATAAGCATCCATCTCTATCAGAATTTGCAAAAAAAGTTGAAACAAAACAGCTAATACAGTCATTTAGTGAAACACAAGAAGTTTCAAGTACAAAAACTTTGCCTCCTCTATCAAAATGTAAAACAAACCAAAAAACTATTAACAGAAAATCAGCTATCACTACAGATAAAACTACTTCTTTCAATTTTAATATAGTGCAAAGTAAGCATACCAAGAAAAGTATTTTAGCCAAAATTCACCGTCACAAAGTCCTTCAAAATCTTATAAAAACAGGAGAGAAATCAGGTTAAATGCTTAAAACCTATCGTAGTAAATTAATCTTAGAAGCGTTGATGGACACTGCAATTCTTCTCAAAAGAAATTTATTTATTTTACTGTTAAAAAAAATGAAACCACTGGGATTCCAAGATGGCCGCCGGGATAGGGAGACGCACATAGATCGCTCTCCGCCCGGGCCGCCACTGAATTGACAATAAAGCAGCTCAGAACCGTGGAAAAACCACGAAAACCTACCCGATACGTGCACGGCAGCACTCGGCACCGGGAACCGACCTCGCTTCAGAGGGAATGGCCAGACGCGACACACGGAGGCAGAGCGGAGCGGGCGCCCCTCCCCCTCCGGAGCTGCTCCCGCGGAAGAGGGGTACCACCAGGGAGACACAGGCGGCCGCAGCGCCACCCAGTCCACGGCACAGCACCCGGACAGAGCACACGAGGGAGAGCGAAGGTGCCCACATCCTCGGAGCCCATACGCCCCCCCTCAACCCCCAAGGAGGAAACGAGCAGTAGCGAGGGCGCAACCCGGCAAAACACTGAGCGGCCCGCCCTGAAGAAGAAAAGGCCCGGCGCTGGAACACCACAAAACTCGACTTCGGCCGCCCGGAGGCGCACAAGGTGAGCGCGCCCCCCCCCATAACGCTAATAGACTCGGGGGGCAATTCGCCTAACATCATATAACCCCAACTCCAGAGCGGAGGGGAGAGGGGGAGGGCCGGAGGGGGAAACAAGGACAAACTAGCCTCGGCTACAGACGAAGCCCTATCGAGGGCACCCGCCACACGCAGGAAGACCCTCAACCCCACCGACAACCCCACACAGCAGGGGGTAAGCCAGGGAGGAATACAGCAGGACTCACCTCCCGGGCCCTCCCAAAAGCACACCGTCCGTCCCCATCCCCGCGGGAGAAGAGGATTCCCCAAGGAAGGCATGTCGAAAACAAAGGGGAGGGGGAGTACGGTACTCCCAAATTCGCAGTCCTCTAAACAAGATGCAAACCTAGTCCAAATGTGGTCGGCGGAATCCCAGATCCATACCAGGGGGAGACCCCGGGAAGACTCCCCAGAGGACCGCAACCACACCAACGCAACCCCATCGCTTCCATCAAGGGAAGACATGCACTCGTGGTTCACGGAGCTACAGGAGAGGTTCATGACCACGGTCCAGGACCAGTTCAACTCAATGAGAAATGAAATGAAACAGGTGGTCCAAGAAGTGAAGAGAGACATTGCCCAACTGGAAGAGAGAACAGACACGGTGGAGAAAATCATCCAAAACCTAGAAGAGGAGACAACCCAAAACAGTGAGACCCATGAACACTTAGCACGCCTAACCCACAACCTAGAGATCCAGTGCGAGGACTTAGAAAACCGTTCACGCAGATCTAATATCCGGATCAAGAACATCACGGAGGCAGTACTCGACAAGCACCTTAAGAATGCAGTCCAGGAAGTCTTCAGAGACATTCTGGAGGCACAGGAAACAGAAACCATAGGGATAGACAGAATCCACAGAGTGGGCGCAAGAAGAACAGGGGCGCCCGGAGAAAGACCTAGAGATGTTCTAGCAGCCCTATCATCATACCCACAAAAAGAACTTATTCTAAGGAAGGCGCGACAAATGGACCACATTAGGATGAACGGGACGGACATCCAACTGTACCAAGATCTGGCCTCGATCACACTACATAAAAGGAGAGATATGGCACCGCTAATCAAGGTTCTGGTTTCAAAGGAAATAAGATACAAATGGACATTCCCATTCGGCCTACTGTTCAGCTGGGAAGGCAAACAACGAAGAGTGACAACATGCGATGAAGGCCTGCAAATTATGGACATACAATCAGAGGAACCGGCGGAAGCGCACGACAGAACTAGAGGCGGTCTCCAAAAAAGGCCGAGAAGATGGGAAGAGATACGGAAAAGGAAGAAATAAAATGGGTAATCATACAACCCAACATCAGCCCACGGAAAACATCCCTTGGGATATAAACTCAGGAAGGCCTCAGGCCATGCGGGGTTTAGGACCCCCCGGGAACCCGTTACCGAGTACTTCGAGGCGCAACGCCCTAGCAACCATAGGTACCCGGGCCCTCCTCGGGAAGTTATACGTTCAAAAGTTGGAATTTGGGGGGACTGAGAGGAAGGGGGGGAGGGAAAGATACCGGAAGATGCAAAGTTCTCACACCTTTAGGAAATGGGAATCTCCCAATCTGAGAGTACGAAATGGGGAAACTTAGAATCCTAACATACAACATACGAGGCCTGAACTCCCCAATAAAGAGAAAGAAAGTGGAGTCCCTGCTGAGGAGAGAAAAGGCGAACGTCCTCCTGCTTCAAGAAACACACATCAAAGCACAGGACAAGCAGAGAATACGCCTCAGGGGATATCGGATATGGGCACAATCGAATGCCACGGACAAAAAAGCAGGAGTCCTCATAGCAATCAAAGAAGGAGCAAAGGTCACTCTAACGGACAGGCACACGGATAAAGAAGGGAGACTTGCAATGGTCAATGTCCACCTGGACGGGTCCCATCTAACTCTGGCCACAATCTATGCACCAAACACGGGACAAGACGGATTCATTCGAGAGGCTCTGGAGAAGCTAGAGGGCTTCGCAAAGGGAGAGGTGATCTTGGGAGGTGACCTAAATCTCGCTTGGCAGCCACAAATAGACAGGAGCACAGCGGGCCCCTCTATACAGGGCGCTCCCTCCAAACGACTCAAACAAAAAATGGAACAGCTCGCACTCTGCGACGTTTGGAGACAGCAAAAGGGCCAGCAGAGAGGATACACATACTTCTCACACGTTTACAACACGATGTCAAGAATAGACTATTTTTGGGTGTCGGTGGGCCTTATGGGGAAAATCCAAGATATAGAAACGGGGTCAATATCCCTGTCTGACCACGCCCCACTCTGGCTAGAGATAACAACCCCAGAAAAAGGAGGAGGGCTGTGGCGCTGGAGGCTCCCACAGGATATCCTCCATGACCCAGTAATGGGAGAATCGATGAGGGACAAGATAACAGAATACTTTACACAAAACGACACAGGAGAGGTCCCACTAAGCACGGTCTGGGAGGCATTCAAAGCAGTGACCAGAGGTGACTTTATAGCCATGAAAGCCTCTAAAGAAAACCAAAGACACCGCTGGGAAAAAGAACTCGAGAAGAAAATAACGGACATACAGGAAGAAATTATATCCCACCCAACTAGAGCCTTAAAAAAGGCCCTAAAACACACACAGGGGCAATTGGAAATGCTTCGCACAAAAGGAGCCGAAAGATCCCTCCAATTTCTAAAACAACGGCTAGATATAAAAGCCAATAAGGCGGACAGACTCTTAGCAAGACAGCTCCGAGAAAAACAAAAGTCAACAAACATAATGAGTATGCAGGACAAGCAGGGAAAACTACATACACAAACCTTAAACATAGGGAGAATCTTCCAGGACTTTTACCAAAATCTCTACACCACAGAACACCCGAACGAAACAGACCAAGATGCTTATTTGCAAACCCTCCCTTTAAAAAGAATCCCTGAGGAAGACAGAATAGCACTAGAGAACCCGATATCGGAGGAGGAAGTCAAAAAGGCAATTGCGGCGCTCCCGACAGAGAAGGCACCTCGCCCAGACGGCTTTACCGCCCCCTTCTATAAAAAATACGCAGATATTCTTATCCCCGTCCTCACGAGACTTCTAAACACCTTTAAAGAACAGGGCAATGTGACCCAATCAATGAATGAAGCAAAGGTCCTGGTGTTCCATAAAAAAGGGAAAGACCCATCCCTCCCCAGTTCATACCGTCCCATAGCACTGATTAATATTGATGCAAAAATATACACTAAAATTCTGGCGAACAGACTATCACCACTTCTCCCGTCTCTAATAAACCCAGACCAATCAGGATTTATCCCAGGGAGACTCACGCATGACAACCTGAGAAGAATTATACACCTGGTCGAGAAGACCGAGATCACCCAAACACAAGCAGCCCTGCTCTCATTAGATGCCGAAAAGGCTTTCGATCGAGTGGAGTGGTCAATACTATTTAAAACATTAAAACATATGGGCTTTGGAGACCAGTACATAAAAATGGTAAGAGCCAACTACACCTCCCCGTCAATCAGGATAGCCATTAATGGGGCGATCACGGACAAAATAGAAATAACACGTGGCACCAAACAAGGATGCCCCCTGTCCCCTCTCCTATATGCCATTTTCCTGGAACCACTTCTAACTAGAATAAGGGAGACGGAAGCCATAACGGGAATAGAAATGGGAGGCTCCCAACACAAAGTAATAGCATACGCAGATGACATGCTACTAGCCCTTACGAACCCGGGAACAGCACTTCCCCAAGCCATTAAAGAACTGGAAACCTTTGGGGCGGTATCGGGCCTCAAAATTAACAAGAACAAATCAGAGCTCTTACTTTTAGCCGGAGGGAGGCCGGAAATGGAAAGAATAGCGATCTCGCAAAACCTGAAAATAGCCGATAAAGGAATAAAATATCTAGAGATCACCTTAACACGCAAGATAGCAACATTATATAACGAGAACTACCCCCCCCCCTACTGATACGGGTAAAGAGAGACCTGGAGCGCTGGAACCCCCTAATGGTCTCATGGTGGGGTAGAATTCAAGCAGTAAAAATGGTCATCCTCCCCAGAATGCTATACCACTTTCAGGCTCTCCCAATCAGGGTCCCTAAATCGTTCTTTAGAGCACTGACCAAAGCTATCTCGTCCTATATATGGAACAAAAAACCTTTGAGGATTGCCAGAGCGACCCTTTCTGCCCCAACAAAAGAGGGGGGAATGGCCCTACCACATTTTCGCAAATACTACATGGCTGCGCAACTGTGGGTCCTGAGAGAATGGTTGGGGGACAATCAACAAACAATATGGGTGTCTCAGGACAGAGCGGTAGCCAGATCCCCATTGGAGGAAACCCTATGGAAAGCAAAACAACATAGGCACCCAAACCTCCGCATAAGCGAAATCATGAAAACCACCCTTGAGGCCTGGGATGAGCAGATACGGAAGGGCATCATGACTACAGTGGAGGGGCCGTTCACACCCATCTGTCGAAACCCGCAGTTCCCACCGGGAATGGAACAGGGAGCCTTCGAGAAATGGGAGGCAGCAGGCTACACAAAGATAGGCGAAATGTTCCAAGACGAAGAAATAAGGACCTTCAAAGAATGTAGAGAAATTTTAAAACTAACGGAAGCAGACAAATACAAATATGGACAGCTAAGGCACTGGCTCACAACCTCAGACATCAAAACAGCAGCCACAAGGGATCTCAAGCCATTCGAGAAGTTTCTAATCACCAACTCAGGAACTAGGAAATTAGTCTCCTCGCTCTACACATTTATCAACTCCACAAGGGAGGAACTCAAATGGGCGTATATGGTCAAGTGGACGAAAACATTGGGGGAGGAAATCCACAAACGCCAGTGGGAAGACCTATGGAACACCATACCGAAAATGACCCGATCAGTCCAAAAAAGAGAAATGTGGTTAAAAATAGTAACCCAATGGCACTACACTCCGGAAAGACTGCACGCCATGTACCCACAAACATCGAACACGTGCTGGAGAGGCTGCCTGGAGGTGGGCACTTGGAAACACATATGGTGGGACTGCCGGGAAATCAAAGCCTTCTGGTCGGATCTAAAGGTGGAAATTAGGAAAATATTTCCAGAGGCTGAATTCCTGGGCGAAAAAGTTTGGCTATGCGGTATCAAAGATCAGGCAGCTAAGAAATTCAGGAAATCACAATGGAGGGGTTTTATGGGCCTACTAATACCCGCATGGGCGACAATTGCCCAAAACTGGAAAAAACAAGAGCCCCCACATATGTTCACATGGCTCCAGAAAGTATGGACACAATTGACCATGGAAAAGCTAACACACACATTACAAGGAACGAAAGAGACCTTTGCAAAGGAATGGGTAGAGATACTCGAATATCTGCAATCAGATTACATGGAGCAATGGTGCCCCCATAATATAAGAATTTCGGACATATTGAGAACATAGACTTGCACAGAAACGAAGAACTAACGAGAACCTTCCAGGGTGGGAGGGGGGTGGGAGATAGGGGAAGTTGGGGAACAGTCAGGGGTTTACATTGTTGTAACTGAAAATATTAAATAAATCATTAAAAAAAAAAAAAAAAAAAAGAAACCACTAACAAAACTAATAACTAAATTACAAAAAAGACTTCTCAATAAGCGAAATGTCAACAGAAAGAACTTCTTAGGTATCTGCAGAGGTGAATGGAATCACACTACAAGCAAAGAACCATATTTTAATGAAAAAGCGTACAAACAAAAGCAAACAAATACAATTGCCATACATAGCAGTGGTCGCAAGATAACACGCAAGATAGCAACATTATATAACGAGAACTACCCCCCCCTACTGATACGGGTAAAGAGAGACCTGGAGCGCTGGAACCCCCTAATGGTCTCATGGTGGGGTAGAATTCAAGCAGTAAAAATGGTCATCCTCCCCAGAATGCTATACCACTTTCAGGCTCTCCCAATCAGGGTCCCTAAATCGTTCTTTAGAGCACTGACCAAAGCTATCTCGTCCTATATATGGAACAAAAAACCCCCGAGGATTGCCAGAGCGACCCTTTCTGCCCCAACAAAAGAGGGGGGAATGGCCCTACCACATTTTCGCAAATACTACATGGCTGCGCAACTGTGGGTCCTGAGAGAATGGTTGGGGGACAATCAACAAACAATATGGGTGTCTCAGGACAGAGCGGTAGCCAGATCCCCATTGGAGGAAACCCTATGGAAAGCAAAACAACATAGGCACCCAAACCTCCGCATAAGCGAAATCATGAAAACCACCCTTGAGGCCTGGGATGAGCAGATACGGAAGGGCATCATGACTACAGTGGAGGGGCCGTTCACACCCATCTGTCGAAACCCGCAGTTCCCACCGGGAATGGAACAGGGAGCCTTCGAGAAATGGGAGGCAGCAGGCTACACAAAGATAGGCGAAATGTTCCAAGACGAAGAAATAAGGACCTTCAAAGAATGTAGAGAAATTTTAAAACTAACGGAAGCAGACAAATACAAATATGGACAGCTAAGGCACTGGCTCACAACCTCAGACATCAAAACAGCAGCCACAAGGGATCTCAAGCCATTCGAGAAGTTTCTAATCACCAACTCAGGAACTAGGAAATTAGTCTCCTCGCTCTACACATTTATCAACTCCACAAGGGAGGAACTCAAATGGGCGTATATGGTCAAGTGGACGAAAACATTGGGGGAGGAAATCCACAAACGCCAGTGGGAAGACCTATGGAACACCATACCGAAAATGACCCGATCAGTCCAAAAAAGAGAAATGTGGTTAAAAATAGTAACCCAATGGCACTACACTCCGGAAAGACTGCACGCCATGTACCCACAAACATCGAACACGTGCTGGAGAGGCTGCCTGGAGGTGGGCACTTGGAAACACATATGGTGGGACTGCCGGGAAATCAAAGCCTTCTGGTCGGATCTAAAGGTGGAAATTAGGAAAATATTTCCAGAGGCTGAATTCCTGGGCGAAAAAGTTTGGCTATGCGGTATCAAAGATCAGGCAGCTAAGAAATTCAGGAAATCACAATGGAGGGGTTTTATGGGCCTACTAATACCCGCATGGGCGACAATTGCCCAAAACTGGAAAAAACAAGAGCCCCCACATATGTTCACATGGCTCCAGAAAGTATGGACACAATTGACCATGGAAAAGCTAACACACACATTACAAGGAACGAAAGAGACCTTTGCAAAGGAATGGGTAGAGATACTCGAATATCTGCAATCAGATTACATGGAGCAATGGTGCCCCCATAATATAAGAATTTCGGACATATTGAGAACATAGACTTGCACAGAAACGAAGAACTAACGAGAACCTTCCAGGGTGGGAGGGGGGTGGGAGATAGGGGAAGTTGGGGAACAGTCAGGGGTTTACATTGTTGTAACTGAAAATATTAAATAAATCATTAAAAAAAAAAAAAAAAAAGAAACCACTAACAAAACTAATAACTAAATTACAAAAAAGACTTCTCAATAAGCGAAATGTCAACAGAAAGAACTTCTTAGGTATCTGCAGAGGTGAATGGAATCACACTACAAGCAAAGAACCATATTTTAATGAAAAAGCGTACAAACAAAAGCAAACAAATACAATTGCCATACATAGCAGTGGTCGAGGTTATGAAAAAGTGAATAATACCATAATGGAACAAGAAGTACTCCTTACAAAAATATGCCCTGAAAACTTAGAATTACCCCTCCATTCAACTGAATCAGAATGTCTAGTGTACAAATGGCCATGCACGTCAATGTGTAACATTCCCAAACAAGGTTTCAAATCTTTACACCAATTCCTCAATAAATATGTAAAAAGCAAAGACAAAATCAAATTTAAATTACTGCAAAATATGGATACCTGTCCAGTGCGCAAGTACACAGGACTACAAGGACATTCATTGGCCTGCATTACAGGACCTACTTGTAAAACCACTTTCCATGATATCAAAAGGATATCAACACATCATTCAACTATAAGAAATCTAGTCTATAAACTGTACTATGCTAAAAGTCCTGCTTTAGCACTAGCAAATTTAAATAACATCCTTCTACATGGTACAGCAAAAGACCTACTTGAAGAAATTGACTATATACAGAAAAAATATTTTGGAAGTGAAAGCCATTTACAGAATGAAATAGCTTTAAACCAATTAAGCAACAATTCTACACATGGCAACCTTTTGCTAAACACATACAAAAAAGAAATACTAAAATTTAAAAGTACATCAGCTGAAGTACCAAACCATGTATGTGTATGTTGCCGTAGAACTTTTTATAAAAGTAACACAAAAACTGTAGACCTATCATACAAAATAGAAGACAATGAAGATTCTAAATGGTTTGAATTAGCTCTCTACCTTGCAGCAGAAAACAAATATGAAATAACTGACCCCTTAATACTTTGCAGTTACTGCACTACAAAACTTGACGACAACAACAAAACTTCACGTGCTATCACAAATAATTTGGAATTATACCCAGTACCAAAACCCCTACAACAACTTAATGTATATGAGAGCATCATAATTCAAGCAGTACACCCATTTCAACAAATAATACGCCTTCAACCAAAAACAGCAAAATTACCTCCCTCTGAATTGGTAAAAGGCATTAGTGGAAAAGTAGTTTATTTACTATTAGATCTAAAAGAAAATGTGCATACTCTAGGAGTGCAACATCCAATGCAGCAATCTTTAATTATCTTAGTAAATGGAGTACCTACAAAAGACAAACAAATATGGCAACAGCTGGTAGATTTACATAAAGTTAGGCAAGCCTTCCAATATCTTAAAGAGAATAATGAATATTACAAAGAAATTAATATTGAAGAAAACTTGAAAGATACAACTGAAATAATTCACGAAACACAAGAAGCTGGTCAATTTGAGCTACTAAATCCTGCTACAATATCAAATACTTTAGACCATTATACAATTCATCCTTTGCACTCTAATGACACCATAGAAGATGTACTGGAAACGTACCAAATGCGTCAAACAAAAGGATCGCCAATCAGCATATGGGAAAAAAGTATAGAAGCATGTGCTTTTCCTCTACTCTTTCCTACTGGCAAAGGAGGAAGGTATGATGATAATCCTATTCAAATATCAGCTTCAGAATACCGCTCATTACGGATGTATTCTGAAGATCCCAGATTTAGATAAAATATGGAATACATATTCCACCTACTCTTTGAAAGTGAACTAGCAACTTTATGTTACGGAGTTGCACACATATTAAAATCAGGATCACACTTTCAAAATATGACAGCTACACAATTATTAGAAAAAGTGCAACAAAAGGATGAGGTTTTACAATCAAATATTACAAATCTATTAGCAAATATGCGTGGTACTAAAGAGTACTGGTTTCGACGTCATGGAGATGTACGTTGTATGATCAGAAACCTTGGCCCACCCACGTGGTTTGTTACATTAAGTTGTGCAGAATATGCATGAGAAGATTTACATGATTTCCTACGCATATCAAATAAAAACAAAACAAACATAGATATACTAACACCTGCAGAACTTTGTTCTTTGGATCCTGTTAATGTTTCAAGAAATTTTCACCATCGCTTCATTGCTATGCTACATTTTATTTGTAATAAAACTGTTCCTCCCCTTGGAGAAGTGCAACACTTCTTTTGGAGAAAAGTATACCAAGCCAGTGGAGCACCACATATCCACATGCTTTTATGGATTAAAGATGTTCCTAAATTTGGTCAAGACAGTGATGCCACTGTTTTACAGTTTATTGAAAAATATGTCACTTGTGAAATTCCATCAGAAGCCACAAATAGTGATCCTCATTCACAAATTTTACAATTTCAAAGACACAAATGTGGAAAATATTGTTGTCGCAAATACAAAAACAAAGGGAAATACTACACCAAATGCAGATTTGGTTTCCCTAGACCAGTTACAAATACAGGTCAAGTGAACAACCTCATGTCTTCAGTTAGACATAGTGTTAAAGGTAAGTCACGTAAAAATACATATTACATAAAAAGAAAAGAAGAAGAAAAATATATCAATGATTATAATGCAATCATTGCCCACTTATGGAATGCAAACATAGATGTGCAGTACATTGCAGACAATTCTACTGCAGTTGCACGATATGTCACTGCATACTTAACTAAAGCAGAAAAGACAGAGCTCCAAGACTTCAGGAATGACCTGTCATCAGATAAAACAGTGTCTCAGAAATTATACAGCTTGGGCATAAAAATGCTCACCCATAGAGAATGTGGATCATATGAAGCAGCTGATCGTTTAACTGGTACTGCATTGTATGGTAAATCTGAAAATATAGTATGGCCAAGTCTTGGTCCAGCTAAATCTAGAAAAAGAGTTCTAAAATCATATGAAGATATAGAAACAATAGCCATAACGTGATCCCAACAGCCAAGACATTTTAAGAAACAATTTATTGGACACATACTACCCAAACAGAAGTAATACTTTGGAAAACATGTGTCTATACCACATAGCCCAAAACTACACATACAAAAATAATATGAAACCTGATGAAAAAAAAGGTAAATATAGAGTGACAAACTGTGAAGGCAGCTTAGTTAAACTCACTAAACCAAATGTAATTAATCATATCAAATTGTCATTAAAGACTCCTCAACATAAAGAAGTATATTACATGTCCCCGCTACAACTCTTCAAACCATGGAGAAAACAAGAACAAATACTAGATAACTATGACTCATGTGAGGATGCTTTCAAAGCAAATGAAAGCACTATAACTGATGTAAACTTTACACAGCACAAAACAATATTGCACAATGAACAGCAACACGAAGAAGAACTCCAAGCCCAACTAGATAAGGACACTCCTGACAGTAGTCAACCTTCTGTAACAGGAAGCCAAGAACCACTGGGAGAACCACTAATAATAAATGAGGCATAATTAGCTATGATAGAAGTAGAAAACACCATGTGTCAGTATGAAGATAAAGAAGACTTAACTATACTACAATCAAAACTAAACAATGAGCAATGTAGCATTTTTCAAGAAGTAACAAAACAAATTGCACATTGTGTAAAACATGAAAATAAAGAATGTTCCTGCCATAATTATAAACCTATACTACTGTACGTCAGTGGTGAAGCTGGTTCTGGCAAAACATTCCTAATCAAAATCATTAGTAAGTTCCTTCAACAATTGACAAACAACAAACTGTCAGCTGTTGTCACTGCCCCCACAGGTTTAGCTGCCTACAACATAGGTGGTGTTACATTACACCTATTACTACTATTACCAGTAGAACACCAGAACAATTTAGACTATTACAAACTTTCTGCAGAAGCTACAATGGAACTACGCAGAGTATTGAAACAAATGAAAATGCTCCTAATAGATGAAGTGAGCATGGTCTCCAACCTGATGTTAGCTTTGATTCACCTCAGATTACAAGAAGTATTCAAAACAGTCTATGAAGAGCTCTTTGCAGGAAAACACATTATTGTTTTTGGAGATCTGCTTCAATTAACACCAGTAAAAGGTTAGCCTATTTTTAAAACATTAGGACACAAACTCTGCCGTAAAACTGTTGGCAGCATTGGAAATGTCAACCTTTGGCAACATTTCCAATACAGAGAATTAACAGAAAACATGCAGGAATCTGCAGATCTCACTTATGCCCACATTTTAAAAAGTATCAGAGTTGGTATACTTTCTAAAGAAGCAGAAGCAATATTGAAAACCCGGCACATTAATGCACTTTATGGCGATAATGCATGTGCTACAGATGTTATGGAACAATTAGCCCACAAAAATGTCAATTGTATGGCCTTAATTCCAACTCTTGCAAGCTGTTTCAAATTCAATGAAATCATGCTAAGTAAAGAAATGCAATCAATCATGGACATTAGCGCCACAGACAAACTAGATGTATATGGTATGACACTACCCATGTGTGACCAAGCCACAACAAGACTAAATAGTCAATCTCAAACACAGCAGGCTTAGAAAAGATATTAAAATTATTCCTAAATTGCAGAGTAATGCTTAAACGTAACCTTTACGTGGACCAAGGACTAGTTAATGGAGCACTGGGTACAGTTGTTGGCTTTCAAACATACCCACGCCACAACAAAATTCAGTTTATCAATATACTCTTTGACAAACTTTCAGAAGTAAAAAGGATAGGACGCTCAACAGCTAGATTCCTTCTCTTCAAAGATATGTATGTACGCAGAGAACAATTTTCTCTAACTCTTGCATACGCAGTCATGATTCATAAATCACAAGGTCTTACCCTAGAAAAAGCAATGATAGACATTGGTAACACAGTCTTTAAAGAAGGCATGAGCTACGTAGCACTATCACACTTACGTACACTTGACGGTCTATTTCTAATCAACTTTGATGCAAGTAAAATAAACGCTGATATTCCTTGCATTTTAGAATACAATAGACTTCGCTCACTATACACCCCCCACCTAAACACATATTCTGTTGCACAAAAAGTAAAACGTTATAAAAGAAAAATAAATCAAACAGAAATGCAACAGGATGTCACTGCAAATCCTCCAAAGAGAGTAAAAGAAACTAATACTTCATCAAGTACCACAAGCAAAAAAGAATCAATTATGGAAAGTAAACCAGGTACTTCTTTAAAGGAGGAAGACAAACTCCAAAAAAAAGCAGTTAGATACAGAACTACCTGGACCATTTAAATTCTCAAATATAGTTGGTGTAAATTGCTACGCAAATGTAGCAATAAATATTCTATTTCAATTACCACCAATTGTTGACAACATTTACTTACACAGTAAAGACCCATTGTGTTTGCAAATGTTAGTACTTCAAAGAAATGCAGTAAACAATCCTGACAACACGTATAGTGTTTATGGAATAAGACAACAATTGGACTACTGTGCTGAAACAAAACATACCTATAAATGAAATCTTTCAGATTTCATACATGTGGAAACATACATGCACTCTCTGCGAACAATGTGACACAAGAAGAAATCCCCAATGAACGCTTCATATATATATATCAATACCAAATTGTGAATCCATTCCATTTCAGCGACTTGTACAAAATGCAAAGCATGGTAGATTATGCTCTACCTGCAATTCAGATAATTGCTCCACGTTAGTAATACAAACACATAGTAAATACATAATACTAATGCTTCTACGTTACAATGCAGATGGTACCAAAAACAACTGCAAGCTGACTGGATTCACACATGGTCAAATATCACTTGGTAAGAAAACCTTCACAACAATAGGTATAATCTACCACGCAGGAGCCACAACCAATTCAGGGCACTACACTGCATACATAAAAAAAGAAATGTGGATGCTTTGAATGTAATGATAGTACCATTACTCTAAAGCAGAGATTACCAGCAAAACTCAAATGGCCATGCACCCAAGACTCTATGCCCTGGCCAAAACCACCGCAGCATATCACATCCATAGAGTCAAACATTTCAACTATGGTCTATGAAAACTTTTAATGTCCGCAGACATTATGAGTGTTCTGAGAACACTTGCAACTTGCCAGCGAACAATACAGAAAGCATTTTCGGGACACCCCCTACGAACATTTCAGAACAACGCGATAGTTCTCAGAACACTTTCAACTTGACAACGAACAATACGGACAGTGTCCTCAGAACACCCCCATTTCGTTTATTTGCGAACATTTCAGGACACCGCAAGTGTTCTAAGAACACATTCAACTTGCCATCGAACAATACGAACAGTATCTTCAGGACACCTCCTACGAACATTTCAGGACACCGCGAGTGTTCTTAGAACACATTCAACTTGACAGAGAGCAATACGGACAGCGTCCTCAGGACACCCCCATTTTGTTTATTTGTGAACATTTCAGGACACCGCAAGTGTTCTTAGAACACATTCAACTTGCCAGCAAACAATACGGACTACGCCTACAGGACACCCCCTATGAACATTCCAGGACACCGCGAGTGTTCTTAGAAATGTCTTCAGAACATCCCCATTTTGTTTATTTGCAAACATTTCAGGACACCGTGAGTGTTCTTAGAAGCGTCTTCAGAACGCCACCATCTTGTCTATTTGCGAACATTTCAGGACACCGCGAGTGTTCTTAGAACACATTCAACTTGACAGAGAACAATACGGACAGTGTCCTCAGGACACACCCATTTTGTTTATTTGCGAACATTTCAGGACACCGCGAGTGTTCTTAGAATACATTCAACTTGCCAGCGCACAATACGGACTACGCCTACAGGACACCCCATACGAACATTCCAGGACACAGGACAACCCCCATTCATATTTCCGAACATTTCAGTACACAGCGAGTGTGCGACAACGTCTTCAGAACACCCCCATTTTGTGGATTTGCAAACATTTCTGGACACCGCGAGTGTTCTTAGAACACATTCAACTTGACAGAGAACAATACGGACAGCTTCCTCAGGACACCCCCTGCGAACATTCCCCGGACACCGCGAGTGTTCTTAGAAACGTCTTCAGAACACCCTCATTTTGTTTATTTGCGAGCATTTCAGGACACCGCGAGTGTTCTTAGAACACATTCAACTTGTCAGCCACAACCCCCCATTCATATTTGCGAACATTTCAGGACACAGCGAGTGTTCGACAACGCCTTCAGAACACCCCCATTTTGTGTATTTGTGAACATTTCAGGACACTGCGAGTGTTCTTAGAACACATTCAACTTGACAGAGAACAATACGGACAGCGTTCTCAGGACACCCCCTACGAACATTCCCCGGACACCGCGAGTGTTCTTAGAAACGTCCTCAGAACACCCCCATTTTGTTTATTTGCGAACATTTCAGGACACCGCGAGTGTTCTTAGAACACATTCAACGTGACAGAGAACAATACGGACAGCGTCCTCACAACACCCCCATTTTGTTTATTTGCAAACATTTCAGGACACCGCGAGTGTTCTTAGAAGTGTCTTCAGAACACCACCATTTTGTTTATTTGCGAACATTTCAGGACACCGCGAGTGTTCTTAGAACACATTCAACGTGACAGAGAACAATACGGACAGCGTCCTCACAACACCCCCATTTTGTTTATTTGCGAACATTTCAGGACACTGCGAGTGTTCTTAGAACACATTCAACTTGACAGAGAACAATACGGACAGCGTCCTCAGGACACCCCCATTTTGTTTATTTGTGAACATTTCAGGACACCGCGAGTGTTCTTAGAACACATTCAAATTGCCAGCCACAACCCCCATTCATATTTGCGAACATTTCAGGACACAGCGAGTGTTCGACGTCTTCAGAAAACCCCCATTTTGTGTATTTGCGAACATTTCAGGACACCGCGAGTGTTCTTAGAACACATTCAACTTGACAGAGAACAATACGGACAGCGTCCTCAGGACACCCCCTACGAACATTCCCCGGACACCGCGAGTGTTCTTAGAAACGTCTTCAGAACACCCCCATTTTGTTTATTTGCAAACATTTCAGGACACCGCGAGTGTTCTTAGAACACATTCAACGTGACAGAGAACAATACGGACAGCGCCCTCAGAACACCCCCATTTTGTTTATTTGCGAACATTTCAGGACACCGCGAGTGTTCTTAGAAGCGTCTTCAGAACACCACCATCTTGTTTATTTGCAAACATTTCAGGACACTGCGAGTGTTCTTAGAACACATTCAACTTGACAGAGAACAATACGGACAGCGTCCTCAGGACACCCCCATTTTGTTTATTTGCGAACATTTCAGGACAACGCAAGTGTTCTTAGAAGCGTCTTCAGAACACCACCATCTTGTTTATTTGCGAACATTTCAGGACACCGCGAGTGTTCTTAGAACACATTCAACTTGCCAGCCACAACCCCCATTCATATTTGCGAACATTTCAGGACACAGCGAGTGTTCGACGTCTTCAGAAAACCCCATTTTGTGTATTTGCGAACATTTCAGGACACCGCGAGTGTTCTTAGAACACATTCAACTTGACAGAGAACAATACGGGCAGCGTCCTCAGGACACCCCCTACGAACATTCCCCAGACACCGCGAGTGTTCTTAGAAACGTCTTCAGAACACCCCCATTTTGTTTATTTGCAAACATTTCAGGACACTGCGAGTGTTCTTAGAACACATTCAACGTGACAGAGAACAATACGGACAGCGTCCTCAGAACACCCCCATTTTGTTTATTTGCGAACATTTCAGGACACCGCGAGTGTTCTTAGAAGCGTCTTCAGAACACCACCATCTTGTTTATTTGCAAACATTTCAGGACACCGCGAGTGTTCTTAGAACTCATTCAACTTGACAGAGAACAATACGGACAGCGTCCTCAGGACACCCCCATTTTGTTTATTTGCGAACATTTCAGGACACCGCAAGTGTTCTTAGAACACATTCAACTTGACAGAGAACAATACGGACAGCATCCTCAGGACACCCCCATTTTGTTTATTTGTGAACATTTCAGGACACCGCGAGTGTTCTTAGAACACATTCAACTTGCCAGCCACAACCCCCCATTCATATTTGCGAACATTTCAGGACACAGCGAGTGTTCGACAACGCCTTCAGAACACCCCCATTTTGTGTATTTGCGAACATTTCAAGACACTGCGAGTGTTCTTAGAACACATTCAACTTGACAGAGAACAATACAGACAGTGTCCTCAGGACACCCCCTACGAACATTCCCCGGACACCGCGAGTGTTCGTAGAAACGTCTTCAGAACACCCCCATTTTGTTTATTTGCGAAGATTTCAGGACACTGCGAGTGTTCTTAGAACACATTCAACTTGACAGAGAACAATACGGACAGCATCCTCAGGACACCCCCATTTTGTTTATTTGTGAACATTTCAGGACACCGCGAGTGTTCTTAGAACACATTCAACTTGCCAGCCACAACCCCCCATTCATATTTGCGAACATTTCAGGACACAGCGAGTGTTCGACAACGCCTTCAGAACACCCCCATTTTGTGTATTTGCGAACATTTCAAGACACTGCGAGTGTTCTTAGAACACATTCAACTTGACAGAGAACAATACAGACAGTGTCCTCAGGACACCCCCTACGAACATTCCCCGGACACCGCGAGTGTTCGTAGAAACGTCTTCAGAACACCCCCATTTTGTTTATTTGCGAAGATTTCAGGACACCGCGAGTGTTCTTAGAACACATTCAACGTGACAGAGAACAATACGGACAGCATCCTCAGAACACCCCCATTTTGTTTATTTGCGAACATTTCAGGACACCGCCAGTGTTCTTAGAACACATTCAACTTGACAACAAACAATACGGACAGCGTCCTCAGGACACCCCCATTTTGTTTATTTGCGAACATTTCAAGACACCCCGAGTGTTCTTAGAACAGTTTCAGCTTGCTTGCGAACAAAACGGACACATATTGAGTCCTCAGAACACCCCCCATTCAGTTTATTTAGAACATTTCAGAACACCTGTGATGTCCGCAGACAAATCGAACACAAAAAGAACGTCTAACACAAAAAAAAACAACTTTCATCCTACCACCCTCCCCAAACACTCCTACACACCAACACACTCTACTAAATACATATTTTGAACAAAGTTTCACCGCGCAGTCCGCGGACGTCCGTGAATCCAAGATGGCGGGTGCTACCGAAAATCTGACGTGCTTCACGCTCCACGCTGTCCAATCAGCGAACACGTTGCATGTCCGCGGACATCACGCAAGCCGATTGGCCAATCAGGACACTGTCCGCGGAGCGAACAGGGAAGTATGTCCGCGGACCGAACACAGATATCACTCATTTCTTTTTACCTACTTTTTGGTCATTTTTTTAAAAAAACACTGGACGGATTTTCACCAAATTTTCAAAAGCACGCTTACTGGACTAAGCCGCTACTCCTGGTCCAAATTTGGTGAAAATCCGTCCAGCGGTTTGGGCTGTAGACGCGAGCAAAAACAAATTCCCATTCAGTCTATGGGAAAAAAAAAGTTTTGGGACCCCCTTGTAACTTTGCCCCCTCTGGACGAATCCAGAGATTCAGAGTGACCCAAATACGTTTTCTGCAAATTTTGGTGAGGATTCGTCCAAGGAGAGCGAAGTTATAAGCCGGCCAAAAAGTGCTCTTCCTATGGAAACACCAACTTAACCATAACTACATGGCCACTACCGTGGCCATGTAATGTAATATATATATATATATATATATATATATATATATATATATATATATATATATATATATATATATATATATATATATATATGTATATATATATTTGAAGTACGAACGGCATCAACAGAAACTGTCCAAGCGAGCAGCACTCCACAACAAGTGTTCCAATAACGTAGTATTGGAATACCAACAGCAAACACTGCAACTCTGGTTGTATTGTATAAAACAACCTTTATTTTTTCATTTGCAGCAATAAAATAATCTCCCAGTGAGAGTATTCTGGCCAAATCTATCTATCTATCTATCTATCTATCTATCTATATATATAGGTTGCTCTCCTCATGACAGGTCTATAGAGACGTGTCCCATTTCGGCACTATGCTGCACTGGCATATAGAAATGTTTCTCTGTTTACAGCACAAGCATCATAGTTATGATTATGCAATTTAACGTCCAAATGGCTTATTTACTTCATCCAGTCACCAACTTTCAGATTCTGAATATTTTTGAGGTAGCTGGAATCACATTTTCAATTATCAGACACATCCTAAAAGTCACAGGTGGGTGATATTTACATTACGATAATTGGCTTCTCAGTAGCTTTCAAATGACATGTCAATGGACTATGTGCATCCTTTGGTTCGAGAGTTATGGGGGAAACTGACGTGCCCAATATAAATCTATAGGCACTTCATTAATATATATGATCTTTGGTTTAATTTCTTCAAAAACAGTTCAGCTCATCCCTCCTGGTTTCTATTTCCTCATGCTGCAGGATGCATTGGTGGATTTCTTATTTCTTTGCACAGAGCATTATATTTTAAATACGACAGCTGAAGGTACAGGGCTGTTGATTTTAGTCATTCACAAATATATTTGTATTCATCTGCTGTCTGGTTTTGTGCCAAAAAGTTGGTCTTAGTCACAAGAAATTCAAGTTTGTAACATAGTTTTGTATTGTGCAAGTGAGGACCGCTTTGTGCTCTGAGTTGTCATAGTTCACTGCATTTTGATGGGTGGCAGTTTCCCTGAAGAAATGCTGCTTTATTCTCTCCATCAACACTGTTATGTGACTTCCCAATCTGCAGTCTGATTATATTTTTCCGCACACTCTGGGCTTCATCTGTAGAAAGAGACACATGTTTCTTAATGCACTTTTCCTCGTGCTATTTGCAGTAATACCAATGTATTCTGTGAGACACTGTTTGTTGTGCTATTATAGCAAGACACATCCATCTATTCACCAGGTCCTCTTTCTGTGTTAAGATTTTAGGCCTGTCATATTTTCATTGTGCCTCGTCAAAGGATGCAATGTATCACGCAGCAGAGGCCTAATTTGCCTTTCAGCTCATGTCCTTCTGCCTGCCATTTAACTTCACAAGTAGTTTAATATTTGTTATTAAGTTTTACTTATGTAGGAAGAGCACATTTTCAGATACTTATACCTGTGGCCCCATTCAATGAAATTTCTTGAAAACTTCAAAAAATATATAATCCTGCAAGTTTTGTGAGGCTTCCTCAGGCATGGCAAAGATAAAGGAGGGGTTGCCAGGACATTAATTTTTCAATTAATTTCCCAGAGGAAAATGTTTGCTCTCGCCTACTGCATGAATCAATGGGCACACTTGCACCAAACATTCATGAAGATGGGTAATCTCTTCCCAAGTGCAAGATTCCACACACTTTTTTAAAAAATCCACCCAGTGTTTTCTTTCAAAGCTCCCCCAAAGTGTTCTCAAACCAATAAGCTCTGTCTGGGCTCACCCTAAAATAACTGCAGACTTACATGCCATCTTTTGATCAACTGATTGACTATCAGGATCTGGGTCTATGAGCCCTCTCTGCGGTGTCCCCAGAAACAGAGTCATATCTGAGATGTCTGATGGGTCTGGGAGAGGATCTGAGGGACTCTGTTAGGCAGGGGTAAGCAACTACTGTGGGATTCTCATATGGGAGAATTTTCCAGAGTACTCCCAGACACCCTAATCCTGTACTGCAAGCCAGCATGCAATGCATAATGTATTTATTTATTTGTATTTATTTATTTTATTGTTTAAAGCATTGTCCTACCTCGAGAACAGTGACGCACTGTACAAACTGTGGGTAGCCTGTTTTTTTTGGGCGTGCATCTTTCAACAGTGGTGCAGCATGGTCAGTGAGTCGGTTCTGTGTCTATTGGGATTAGTCCTTGTTTTGGTGTTGTTGAAAAGGCCATGTTTTGAGAGATTTGTGGAATTTGAGAATAGTGGGTGCATGCCGAGTGGAAACTGGGATTGAGTTCCAAAGGGTGGGTGCTTGTCCAGAGAAGGTCTATTTGCGGTTCCTCTCTTTCTGGAGTAGTTGGGATTCACGCCAGTGGTTCAATTTGCTGAGCAAGTAGTGTGTGCCACCAGCTATGTGGAGCTTAGCCACCAGGTACACTGATGTGCTACCCATGACTGCTTTGTAGATGATACATGCAGTCTTGAACAGTATCTTGGCCTGGATAGGAAGCCAATGTAGTTTGCATAGGCTGGGGGTGATTCAATCAAATTTCCATATACCCATAATAAGACATGCTGCAGCATGGTGGACTGCTCTTAGGGGAGTCAAGTAAGAGGCTGGAAGCCCTGTCAGGAGGGCATTTCCCCCATTCATATGCAACACCACAAACTCCTGCACTACGGCTAGGAAGTGCTGTGGCAGGGTGAAGGCTTAAATTTGCAATGGATAGAGATTTAGAGGGAGGCTGTTTCAGCCTTCTTGGCTATGTGTTTCTGGAATGACAGACTGCTGTCAATGGTGAAGTATAAGTATTTTGCTGAATCTGAGACTTGTGGATCAAAACCTTGTATGTAATTATTTCATTAATGTATTTATTTCTTAAGCACTAGAGATTAGGGTCCTTGGGCATATGAGCGCTACAACATGACACACAACAGAGAGCAGGAAATAGTGAGAGGTAGCAAGTGCAGACCGAGGTACTAGGTTGAGTCAGGCTTCCTAGGGATCATTCAAAAAGGACAGTTTTCAGGATTTGTTTGAAGATAGGAAGGCTTGGGCAAAGACGGAGATCAAGTGGAATGTTGTTCCACAAATGTGGAGAAGAGAATGGTAAACAGGCATTACCAATTTGGCTTTTGGTACCCAAAGTAGCCCTGAGTTCTTTGACTTCAGGCAGTGTCTGTCAGCGAGCCATTTCAATTGATCTGCCAGGTAGAATGTACTCTGGCCAAAGAGGCAGGAGTGTGCTATACAGAGAGTGCGATACTGGATTCTCTTGGTGATGGGCAGCCAACGAAGTTCTTGCCGAGCAGATTACACATGATCTGATTTGCATAGTCCCTCTACCACCATTACAGCATTATTCTGCAACACTTGCAGACAGTTAAATTCACCTTTGCTGACACCCAAAAAACTGCTAGCTTGTAGGTGCATATCCTAGAGCCATTGTTGAATGGGTTGTTGTTTAGTGGGGGGGACCGATGAGGATGAATTCAGTCTTGGATGGGTTAAGTTTGAGGTAGGCAGTTGACATCCAGAACTGGATGATGGATAGGTAATAATGAAGATGACTGTTGACCTGTTGGCTTTTTACTCTCATGTACAACTGAATATCATCTGTGTATTTGTGAATGGCTATAATGGGATCATTGAGGGGGCATGCCCAGTGGCTTTATGTAAAGTTTAAAAAGGATTGGTGAGAAGATGGAGCCTTGGGGGAACCCAGAGGAGACTAGGAGTCCATCTGGACAGCCTGGTGTCTGCCCGAGTGGTAGGAGATAAACCAATTCAGGACAGTGACAGAGAATCCCAACCTTTTCAGGGGGAGAGAGAGGAGGATGGGGTGGCTGATGGTGTCAAATGCAGTCGAGAGAACAAGGAGGACGAGGGGGCATGAGTCTCCATTATCCATGATTTGGAGGGCATCATCCACCACTTGAATGGGGGTTGTCTCAATGCTACACTTGGAGTGGAGCACAGACTTATAGTGATTGAGGAGGTGATTAGTTGTGTAGCGTTTCCATTTTTGCAGGTTTTCTGCGTCTATGGTCTGTTTTTTCAAAAGAGGTTGTATGAGATCAGTCTTGAGGGTGTCCACGAATGATGCTTCTGTGACAGAGGCATTGATCCTGAGGCGTGCATTCATCACTTGTTTAATGACGGATGACATGATGGTATCATCAAAGTACGAAGTAGGTTTGAGGTAGGTGATTGTTTTTAGGAGGTCTGGGGACGAGAGAGGAGATAATTCAGTCCAAAAGGGCAGTGCGCATGCTGCAGTACAAGTGGTAGCAGGGGGCTAATGCTGTGCGAGGCAGATTTGTTGATCCGTCAGATTTTGTCTATTTTATTTTTTTAAGTTGCTGGTTTCTCAACAGCACAGAGGAGTTCCACAGAACAGTAAAGCAGGGCACATCAATTACATGGAAAAATTGGGAACTGGTTACCTGCAGTTACTTTGTGCCATGTCCTGAGAGGAAGCAGAAATCTTACTCTTGAAGCTGGAACACCTCACATTATGTGGGCATGATGACAGTGATTGGTGTATATCAGAAGATGAATTGGCAACTACAATAAAAGGCTGCCATAAAAAACTTGCCTGAGTCTAAGATTACAACTAGCCTATTTTCGTTCTTGGTTCCCACAGTCACACTCAGAACCTTAGAGAGAACAAGCTATTAGGGAAGTGTCCACACATGGTTCAGGTGCAGAAGGGAGTGGGAAGCGCATGTAGAGGAGGTGTAGCCTTGAAGCAATAGCCAATCCCAAAATTCAGCAGGTAACGAGGAACTAACCTAACTTTTCGCTAACATTAAGCTATTTGAATCCTATAACACAATATAAAAGGAGAGAGAATTAGTTCAACCAGGAAGGAGTTAAGACACTGTCACTAATAGTTGGTGAATTGATAGAGTGACAGGAGGAGAATCAATAATATTGTTGAGTCAGCTAGCCCAGTTCCTGGGACAGATCTAAATTCGAGGAGAGACTGTGAAATTGTCCATAACACAGAAACTGAAAGGCACAGTTACTATTAAGCTGGAGAAGCAATTTTTATCAACCAAGTGGGAGGGATAGTGCAGATCCTGGTGGTTGTCCTGAGGCCACCACAGTGGAGATATAGATAGAGAGATAGAAAAGGAGAGGGAGAGAGTGTGTGTGTGTGTGTGTGAGAGAGAGAGAAAGAGAGAGAGAGAGAGAGAGAGAGAGAGAGAGAGAGAGAGAGAGAGAGAGAGAGAGAGATGCTCACTGTCTCCTTTGGATGATACACGAGTAATTTGCTCCGAAGGCAATGATGAAGGTCCTGCCCTGGTCAGAAAACCACTGGGCGTGGCCATAGTACAGTGCACTGATGATATGGTATATTATTACACAGATTCAAATACAGTGAAGATACTTACTTTTCTTAATGGGATATCATGATGAAATCTACCATAAAAGAACACTGAAATTCAGTGAATATAGTTTCTTAAAGGGATTTTAAGTTTGCAGTGTGAAGCAAGGAAACCCCAAAAGTAACCTGTTATAATTTCTTATGCAACTATCGGTGCCGGCTCTATCTCATATCAACTATGATTCAGCCGTCGCTATGCACTGTTCATGATACCACATATGCCAATACAAATGAATGCACATGCCCACAATTTGTGCTGGACTTGAGCAGCAAAAAAGAGCTACATAAAAAGAGGAATATACCAAACTGGTTAAGATAACAACAGGAAAAACAAGCTTTGGCAATGCCAACAGTTTGGCCTTTTGCGTAGGCATGGGACTTGCCTTAGTGGAATTAAGTGGCCTTTGATGGTAGCATGTGCAAAATGATACCTGGGCATCTAATAGCAGTGCCTGGCAAATGTCTGATACGTACAGACAAAAAAATAAAACAGTTGGTTTTGCTAATGCTTGTTTTTAACAGGCCTTCCGTGAAGGACACGCATAGTACTTATAAATCGAGTGGCGGGATGCATACCTGGTTAAGACACTTTTACTATAGCAGTAGCGTGTTTTCAACTCCAATTAAGTCATTGAATCTCTGAAGACTGCTTTGAATAAACACTGGCATGCATTTTGAGTGCAAGGTTTGATGGTAAGGCGTGTTTAAAGCAAGCTGAAAGAGTTCCCTGGATAAGGTGTTTTGGGCAGGAAAGAGCAGGACTGGGTGGGAATGGGCATAGATGTTAGCATGGCCATGGGCAGTCAATGGGTGGGCAAATAACCAAAAGGAAGGAAGGATAGCACAGGGGCAATGTGTTTGTCTTGGAAGCAAGGCAACACAGCGCAACACAGGTTTGAATCCCGATCCCGCGCTTAGAAACCACTTACTGGTAATAAGCATGTTATAAATGAACAATAAAATAAAAATAAGTAACACATCTACAAGCCTTGTGTCCCTCCTCATTTGCCATTACTCCCTAGCTGTACCCTAATGCAATAGGGTTGGCTTATAGGTGGCAGAACCTAATAGCCAAACGAATAAACATGAAGATTGTATTTCCTGTATCAGTGAGCACAACTGGAGAGCTCATGACCAGTGTGTGGAGGTGGCCAAGTAACGGTTGTTTTACAATATTAGTGGTAGTTATGCTTGTACGTTTTTACAAGTTTCAAGATATCAAAGTTTTAGAGATAAACACAATTTTCCGACATCCACCCTTCGCGGTAATGGCACAGCTTTCTATAAATGTGATATTGTTACACATTTCGGATCGAATCTATGTTATTCGGATTAATGCAAATCCAAAATAAATAGATCACCCTTCTTGACTACTATTGTATTGCTTTAACTGACATTTTTACAATTTAAAATACTTAGTTACTAATAGTAATGAAAGAATTTTGTGACCGAAAAATATGTGCCAACATTTAATAATCATACATGCTGATTGTTGTAATCTACTTGGCGGTTTCTTCCGAAGTGTTCTCACGGTTTAAAACAATTAGCAATGATATTTAATGCTTCAGATTAGAGAACATTGCAGCACAAAAACCATCTGCTTGGATTTTGATGAACTCTTCCTAAGAGCAGTGCAATTGGATGGAAAACAACTAAAAAGCGAGTGTACATTTCCAATCAACACATGGCTGAACCACGGCCCCCCTCTGAAATCCTGTGCCCCCCCCCCCCTTTGTGCCCTCTCCCTACCTAAGGCGAGCAGTGACTGTGTTCTCTGTTTGTGGTGTTATTTGTGAAACTAAAGAAAATGTCTGAATATCGCACGTGGCAAATACTCTTCTTTTGTCTGAAAGCTAGCAGTGAGCTTGGTATGCATTCTCCATCGGTATGAACATGAGCACGAGGCACTTCTCAGGTGTCCTGCCAGGCTTCTGCACAGCGACCTCCATAGGGTGCAGAGCAGCTTGCAGCCCCGCCCATAAGAATGTAGCCCATGAAACTGCTAATGATGGGCCATTAGTCAGTGAATTGTTTCGTGCCTGCATTCTGATGGGAGGGGAGGTGCAGTGGGGTGTGGGTAGTTGGTGTGCACACAAGCCACTCTGAAGGAGTGCTTGTGACATCACACATTACCTTTCAGAGGCGGCCCCCCACTTTTTTCTGTGCCCCCGGCTACTTTTGCCTTTGACCCCCTCTGTACCCCTCCTAAATTTGATTGCTGGCGACGCCACTGGCGGCTGAACTGATTCTTGTAGCAATAGTGTGCAGGTTATCCAATCTCCTGCAAGGCATGCTCAAGAAAAATCCCATGCTTATTCCCAGCCATTTATAATCTGCCACTCGAAGGCCTGCGAGATCTCCTGAAAATTGACAGATGTAAGTGCTTCCTTAATAATCTGCACAGATGATCCCCCTTAACTTGCCAGAGTTGCTAAAGTCCTGGAGGCACGGCGGGTTAAAGCTCGAGATTCCCGGCATTCCTCGCGGCGTAGCGGCCATGCTTGGCGCGTTCCTGCAGCTTGTTGTGTGGCGTGCCTCGCATGCTTCGTGAGGTTATATTTTCACGCAGTCTGAATGTTTGGCACACCCAGACCGTAAACTGAAGCCTAGGTAGAAATACATGGAATTGTTGCTTTGCGCTCAAGTGATGAAAGTGATTTATAAAAAATGCTTCCAATGTAACGGCAAGGAGAGAAAACATGTCTGTGAGCGAAAGCTGACGTGTGGCGCAGGGTACTACGGCTGCCCGTAGAATGCACGGCGGATGTGCTGGCAGCATGGGAGCTATGCAACTGGTGGTTGCCCTCTGCTCTTCGCACTTGTACATTATTTCCCCGGCTGCCAATGTTGAGATATACTAACTGAACTGCTTCAATAGTTGACCTCACAAGTTCAAGATAATTAACACAGTACTAATGAAACAGGAGCGTCTTCACTATTTCAGTCCAGAAACTTTGCAAACAATTGACATTTTGCACGGTATTACAGTTTTTTTTCTGCGTTAGCTCTTTGACGCACATGGGTTTAAGCGCTCTACAAATACATACATAAATACTAGCACTAGGGCAAACATTGTCTTATTACAAAAATGTTCTCCAATTGTAACGATGAGTGTCCCAGTGGTAAAGACATGCGGTATAACGAGTAGAGGAAACAGCCATGGTGCAAAAAGGCATTTGCAAGCATATGTTTTTTTTTTTCAGTCGATTAATTGCTGCCCTGGTGCTATTATCGTTCAACTTTCCACTTGCACCAGTGAAAAGTTAAGTAATGAGTACTAATGAAGAGAGCTACTAGTATATTCCATACGATTCAAGTGGTTATGGATCTTAAATGTTTCACAGTGTATGATTGGGGCATTTGATAATGATGTTTGCGAAATGCCATTCTCCAGAGTGCCATGCATTAAGTCGGTTATTCTCTACTTGAGAGCCGTGGTCCAAGTGTACCGAAACAAGTAGTGGAACTATGTTATCTACTAGTCTGCCCCTACACCACACAATCCTCATTGTCGCGCCCCCTCCCACGTACACTACAAACCCCCAAACACATGTGCCTGCTGTTTAAGAGAACGTTCAGTGCAGTGCATTGAAGTGCAAGTTTCAACTACTCCCTACACTTTTATTTGAACACAAAACCATTCCGGAAAGGTTTCTTTTGAAAATAAAAGTATAGGAACAGTAACACTTAATAAAAACAAGCATTGGCAAAACCAACAGTTTGGCTTGCATGTAAGCATTAGGCATTTGCCATGCACTGCTATTTTGATGCCTGGTATTCGCACCATTTTGCACCTGCTACTATCAATGCCCAGTGAATTCTTTTACGGCAGTACCTGCCAAGTGCCTTTCCCATGCCTGCAGAAAAACCCAAACTGTTGTATTGCACATGCTTGTTTTCTCTGTCTTTTGCACAGAAGGCTCTGTAGAAGCGACAGCATGTAAATTAAATTAAAACATTCTGTCCAGTTACATCAGTGGCAGATTCTCAGACTACCACAGGGACAGCTCCTTTCATCGCCTGCTTCTTCAAACATCCGAAACGGCTGAAAATGAAAACGTTTCACATTGTCCAGAAGCTGCCCCACCACTGCAAGCTCCTCACACTGCCCATCAGTGCAGTGTCCCCACCACGACAAGCAATGCCAGCTGCCACACTCCCAGCTGCACTTCTCACACTGTCCACCCGTTTACGAGCTTGTCACTCTGCTCATCAATGCAATATGCTCACACTGCCTAGTACTGCCAGCTTCTTACACCGCTTGTCAGTGTGTATTGCCTCGAGACAGTTTATTCCGCCATCATGCACTCTAAAAATGATGTTGATAAGTCCTTGACCTGGCTCATTACTTAGTGTGTGAGGGGAAGCTCACAATCCATGGCCATGTAAAAACTGGCCTGTCTGCAGAGACTTCCGGCTGTGGCAACCTCCCACCAGGTTCTTATCAAAGACTGCCTTCCTTCTGTACACACGACTCGTACACGAACCCCTGGGAGGTATTGCTCTTGTGTCATTATCGACATGTTTCACACTTGAGCATCAGACCTCTGCCAGCCCACTCTGTATAATAATTACCGATAGACACACAGCCCTAGTCACCAACTCTCAATAGCCTGTGACAGCATGGCGTACTGAACCAAACTTCAGCCTGCATCTGTTTTAGAGAATATGAGGCAGTTAAGAGAATTGTAAGTATGCATATCGCGAAAGCTAAAAAGGAGAGGAAAGGGATTCAAGTAGGAGAAATGTTTCATAAATTAGTGGCAGGAGAAAGCAGCAGCACATTACAGAAGGCCGAATACGAATGGGCGATGGGGAGGAGAATTACATTGTTCAATAAGGTAAAAGCAAGGGGAGAAGAAGGCACTGTAAGAAAATGGGACAAGAGAAATATAGAAGGAAAAGGCAAAGGTATATGACGAGAAAAAGATAAAGGGAGAGAAAGAGAGAAAAGCAAAGTTTAAAGCAACCCACACGTTCACCTTGTTGCCCGTCTGTGCTGAAAACAGTGCACAGACTAGAAACATGTCCACCATCAGTGTGTTAAACTGTGTAGCGTGTGGAAGACCCAAACAATGTTTCAAGGGAGCAAGTGCCACCATTCACACAAGCAAGTAGAAAAGAACCAACAGAAAAAGCACTCAATTGTGTTTCGACCGCTGTGGAAAGGAAATGCTGCTCTCTTGCCACAACAGCACGCCACTGTACTGCCCCATTCTGTAAATTCATGCACGTCCCCCGGTGGGACGAAAGAGATGGTAACCCACTATTTGTGCTTGCACTTGAAATGGAGCCTGTTGAAGTAATGTTGCATTCCTTTGTCACCTTCCACAGTGTACAGGAGGAGCAAAGGCTGCAGGAAGCATGTGTTGCTTGATATACTGAATTTGCATCCTTTTGGAACCTACCATATGTGCACCAAAAGGGGAGCCTTCTGCATCCTTCCTGTGCGAGATGCTGGGAAGACCCCTGCAGCTGACATTACACAACCTAAATAGGCTGCAGTTGCAGGATTCCTTTTTGTGAAGCAGGCTTTTGTCAGTGTGGAGCGGGGCTGCCGATTCCGTTGCAGGGCAACAGGAGAGGGGGGATTTGCACAGTGCATTGGGGAGGGGGTAAAAATGCAGCAACTGAACATCCTAAAGCAAAACCAGCCAGCATGCCCAAAAATCCAAATACACAGCCACCCATCTTGCAGCATTGTGCATCCATCTTAGTCCAGGTACCTGCCACCAGGACACCCAACAGCACTTCCGGAACCGTCCAGATCCAGTTCAGCCTCATCAACTGCGGCAACAAGCACCTGTCAGCAGAGGCCTTTAGCTTCAAGATCAACACCTCTGCCACAAGCATGAAGGCTCACTTCGAATATAGAAAAAAATGGCTTACGTGTAGAAACAAATACAGACTACCAATCCAACCACATTATGCTGACATCACAAACTACACATCCAATCAGGTCGTGTTTACATCACAAGACAGTCAAACACCACACACAAATCAGTACATGGACAATTTGAAAGCCATTTTACAAAACACGTATCTTTAACAGTAACTTCTTTATTTTGAAAACCAAATACATTAAAAATATGTGACATAACTTCATAGCTGCAGTAAATATTTTTAAGAGCATCAATCAAGTCAAATAACGTTTTAATAACAATTGCACATGGAGGCCGCCATTAAGTAAAAATGACTTTCAAATTCAGCGCACTGTACAAATGCCTGTAAAGAGAGCAAAAAGGGGTGTGGTTTGAGGGAAGAGTGGTGGGAATGGGAGGATGATCATATAGATTTGACTTAGACATGGACGTTAAATGGATGGGACACATAGCCAAACAGCACAAATCCATCTGCATATGTCATCTGCATTGAAAAGCATTAAAGACCCACATTCAAAGCCCCTATTTCAAGTTCTTATGTTAAAGCTCTAATTTAATGACACTAGTTTTGGTTTAAAGGTAGAGGAGCAGTGCTCCCAACCACTCCTGACCACTTCGACCACTGCTTGAGAGCAACATTTGAAAATATCACTCTTTTTTTACATGGGCCAGATAATTGAGTGCCCTCGCCCCGGCCACAATAGCACTGCGAAAAGGAGGAGAGAGTGACATAGGCTTCCTTTCAAGCATGTAGGCATTCAGGTGTCTGTGATTGACTGTAACACCAGTGGACGCACACAGTAGAGTGCTTACTGGGCCTACCCATAATAAACTATCAGCCAGACGTCAAGCCTGGTGAATGTTTTATCAACTGGACAAACAAATCATCAAGACTTGCAAACCCCTAAATCAACCTGGTACATGGGTTCAATCTGCTCAACCAATGTTATTTTTATTGCGTGCCAGATGATATTGCAAATGTCAATTATAACAAGTACATACTTTATAGTAAAATCCAAAAAAAGATAGAAGGAAAAAGGCAAACCTACAGGAGTGTTACTGTAATGCTTGTTCAGATGTTATTCTGCTAGGCGGAGGTACATGACAGCATCATGTGTCTTGGGGTAGTGATATATTACAAAATATGAATTTCTTTTGTTCCCATTAGAATTCTTGGAAAGAATGTCCCAGAATGCATGGTGCATATTGGCATGTGCTATGCACAGCATATGCATCCTCCAGATTACTAGGGCCAGGCTACTGATGTCACAGGTTAGAGGGCATGGTAGATTCTGTACTGTAATTCCGGACCAGGCACAGATATATTTGTGTGAGCCTTTTTGGTTTGTATCTCACAGTAGGACTTTGAAATTGCAATGATGTTTGGAAAGCCATCCCATACTATACACAAGAAACATTCTCGACGAACCCCCTTACCCACTCCACCATCCCTTTATTCACATCCCTCTGCCACTCTTTCTCACCGGCAGAAGGATATGTGCCAAGGCCTACAGTTTTCAGCCCACCAGGGCTATCGAGGGTACTTGGTACAATGGCGCTCTATTAGATGCAAACATGGCACTCTGTTCCGAAATAACCGATGTGCTTTAAAATACTACGCAGTGCAAATCTGTGTATTCTATTTTCCAGTTTCACTGTAAAAACGGAATTTTAGGGACATCTCCAGAGAGTTGGGGACAAATGGTGATCTTCTCTCCCTGTCCCCCTTAGATGCTACTTTTCTTGGTGAGACAATTTGTTCCACACAGAGCTGGGAACAGAAGATAAGTTCCCCTCCCCACTCATTCACACCAGACTCTCAAGAGGAATACAATAGTATTGAAACATTTGCCTTCAATTTGGGAATGCTGTCATGCCATGCTACACACCCCATACTACATAATCTATGAAGAGAGGCTGTGAAATTAGCAGAGCAGGCTAGCGAATAGGCTTTTAACCACTGTTGGCGGGCTCCACTGACCCAGTCTTGCGTGTGCCTTCGATTTGGCAATGCTGATCCACCATGCTGCATATTCCATGCTGCATGCTCTATGAGGTGGGGCTGCGAGCAGAGCGGGTTGGCGAAGAGGGCTGTTTTCCACTGTTAGAGGGCCGATGCTAATTTGCTGGTGCCTTTGATTGGGGAATGCCAGTACACCAAAAAACACACCCCATGCTCTAACAGGATGGGCCGTGAGCGGCGAGAAGAGGGCTGGTGAAGTGGGCTATGTCCTTTTGTCCACTGTAGTGAGCACCGGGACCATCGAGCATTGTTTTTGCCCCTCTGCTGGCCATCCAGCCTCCATTTTGCGGCTCGTGACGCTTGCAAGCCCCAGTTCCCCTTGCGTGCAGGCCTCGATTCCCTCCCCGCTTCCTGGTTCCTCCTAGTCCCACCCACCCTCCCCCTGATTGGCCCATTGTCTGCGTGTGTTTGCCCATAGCGTTCGGCAGCTGGACCCTCTGCCCATTTGCCGCTCCACCTGGGTTAAGTGTTTTTGCCCCTCTGCTGGCCATCCAGCCTCCATTTTGCGGCTCGTGACGCTTGCAAGCCCCGGTTCCCCTTGTGTGAAGGCCTCGATTCCCTCCCCGCTTCCTGGTTCCTCCTAGTCCCACCCACCCTCCCCCTGATTGGCCCATTGTCCGTGTGTGTTTGCCCATAGCGTTCGGCAGCTGGACCCTCTGCCCATTTGCCGCTCCACCTGGGGTAAGTGTTTTTGCCCCTCTGCTGGCCATCCAGCCTCCATTTTGCGGCTCGTGACGCTTGCAAGCCCCGGTTCCCCTTGTGTGCAGGCCTCGATTCCCTCCCCGCTTCCTGGTTCCTCCTAGTCCCACCCACCCTCCCCCTGATGGGCCCATTGTCCGTGTGTGTTTGCCCATAGCTTTCGGCAGCTGGACCCTCTGCCCATTTGCTGCTCCACCTGGGGTAAGTGTTTTTGCACCTCTGCTGGCCATCTAGCCTCCATTTTGCGGCTCGTGACGCTTGCAAGCCCCGGTTCCCCTTGCGTGCAGGCCTCGATTCCCTCCCCGCTTCCTGATTCCTCCTAGTCCTACCCACCCTCCCGCTGATTGGCCTATTGTCCGTGTGTGTTTGCCCATAGCGTTCGGTAGCTGGACCCTCTGCCCATTTGCCGCTCCACCTGGGGTAAGCCCGTTAACGCTAGCATTGTAGCCCAGAAGCTGCGTGCCTTATCTGTGTGTTTATTTGTGGGCTTTGCGCCTTGTGATGCCCCCTGCCCTCGGTGTTCCTGCTGCCCGCCTCCCATCCCGCCCCTGCGCTCTGATTGGCTGGCTGCACTAGTCTTAACTGACTTCTCGAGGGTAGCTCCTGCCCGGCATCCCAGCAGCTAAGGGCCCAAGGCAAAGGGCGGCTTCTACAGAGGCGACGCCAGGTCGTATCTGCAGGTATCAGCAGGAGAAGCAAGAAGACAACAATAAGGTAAGTGTGGCAAGGGCGGGGACAGAAGCAATGTTCTGTGAAAGTTGCATTTAGAATTGTGCCCAATAGACTCTCTGTGAAAGTTGATTTTAGAAGTGTGGCCAATAGACTCTCTGTGAAAGTTGCATTTAGAAGTGTGCCCACTAGACTCTCTGTGAAAGTTGATTTTAGAAGTGTGCCCATTAGACTCTCTGTGAAAGTTGCATTTAGAAGTGTGCCCAATAGACTCTCTGTGAAAGTTGCATTTAGAATTGTGCCCAATAGACTCTCTCTGAAAGTTGCATTTAGAAGTGTGCCCAATAGCTTCTAAGTGAAAGTTGAATTTAGAATTGTGTTCCATTAGACTCTCTGTGAAAGTTGCATTTAGAAGTGTGCCCATTAGACTCTCTGTGAAAGTTGCATTTAGAAGTGTGCCCAATAGCTCCTAAGTGAAAGTTGATTTTAGAAGTGTGCCCAATAGAGTCTCTGTGAAAATTGCATTTAGAAGTGTGCCCAATAGACTCTCTGTGAAAGTTGCATTTAGAAGTGTGCCCAATAGCTTCTAAGTGAAAGATGATTTTAGATGTGTGCCCATTAGACTCTCTGTGAAAGTTGCATTTAGAAGTGTGCCAAATAGCTTCTAAGTGAAAGTTGCATTTAGAATTGTGCCCATTAGACTCTCTATGAAAGTTGCATTTAGAAGTGTGCCCAATAGCTTCTAAGTGAAAGTTGATTTTAGAAGTGTGCCCAATAGACTCTCTGTGAAAGTTGCATTTAGAAGTGTGCCCAATAGCTTCGAAGTGGAAGTTGCATTTAGAATTGTGCCCAATAGACTCTGTGAAAGTTGCATTTAGAATTGTGCCCAATAGACTCTGTGAACGTTGCATTTAGAAGTGTGCCCAATAGCTTCTAAGTGAAAGTTGATTTTAGAAGTGTGCCCAATACACTCTCTGTGAAAGTTGCAGTTAGAAGTGTGCCCAATAGACTCTGTGAAAGTTGCATTTAGAATTGTGCCCATTAGACTCTCTGTGAAAGTTGCATTTAGAATTGTGCCCAATAGACTTTGTGAAAGTTGCATTTAGAATTGTGCCCAAAAGACTCTGCGAACGTTACATTTAGAAGTGTGCCCAATGGACTCTCCGTGAAAGTTGCATTTAGAAGTGTGCCCAATAGACTCTCTGTGAACGTTTCATTTAGAAGTGTGCCCAATAGCTTATAAGTGAAAGTTGCATTTAGAATTGTGCCCATTAGACTCTCTGTGAAAGTTGCATTTAGAAGTGTGCCCAATAGCTTCTAAGTGAAAGTTGATTTTAGAAGTGTGCCCATTAGACTCTCTGTGAAAGTTGCATTTAGAAGTGTGCCCAATAACTTCTAAGTGGAAGTTGCATTTAGAATTGTGCCCAATAGACTCTGTGAAAGTTGCGTTTAGAAGTGTGCCCAATAGCTTCTAAGTGAAAGTTGATTTTAGAAGTGTGCCCAATAGACTCTCTGTGAAAGTTGCAGTTCGAAGTGTGCCCAATAGACTCTGTGAAAGTTGGATTTAGAATTGTGCCCATTAGACTCTCTGTGAAAGTTGCATTTAGAATTGTGCCCAATAGACTCTGTGAATGTTGCATTTAGAATTGTGCCCAAAAGACTCTGTGAACATTACATTTAGAAGTGTGCCTAATAGACTCTCTGTGAAAGTTGCATTTAGAAGTGTGCCCAATAGACTCTCTGTGAAAGTTGATTTTAGAAGTGTGCCCAATAGACTCTCTGTGAAAGTTGCATTTAGAAGTGTGCCCATTAGACTCTCTGTGAAAGTTGCATTTAGAAGTGTGCCCAATAGCTTCTAAGTGAAAGTTGATTTTAGAAGTGTGCCCAATAGACTCTCTGTGAAAGTTGCATTTAGAAGTGTGCCCAATAGCTTCTAAGTGAAGGTTGATTTTAGAAGTGTGCCCAATAGACTCTCTGTGAAAGTTGCATTTAGAAGTGTGCCCATTAGCTTCTAAGTGAAAGTTGGTTTAGAAGTGTGCCCAATAGACTCTCTGTGAAAGTTGCATTTAGAAGTGGGCCCAATAGACTCTCTGTGAAAGTTGCATTTAGAATTGTGCCCAATAGACTCTGTGAAATTTGCATTTAGAAGTGTGCCCAATAGACTCTCGGTGAAGTTGCATTTAGAAGTGTGCCCAATAGACTCTCTCTGAAAATTGCATTTAGAAGTGTGCCCAATAGCTTCTAAGTGAAAGTTGAATTTAGATGTGTGCCCAATAGACTCTCTGTGAAAGTTGCATTTAGAAGTGTGCCCAATAGACTCTCTGTGAAAGTTGAATTTAGAAGTGTGCCCAATAGACTCTCTGTGAAAGTTGCATTTAGAAGTGTGCCCAATAGACTCTCTGTGAAAGCTGCATTTAGAAGTGTGCCCAATAGACTCTCTGTGAAAGCTGCATTTAGAAGTGTGCCCAATAGACTCCCTGTGAAAGTTGATTTTAGAAGTATGCTCAATAGACTCTCTGTGAAAGTTGCATTTAGAAGTGTGCCCAATAGACTCTCTATGAAAGTTGCATTTAGAAGTGTGCCCAATAGCTTTGGAATTGTGTGACGTATATAGTATGGTTTGGAATGCAGAGAACGTTTGAAAAAGCATATAACCCATCATATCACACCCCCACGCCTATTCTCTCCTTTACATCACCACTCAAATAGAACACAGGGGTACTATGACACCATTCGGTATAACTGTTCTCATACCAACATCCGCCGCTCACTCCACATCACTCTAAGTAAACACTGCTGGTTACACACCTCCCAGCCAAGCGTTCTCCTCAGGCCTAACGCAGCCACATCTGCTCTGGATAAATCCTGCCAGAACGAAACATACTCCTGATCTCTCAACCACCACACCTACCGCTAAGAAGCAGCTCTTACACGAATACTGCACGAGCTGCACACATAACCGGTGCCCACACGCACCTTTTGGCTCTCTTTTCTCTCTCTACTGATCAGAACTTCGGTTGCCAAGGGGGTTCAACCTACCAGCGCCTTCAGACCATACCAATGGTATATAAGGCGCTATATAAATGCAAAATAACATAACATAACATAACGTCCAATGCTTGTATCTGGTTTGGGTCTTCTGGCCCTCCTGTTATGGTATGATAAGGCATTTATAACGCGCCTGTACACAAGTGTTTCTAGGTGCGACAATAACTCTGGAACTCTTTTCCAGTTCCAGAGTTTTCTCATCGGTTGTTCGTCCAAGAAGATTTCAGCTAAACGTATCTTGTTAAGCAACTCAAGCCTAGTTTTGAGGCTACTTTTGCGCTTTTATAATTGTATCTGCAGGTGCAACCGTGCCCACTGTTTTAAAGGGCAAGGAGTCAGACTGGTTGTGCCCCATTAGCCAATCGGGCATTCCCTTAACAGTGTGCATGGGACAAAAGTACTGGATAAAACTATTGATATGATGGCACAGCCATGCTCTCACCATTGGGCACTTTAGCAACTTCACTTGAGCAGTGCACTTTTGTACTTTCTACTTTGTTTTCCAGGCAGGCATCTTTTGATACTTAAAGCTGGATACCCTTTTGGTTGCCCGTTATTTGCATGTTTGTTCCAGGTGCTGTGTGTTATTTTGTCCTCACATGTTCTGGCATAGGTGGCACACTACCTCAAAACCTTTTTATTGAGTATCACCTGAGCATTAAGTAGTGAGTACTACGCACTCTGAGCACTTTATGTTATATTGGCCCACATGACCTGGTAACAATGTGTCAATGTTAGAAGTTTGTCTATGAGGATCTTTGGAGTTACTGCTAACAGGTGGAAGGTGTCAGACATTGGTATTTTAGTGTCATTTAATTAGTGTTATGGTGTAATAGGTTTCTTATTAAAAATATCATTATGCAGAAGGCTAGTATTTCAACACAGCTACATTGATGAAAAGCAGCTGAGCCATTGGCCCCTATTTACGATGATGAGCTCTTTATTAAGGAGAGTGAGGTAATACTCAGTCCCTGCATGGGAATGGCCCAGCATTCACTGAGGCAAGAGGGCGTGAGACAAAAAAGGGGAAAGGGCAAACCTGGCTATCCCCAATCGTTTCTACCTTTCCCAAAGTATTTAAAGAACCCTAAAGCAGGGGTGACATAGTGCACATTACCCTTCAAACCACTTTAAAGTCTACCCTTTTCAAACCTGTCTTTAGTGGATGAATCTCTTTGTGAAGTAAAACGGCCCGTAGATCAGGCAGGGGGTAGGTAAGTCTTTCTTAACAACAGATGACATTCGGACTGAAACTGCAGACACTATAACTAGAAGCGCACCACCCCTTGGATCAATCCTACACAGGATTGAACCTGATCCTGATCCTGTAGACATGCATACTATAGAAAAACATGCTATTGCTCTAACTATCCCCCGTAAAGCGCCGCCACTCATCCATGACGATATTACTGATGGCAATTCAACTTCTGAACCTTTAACGCCATCGCACGGGGCACGTGTCACAAAAGAGCACACGTCTTGCCCATCTTGCAATATTTTACAATCTGAAATTTCCCTTCTGTAGTTAGAAATGTGTTTTTACCGGAGCCTGTTAAATTATTGTGTGGGTTCTTAATGAAACTGATCAGCAAGCTAGAGCCAATTGTGAGAGATACTTTGTCCAATCCTATTGGTTAGTTATCCATTCCGGTATTAGCCTACTTGACCTAAAACAATTGACCTAATGCCTAATTTAGTCGAATTTTACATGAGTGATTTGGACTTCGGGGCAATTTGGTTGCATATATTGCAAAATACCAACCCTGGTGAGAGGAGGTTGCGGGTGTATCCCCACTCCACATGTTTGATATTTTGTAATTTTGGGGGTGCTGGGGTGTCCCCGGCTTCCTTAAAATTGGAACAGGGGACAAAAAAAAGCAGCAGCCCTTTTACCCAAAATGTATAATGTAATGTATCCCCATCTATATGAGTATCTGTCTAGGGTAGGCTGGTCTGGTGCAGGAGATGTATTGCTCTATGAAAGAGTGGCAGCATTGGAAAAATCACTGGTTACGACTCAACTACAATGAAACAATCCACTCCCGCAGACTCTTAGTACGATGGCGAATGCAGAAGAGCAACATATGCTCCACTCAAGGGATTGAAACATGTGGGGGATTGCCATGGAGACCCTGTAAAACAAGGCAGGTCAGACTATAGGGCTGGGCATAGGAGCAAACAAAGAGAGAGATGCTTGCACAGTGATGCAAAGAGATCCTCTTAGCACTTAGAGATGACAGCTAGGTGTTTTTGTTGTTGTTGGGAGAATGGTTGCACAGGCCAGTGCAAAGGGTCCTAATGTCCCTTTAGTCCGTGTTCCAGGATATTGCTGATTTCAACACTTTGAAACTTTATCTGATCCCACTTCCAAGGTGCTTATGTTCAAAAATATGCTTTTGATCATGAGAGTGGAAACACTGGATCCTTTTATCTTCTCCAGTTCTGCGGTAAGGCAAGCATCCCGCCAGCAGAAAGTCTCCAGGCCCAGACTGCCTACCGACTGGTCTGTTTAAATAAGGTTTCTTCATTTGTAATGGGCAATTAATGGTATTGTGATTTTGTGATGATACAGTATAATTAGTACACATTTAGTTGGATTTCACCCCTGGGTAGCACTGGATGGGGTAGAACTGTATTGAATCAATGCTAGATGTTATGAGTGGTCTCCTTTAATAATAAGGAACCCGTTAGCTACCGACCATTGTGTGTCTAGAGGCAGAGTGTTCTCCTTCAAAAAACTATACAGGATTTAGCTTTGTATAGGCAGGATGCCACAGGGTTAAGCACAACACAGGTTGTTTTATGTATGATAATGGTTTTTATGAGACATTTTTGTAAAAGGTTTTTTAGGAATTTTTGCAATTTTAGAAAATGTGTTTTATAAATTGTTACAATGATATGTGATTTATATGTAATTAAAATCGTGATATATAAATGGTGTGTTTACTTAGTACCTATTTGTTAAAAGTACTAGGTAGTTCTGACTTGGGGGACACCCGAAGGGGTAACCGAAGGGGTAACCGGTGACGTGAATTGATCTTTTGTTGAAGGATTGTCCGCCATTTTTTTGTGAGGGGCCTGGTCATCACGTCGTTAAAATGGCTCCACGTCTCTATATGGTTGCTGTTTCTTCATTTGTTTCCCACTCTTAATGCAATTGTTTAATTGCAGTTGTTTAACTCAAGTAATACAGAAACTAATTTGTTTCTCTATTTTGTATGTTACTGCTCACGAAAAAGTGCCTTGATGCCTAAGAGTTAAGTGCACTATACAAATGTAAAAATAAATAAATAATAGGGAATACAATCCCAGAAGGTGGTTGTGTTGGGTGGAAATAGTGCCTATTTTTAAAAGGAGGGATTATATCGATCCAGCAAACTATCAGTCTATTTAGCTTCTTGATGGCCTGGTCAACATATATGGAAACGTATTGGAGCAAAGCTTAAATAAATGGGCTAGAGATAACAAGCTACTGAGCCACACCCAGGTGGGATTTCCTAAAGGGATGGGCACCACCGAGCAGACCTTTAGACTGGCCTTGATGGTTCACGAGTATTTGAGGCCGAGGTGTGTGACTCTGTATCCTATAGCTGTGCATCTCAAGAGGGCTTTTGGCAATGTCAGTCCAGATCTGCTTTAGGAGCATAGAGAGCTACCTGCAGTGTGCACATCTCTGTATGTTTATAATGAAGTAACAGTTAAGTGGGGCCAGTGTAGTGGAAGGACAGCATTATTTAGAGTGAGTAGGTGGATTCGGTAGGGATCTGAATTGGGAGCCCTACACTTTATTTGTTTATAAATGGTATTGCAATTCACCTCCTTTCCGGGCAGTAGACACTCACACGAAATGGAGAGGAATGAAACATATTGCTATTTGAAGATTATGTTATTTTGGTATCCACTTCGCCAATGGGCTTGAAGAAAGCCTTTTAACAAGTTTGTTTCCTGGTGTGAATTTAAGAAGTTGGTATTGCTGCTAAAACGAAGATCATGTCACGCAATGCAAAGCACTTCCCCATTATTCACCTTATGCTCACTGGTGTTAAGATTGAAAACGTGGACCATTTGGATTATTTGGTTGTATGGTCTATTAATGCCGGAGATAGGTGATCCCATTTAACAAAATGCAAACTCATACGAAAGATACCAAGAGCACCACCTTAAGTTTTTCAAAAGGATATGGTGGCAGAGCAGTGTCTTCCACTATTAAAATCCATAGGTTTTAAGGACATGCCAAGTTCGACACCTTGCCTTGCTTCTGGTGAGTGTGTTGTGTAGGTAAGGGCAGCCCACCCCAGAATCCAACTTGACCTCTGAGGATACAGAAGCCCAGGTGACCTATGGGACAGATAGTTCCTGTGGAAAAAGCCAACAGGCAAAATCCCTAGACACCACAGGCTGTAACAGAGCAGTTCTGCAGGTGAAGGATAGTGATGTTCTGCAGGTCAGGGATGTCAGTCTAATGTAGATCAGGGCAGCAGAGAAAGACTGGAGCAGCAGCAGCATATGAGGGAATGACTGCAGTGGAGGAAGCAAGAGCTACAAGAGGAAGCCAGCATGCAGCAGGAGCAGCAGGGAAGGAAGGTCGAACAGCAAGCATCATGGGATCAGCATTGAAGGGCAGGAGCAAGGAGCAGGCCATGGGCAAAAAGGCACACAGGAGGCACGATGGACTATGAGCAGCACCAACACCCTAATCTCCAGCCTGGTTTTCAATGGACTGTAAAGTCAAACGCTGTATATTAAAAAGGCTGCAGGTATTTAAATACACAGCTTTGGCTCCCTTTCTCTTGACCACCTCTTGTTTTTGTTCTAATAATATTCCAGGTATGTAGAAATATGTATGTGTAATTGTAGTGCTTGAATCTTAGACTGGGAAGATAGTGATTCAAGACCCAGCTGCATCTAAACTATTACTTTTGACTTTGACTGTAAGACCTCATCAGTGGCTGCAAAAGGGCCTGGCACCTGCAAGCGGATATATTTTCCCAAGTAACAATGGGCACCATTCAACTGAGACTCTGTCTCTACCTTTCATTTCCAATATAATCATTTCAGGCTCACCCATTACACAGGATCACAAACTTTTTTTATTTCATCAATGTTGCAGGTAACAAAACATGAGCAAATCCATAGAATATGTATTAAAAATGACACGAAATGTAAACATTCCAAATTAATCCTTGCCCTATTCCTTTTGATGGCCACTAGTAGGGGTATTTTACTATGGTCAATTGTCCTACAGCAAATGTCTCTAAGTACCTGAAACCCACACGTGTTAATATCATCAATTAACTTTGCCTTGTTCATGAGTTCTGAACCCTCTTTAGATATCACTTGAGGGGTGTGCACACAACGTTTCAATTGGATTTATGTCTGCTAATTCAGGATGAGTCTGAACCCAACAAATACCATGTCTCTCAATAGGTCCTGCACCTGATGAGTATTTTGGACGGGTATGCAGTATTATCCTTAATTTTCAGGAGCCCTGGGTACAAGCCATTAACACATTTGGGCCATTCTTGGAGATGCTCTCACAGGCATGGATTTTGAACGAGGTGATTTAGCTAAGGATTACTTGATTACTTGATTATTTAATTACTTAATGCCATCCAGTTCAAGCTCTCAAGCACAATAGAGGACACTTCCATGAAAAGCATGTCTTCAAAGTTCTTCCCTGTCTTGATCCATTGTTTCGAGCACAGTACATACGTCTCCTTGATAATGCCACGGATCATATGTGACCACCTTTAATGTAACAGAAACACACCATTGATGCTCTGTATGCACACAAACAATGCATATATATAGAAAACCAGGTCACATCTGCTTTTCCTCCTCATAAACCAAGTCTCCTAGTCCCATAATTCAAAGCAAGTAAAAGGCACCAGATATGCACCTGCAGATTGGAATGGAATGGATTGTGTTGGCATGTACATAACAGTATGTTTACTGTAAAGACACATGCCATACATCACAAACTGCCCCCCCACCACCACCATCCCAGAGAAACCCAAAAGCCTAACTATTGTCCAGCATGCACAGGATTTTGGGAGATTTTGAGAGGAAAACTAGGAGAATTGTGTGCACCCATTGACTTGCACTGAGATAAGTGATATTTAGGAGGTAACAAGGATCCATAAAGGAGAGAGAAACAACACATTGAGAATATACCTTCATAAATAGGCGTGGTAGGTACGTGTTGGCATTCTGACATCCAGCAGTATACAGCTACAACAGCTACTCTTCCTCATGTGTAATTCTCCTCTTCTATGTGTAGATCAAAATATCCCATGTCAGTAGGTGCCAATGTAAGATCAAGCGAAGAATATCGAGGCTTAGTAGCACCAACAATTGGATCCGCCAGTAACGAAGTAAAAAATGTATTCTGTACAGATTCAAATATCAAAGCAGATAGCTATCTGGCTCCCAACACCTTGCAGTGTGTGTACCAGAAAACACTGTGAGAGGAGTGAGTCCTGGTCATCACAAAACATGCAATATTTATATACAGTCCTGGTCATAGCTCAGCCCATCTCCAAACTAATAGGTTACAAATGTGGGTTTGTGCCCAGTTCACATAACAAATATATAATATTGGTTTGTACTTTTGACATGTTGTCCCATCCTTGAAGATTCAATGGTGTTGTTGGTTCCCCAGCTTCGGTTGATCCTAGTTTCAAGAAACAAATTCAATAGCTTATTGCTAAGGTATACAGTTCTAGTTTGTCTAACATTCAGTTCTTATGTTTGAATATGGCTGAGGCTATTGATGCAGAAAACACTTTAAATTGAAGTTCACTTTGGCTCCAAGGTTCCTTAAACATACTGACAAACTTTGTTGTCGTCAACTGTGTGGATATTTAGCTTTTTAGAGTAAATCATGTTTCAAGAAATGTACACAGGATTCCTTCAAAACACACAGCATTAGTTTATATGCACTCTATACCACTGTTTGACGGAGGACGACTTTTGTAGGCATAGATAACACTTTGAATTAGAGTTCATTCTGACTACAAGGTCTGTTTGCACAGGACAAATAGTCTGCTCTGCCAGCCCTAGTGTTGACATAGGCTCAAAGGTTGTTTCTGTTCTGGCAGCTGAAAACATAGTTAGTCATTACTGAAGAGAGAGCAGAAATTAGAATCAAGATGGAGGACATTTTCCAAGATGGCGTTTGAAGTCAATTCTAAATTCGGAACTTTGCAATGCAGTTTTCCTCGTGGAGAGACTAGGCTTTGGCCAATATAAATATAAAGGAGGCACTATACATTTTCCGTTTCACAAACCCTCCTTTTCGCCTAAGCCAAGAGCTTTACTAAAATAGTCGCTCTACTCGTATCCCCATGTCTCAATGTCCGTACATCCTGAATCACATTCATCAGATATATCAATCACCATCAGATCTATGGCAGTAATATCCTTCATCACAAATACATTAGTCATCTTATCAGGCATGTGCATTTTCGGTCCTAATGTTCCCATAGTTTGTACACAGCATCCTCCTACCATTGAACATATGGCAGGAAGACATTGTATACAACAGCACCAGAACAACAGAATACCAAGAATTATCATTAAAACTGAGAGAAGCTTCCATCCCCAGGACCGTAAGAAGTCCCAGAACCAAGTAGCAAGATCCCAGTTTCCCTCAGAAACATGCACTTCTGAGCTCAAGACGTGCAGGTTTTGTATCACCTTAAATATGGTCGGGGAGGAAACAGGTACGAAAACACAGCAAGCGGACCCCACTAATGTGCATACTCCACCACGCTCAGCCAGGATGACGTCTAACACCATCCGGTTCTGTAGAACCACTAATCTAATCACTTTTTGCTCTAGAGTCATCTTATAGAGTATGTCAGTGGTCCGGTTGATGGTTCTCTCCAATACTCTTGCTAGTCTCCTAATATCTTCAGAATTCACGATCTGCCCCCAAAATGGTAAAAAAGATTTAGCTATATCACCCAGAACATGTGAAGGAGTATTGCCATTCTCGTCCCGCCTAGGACGAGCCCTAGAGATTTCAGTGGAACTGGCTAAATATGCCCCAGGTAGCAGAATTCCCAAAATAACAAGTTCCCTGCCAATCTCCTGGTAGCCATGGATAAGCTTCATTACCGCAAACGAAGTAAACAGGTTCGCCTACATACAAAGGTCTGTCCTTACTGATCAAGTTTGCAACACTAGTTCAACCCTTGAAGTCACCCATTGACTGAGTACCATTCCTCTGTATGCAGAAAGAAACTGAGTTGGGGCTATGGTTAACAGTATAAGAAGGTGGTGTGGCATCCCTATTGCCTATAGGAGCCATCTTAAAAGAAATCAAAGAAATCAAAGATTGAAAAGGTTGGTACAGTCTATCAGAAGGCCTAATAGAAGCAACATTAAGTTGCTCCTATTTGCAAAGAGTGAGCCTTTCAAATTCATTCAAATTCGTCCCATCAAAATTCCCTGAGATGCTATCATTCCATCGGCCAAAGAATAGTGCCCATAGAACAGCATAACATGCAGTAGTTAAAGGCAAAGGATGAATATACCAGCCCAACCCTTTTTACCCATGTTGCGGTAAATGACAGTAAATCCAGCAGTTTGTTCTGTTCAAAATGGCATGAGTTGCATTCATTATTAGCAGTAATGTATTATTGTGATAACTCTGTCTATGTTGTATGTCCCTAGGAGATAGAGTGTGCAGGTGCACAAAAGGTGTAGATACAGTAGGAATATTCTCAGTAGGCAAGAATGTTTCAAGTGGGCGTACTTCTTCCATATACCAAAATCCTAAGGCAGCTAATACTATGAAACTGGTTAACACAATTACAAGAAGACAACACGTCTTGAAAGACCATGTATTTGATCGTCCATTGTCATTTTTGGCCACACAGGCGATTGTCTCTACCGCACGAGTAGGGTCGATAACAGGCATTGTTCCTGGAAGCTCTGCACCGATAAGTTCCTGTGAAAATCTCCGTAGTCCATTTGCTGGTGATCTCCTGATCACGCGTTTTCTTAGTCTTTCCCAATCCCCAGCCACCTACTTTCCTTCAGTGCAGAAAGTGGCAAAGGACAAGCTCTGTATTTATTTTCCTGTGGGCACAGTCATATCCATGCAGTGTGACTAGTGCCGCGGACGCAGATTGTACCTTGTGACTCCTGGTACCATGTGATCTGCGAACAGTGCGTCATTGCTTCCTGATGGAAGTGATGAATTTGCAACAGAACCAGACAAAGGTGCAAAAGGATCTGCAGAAGAGTGTGCAGTTTTCCCAGGCCCGCAGGCTCAGGAAGTGTCTCGGAAGCACTCTCAGTGCTGCTCAATGCTGAATGATCGCTGGGAACAGAGCAAGTAAGTTTCTCCTTATCTTCTTCGTCGTGTGGCAAAGGGAAAGGTATCCTCTTGATATGCGAAGCGTGGATCCAGTGGCACTTCCCCGCTACTCATACAGCAGTCTATGTGGCCAATATGACCTGATGGAGCCCTCTGCACCGCGGTGCGAAACAGGATGCTCTATCGAATGACTTAGTCAGCACCCAGTCACCAGGTCGGATGCTGTGACCTGGCCCCTCGTATTTGGCTGGGAGGGCTTCTCGCACCTGTTGATGAATCAAATACAAATTTTGAGTTAACTGGTCACAATATTCACAAAGAAGTATGTGCTCTATATCCCTCGAAGCCCTAGGTTTAGGAAGCTTCCAAATGTTTGCTGGCCTCTCCATCACCACCTCGTACAGGGAGGGCCCAGTCCTAGTCTGTGGGTTGTTCGCATGGAGAGTAACACTATCGGTAAGGCGTCTGGCCATTTCAAATTGGTGCCGGCACACGTCTTAGCAAGTTTGTTCTTCAAGATTCCATTGTATCGTTCTACTGATCCAGCACTCTGAGCATGTCTGGCCGAATGGAACCATTTATTGATCTGTAATCCCGCACATATTTGTAGAATTACTGCAGTGATAAAATGTGGACCATTATCCGACCAGATGACCCTCGGCAAACCTAACCTAGGAAAATATTCCTTAAGCATGGTTTTCGTCATTGTCATTGCTGTGGCATCTTTTACAGGAAAGGCTTCAACCCATTCACTAAAAGCACAAATAACAACCAGGACGTATTTCAGATTATTACAACGCTCCATTTCAATAAAGTCAAAGTGAATTACCTCAAAAGGGACAGAAGGTGGACTAAAACTACCCCTTGGTGTTGATGTATCCTTCCCCACATTGTGCTGTAGGCAGACCATACAACTCTGGAGAAAACGCTCGGCAGTTTTCGGGATGTTAACATTTACCCAGACAGATTCTAACATTTTGCAGATCTTCCTATCGCATATGTGAGTGGGACCATGGGCCATTGAAACCATCATAGTGACGTACGCATCTGGCAACATCCATTTTCTCTCTGAGTTATCCACCCAACACCCATCTTCATCCAACCTCGCCAAGCCCTCAGCCCATTGCTTGGTTTCCTCTAGAGTGGCATCTGTTTGGATATTGAATCAATTCCTTCATCTATAGTACAGACATTTGTGGCTTCCCTTGTAGTATACATATCTGAGTAGAGTTCAGTAGCAGTCTGTTTGGCTATTTGGTCAGCAAACGAGTTCCCTTTTCCTACATCATCTATGATTTTCTGATGTGCCGCGCACTTCATAATTGCTAGCTGAGTGGGAAGTGCAAGTGCTGAGAGTAGCTGAACTATCAAGGTGCCATATTGGATCTTCGCACTATGTGAGGTCAAAAAACCTTGTTCTGCCCAAAGTCTACCGAAGTTATGAACTACCCCAAAAGCATACTGACTATCAGTATATATGTTTACACTAAGCCCTTCAGAAAGTTCACAAGCTCGAGTCAATAAAATAATATCTGTGGCCTGCGCGGAGTTAGGCGAAATTCTTTTGGTTTCGACAATTGTGCTTAGTGTAGTGATGGCATAAGCAGTAGAGGATGTACCATCCGGAAGTTTGAAACAGGAGCCATCGCAAAACAGCTCCCCTTGAGGATCGTTCAAAGGTGTATCTTTCAAATCAATCCGGCCTTTAGTTTCTTGTTCTGTGGTATAAAGGCAGTCATGTGACATTTCGTCACTGCAAGCAATATCTTGCAGAAGAGGTAATAATTCAGCCGGATTCAGTACACAACATCTCTTAATTTTGATATGCGGAGCAAACAAGATCAATTCATATCTCGTTAATCGTGCGGAAGTGAGATGTTGTGTTTGCGTTCTGTTTAATAGAACGTCTACAGAGTGAGGTACCAACAAGGTTAAAGCATGGCCTAGAACCATACCCTTGCTCTGTTTTACAGACACAGCAGCAGCAGCGACAGCTCTCAGACATCTCGGCAAGGCGCATGCAACATGATCAAGGGTGGAGGAAAAGTAACCACATGGCCTATTCTTCCCCCATATTCCTGCGTTAACACAGCCAAAGCACATCCATCACGTTCATGCACATACAACTCGAAGGCCTTTTCGTAATTTGATGTGCCCAAAACCGGTGCTGAACACAGTGCGGTCTTGAGCAAATCAAAAGCTTTCTGGTGTTCCAAGTTTCACGGCAATGGCAAAGAAATGCCCTTCTCTGTCAACGCCAACATTGGTTTGATCACTAGTGAGAAGTTCGGGATCCCCTGTCCACAGTAAGAAGCCATTCCTATCAAGGCTCTGACTTCCTTCTGTGTATTTGGGACAGACATGCTAGAAAGGATTTTAATTCGTTCAGGTGTCAATCTTCTTCCCTCCTTTCACAGGAGATAGCCTAAATAGGCGACCCCCTGTCGACAATTTTGAAACTTTTTCAGTGAAGCTTTATGTCCATGCTTTGCTAGATGAATAAGCAATAACGCAGTACCTACTTGCAAGCACTTTCTGAATCTGCAGCTAAAAGAAGGTTGTCAACATATTGAAGCAATGCACAAGTAGCAGTCAATTCAAGTGTGTCGAGCTGCTCTTTCAAAGCCCTACTGTAGATGCTCGGACTTTACGTGTACCCTTGTGGCGCACGGGTGAATGTAAACAAGCGTCCCCTTAGGGTGAACGCGAACAGTTATCTGCTATCCTTGTGTATAGGAATGCTAAAGAAGGCATTCTTAAGATCTACAACACTGAAATGAGAAGCAGACGCTGGAATCATCGTTAGTATCGTCGTTACATCAGGCACAATTGGAAATTGTGGAGCAACAATCTTATTGATAGTGCATAAATCGATAATAAAACAAAAAGGAATTGCATTATCGCCTTTCTTATACACCGGTAAAATCGGACTATTGCACAAACTACTTGCAATTTCTTCAATTACCCCCGGTGTACAAAACCAGAAACTATACACTTCAAAGCTTGCTCACCATCAACTGGAATCTTATACTGTGGCAACTTTACTCCTGGTTTCAAAATGATTCTGACAGGCTCAATTCGTAAGACACCAATATCATTATCATCAATCGCCCATAAACACTCCGCAACATCACTAAATTCCGGCGGCAAAGGTCTAGTCAGAAACTGTGAGGCAGAAGATTGCTGTGGTGAAATCGTCAAACGCACTCCATCCGAAGAACAATGAATTACTGCATTTAATTCTTTCAACAGATTCAACCCCAACAAATTCTCTCCACAGTTCGTTGTCCAAAGAAACGGACAGTGATCCGTAAATGGACCCAGTGAAATCTGTACCGGCAAAGAAACTGGACTAACCACTGGCGTACCAGAAAACCCTACAGAAACATTAGTCTGCCCTGAAAGTGGGATGTCTGGAACCCGTGAATGGTCAATGGAACACTTCTGTGCTCCTGTATCTATCAAAAATAGATGCTTCCTATTCCCCACCATCATTTCAACATAGGGACCTTTCTGATTAACAGGAATAGGCGTTGGTTCCAAACCCTGCTTCCGGCAATCCAAGCGAAATAATATATAATCGAAGGGAAGGTCATCAGAGAGATAAGCAGTAGAAGGATGATCAAAAATGTTTCTATTATCCACATTCGGTGGCTGATTGTCCTGTGAAAAAGACTGAGAATTCTGAGAAAACTGGCTTCTACCAGGACCACCTGCCCCAGGGCGGCCTCTGGATCGTCTACCCATGATACCAAATGTGTTATTCAACCTCTGCTGGAGGATCGGGCATTGTGCTTTCCAATGACCCTCTTGTCTGCAATAAGCAGATTGGTTCGCGTGTACAGGACCCAACCGCACATTACCTTGTGGAACATACTGTCCCCTAAACTGTGTACTACACCCTCTAGGACCTCTAACAATCTGTTGCAACAACACCTTAGTTTTCAAGTCTCCCTTTTTCTTTTCAATCCTTTCCTTCTCATTATTGACTCGGTTTTCATAATATTGAGCCATATGCAACACTTCAGACTGAGACTTAGCTTGCCAAGCGCTCTCAGAAGTCATAATGTGCGACTGGATGTCAGGTGACAATCCACGCACACATGTGTCTACAAATAATCATTTTCCAGACTCTGTGCTTAAATCTTGTCCACTAAAATCTGAAAATACTTGTTCAAACCGATTAAAGAATTCGGTAGCACCCTCAGATTTTCCTTGGATACAAGCAGTAAAATTGTCCCAAACAATCCTTCTCTCAGCAATTAAAGCTTTCAGTTTTGTCACTATTCTATCAGTCAAAGTCAGTATCATCTGTGGTGGTCTCTCACCAGCTTTCCTTTCTCTATCTTGCCTAGCCAAATTATCCCATGTGTCCCCTAACCCTGGTACATCGTCTACTGTCCTAATCTGTTTCCACAAATCGGCAGGTAGGAGCACAGGAAATAACAAATCTATATCACCCAAAGTGAAAACTGACGATTGTAAGACAGAGGGCCTCATTACGACCCAGGCGGTAAGTTACCGCCTGGGTCGTACCCTTACCACCATGGTGTAAACCATGTTTACACCATGGTGGATGGCGGATTTACCGCCCCATTCCAAGGTGAGTGGGGCGGTAAATCCCCATTTCCCATTTTACCCTTCCCCATTCCCATTTTTGCCCCATAGGGCATAATGGGAGTGGGGAAGGCGCTAATTACGCCACCGTAAATTACGGTGGCGTAATTAGCACCAAGGTCCCTTAGCGCAATGGATTTTAACGCCTGCAAAAAAGCAAGCGTTAAACTCACCATGGCGCTAAGGGACCTCGGAATCAAGCGTTAAGGGTCGGCGCCGTTTACGGCGCCGTTAACCCCTTAACGCCTGATTCGTAATGAGGCCCAGATTCTATTTCTTTATAAAATCCTGTCGGATTCTTCCTTATATCTGGAATGGACTGTCTAATAGTATTCACTTCCTGTCTTGAGAATGGGACATGAACAATCTGTGATACATAATGTGCATCAATGTCATAGGCGGCTACACCCATTGCAGCATTAGCTGGGACCTCAACTTTAGGAACAAATGTCGGAGGAACCTCTCTCATAGGCAACTGAGAAGTAGTCAACTCCGAACGCTTACTGAGCAACAGAGCTAAATTGAGCGCTAAAGCAGCTGAAGGAGTGTCAGACGAAAAAGCTCTCTTATAGATATTCAATAATTCTGCAGGACAACAAATCTTTCTTTTTATGCATTCATCCTACAGGTATTCTGCCATTACCTGTATCACTTTCCTCTGCATTTCTGGCGTATACTGACTATACGTGTCATATACTTCTATGGGATATATCGACATGTCTGAAATCCATGTAAGTGCATCTCTTGTGCAAATTTGCATTTCTTCACTCATCGATTTACAAGGAGGAAGGAATCGTTTCTGTACAAACATAGCGCCAAAACTATCACCATCTATTTCATCATTCCAAAACCTTTCCAACTCCCTTCTATACTCAAAAACCCACTTGAGGTGCTCATATACTTTCTCCGAAGTATCTCTTGAATATGCTAAAACATTCAGATCCCTCAACTTTTGTGGAATATCTTCATCATTCAGTTTGTTCCACATTACAGATAAATGAATTCCCAGCCCTTCAATAAAACAGTTTTCTCAGGAAAACTTTCTAGATTAGAGAGTGTAGCGAAAACATCAGATTGTTCACCTTTCTCCGTGCATTGTCTAGCCCACACATTCAAGTCTCTCTTTCTCTCTTTAGAAACTGTATTACGAGTTACAATTTTTGATTCAACACCCGCTCCCTTATCAACTATAAGCGGAGCAGAACCGCTTGGAAAAGAAAGTGTAGACAAATCCTGTACAATAGACAATGAAGGTGCTATTACTGGCACAAAAGACATATCTACCGGGACCACAACAGTAGTCAAAGGTGGAGGTACAGGTGGAGGAACAGCAATAGGAAACGGAGCAATGACTGGCGGCGGAGGAGCAATAGGAGGAACAATAGAAGGAGCAGGACTTACTACGGGAGGAGAAGCAACAGCAGGAAGAGGTAAGACAACAGGAATAGGTACATAAAGAGGTGGTGCAGTGGCACCAGGCCTAGGTTCGTTTAAAAGCTTATCAATAAATTCATCTGATGCATGAAAGTCTTTAGATGGATATATTTTCTGAATGCCAAGTTGAAAAGCCCTATCCATGTTTCCAACTGACTGAGAGGCCGATTCATGGAATAATTAGCGCGGCGCAAGTGGGCAAAAACGTGCGAATCGCAGTGGAATAGCGAAAATCGCAGTGCAAGTGCGATAATCGCACGAAAAGCAGCGCACGTCGATTCATGGAAGGCCGTGCGCGAGAAAACCAGCGGATGTGCGAAAAAAAAGTGCGCGGCGCACGTTGGCGCACAGGCCATCTAACAGCGTGCGCCAGGTCACAGCGAAAATCGCACAGGCCACAGCGAAATTCGCACATAGCGCGGCGCACGCAATAAAAGTAGGCGGAACACGGGCGTAACACTCGGAATGGGGAACAACTTGCCAAAACGTGGGCGTCACGGGGGAAGTACAGGGCACAAGTGCGCGGAACGCCCACACGCTCGCCTACAACACGTATTCATGGAATAGAATAGGGGAAAAAAGCGCACGCTCAAACCAGCGCACAGGCACAAACACGACCGCCACAAGAAAGGAGGCGGTAGCGTCTCTGCGGCTGTAAGAAAAGTGCGCCAAAAGGAGCGCCAACAAATAGCACCTATATACTGCCATGATGAATGTCCCATACTGTGGCCCTCCAGGAAAAATGACGTGCAAAGGGGTACCCACAAACACGGACACCCGCTGACAAAAAATACGTGTGCATGTATACCGGGGTGCGCGGGAAGTGTCACACGCGATTTGCAGGGTACGTGCATCACAGGGGTTCGCGTGAAGTTATTCACGCGATCGGGCCTGGGGGAGCGGGCTACGTGTATTACAGGGGTTCGCGTGAAGTTCCTCACGCGATCGGGCCTGGGGGAGCGGGCTACGTGTATTACAGGGGTTCGCGTGAAGTTCCTCACGCGATCGGGCCTGGGGGAGCGGGCTACGTGTATTACAGGGGTTCGCGTGAAGTTCCTCACGCGATCGGGCCTGGGGGAGCGGGCTACGTGTATTACAGGGGTTCGCGTGAAGTTCCTCACGCGATCGGGCCTGGGGGAGCGGGCTACGTGTATTTCAGGGGTTCGCGTGAAGTTCCACACGCGATCGGGCCTGGGGGAGCGGGCTACGTGTATTACAGGGGTTCGCGTGAAGTTCCTCACGCGATCGGGCCTGGGGGAGCGTGCTACGTGTATTTCAGGGGTTCGCGTGAAGTTTCACACGCAAATAGCCTGGGCGCGTGAATTTGAGGGGTGCGCGGGAAGTTCCTCACGCGATCGGGCCTGTGGGAGCGGGCTACGTGTATTACAGGGGTTCGCGGGAAGTTCCACACGCGAATAGCCTGGGCGCGTGAATTTGAGGGGTGCGCGGGAAGTTCCACACGCGAATAGCCTGGGCGCGTGTATTTCAGGGGTTCGCGGGAAGTTCCACACGCGAATAGCCTGGGCGCGTGAATTTGAGGGGTGCGCGGGAAGTTCCACACGCGAATAGCCTGGGCGCGTGTATTTCAGGGGTTCGCGGGAAGTTCCACACGCGAATAGCCTGGGCGCGTGTATTTCAGGGGTGCGCGGGAAGTTCCACACGCGAATAGCCTGGGCGCGTGTATTTCAGGGGTGCGCGGGAAGTTCCACACGCGAATAGCCTGGGCGCGTGTATTTCAGGGGTGCGCGGGAAGTTCCACACGCGAATAGCCTGGGCGCGTGTATTTCAGGGGTTCGCGGGAAGTTCCACACGCGAATAGCCTGGGCGCGTGTATTTCAGGGGTTCGCGGGAAGTTCCACACGCGAATAGCCTGGGCGCGTGTATTTCAGGGGTGCGCGGGAAGTTCCACACGCGAATAGCCTGGGCGCGTGTATTTCAGGGGTGCGCGGGAAGTTCCACACGCGAATAGCCTGGGCGCGTGTATTTCAGGGGTGCGCGGGAAGTTCCACACGCGAATAGCCTGGGCGCGTGTATTTCAGGGGTGCGCGGGGAGTTCCACACGCGAATAGCCTGGGCGCGTGTATTTCAGGGGTGCGCGGGAAGTTCCACACGCGAATAGCCTGGGCGCGTGTATTTCAGGGGTGCGCGGGGAGTTCCACACGCGAATAGCCTGGGCGCGTGTATTACAGGGGTGCGCGGGAAGTTCCACACGCGAATAGCCTGGGCGCGTGTATTTCAGGGGTGCGCGGGAAGTTCCACATGTGATTTGACAGTGTGGCTCCTCCCAGGTGTACCCTGTACACCCTCCACGGCCCCTGCAGGCAGCCCACACCACAGGGGACTACCCTGCATCCCTGGTCATGTCCCGCAGGCAGCCCACCCAACATGGGCATGCCCCCCAGCAAAGGCACATGTCTCCTTGAACTAATGAACACCAACACATGTCCCCTTGCACCCCCACCCCCCAGCACTGTGGGGCACATGCCAGCAGTCCCCCACCCATGTCCAACTCATGTCCCCCACCACCCCCACCCCCCAGCACTGTGGGGCACCTGCCAGTAGACCCCCACCCATGTCCAACTCATGTCTCCCACCACCCCCACCCCCCAGCCACCAGGGTCACCCTCCACCAGGGCCCCACTCATGTCTCCCACCACCCCCACCCCCCAGCACTGTGGGGCACCTGCCAGCAGGCCCCCACCCATGTCCAACTCATGTCTCCCACCACCCCCACCCCCCAGCACTGTGGGGCACCTGCCAGTAGGCCCCCACCCATGTCCAACTCATGTCTCCCACCACCCCCAAACCCCAGCCACCAGGGGCACCCTCCACCAGGCCCCCACTCATGTCACCCACCACCCCCACACCCCAGCAGTGCAGGGTCATCCTCCACCAGGGCCCCACACATGTCTCCCACCACCCCCACACCCCAGCAGTGCAGGGTCACCCTCCACCAGGCCCCCACTCATGTCTACCACCACCTCCACCCCCCAGCCACCAGGGTCACCCTCCACCAGGCCCCCACTCATGTCACCCACCACCCCCACACCCCAGCAGTGGAGGGTCACCCTCCACCAGGGCCCCACTCATGTCTCCCACCACCCCCACCCCCCAGCACTGTGGGGCACCTGCCAGCAGGCCCCCACCCATGTCCAACTCATGTCTCCCACCACCCCCACCCCCCAGCACTGTGGGGCACCTGCCAGCAGGCCCCCACCCATGTCCAATCCATGCCCCCCTGCACCTGGGTCCCAACATTCCCCAATCATGTCCGTAATGCCCATCCTCCCCTGCCAAAAGGCCCAACCAACTATCACACCCACCCACATATCAAAGGCAATTACATGTTACACCCCCAATGTAAATAATGCAATTTAACACATGTCTGTCACACACAATGGCTGCAAGTGAATGACAAAACACCCAACATGACATGCCTGAAAGCAATGAGATGATACGACACATTGAAGATTAAAAAAATAATATGTATTGAACAGCAAATAAGAAAAAACACAAAGCAAATCAAACAAAACAAGATGAATGTCCAAGAAAAAATTATGAAAAATTAAAATAAGCCAATCAAGAAGATCATCCTGGGTCCATGAGCCCTACCAAATTAAACCTAACTGACTACTAACTAAAAAGGGAACTATATACAAAAAAGTGGTGCATTGTCCAATCGCAACCAAAAAAAAATCAAAAAAACAAAGGAAACCTAACCCTAACTATACAACTATATACAAAGGCAGCGGGCTATTCGGACGGCTCACTGGTTGTTGTCATGGGCCAGGGCATCATCGAACTCCTGGTCAATGGCTTGGAGGCGGGCATGTTCCCTGGCCCCGAGGTCCCGCAGGGATAACGCAGTGTCAAGCTCAAACTCCCTGCGAAGACCCTCGAGGCACTCAGCCCGCCTCAGCGCCCTCCGCATGGAGTCCTCCGCCCTGACCATCGTGAGCCGTTCCTCCTCTGCCCGCTGCCGCTCCGCACCTATCCGCTGGCACAACCTCTCCCACACGGAAGCCACTCCCATTCCAGGGTTCTCCTGCCCTCCGGCCGATGCCTGCACCCCTGATGTTGATGGCCCCGAGCCATGATGCCTCCCACGTTGAGCCTGCTGCTGCCTCCGACGCAACTGCCTGTGCCAGCACGACGGCATCCAGGCTGATGGAAACCACCGACGCCGTCGTGCACTTGCCCTGCCCGATGATGCCGTCACATCCTCCATCTGCTGGGGTCCAGTTGCTCTGGTGTCCACCCCTGCTGGATCTCTGACTCCCGACTGTGGCAGGGATGGGATCCCCACCGAGCTGGCTGCATTGGTCGGGGCAGGTCCACAGGGGGCCCTGGTGGCATCTGGGCTGGAAGACGGCAAGGAGAACGACTGGTGGATAGCCTGCACAGAGGAGGAGAGGGCCGCCACATTGGCCAACACATGCAGGAAACCCCCGAACATGGCCGATCCCAATTGGGCCACGTCGGCACGGTGCACTCCGTGATGACGTGCGTGCTCCTCCCGGGAAGCACGCACGGCATCACGAATCACAGCCGTGCGCAACGCGACCCCAATCAGGACCTTCTCCGCACGGCCAGGGGTTCCCACGTCCGCAGGTGGAGGGGAGTCAGGTGACATGGACATCCCCTCTACCTGCGGACAGGCCTGGGACGGGGCATCCATGCTGGTGCATGGTGGTGCACTCACAGGGTCAGGGACAGCGACATGCACAGGCCCCTCCACGGTGACCTGTGCTGCCTCCTGCCCCTGGCCCTGGACTGCACCACTTGCACCAGCAGGGATGCCCCCACCAGGCCCCATGTGTGCCCCAGTGGCGGCCTCCTCCTCCTCTGTGCAAACCACCAACCTGGATGGCTCCTCACCGTCTCCCACCGTAGCAGGCCCCTGTGGGGGCTCACCCACCCCTTCCGCTGCAGCCGTGGGGGCATCCCCGCCGCCTTGCTCCACAGCGCCGTCTCCGCCCTCTTCTTCACTAGCCGCTGCGTAGAGGGAGACAAAGAACACAAGCATCAGGGCACTGTACAATGGTCCCCTAGACAGGAAGCAATAGCAGATGAGCACCACTGTCAAAGTACACTTCCATCATGTCCCTCCACAACACATGGGTCAGTCCAGGCAAAACACACACAGTAACAGGCATGGTGCATGCCATGGACATTTCCATGCATGTCCAATGGACTCTTGAAACATTCAATGATATGTAACTCACATGCATCATGCCTCATGCCCATCACATGCACACACTTCACCTCAGTCACATCCATCTGGCCCCAAACACACCAAACACAGCGGATACAAGGGTAATTTTGCTGCTTTACTGAATCTCTGCATTGTCACACACATGTGTCATGCATCCATGGCATGCACAAGTCACAGACACGCAGGTCAGGCACACAGACATGGCTACCATATATGTACCTGGCATCAGCACCCATCCCTCACCCCCACCCATGTTCAGGTACAGAGACTGGCATGCTCTCATGTTCATAATCTGATTAGGGCTCCCCATGCGGCATTTCAACACATGCAACAACCATGTGCATCACACATCACTGGTCGCACATGCATTACCATGATGTCCCTGCACACATACATGCATACATGGGCTATGGCACACATACAGGCAAGTATCATAGAACCAGCACACCGCAACATGCCCTGTCTCACACAGTAATGCATGGACACTTACCGCTCAACTCCAGACGGGCCTCCCTCTCAAGGATCTGGGCGTGGAGCGCTGGGCGTACGCGTTCCAGGACCCTCATCTGGATGGTACTCATGCGGCCCCGGCCCCCCTCCACGAGGCGCCGGGCCTTCACAAGGGTCCTGGACCTCAAGTCCTCCCAGCGCTTCTTGATCTTCAGGACGTCGCGGGTTGCCACCCCCTCCGCGTTGATGGCAACCACACAGTCGGCCCAGATCCTCTGCCGTCCTTCCTTGCTGGCGCGGGACGAACCAAAGAGGGCATCATACTGCCCCAGGACATGCTCCACCAGGACACCAACTTCAGTGACAGTGAAGCTGGTGCCCCTCTGCCCCTCTGGCCTGGGGTTGCCACTGGTGCCAGATGTGGAAGTGCCCGACATGGCAACCCCAGAGGCAGGTGTGGGTGGGCAACTGGGTCCTGGGGCTGGGCTGTGGAGCGATGTAATACCAGTCGGGAGTCTTCAGTTCCAGCAGGGGTGGACACAGCAACTGGACCCCTGCAGATGGCTGATGTGCAGGCACCAAATGGCAGGGCACGGTGGCAGCAGGCAGGCAGGCAGGCAGGCAGCAGCAGATGGCACGTGGGAGGCTGCTCGGGGCACTGGGGGGCAGTAACTCGGCCTTCTCGGCAGGAGCGTGGGCTTCCGTGTGTTTTCGCGTGGCCAGCTTGATACGGAGTGATTTGGCACGTGAAAATCCTGCACGTCAGCGTGAAATCCGAGGAAAGGCCCTTAGCGCGTAAGCGCGTCAGCACGCATACGCGATTCTATTGGACCAGAGTCCCTCAGCGCGTAAGCGCGTCTGTGACGTGACCCGCACGGGTGTTCCCCACTCAGGACGTGATGACGGGGCACACGTGGAGATACTGCACGTCAGAGTGTCATCGCGTGTAATTGGACAAAAGTGCGCGTACACGCGATTGGCCTATGTACGTGTATTTAATGGGTGCGCGGCCACTTACACACGCAAGTACGTCAGCGAACCTGTATCACGTGGTGCGTGTGAATTTCCGCACGCTATTGGACTGGGAACTGGATTCCAGGGGTGCGCGGGTCACACGCTGTATCCCGTGGTGCGTGTGAATTTCCACACGCTATTGGACTGGGAACAGGATTCCAGGGCTGCGCGGGTCACACGCTGTATCCCGTGGTGCGTGTGAATTTCCACACGCTATTGGACTGGGAACAGGATTCCAGGGCTGCGCGGGTCACACGCTGTATCCCGTGGTGCGTGTGAATTTCCACACGCTATTGGACTGGGAACAGGATTCCAGGGCTGCGCGGGTCACACGCTGTATCCCGTGGTGCGTGTGAATTTCCACACGCTATTGGACTGGGAACAGGATTCCAGGGCTGCGCGGGTCACACGCTCGCCTAGAACACGCGCTAAGCATAAATTGCGGACTTTAACAATAACAAGCTCAGACGCCAGGATGAACATACCGTTCCTAGCAGCAGTGGCAGTGGGCTACCAAAGGAGGAGGAGGAGGATAGTCAGGGCCAGAATATTCACACCCAGAACCAGCCTTTTCGGGATGCCTGATGACCAGGTGTATGGGAGGTACAGGTTTCCACCACACATCATACTGGACCTGGTGACTGAGTGGGAGGATGACCTCACATCACCCACCCTGTGCTCCCAAGCACTCAGCCCCCTGGAGAAGGTCCTCAATGTACTGCACTTCTTAGCCACTGGATCATTTCAGCGGACAAGTGCCATAGTGGGTGGGGTGTCACAGGCCACCCAGTCACGCTGACTACACCAGGTCTTGAACATCATGACTGCACGCCCATCAGTCCGCAGGCACATATACCTGCCCAGAACACCTGCAGAAAGGCATGCTGCCGCCCTGGATTTTTACGCAGTGGCACGATTCCCCAAAGTGCTAGGTGCCATCGACTGCACCCATGTGGCTCTACGTCCCCCCAGGGCATCTGAGCACATCTATAGGAACCGCAAGCACTGGCATTCCATCAACGTGCAGGTAGCATGTAATGCCAAGGGAATCATCACCTCAGTATATGCCAACTATCCCGGCTCCACCCACGACAGCTTCATTTACCGAATGTCCACCCTAAGCCGGGACCTAGAAGCTGGGCGGCATGGCGATACATGGCTGCTTGGTGAGTATGTATGCCACTGCACATGCATGCATGTTGGATACTGAGCAAGGTCACAACCTCACCAATGATACCAATCCCCACCTCCACAGGGGACAGTGCCTACCCTCTCAGCCCCCACATGATGACGCCAATTCGGAACCCCACCACGCCACCCCAGGTAAGATTTAACACAGCCCACATTACAACCAGGGGCATAGTGGAGCGCACATTCGGAGTGCTGAAGTCACGCTTTCGCTCCCTTGACCGTTCTGGCGGGCAGCTGTTATACGCTCCCCCAGTAGTGTGCAGGATCATAGTGGCAGCATGTGTCCTGCACAACGTTGCAACACGCCGGGGCCTGGCCGTGGACATGGTGGTGGCCCCACATCCCCAACCACATGCACAGCCGCTGCGCATGGGAGGGGAAAGGGCACGGGGGAGGCAGCCCGTACACAGCTAGTGGCTAATTACTTCACATAGAAATCACACCCCTGTGGAGTGCACACTGCCCTGGCACATTCCATCTGACAATCAATGATGACTCAACCTGACACTGATCCTGAATGTGTGGAGAATGAACCGGGAATTCCATGTCAGCCTGAGATTGTTCACCTGGAAGTGTCACAATGTGTGCATCCCTACCCACACAGACACCACCAATGCAGTTTTGTGAAGTTACACATTGAAGCAGCTAAAATGAATACCCACTTGCAAAATGCAACAAGAGGACAGTGCCATGTCAGCCAACCCAACCCCAGCACTGCCACACGACACACCGTGCCATGTCATGCTAATTGCAGGTAAACAAAGTAATCCCCACAGCATGACATCACTCTCACTATGTACAGTGGCACTATTAGAAACCTGCAACACCTGAAATGCTCACAGCAATGCCGGACCAACAACATACTTGAGCACGTAGTACCATTAACATGACATCAAAAATGTTACATATTAGTAGTCTCACCACCTGGAAATGCCTGCACTCCCACCACTACCAACTGTGCAGTGTTGGCGCCATGTAGAGTTGTAGGTGCACTGCTGCCAACATGGTCCCCATCGCCAGACTAGAGGTCCTTGTGTGGACTTGAGGAAGGGACCTGCAAATTGGGAGGTAGACACAGAAGAAGAGTTACACATCAATGCAACATGCAGTGTACAACACAACAGCAATATGCACTATGAATGTATACACAGTATTGACTACAGACTGGCCACACAGCTCATGGGAGTCCAACGTCACTGTGTAATTCACTGTCACTTGGGCACACCCTTTGCAAGCCCATGGAAACGGGAAGCAGGAGGGGTGTGTGTGACTCAAACCCAAGCATCTGAACCAAATACATTACAAGCCTGCATGTGCCCAGCCACAATGCAGCGTATGCCCACAGGAACCACGGAAGCCAACAGATCGGAGCCAACAGATCGGAGCCAACAGATCGGAGCCAACAGATCGGAGCCAACAGATCGGAGCCAACAGATCGTCCCAAAAAAATTGGGAATAAAAGAAATCAAAATAAAAATAAAAATAAGAAACAATCAAAAATGGCCATTGATGGGCCCGGGGGGGTTGGGGAGGCCACCCAGGAGGTCCGAGGACAGGATGCACACCAGAACCCACCTGCGTGGATCCTGGGAAGATAAAACACCTCCATGGGCTCATGGCCCACACGGCTACCCTATTGTGGGAGTGTCACTGCTGTCGCTATTATCACCCTGTGCAGCTGCATCCGGAGGTGGTTGCACTATGGGAGGCAGCCCACGCAAGGCCCTAGTCTGCTCCTCCATGGCTGCAAGCATGCGGGTGTGGTAGGTCTGGTTCTGGAGGATGAGTGTGCGGAGGTCCCCATGCAACAACTCACGGGATGCCCGGACCTCCGCCCTCGTTGCCTGCATCTCAGCTGAGAGCGTACGGGTGAGACGCTCCAGCTGCTGTTCTGTCCTTTGGTGTGTTGAAGCCTCAAGCTCAACAAGAGTCGTCCTGAGGTGTAGGAGCTCCTGCCTCAGGGCTTCCCTGTGGCCCTGGGACTCAATGGAGATGGCCTCCTGCAGAGTCGCCAGTGCCGCCCGCCTGTCCCTGTTGGACCCCAACATGTCCTCCCTGTGTGACTGGCAGATGGAGTCGGTTGCCTGCTCTAGTCGCTCCATCAGCCTTTCTGGGGGGACAATGGAAGTGGCCACCCTATCCATGGCCTGAGCCATCATCTCGGATGATGCAGCCTGTTGGGTAGCCATACCGTAAATGGATTGCTCCCATGCGGTATTGCCGGGTGGCGTACGGCCACCACGTCGGCGGGCACCACACCTGTCTGGGGCAAGGCGAACTGCGCCTTGCTGTGCCGGCACTGCCTGAGGCTGCAGGACTGCATTCCCCCTCTGATCTGCTGGCCCAGGAACAGGATCAGATGTTGCGGAGTGTGACCCTGCATCCGTAACCACCGAAGGCGTAGCTGCCAACACTGACATCCCCATGGAGGGTACTGACCCTGGTGCAGGTGGGTGAGACAGAACAGAATCCCTCCCTGGAACACTCACCAGCGACGGCACGTAGGTCTCATCCGAATCAACACCTGAGTACAGCTCGGGGGAGGTGCAGCCAGAGACACCCCTTGAGAGCACGACCTGCAGCACTTGTGGGTTCTCCCCCACCACCACACCACGTCCCTCACTGGTGGTTGGTCGGCCCTGGGACACCTCCTGGGTCTGCACCATCTCCACAACCCCAGCAGTATCAGGTGCGTCTTCCCCTGCAAAGACATGAAAACAAAGTAATGGAAACAGGCATTAGCACCATGGCACACATTGAGGGCTGAGAAGCAAGAGAACCAGTACTTGATTGACACATGTCCCACATGACTAAAACCCTCCCATGCATGCACCCTCACTGCGTATGAAGTGCAGGCAAATGGCACACACTGATGACACCAAGATGGAAGATGAACAAATTTTCTGCATGCTGCCTGGCAGTGGCATCACACATTGGCCTGTGATTGGCAGGTGAAACACACATGCCATCACACAGATGGCATGTACCATTGCTATTGAGTGAAGATGGAGAGGAGGGCAGCACCTATTCATTCAGTCCAGTTCCCGCATGTAATAGCTTTTCTGATTCTAACAGGTCAGATTTTTCACCTGGAGCTGCCAGTCTGAAATGGTCAAATAGCACAGGGACATGTGTGTACAAATGATATCCAGGTAACAAAGTCACTCCACTTTACCATACCCATGTCAGACATGTGACTAGTGGACAGCGACATGCCTAGTGAAAGTGGTGGAATGCAAACAAACTGACTGAATGAACAGTGAAAAATAAGCAAATATGTTGTGTCAAGGTGACACTTCAAGGGCAACTGGCGTGCAGTTGTGCTAGATGTCTACTGTTGGCAGAAGGGATACTGCTATGGCCAAATGCAGCTGCGCAGGAAGTATTGCATGATGCACATGGCTGACCCATACGACTGAGGCGCACACACTCTCACCTAGCACCCAAACAGAAGCCCTCACACACACACCATGCACATGTATGACACACACATGCATGTGCACTCACCGGACAATGCCTCGTAATCAGCCAGATCTCCCACGCCTTGGATCTGTTCCTCCGTGACGTAGGTCCCAGCGACTGACTCATGTGGAGTGAGTTCCATGTCTACTACTGGAGACCCACCTCCAGTCACTAGAGTTGCGGCATGACTTGAGGCCAGCTTACTCTTTGCCCTGCGCTTTAGGTCATTCCAGCGCTTATAGCAATCATTGGCTGTGCGCCTCACGATTCCAAGGGCACTTACGATGTCCGCAACGGTCTGCCAGTGTGCCTGGCGTTGTGCAGGTGTGGTCTTGGATCCTGCAACAATGACCATCTCGTTGTCATGTCCGGACACATACTCGACAAGTGCATTCAGTTCGTCATCCGTGAAGCTGGGCTTCCTGGACGGGCCGGACTGTGTAGCCGTGTCTGGGGCATCAGCCTGTGCCGGACGAGCACTCTTCCTCTTCCGCTTGGAAGGTGGTGGTGATCCTGAGTGTCCTGCGCCGCTCTGGACACTAGGGGCAGGAGCCCTGGTGGACTCTGTATCAGGAGTGTGGGATTGCACACTCAGCATGGGAGTTGGTGCAGGCATTGGCTCTAGTGTGATGGTGTCAGGGGGAATGTCAGCAGCATGGACTAGGACCGACATTGTCCTGGCTGGGTGTGTGAGGGCTGGGGTGGATGGAGCCGCAGCTGCCCCTGCAGCCACTCCGCCCTGCCTCCTTGGTGCAGCAGATGACCTTGCTGCCCCAGATCCACGTGGCATGATGGCATCAACGTGCACCAGCGCACGTGTCGTAGCCCTGCTGACCTGGAAGTCAGCCATGGAGTCAGCCAGGTCTGGTGCCACAATGGGCTGGTCCAACAAGGGCTGAGCATGGATGGTGTCAGCCACTTCAGCCTCAACGGGAGGGGGGGAGGGGGGGAGGGGGGGGATGATGGGTGCCCTTGACTGGTCCTCCACACATGGGGGGACAGGCTCACCCTGCAAGTTACGACCACGTCCCCTACCGGATCCACCACGGCCACCACTTGTGGCTCTTCCACCTTTGCCACCCTTACGGAATCCTCGCCTCCCAGCCATGGCACTGATATTAATGTGCGTATGGGAGTGGCTGTAGACAATTGTCCTGGGCAATTGGGGGTCAAAGGGGTTGGGTACCAGATGGTAATTGTACCCTAGTGCTCTAGCACGGCTGATTGTAACCCCTGGGGAAAGATGACGGGTCACGCAACGCACAGGAGGCCCAAAAAAGGGAGATGACGTGCACGCAACCCCTCCTAGACCACGTGTGCAGAAAGAAAAACCTGCACTACGCTGTGGCACCCAGTAACACAAGAATGAATGTATGCGTGTCACACGCAGCCTAGAATGACCTCTGAAGGGGTAGGCTACACACGGGGCAAGCACAGAAGTTGGATACGTGCGTGACTCACCGTCTGCCAGGTAAAAGAGCGTGAAGAATGAGCGCGTTTGGCTGGCTAAAGCCCCGCCAAAAGAAGATGTGTACGCTGTCTGAGAAGACAGGACAACAGTAGAAGGGGACACTGTTTGAGGGAACAGGCCCAGGTAAACCAGTAAAAGAGAAAAAAGAGAAAAAGCTGTCAGAGGTAACAGGGAATACGAACTGGAAACGCCGTGAAGTAAATCGCGTGTGAACCGACAAGAAGTACAGAATTCACCCACTCACTCTCCACGAAAAGCACGTACAAGGAAATGGTGTTCTACATGTACCTTATATACAGGCCCACACGTACACCGTCACTTACGCGGCGTGTACGTTCACCAATCACACGCTTTGTCACTCCTGCGTGTAGATCCATTTTCACCAATCACACGCTTTGTCACTTCTGCGTGTAGATCCATTTTCACCATTCACACGCTTTGTCACTTCTGCGTGTAGATCCATTTTCACCAATCACACGCTTTGTCACTTCTACGTGTACATCCATTTTCACCAATCACACGCTTTGTCACTTCTACGTGTACATCCATTTTCACCAATCACACGCTTTGACACTGGGACGTGTCACGCAACAATTTCCTGCACGTGCAGGTGACTATAGGCGCGCATATGCTGTTGACGGGTTTACGCGCTAAGGGCCTTTGCTGACGTGTGGGATTTCACTACCTATCAGGCTGTCCACGCGTTCACACACGAGAGACCACGCTCCTGGCCAGGAGGCCAAATTACTGCCCCCCAGAGCCCTGAGCACGCTCCCACCTGCCATCTGCTGCTGCCTGACTGCCTGCTGGCCACGTGTCCCACAGTGCTGGTGGGTGGGGGTGTTGGGAGACATGGGTGGGGGCCTGGTGGAGGGTGCCCCTGCACTGGCGGGGGTGGTGGGAGACATGGGTGGGGGCTTGGTGGAGAGTGCCCCTGGTGGCGGGGGGGTGGGGGTGGTGGGAGACATGGGTGGGGGCCTGGTGGAGGCTGCCCCTGGTGGCGGGAGGGTGGGAGTGGTGGGAGACATGAGTGGGGGCCTGGTGGAGGCTGCCCCTGCACTGCTGGGGGGTGGGGGTGCAGGGGGACATGAGCAGGTGTGCAGGGTAGTCCCCTGTTTTGTAGGCTGCCTGCAGGGGCCGTGGAGGGTGTACAGGGAACACCTGTGAGGACCCACCCAGCCTAATCGCGTGTGATGATTCCCACGCACCCCTGTAATACACGTACCCTGGCCAATCGCGTGTAAAACTTCCCGCGTACCCCTGTAATACACGTACCCTGGCTAATCGCGTGTTAAACTTCCCGCGTACCCCTGTAATACACTTACCCTGGCTAATCGCGTGTTAAACTTCCCGCGTACCCCTGTAATACACGTACCCTGCCTAATCGCGTGTTAAACTTCCCGCGTACCCCTGTAATACACGTACCCTGGGCAATCGCGTGTTAAACTTCCCGCGTACCCCTGTAATACACGTACCCTGGCTAATCGCGTGTATAACTTCCCGCGTACCCCTGTAATACACGTACCCTGGCCAATCGCGTGTTAAACTTCCCGCGTACCCCTGTAATACACGTACCCTGGCCAATCGCGTGTTAAACTTCCCGCGTACCCCTGTAATACACGTACCCTGGCTAATCGCGTGTATAACTTCACGCGTACCCCTGTAATACACGTACCCTGGCCAATCGCGTGTTAAACTTCCCGCGTACCCCTGTAATACACGTACCCTGGCCAATCGCGTGTTAAACTTCCCGCGTACCCCTGTAATACACTTACCCTGGCTAATCGCGTGTTAAACTTCCCGCGTACCCCTGTAATACACGTACCCTGGCCAATCGCGTGTTAAACTTCCCGCGTACCCCTGTAATACACGTACCCTGGCTAATCGCGTGTATGACTTCACGTGTACCCCTGATATGCACGTTACCCGCTTTGCGTTCCTTGTTTGGCAGCCCTGTAAACTGGTCCAGGGTTAGCGCAGCCCTTTGCGATGATTTAGCGATTTTGATGGCTTTTCCTTGCGCGAGGGCGTTCTTGGGGGCGTTAGTGGCGCTGCTGCAGGGTCGCTGCGATACTCTGCGCCACGGCTGGTTTGGGAGCATGAAATCCATGAATACGCTGTGCGCGGAAATCGGTTTTAGCGCACGTGCCTGGCGCAGTCAATCGCACGCGGACACTCTGCGCCAGCCGCTTGCGACACTTTTCAGCGAAATTCTATGAATTACCCTGTGAGTGTTTCTGCTGATCATATAATAATGCCTTTTCGGTGTTTGACATATGTCGGCGCGCATGTTTCTCTATACTTTTAAGCTGCTGCATAGCTTCTTTTTTTCCAATTTTGTAATACATCAAATGCTGCAGGTCTAGCTTTTTTCTTTAACAATATAGATTCTAAATATTTTATGCAAGAAATCTTAAAGCTGCCATTGATTGGCCACTGAAGTTCGGAAACATGTCTAATTTGTCTGTGCCAAATATTGTTAAACACTATACTACCAATGCCATACTTACAGTACATAGTACATGCCGGCCACCCCTCCTGTGGTGCCGGACGGGCAAATTCCAAAGAGTGTCTGTCTCTGTGGAATAATACCCTGAATCAGGCAGACAATTTCTCAGGCATATCAGATTTCTGGTGTTAATTGTACTCGCGAGGACAATGCATCAAATCAAATATTAGCATACTTAGGAATCGGGGCACGACTCACCTGATCAAAGGACAAAGGGAGGTCCGATCGGATTACAAAGGATCGACGTGGCTGGCAATTCCAGCAAAAATACCCACCTCGATATGGGGACCCTCGTCAAGATGCCGTCTCGAACCGCAAGCTCACCGTCCAGGGATCGGATAGTGCAGTACTGTTGAGGTGGCACGTCTCCTCCAAGAAGGGGCCCCCTTTCTCACCCTCCGATCCCGGTCCGATAGCCGCATCAACTCTTCAACGAGATGGTATGAATCTTGAGGGTGCCTATTCAGGTGCCATCTTGTAAGATCAAGCAAGGAATATCGAAGAGTGAGTCATGGTCATCACAAAACATGCAGTATTTATACACAGTCCTGGTCATAGCTCAGCCCATCTCCAAAATAATAGGTTACACATTTGGGTTTGTGCCCAGTTCACATAACAAATATACAATATTGGTTTGTACTTTTGACATGTTGTCCCATCCTTGAAGATTCAATGGTGTTGTTGGTTCCCCACTTTAGGTTGATCCCAGTTTCAAGAAACAAATTCAATAGCTTATTGCTAAGGTACACAGTTCTAGTTTGTCTAACATTCAGTTCTTATGTTTGAATATGGCTGAGGCTATTGATGCAGAAAACACTTTAAATTGAAGTTCACTTTGGCTCCAAGGTTCCTTAAACATACTGACAAACGTTGTTGTCGTCAGCTGTGTGGATCTTTAGCTTTTTAGAGTAAATTATGTTTCAAGAAATGTACACAGGATTCCCTCAAAAACACACAGCATTAGTTTACATGCATTGTATATCACTGTTTGACGGAGGATGACTTTTGTGGGCGTACATAACACTTTGGATGAGAGTTCATTCTGACTACAAGGTCTGTTTGCATAGGACAAATAGTGTGCTCTGCCAGCCCTAGTGTTGACATAGGCTCAAAGGTTGTTTCTGTTCTGGCAGCCGGAAACATAGTTAGTCATTACTGAAGAGAGAGCAGAAATTAGAATCAAGATGGAGGACATTTTCCAAGATGGCGTTTGAAGTCAATTATAAATTTGGAACTTTGCAATGCGGTTTTCCTCGTGGAGCGACTAGGCTTAGGCCAATATAAATTTAAAGGAGGCTCTATACATTTTCCCTTTCACACCAAAACCTTGTCAGATGCCAGAGGCAGTGTCTGGACTCTTCGGGTGGTTACTTTCACCATGCAAGCCTGCCTGTTGCTTTTCCAAATGTATAAACTCCCTAGATTACCTTTGCTTTTGCCCCTGGCTCTATTTGTAGAGCAAGTGCATTTGTGCTTCCAGGCCCAGTCTCTCTGATCTGGATCTAAAGACTGTCCTGGGATGCCACCTATTAACCTATCTAGGCAATTGTAGCTCAGGCAATGGGGCTGAAAGGGGTAGTTTATATGCAAATGATTGTCAGTGAAGCCCAGTGACCCCTAAGAGTGACCCAGGTTCCACAACAAAGCAGAAATCTGTAAAATGTTTCCTGGCATAGCACAATGACTTCTCGGGCAACAGCTTCAGGGCTGCATTCTCAGCACGGAATCTGCATACCAAAAGCCATGTCACCCTGGAAGTGTCTTCAGCATCACCCTCTTATGCCCACTCCACTATACAGCAGGCTTATGTGACCATTTGGGACTAAGGGGGCCTTCCATGCTGTTCTTGGAGCACACTGGCACTTACATTGTTAGCTTGCAGCCATAAAAAGTTTCTCCCGGATCCTCTGTGCTGTGAAGTGGCCTTACAGTGTCTTTAAGTGTTACATAGAACACACACATAGTCTACATACCACCTAGGGACAGACATAACATGTGTACGTCATGAGGTCTGTTCATTGCACTCCGTTGCCATTGGTTACCTTCCACATCCACCCCTCTTTGTATTACAAATCTCCTGTTAAATTTTCTCAGATGGTTTAGCATGGGACAGAGGGAGGACGTTGTTGCATTGCTGTTCTGTTCATGGAGGGCACATACAGCAATTGCTCAGTTAAAGTTAGTGTAGGGTATTTGTACTACCTTTGTGCTTCAGGGTGCTATGCCGTAGGCCACATATGGAAACTGTGCAGTTATGGGTGTGAATGTGGGGTATTGGTGCTACACTGTACTGTGCTTCAAATTCAGGGCTTTATACCATATAGCATGAATATCAGCTTCACAGTTAAAGATGACAAGGGTGTATTTATATTATCCTGTGCTTCTGGGTGCTATACAATAGAGCACATACAAAATGTACACAGTTAGGGAGAGTGTGGGGCGGTTCTACTGCTATATCCCTCTTGGTGTCATAACATATGGCACTCCTATACAATACTTCTCGTCCTTCCTTGATCGTTATTCATTTGCATTCACCTGTTGTATAGCCCATCTGGGTGGGGATCCCTCATGCCCAGTCCTGGTAACCTGCCTCCATCTCTCAAGAATCTGATCTGATACAAGGATAAACCCAATCCAGATCAAGGCTTTCTTCCGTCCCATCATGCATCCGTTCACTTATGGCCTTAATTATTTTTTGCCAGAAAATTGCCAATAATTCTAACAATGATTTACACAATGCACTGAGACACCACCCTTCCTCTAATGCTGACACATGGCCCTCCAGCAGAGCCACACACACATACACACACACCCACACTATCAGAAGAATACCTCTTCCTTGCTACATGATCATTCCCAATGTCTGTCAAATATTTTACCTGCTATCCCATGTCATTTCGTATCTCCATTCCTCTTCCATCAGATTAAGTGCAGGCCATCCTTGGCGAGCACACAATATGCCTACTTGCCAGGCAAGTGGGGTGTGCTGACGCTACTGCGCTGGTGATTTGGCACAGTATAAAAGCTTCATAAAATAGCATAGAAGTGAGGTGCTCTCAGCCCACAACCACACAAAATTCAACTAAAGATGGTAAAATAAGCTGGTATGAACAGCAATGTGCATTTCAATAAAGAGATGCCATTAGAATATTCAAAGATTTAATGTTGATAGCAAGTGGTAACATAGTTGCATTGACCCAACCCGACATTCAAAGAAAAGAAATGTAAAAGGTGTCCAAACGTAGAACTAAGAAATGGCATTTAATGTTATGTTTATGCACTTGTATACTTTGATCCATGGAGGGAATACCTGGAGTTATCAAGATTGGTTGCAGAGGCTGTCCCCTTGGCTACCAATCCATGAGATGTATCACTGCACCAGCCTGCATAAGCTTCAACCACATATTGCAAACATATGTTTCCGTTCCATTTGTCCTACAGACCCAACTTACGCCTCACTGATGATGCTAATGAGGCTGAAACATGTCTGAGGATGCTGGCGGTCTCGTGCAGAAGGGATCTGACCTAGCAGTTTGGGCTGGACTGCCCCTTTGTGTGTGGGACCAAACCTGATTTGCATATGGTTTTTCCCCTTTCTGTAATGGCCTGGCAGTCGAAGAACGATGGTCTAGAGGGCTGCCCGGAGCAATTCCCAAAGATTTAAGATTCATTCTTAACCTTCCAGCCATCACCTCTTTGTTGTTGCTTTGTCACCCCAAGTTGGACAGGTATACCCAGACGTATGTCCCGTGCCTGCTGGGTATAGAGATGATGTACAATGAGACCGGAACATGTCTGGTGATGCTTGCAGTCTTGGGCAGAAAGTATGTGGCCTAGCAGTTCGGGTTGGACTGCCCCTTTTGGGGTGGGACCAAGCCTGATTTGCATACGGTATTTCCCCTTTTTGTAATGGCTTGGCAGGTGAAGATCAATAGTCTGGAGGGTTACTAAGCGCAATTGCCAAAGATTTAAGATTAATTCTAAATGTTGCAGCTATCACCTCTTTGTTTTTTCCATGTGTCAACAAGCAATCAAAAGCACAAATAAAATGAAAAAAGAAGTGAAAGCTTGTAACATAGAATAAACAGAGCTCTTGACACAAACCGAGACTTGGCACACTAAGTGACACGCACAATGATATGTGCTACACAAGTGGTAAGGGATTTGTGGTAGACCAAATCCAACTTATAATTCAAAGCATAGAAATGTAAAAGGCTGTCCAAATAGTAGCAAAGTTTCGTCGCTGGGTGGATTACCTAAACTTCTCTATCATCCTTTCACAGATTACAGCATAGCCCCTGCGCCACCAAGCAATGCTGCCCCAGGTTTCGACAGGTTTTACCTCCATATTGTCTATGAATGTCTTTGTTTCATTTTTCAGCAGGCAAACTAAGGCAAAAAACTACAATTTAAAAAGAACAAAGCCAATACAAACATAAGTATTGACAAACACAATTACCAAGAAGAGAACCCCATAGAAGCATGCATTAACAAATCCGTGTACGTCAGCACGCACTCGATTCAATGTGGAGAGAGCTTAGAGGTGCCATTCGTTTCTCCTCAGGCCTATTGGCAAAGGGAAAGCATCAAATTAATGAACCGGCGCTTACTTGCGGAGACAAAGAGTTTGGTATCAGGGGAAAAGGGTGCATTGTGTTTCAGATGATCATATGAGTGGCAGTGACAAGTACTGCATTTTCTGCTTCTTAGCAATTAAACAATGCAAGATATTGGGCCTCATTCCGGGCCGCCACATTACGAGTTCTGCTGCGGGTCCCGCTCTCAACGCCTGGCCAGACCAGACTTGCAGAGCAGGACCCGCTAGCAGAATAGGATGCTAACAACGGGCCGTCATTAACAGGCCCGTTGTTAGCATCCTCCCCATTCCCATTGAGCCCTACGGGGGCTCAAATGGGAATGGGGACGTACTGGGTCCGGATCCCGCGAAAGGGACTTACCGGGCCCTCCAAGGTCGGAATGGCCCGGTAAGTCCCCTTTTGCGGGACCCGGACCCGAGTTTGGGGGTAGCCATGGCGCTAAAAACGGCATGGATACTTCCAAACTCGTAATGAGGCCCATTGAGCTCCCATGCTTTGTCTACTAAGGGAATAGCTTTCTCAACGAATAAGTCAATGAGATCATTTTTGTAAGGAAGTCAGCTGAAAGGTGGTTTCTTTGCATTTTTTCATACATACTCTACACCTTGACGAAAATATTGACCATGTTTGTATATGAAACATTAGTAAACACAATGTATGTGATATAAACGATATATGGGATAAGGTAGCTCGACTGTACATTATAAGGATATTGCATGTCACGTTGGAGTTCGGTGACTACATGGAACAAGCAGTGGCAATGGCAACAGTTTTATTTGTGGGAATGGGAAAGGCATTTGCCAGGCACTGCCAAAGTGGTATTAACTGTCAATCAATGGAAGCAGCTGTAAAATTGTGTGAGTATTTGGGAATATAATAGCCAATGCCTAATACTTACACAAATGCCAAAAACTGTTGGTTTTGCCAATATCTGTTTTTAAAAGGACTACAGTGAAGGAACTGCACAGTGCTTACAAACTGAGTGGCTAAGGGTAGCCCTGGTTAAGACACTTTTATTAAACATGTAGCCCATTCACAGCTCCAATTAAGTCATTAACTCAGAAGCCTGATTTGAAGAAACCACGGGCATTCACTTTGAGCACACAATTTGATGGTACGGCTTGATAACGACAGCTCAGAGAGATCCCAGTAGGATGTGTTTTGGGCAGGGTTGGGCAGGAAGTAGGTGGGAATGGTCATCAGGATTAGCATTGCCATGGGCCGTCAGTTGGTGGGTACATTTCCAAACAACACCTGCAAGCTTTGTGTCCCTCCGCATATGCTATTTCTCCCTCCCTGTAGTTTCTGCATATAGGTGACGCTTTAGCACAAACCACTAGCCAAAGCAGAAATTAAGCTAGAGGCAGAGTCCCTTTATAATGTCATGGAAATGCAAGGTGATATGGCTCAAAATCAGTCTATACTTAAATACTGACATTTGGGCTGGATGGCTTGTACAAGATATCCGTTTTGAACCCATCAGCTGAAACACGTGTAACTTATGCACTGATCAGTCAGTGTATGTGTCATCACAAAGCACTGATCAGTCATTGTATGTGTCATTGCAAAGCCTTGGTTCACAATTGCAAACCCTTGGTGAAAAATATCCCTGCACCTGTGCAACGTGTGTAATCTGGCCTCACTGGGTCTCTTACTCCATCTGATACAAGACATCTTCCACGTGTTCCTTTTTAGGATACATGCAGAACCTGTACACGATGATCAGATAGACAACTAAGCTGCTTGTAATTTGTTGCAGGCGATTAGCTTCAGCAATTTCATAGAGGACTTTTAAAGAAGGAATTGTAAATTAATATAAGCAGTATGATCTGCACAAATTCCTGCCCCCCTTTACTAAACACCAGCTGATGGCTTAATAAACACGTCCCTGCAACAACTAATGCCATGAATTAGCAGGGACAGGCCGTGAATCTGTAAAGAAATGTGCCCTTTAGTAAAGTAGTTAAGTGTCAGCTGGAATTCACAGCTGACTATCACTCTGTGCACTGTATCTGACAGCAGGCACTCTGACCCCATGACATAACAGCAATAAGGTAGTACAGTTGGGTAACGATGCCATGTACCAGGTGAGTAGTGATGTCACAACTGGAATATAATATAAAAAGATTCAAAGGATTAGAAGAGTCATTGTGATATTTATTTTTAGGAAGCACAGGAAAAACCTCGTGGTAGTAGAGAGTATTTTAGAAAGGATGCAGAGAGGCGGGTGCCTTCAGAAAACCATAGCCTCACTAAACATAAAAATAGCACGAATGGTAAACATGCATTGAAAAATCCAATATGGCACACTTTGTGCATGTGTTGTGTAACGTATTGATGGGTGTATTTGTTGAGAGTGGATGAATGTGTAGATTTGGCATGGGTTTTTTTTTCTCAGTGCTTGCATGTGTTTTTAGCTGTGTGTTTATGTGTGGTATTATGGCTGGGTGTTGGCGTGCTTTCATAAAGGTTATTATAGGTGTAGCAGCAAGGAATCCAAATAACTGTTAGGTTAATCTCATCAGATGGCCAGATACTCCACTCACGTGCTATCTTTTGGCACAATATAGCCATCTACTCCGGGTACTCACATCATAGGCTTTGTATCCCCATCATGATATCTACTGTGCCTAGCAAATATCAAATCATGCGATCAGATGTAAGATGGCATGCTACTTCCTTTAGCTAATGCCATCATTTGCCCAGCAACTCTCACCATATTCTCAGGTGTCAAATTAAATGACTAGGCACAGTCCTGGCATATCATATGTTGCCATGTTAATAACATGTACTTTCTCTATATACACTGACACATTCTGACACACATCAAACCCTTTGTTAAGAATTTCAATCAGGCGATACACCCTGGTCAGCCTTGTATTATTTATTTATTTATTTATTCACATTTGGTTAGCGCACAGGAAGCCCGTGGGCATCGTGGCGCTTGTTACAGAAGTTGAAAATGACTTATTTAACATACAGAGAAGTCATTGCTTAGTTACAAGAGGCATACTGCAAATGCAGATGTGAAAGAGGAAAAAAGAGCAAGCTGAGAGAAGGGAAGAATGTGTTAGTTAAACAGTGTGGTTTTTAGTTTTTTGTGGAAGGCAGAGAGAGAGGTTTCTGCTCTGAGTGTGCTGGATAGTGCATTCCATAGCTTAGGGGCAATGTAGGGGAAACTTATTCCACCTGCTCTAGCTCGTTTGATGCGTGGGACCATTAGTTGGTTGGTGTGGCATTGACTAGTAGGTCTGGTAGAGTGTGATCTGGCCAGAGTGTCAGACAAGTAAGAGGGAGCTGAAAGATTGATACATTTGTGTGTAGGAGTAAGAATTTTAAATGTAATACGATCTTTGACTGGTAGCCAATGTGCTGATTTTCTGGCTTGCGTGATGTGGTCCCTTTTAGGTATATTGAGCGCTGCTCTAAGTGTATTGTTCTGTGTCGTTTGGAGTTTATTTAGGTTTGTTTTGGAGGTGCCGGCCAATAGAGCGTTACAATAATCTAATTTGGCTCCAATGGTGGCTCTGGCAATGGATAGGCAGTTATCTTGGGTTAGGAATGGTTTGATGGCATTAATGAGCTTGGTGCTAAAGGCGGAGGCAGAAACAATGGAGTTTACTTGCTTGTCCATGGAGAGTGAAGCTTCAATATGGACTCCTAGAGTTTTAACAGAGGGTCAAACTGGGATGACACAATTGACTATGCAGAAATTGGAGTAGAGTGTGTCAAGGATGGTGAGAGTGGATTTTTGACCAAGGATGAGGATTTCGGTCTTGTCTCCGTTAAGACATAGGGCCTCATTACGACCCTGGCGGAAGACCATGGTGCTATTAGCAGCATGGTCCATGCCGGTAAATTACCGACTCCGCCATGGAGAAAGGGGGAATTACCACCCCATTACAAGGTTGGTGGGCGGTAATTCCCCCTTCCTCCATGGCCCTTCCCCATTCCCATTTTTGCCCCATAGGGCTCAATGGGAATGGGGAAGGCGCTAAGTACGGTGCACCAAGGTCCCTTTGCGGGTCCCTACTTTAACGGCTGGTCTACACCAGCCGTTAAGGTCGGGTCCCGCAAAGGGACCTCGTAATTAGGCGCTAATAGGTTAACGGCGCCGCAGCCTTTTACGGCGCCGTTAACCCATTAGCGCCTGGGTCGTAATGAGGCCCATGGTCCATTCGTGGCCATCCATGCTTGGATAGTGGCGTAGATATGCTGGAGGGTGGCAGCGTCCTGATGGTAGAGTCCAGTAAGCGGAAGGAGGACTTGGGTATCATCAGCGTAGTTTGTGTAGGTGATCCCAAGTGCGTCCAGTTTATCAAAGAGAGGTTTAGTGAAAAGATTATAGAGGGTAGGAGCCGTACATGAGCCCTGTGGGACCCCACATTGGATAATGGTAGGCTCTGTGTTTGCTATATTGGAGAACACTTTCATCACTCTTCCTTCGAGGAAGGAGGTGATCCAATTCGAGGCCTGCTTGCAGAAGTGCGCAGCCTGAGTGAGATGGTTCGTGAGGGTGGCATGATCAACCAAATCAAATGTCGCTGAGAGGTCTAGGAGGAGCAGGAGGGCCGGCTTGCCGTTATCTAGGATTTGGGTGATTTGGTTCTATAAATCTAGTAATGCCGTTTCAGTACTGTGACCTTTGCGGAAACATGACTGCCTTTTTCCTAGGACAGAGTTGTTTTCAAGATAAGACTGGATCTGCACATGTGCAGCTTTATCTAAGATTTTAAGAAGAAATGGAACCGTTGAAATGGGACGGTAGTTGATAGGTTGGGCAGGGCCCAGGGTAGGTTTCTTTAAGAGCGGGCGCACCCACGCCTCTTTACGGCTGTCTGGGACTTTGCCAGTCTTGAAGCATGCGTTAATGAATGCTGTGATAATTGGAGAAGATGTACAGCACACTCTTTTATGATCTTAGGGGGGCATACGTCGCCTTTGCATTGAGAGGGTTTGAGCTGTTTGAGGATGTGCAGGACATCTGATTCGCTAATTTGAGAAAAGTTAAATTTGGGAGAGTGATTGTCTCTGGAGGTATTGTGAGTTTGAGTCTGCTGGGGGTGAAGAGCCTTGTAGTGTTCTGCTATCTCATTTTGAAGAAGGCTATTTTTTTTTAGCATCGCTACTTGGATGCTGTTGCACCAAGCTTCGTCCTTAAAAATCTCATCAGTGCAGATTGGAGGAACGTTAAGCTCTTTAAAGATGGTGAAGAGCTCTTTTGAATGGGAATTAGCTTCTATGATGCGCTTATTGTAAGTTTCGGATTTGGCCTTAAATATGGCATTTTTGTATTTTTTAATAATACTTAGAAAGCTTTCTTTGGTGGCGTCACAGGGATAGGCCTGCCATGTTTTAAGAGCTTGGCGCTTTAATTGGCGTAGATTCAATAGGTCCTCTGAGAACCATGAATTGGAGTGGAACGAGTTTTTTCTTTTTTGTTTTCGAGGGGTGCTGCAGCGTTAACGGCATGAGTGAGGGTGTCTTTGAAGATCTCTGCTAGAGTGTTGGGGTCTGATGAGAAGGGAGTTGCTAGGCAAAGATTGTTAAGAAAGGGACGTATGTTGTCTGCTGTAAGTATCTTGGCACTTCTGGCTTGGCAGGTGCAAATGTTGCAGGTTTGGAAAATGTGGATATGGGAATGCAGAATTGAAGGCAATTATGATCAGTCCATGGGAGGACTGTGTTTGAATTGATGATGGTGCCACAGTTGTGATCTGCCACCCAGTCTAGGATACAGCCTTTATCATGGGTAGGGGCTGTTACTTTCTGTGTGAATCCTAGGTCTATAAGGTCTTTGGCGAGAGTAGCTGCTGTTTTATCCAATTGTTATCGCGCTCTTGGTGGAAGTTCAGGGAGTTCAGTATATTTTTTGCAATGTTTATGCCCCTTCAGTGGATGACGGCACATTCTTTGGAACAGTTGCTCAAATGTTACAGGATTTGGCATGTCAGAATGTTATTCTGGGAGGTGACTTTAATTTGGTTATTGATAATGTCAAAGATCGCAGTGGACCTAATACTGCTTTCAGGAGAGACCCGACTTTTTGTTCCTTTAACTCACTTATTTCTGAATTTGCATTAGAAGACTGTTGGAGATTGCTTCATGATGATTTGAGAGAATATACGTTTTATTCTAGCTCTCATGGTTCACATTCTCGTATAGATATGTTTTTCACTGCTGGTTCAGCAACCCTGAATTTGAAAAGTTGTGAGATTGGTTGTATTGCTGTCACTGACCATGCACCTGTGTTTATGAACGTAGATTTACAGTTTAGTACTCCTAGATCATTTTGTTGGAGAATGAACACCTCACTTCTTCAAGATGAAAAGATTGTGGAAAAAATCAAATCTGAGGCTGATCATTTTGTTGTGGAAAAAGGACAGATGGTATTGCTGTTGGGACAGTATGGGAGGCATTTAAATGTACAATGCGGGGCTTAATTCTGGGTTTGTCCAGCAGCAGGAGGAAATATATGGTGAACAAAAGTATGGATTTGGAACAAAGTATTAAGCAACTTTCAAAGGAGTTGATAAATGACTCTGTGAACATGGAGAAAAAGAGAAGATTGAGGGAGTTACAGAGAGAATTGAATCAGACTTTGAAAATAAGGTCTGAGAAGGATTTGTTCAAATTGAAATGTTCATATTTTGAATATGGTGAAAAATGCGACCATTGGCTTGCCTATAGATTGAGACAACAACTATCAGAAAGATCTATCACTTCTATCAAAAATGAGAATGGTCAGGTGACTTGTGATCCGAAACTGATTAATGAGACTTTTAAGGAATATTATACAAAGCTCTATCAAAGTGAGTTGGGTGTCAATGGATTGGATGATTCCTTTTTTAATGGACTAGAGATACCTAGAGTGAATGATTTGGAGAAAGCTATGCTGGGTGAGGCTTTGACTGTGGATGAAATGAAAACTGCGATTGGGAAGTTGAACTCGGGCAAGTCTCTGGGTCCGGATGGTCTGCCTGCTGAATTTTATAAAATCTTACCTGATTCGGTGGTAGAACTTTTGCGGGATATGTTCATGGAATCCAGGGTGGGAGGTTTGCTTCCTGCTTCTACTAGTCATGCCATTATATCGGTATTTCTAAAAAAGGATAAGGATGGCTGCTTGACTTCAAACTACCGTCCGATCAGTTTGATTAATACTGATAATAAGATTCTTGCAAAATTATTGGCCCTTCGTTTGCAGAATCTTCTAGTGAAGTTAGTGCACACCGATCAGTCAGGCTTTGTTCATGGTCAGAGAACATCTAGCAATATTAGGAACCTATTGTTGTTGATGACACATGCACAGGATATGTAAGATGATGTTGCGGTGCTTTCCTTTGACGCGGAGAAAGCGTTTGATCGCGTTGATTGGAACTATCTTTTTTCATTAATGCGTGCTATGAATTTAGGTGAGGAATTTATTTCATGGATTGCCTTGCTTTATGCTTGTCCGACTGCTGCTGTCAGAACTAATGGGCAGTTATCAGACTCTTTTGTACTGCAGAGGGGTACAAGGCAGGGATGCCCTTTATCCCCCCTGATATTTGTTTTGGCCATGGAACCACTGGCAATTGCATTGAGGTGTGATGTAGGGATACAGGGTCTGAGTTTTCATGGGGCCAATCAAAAGCTGTGGTTTTATGCGGATGATCTGTTATTGTTGTTACGGAATTTGACGGTGTCCCTTCTGGCCTTGTTGGATGTTCTGGACAGATTTCATGCGGTGGCTGGATTTAAAGTCAACTGGACTAAGTCGGAGGTTTTACCTGTTTCTGGATGTTGTGATAGGAACTTGGTTTCTGGATTTGGGTTTTGGTGGTGTGACAGAAAATTAAAATATATGAGTATATGGCTGACCCCACTGGTGGATGAGATGGTTGTGGTAAACATGACTGAGACTTGTAGAGAATTGAAAATTAGTATTTTGAGGTGGCCTTTCCTTCCTTGTCCCTATGGGGCAAAGTGAATGCTATAAAAATGAATGCAGCCCCGAAAATTAACTATATACTAGGTATGCTTCCGATGAAAATTGGCAATCATTTTTGGAAGAAAATTGATGGTTTGTTGCAGTCGTTTTTATGGGATGACAAGCCGCCGCGGTTAAAGTTATGGAAACTTCAGCTGCCAGTGGAAAAGGGAGGTTTGGGGGTGCCGAACTTCAGGGCTTATCATCTAGCTTTTTCAAGTCATTTCATTGTGCCCTTTCTGATGGAACAGCCTGATAATTGGGTAATTGCAGAAGCAAGTTTGTTGGGCCCACTCCCCCCAAGGGCGATTCTCATGACGACGAACAAGTTATGTAAGAGATCATCTCTGACAGTCTTTCTGAGAGATACGTGGAGACAGGTTCATGAATTATTGGGATCGGTCGCTTCTAAGACTATTCATGCATCCATTTGGTTGAACCCGCAGATTTCTGTTGGAGGTAAATCTTTATTCTGGCCTGATTGGTTTCTATGTGGAGTCCATTGGATTGATGATGTGTTGGTGGATGGTGAGTGGATTGTTGAGCGTGAGTTGCGAGCAAAATTTCACATTGATAATTTCCGATCGGAAGACTTCAGAAAATTAAAAAGATGCATAGGTGATGTGGTGAAACAAGGAAGCTCAATGGTTAATCTCTTTCTTAGAGAAAGGGAGCCAGGTGGTGGCTCGATTGCTAGCAGGATATACAATTGTATTGTGTCTGCTTATAAGGAGAATTCTGATTTGAGAGATGAATGGGGAAGGAGATTGGGATGTGAGATTTCACCCGAGATGTGGTTGGATATGTGTGCAAACGTTAAACTTTGTGCAATTGATCTGGTGGAACGGTCTAGACGGATAAAGATCCTCAATAGAGTGTTTTGGAGCCCGGAACGAATGTTTAAGAGGGGGTTGATGGATTCGGATGATTGCTGGTGTTGTGGGAATGGACTGGGAAGTCTAGAACATCTACTGTGGGAATGTGTGCGTGTACAGGGTTTTTGGCATGATGTTTGTGGTGCCTGTCTGCGTGTATTGAATTTGGATGTTGATTTGGATTTTGTGACAATGATTTTGGGAGGTGGAGAATTGCTGGAGGATCTCTCTGTGCCACGGAAAAAGTTTTTACTCTGTGGAGCTTGTCTGGGGAAAAAATTGGTTCTGAGGGGCTGGAAGTCACAGAATGCGCCTAGTTTTGATGATTGGATTGAGGGGATGTCTACCCTTGCGTCCATGGAAAAGGTGGTTTTTAAGAGGCTAGGGAAGTTGAGTATGTATGGAAGGGTTTGGGATGACTTCCTGAACATTTACTAGATTCTTGGTGGTTATAAATTTATATTGTTTTGCTGTTCCATGTATATGTTGTGGTTCTGTACTGATTAACTGATTTACTTGTTTATCTATATGTAAAAATGTCATAAATAAATACATTTTAAAAAAAATAAATAAAAAAAAAATGTTATCGTATCCAAGGTTTAGGTCTCCTAGGAGCAGTGTTTTGGTGTTTTGTTTTAATGTTGTTGCCAAGGAGGTTGTGGATTATACCTGGGAAGGGAACTGGAGGTCTGTAGATGACATGAATGTTTACTGTGTCTTTAGGGGATAGGGCTGATTTGGCTGAGAGGATGTCAATCTTATCTTCCCCATGGGGGGAGTCTGTCTGATGGCAAGGGTATCATTAAAGATTAGTGCAACCCCACCTCCCGTTTTAGGTAGCCTGTCCTGTCTTAAGGTCGAGTAGCCTGAGGGTAGGGCTAACCTGATGGTAGGGCCAGAGGCTACATGTTATGGCTAATATATCTAAGTCCTGACTTAGTATGCAGCGCAGAATTGAAATGCCTATTTTGTTATATATATATATATAAAAACACATGTAAATTGAGGGTTGTAACACTACAAAAAAAACCCTACAAAACATGCCAAAAGTATTCCCAGCACTCAAGACCAAAACACCTTCTTACAAAATGCTTCGTTTTTATTCTTTATAAAAAACAAACAACCAACTGTGCAAATATGCAGAAAAGGGTAGGTATAAGTCAAAAACCTCCCCATGGCAAGCAGGTTAAACAACACTCACCCCCCAGGGTGGAAAATCGCCACGCGTTCCGCCTGGATCTACCAAGCTTCCTCAGGCTAATCAAACTCCACATCCGTGTAAACACATCCCAGATTCTTAATATTAACAATCTGAATTTGGAATTGACATGTGTACATAGCAAAAAAGAACTGATCTTTCTGGATGTGTTATTTATTGTGGAGAACAACAGTTTAACATCTAAATTATTTAGAAAAGAAACAAGTTCGAATTCCACTCTGCATGCTAAGAGTCACCACCCTACTCCATTAATTAATTCAATTCCCTATGGAACATGTGTTTTTTTATACGCTAAGGAGCTCAGTCAAAGCTTCCTTTTCCTAGCACCAGCTACGAGTTAGGCAGTGCACTAAATTTGGCTAATTTGTTTTTACATATATATATACATATATATACACTCATTTTGGAAATTTTACCCCGTTCTCGAGGATTATTTAGTGAAATACCCCTCACAGAATTTTAGAAACTCTTTCATGAGGTTCCGTTTTGATATTTTGAAAACAAATTACATTTTAAAAAGATGGAATCTACAGAACGGGGAATGGGGTGGTGTAGATACTGTAAGGCAGAAGGGACAGAAGAAACTTTGAAGCATATATTATTACAATGTCCAGCTCTTTTAAAACAAAGGAATTTATATTTTGAACAATTTGTAATGCACTTACATGCAGTTGACACTGGCAGGATAATTCAATAGAATTTCGCAGAAAAGTGTCGCAAGCGGCTGGCGCAGAGTGTACGCGTGCGATTGTCTGCGCCAGGCACGTGCGCTAAAACCGATTTCCGCGCACAGCGTATTCATGGATTTTAGGCTCCCAAACCAGCCGTGGCGCAGAGAATCGCAGCGACCCTGCAGCAGCGCCAGTAACGCCCCCAAGAACGCCCTCGCGCAAGGAAAAGCCATCAAAATCGCTAAATCATCGCAAAGGGCTGTGCTAACCCTGGACCAGTTCACCGGGCTGGCAAACAGCAAACGCCAAGCGTGGAACGTGTATTTCAGAGGTGCGCGGGAAGTTCCACACGCGTTTGGCCCCGTGCAAGCAGGGTACGTGTATTCCATGGGTGCGCGGGAAGTTCCACACGCGATTTCAGCAGGGTACGTGTATTCCAGGGGTGTGCGGGTAGTTCCACACGCGATTAAAGCAGGGTACGTGTATTTCAGGGGTGCGCGGGAAGTTCCACACGCGATTGGGCCAGTGCGAGCAGGGTACGTGTATTCCATGGGTGCGCGGGAAGTACCACACGCGATTTCAGCAGGGTACGTGTATTCCAGGGGTGCGCGGGAAGTTCCACACGCGATTCCAGCAGGGTACGTGTATTTCAGGGGTGCGCGGGAAGTTCCACACGCGATTGGCCCAGTGCGAGCAGGGTACGTGTATTCCATGGGTGCGCGGGAAGTTCCACACGCGATTTCAGCAGGGTTCGTGTATTCCAGGGGTGCGTGGGAAGTTCCACACGCGATTTCAGCAGGGTACGTGTATTTCAGGGGTGCGCGGGAAGTTCCACACGCGATTGGGCCAGTGCGAGCAGGGTACGTGTATTCCATGGGTGCGCGGGAAGTACCACATGCAATTTCAGCAGGGTACGTGTATTCCAGGGGTGCGCGGGAAGTTCCACACGCGATTTCAGCAGGGTACGTTATTTCAGGGGTGCGCGGGAAGTTCCACACGCGATTGGCCCAGTGCGAGCAGGGTACGTGTATTCCATGGGTGCGCGGGAAGTTCCACACGCGATTTCAGCAGGGTACGTGTATTCCAGGGGTGCGCGGGAAGTTCCACACGCGATTTCAGCAGGGTACGTGTATTTCAGGGGTGCGCGGGAAGTTCCACACGTGATTGGGCCAGTGCGAGCAGGGTACGTGTATTCCATGGGTGCACGGGAAGTACCACACGCGATTTCAGCAGGGTACGTGTATTCCAGGGGTGCGCGGGAAGTTCCACACGCGATTCCAGCAGGGTACGTGTATTTCAGGGGTGCGCGGGAAGTTCCACACGCAATTCCAGCAGGGTACGTGTATTTCAGGGGTGCGCGGGAAGTTCCACATGCGATTGGCCCAGTGTGAGCAGGGTACGTGTATTCCATGGGTGCGCGGGAAATTCCACATGCGATTTCAGCAGGGTACATGTATTTCAAGGGTGCGCGGGAAGTTCCACACGTGATTTCAGCAGGGTATGTGTATTTCAGGGGTTCTGGGGAGTACTACACGTGAATTGGCCGTGTGGGTCCTCCCAGGTGTACGCTCCACAACCTCCACGGCCCCTGCAGGCAGCCCACACCACGGGGGACTACCCTGCACCCCTGCTCATGTCCCGCAGGCAGCCCATCCACCATGGGCATGCCCCCCAGCCAACCCACATGTCACCTTGCACTACTGATCAACAATGCATGTCTCCCACCACCCCCACCCCCCAGCCACCAGGGGCAGCCTCCACCAGGCCCCCACTCATGTCTCCCACCACCCCCACCACCCAGCCACCAGGGGCACCCTCCACCAGGCCCCCACTCATGTCTGCCACCACCCCCACCCCCCAGCCACCAGGGGCAGCCTCCACCAGGCCCCCACTCATGTCTCCCACCACCCCCACCCCCCAGCCACCAGGGGCACCCTCCACCAGGCCCCCACTCATGTCTCCCACCACCCCCACCCCCCAGCAGTGCAGGGGCAGCCTCCACCAGGCCCCCACTCATGTCTCCCACCACCTCCACCCCCAGCAGTGCAGGGGCAGCCTCCACCAGGCCCCCACTCATGTCTCCCACCACCCCCACCCCCCAGCCACCAGGGGCACCCTCCACCATGCCCCCACTCATGTCTCCCACCACCCCCACCCCCCAGCAGTGCAGGGGCACCCTCCACCAGGCCCCCACTCATGTCACCCACCACCCCCACCCCCCAGCAGTGCAGGGGCACCCTCCACCAGGCCCCACTCATGTCTCCCACCACCCCCACCCCCCAGCAGTGCAGGGTCAGCCTCCACCAGGCCCCCACTCATGTCTCCCACCACCCCCACCCCCCAGCCACCAGGGGCATCCTCCACCAGGCCCCCACTCATGTCTCCCACCACCCCCACCCCCCAGCAGTGCAGGGGCACCCTCCACCAGGCCCCCATTCATGTCTCCCACCACCCCCACCCCCCAGCAGTGCAGGGGCACCCTCCACCAGGCCCCCACTCATGTCTCCCACCACCCCCACCCCCCAGCCACCAGGGGCACCCTCCACCAGGCCCCCACTCATGTCTGCCACCACCCCCACCCCCCAGCCACCAGGGGCAGCCTCCACCAGGCCCCCACTCATGTCTCCCACCACCCCCACCCCCCAGCCACCAGGGGCACCCTTCACCAGGCCCCCACTCATGTCTCCCACCACCCCCACCCCCCAGCAGTGCAAGGGCACCCTCCACCAGGCCCCCACTCATGTCTCCCACCACCCCCACCCCCCAGCCACCAGGGGCACCCTCCACCAGGCCCCCACCCATGTCTCCCACCACCCCCACCCCCCAGCAGTGCAGGGGCAGCCTCCACCAGGCCCCCACTCATGTCCCCCTGCACCCCCACCCCCCAGCATCCAGGGGCACCCTCCACCAGGCCCCCACCCATGGCCCCTATCACCCCCACCCCCCAGCCACCAGGGGCACCCTCCACCAGGCCCCCACTCATGTCTCCCACCACCCCCACCCCCCAGCCACCAGGGGCAGCCTCCACCAGGCCCCCACTCATGTCTCCCACCACCCCCACCCCCCAGCCACCAGGGGCACCCTCCACCAGGCCCCCACTCATGTCTCCCACCACCCCCACCCCCCAGCAGTGCAGGGGCACCCTCCACCAGGCCCCCACTCATGTCTCCCACCACCCCCACCCCCCAGCAGTGCAGGGGCACCCTCCACCAGGCCCCCACCCATGTCTCCCACCACCCCCACCCCCCAGCCACCATGGGCATCCTCCACCAGGTCCTCACAATCCCCAATCATGTGCGTTATGGTCAGCCTCCACAGCCAAAAAGCCCTTCCAAGTAACCCATTCACCCACATGGAAATGGAAATTACATGTTACACCCCCAATGTTCATAAAGCTAATGAACCCATGTCCGTCACACACAATGGTTGCAATTGAATGGGAAAACACCCAACATGACATGCATGAAACCAATGAGATGATACCACACAGTGAAGTATGAAAACAAAATTGTATTAAAAAAAATAAGAATGCAAAAGAAGTGAAACAAACTACAATGGCAATGAAAAAAAGATAAGCTGCATGTCAGTTTAAAAAAATAAAAACACCAAATCCTAATCCAAAAAAATGTTGTCCAAAGTCAAATGAAAAATAAAATCAATCCAATGAAGAACTATGTACAATACTTCCAAGGGTCCATGAGCCCAACTGAACAAAGGAAACCTACAAAAAACCCTAACTAAAATGCAACTATATACAAAAAGTGGAGCAGTGTCTGTCGACTCCAAATCATAAGAACAAACAAAGGAAACCTAAAACTAAAGAACTATATACAAAGGCGGCGGGCAAGTCCAGCGGCTCACTCCGTGGTGTTCCGGGCCAGGGCATCATCAAACTCCTGTTCGATGTCCCGGAGGCGGTCCTGTTCCATGGCCCCGAGGGTCCGCAGGGACGACGCCGTGTCCTCCTCCAACCCCCTGCGGATTGCCTCGAGGCACTGGGCCCGCCTCAGGGCCCTCCGCATGGAGTTCTCCGCCCTGACCATTGTGAGCCGCGCCTCTTCCGCCCGCCGCCGCTCCGCATCTATGGCGTGGCCCAACCGCTGCCACACGGAAGACACTCTCTGTCCTGGGTCCTCCGGCCCTCCGGCCGATGCCTGCCCCTCCGATGTCGAAGGCCCCAAGCCTTCATGGCTCCCACCATGTTGCTGCTGCTGCTCTGCCTCTGCCCGTGCACTGCCTCCTGCTGCCTGCACATCCTCCGCCGGCTGGGGTGCAGTTGTAGATGTGGCCACCCCTGCTGGACGTCCGACTCCCGACTGTGGCAGGGATGCCTCCTCCACCAGCCTGGCCGCACCGTCAGAGGCAGCTCCACAGGGCACCCAGGTGACTGATGGGTGGGAAGATGGCACAGAGGATGACTGGCGCATAGGGGGTCCAGTTGAGGAGGGGGTCGGAGCAAGCCCCAACAGACGGAGGAATCCGGCCTGGGTGACCTGTCCCAGCAGGCTGACGTGGTCAACGAGCCATTCGAGATGACGTGCAGTCTCTCCATGAAAAGACTGCAGGTCACCTCGCATGGCCCGTTGACGCAACACCACACCAGCCAGGACAGGCTCAACCCGGACCTGGATAGTCACGTCCGCAGGCAGAGGAAGGCCAGTTGACGTCAGCTCATCCCCTGCCTGAAAACAGGTCTGGACGTAGGCATCCCTGCTGGTGCAAGATGATGCAGGGACAGGATCGGGGACAGGATTGCACACAGGCACCTCTGCGGCGGCCTGTGCTGCCTCCTGTCCCTGGTCCTGCACTGCACCACTAGCACCAGTGGGATCCCCACCTCCAGATCCCGTCTCTGGTGCTTGCACGGCCTCCTCCTCCACCAAACCCCCCACCAACCTGGATGACTCCGTGCCATCTTCCCCTGTTGGGCCATGTGGGGTCCCAGCTGCCCCTTCTGCTGCCGAGGAGTCCAACTCCAACCTCCGCCTCTTGGACCTCCCCCCGGCAGCTGCAGCCTGGGACGCGGCACCGGACTCCTCACTCCCCGACGAGATGACAACACGGGAGGGGAGCCGGGCCTTGCGTCTCCGGCTGGCGGTGGGATCCCCGACGCTGTGCTCCACAGCACCTTCTCCGCCCTCTTCATCAGTTGACGCTGCAGACAGGGAGAAACAAAACACAGGCATCAGGGCACTGTACAATGGACACATACACACATGACAGTTGCACATGAGTGGCATTGGCAAACCTCAGACATGTCATCACAATCCCCAACACACATGTCATTACAACTCGCGCACATGAGCCATACCACAGCCATATCGCAACTGCCACCACCATCCCTACACATACAACAGCATGAGCAGGCAAAGGTGAGCCCGACATCACATGCAACACAGGAAGTGCACCACACATGATGACGTGCAGTCTCTCCATGAAAAGACTGCAGGTCACCTCGCATGGCCCGTTGACGCAACGCCACACCAGCCAGGACAGGCTCAACCCGGACCTGGATAGCCACGTCCGCAGGCAGAGGAAGGCCAGTTGACGTCAGCTCATCCCCTGCCTGAAAACGGGTCTGGACGTAGGAATCCCTGCTGGTGCAAGATGATGCAGGGACAGGATCGGGGACAGGATTGCACACAAGCACCTCCGCGGCGGCCTGTGCTGCCTCCTGTCCCTGGTCCTGCACTGCACCACTAGCACCAGTGGGATCCCCACCTCCAGACCCCGTCTCTGGTGCTTGCACGGCCTCCTCCTCCACCAAACCCCCCACCAACCTGGATGACTCCGTGCCATCTTCCCCTGTTGGGCCATGTGGGGTCCCAGCTGCCCCTTCTGCTGCCGAGGAGTCCAACTCCAACCTCCGCCTCTTGGACCTCCCCCCGGCAGCTGCGGCCTGGGACGCGGCACCGGACTCCTCACTCCCCGACGAGATGACAACACGGGAGGGGAGCCGGGCCTTGCGTCTCCGGCTGGCGGTGGGATCCCCGCCGCTGTGCTCCACAGCACCTTCTCCGCCCTCTTCATCAGTTGACGCTGCAGACAGGGAGAAACAAAACACAGGCATCAGGGCACTGTACAATGGACACATACACACATGACAGTTGCACATGAGTGGCATTGGCAAACCTCAGACATGTCATCACAATCCCCAACACACATGTCATTACAACTCGCACACATGAGCCATACCACAGCCATATCGCAACTGCCACCACCATCCCTACACATACAACAGCATGAGCAGCCAAAGGTGAGCCCGACATAACATGCAACACAGGAAGTGCACCACACATGTACACACACGACCACACTTGCATGCATGTGTACACCTCTGCCAAGTGTCGCACTGTTCAGACGGGCATCCATGTCAAATCTGCCAATCAGGCTTCCACATACCGCTGTCACATGCATCCATGTTGCATCACTGTTGCACCCTTGTCAAATACACACACATGCACATGTACACAGTGCTGATACATGCAGCCGAAAACAACATACATGCGTGACATCACGGACATGTCTACTTACATACACATTCATCCAAACATGTGTGCCCACACAACTGCATTTGTCATGCAAGCCTACACACACAAGCACCATTCATGTCTCACACATTACAGCCCTCGCATGTGTCAGCCCCACGGCCCTGTACACCCCCAGCCATACTCGACCCCATACAAACAGATGTGCAACCTGCACACTACCGAATAATCACCACACGCACTGCTCACAATCAGGATGCATGTACACTCACCGCTCGACTCCAGACGGGTCTGCTTCTCTAGGACCTGGACGTGGAGCGCTGGGGATATGCGTTCCAGGACCCTCATCTGTTCTTCCGACAAGTGGCCCCGGCGCCCCTTGGCATCCGCTGCCTTCAAGAGGCGCCGGGCCTTGTTCAGGGTCCTGGACTTGAAGTCCTCCCAGCGCTTCCTGACATGTTGTAAGTCGCGGACTGCCACCCCCTCCGCGTTGATGGCAGTCACGATGTCAGTCCAGATCCGAGTCCGTCCTTCCTTGTCGGCGCGGGAACTTCCGAAGAGGGCATCATACTGCCCCAGGAGGCACTGAAGCTGGTGCCCCTCTGCCTCTCTGGCCGGGGGTTGTCAGTGGTCACAGATGGTGTTTGCCCCGACATGACAACCCCAGAGGCAGGAGTGGGTGGGCAACTGGGTCCTGGGGCTGGGCTGTGGAGCGATGGAATCCCAGTCGGGAGTCTTCGGTTCCAGCAGGGGTGGTCACAGCAACAGCACCCCTGGCTGATGTGCAGGCAGCAAATGGCAGTGCACGTGGGCAGCAGGCAGTCAGGCAGCAGCAGATGACAGGTGGCCGCGTGCTCGGGGCTCTGGGGGGCAGTAGTTCGGCCTTCTGGGCAGGAGCGTGGTCTTCCGTGTGCATACGCGTGGCCAGCTTGATACGGAGTGATTTGGCACGTGAAAAATCTGCACGTCAGCGTGTAATTCGAGGAAAGGCCCTTAGTGCGTAAGCGCGTCTGCACACATACGCATTTTCATTGGACAGAAGGCCCCTCAAGCGCAAGCGCCCCTGTGATGTGACGCGTACAGACGTGCATGCGCATTTCAGCACGCGTGAAAATCTGCACGTCCGCGTGTAATACGAGGAAAGGGCCGTGCGCGTATGCACGCAGCACGCATATGCGATGTCATTGGACCAAAAGCCCTTAGCACGTAAAGGCGTCGCCAGCGTATGCGCGTCTATGAAGTCACGTGCACGTTGAATTGGGCACACGTTTGAAAATGTTGCGTGTTAAAAAAATGAAAGGCACGTCCGAGTGTCAAAGCGTGTAATTGGTGGGAATGGGACTAGCGCGTACACGCGGCAGTGACAAAGCGTGTAATTGGTGGAAATGGCCCTAGCGCATACACGCAGCGTAAGTGACGCTGGACGTGTGGGCCTGTATAAAAGGTACGTGTAGAACACCATTTCCTTGTACATGCTTTTCGTGGAGAGCGAGTGTGTGAATTCTGTACTTCTTGTCGTTTCACATGCGATTTACTTCACGGCGTTTCAAGTTCGTATTCCCTGTTACCTCTGACAGCTTTTTCTCTTTTTTCTCTTTTACTGGTTTACCTGGGCCTGTTCCCTCAAACAGTGTTCCCTTCTACTGTTGTCCTGTCTCCTCAGACAGCGTACAAATCTTCTTTTGGCGGGGGTGTTGCCAACCGAACGCGCTCCTTTTTCACGCTCTTTTACCTGGCAGACGGTGAGTCACGCACGTATCTAACATCTGTGCTTGCCCCGTGTGGAGCCTACCCCTTCAGAGGTCATTCTAGGCTGTGTGTGACACGCATACGTTCATTCTTGTGTTACTGGGTGCCACAGCGTAGTGCAGGTTTTTCTTTCTGCACACGTGCTCTAGGAGGGGTTGCGTGCACGTCATCTCCCTTTTTTGGGGCTCCTGTGCGTAGCGTGACCCGTCATCTTTCCCCAGGGGTTACATTCAGCCTTGCTAGAGCACTAGGGTACAATTACCATCTGGTACCCAACCCCTTTGACCCCCAATTGCCCAGGACAATAGTTTACAGCCACTCCCATACGCACATTAACATCAGTGCCATGGCTGGGAGGCGAGGATTCCGTAAGGGTGGCAAAGGTGGAAGAGCCACAAGTGGTGGCCGTGGTGGATCCGGTAGGGGACGTGGTCGTTACTTTCAGGGTGAGCCTGTCCCCCCATGTGTGGAGGACCAGTCAAGGGCACCCATAATCCCCCCCCCACCTCCCCTCCCGTTGAGGCTGATGTGGCTGACACCATCCATGCTCAGCCCTTGTTGGACCAGCCCATTGTGGCACCAGACCTGGCTGACTCCATGGCTGACTTCCAGGTCAGCAGGCCTATGACACGTGCGCTGGTGCACGTTGATGTCATCATGCCACGTGCATCTGGGGCAGCAAGGTCATTTGCTGCCCCAAGTAGGCAGGGCGGAGAGGCTGCAGGGGCAGCTGCGGCTCCATCCACCACAACTCTCACACACCCAGCCAGGACAGTGTCGGTCCTATTCCATCCTGCTGACATTCCCCCTGACACCATTACACTTGAGCCAATGCCTGCACCAACTCCCATGCTGAGTGTGCAATCCCACACTCCTGATACAGAGTCCACCAGGGCTCCTGCCCCTAGTGTCCCGAGCGGCGCAGGACACTCAGGATCACCACCACCTTCCAAGCGGAAGAGGAAGAGTGCTCGTCCGGCACAGGCTGATGCCCCAGACACGGCTACACAGTCCGGCCCGTCGAGGAAGCCCAGCTTCACGGATGACGAACTGAATGCACTTGTCGAGTATGTGTCTGCAAATGATAACGAGATGGTCATTGTTGCAGGATCCAAGACCACACCTGCACAATGCCAGGCACACTGGCAGACCGTTGCGGACATCGTAAGTGCCCTTGGAATCGTGAGGCGCACAGCCAATGATTGCTATAAGCGCTGGAATGACCTAAAGCGCAGGGCAAAGAGTAAGCTGGCCTCAAGTCATGCCGCAACTCTAGTGACTGGAGGTGGGTCTCCAGTAGTAGACATGGAACTCACTCCACATGAGTCAGTCGCTGGGACCTACGTCACGGAGGAACAGATCCAAGGCGTGGGAGATCTGCCTGATTACGAGGCATTGTCCGGTGAGTGCACATGCATGTGTGTGTTATCCATGTGCATGGTGTGTGTGTGAGGGCTTCTGTTTGTGTGCCAGGTGAGAGTGTGTGAGCCTGAGTCGTATGGGTCAGCCATGTGCTTCATGCAATACATCCTGCGCAGCTGCATTTGGCCATAGCAGTATCCCTTCTGCCAACAGTAGACATCTAGCCCAACTTCACGCCAGTTGCCCCTGAAGTGTCACCTTGCCACAACATTGTTGCTTATTTTTCACTGTTCATTCAGTCAGATTGTTTGCATTCCACCACTTTTACTAGGCATTTGGCAGTCCTCTAGTCACATGTCTGACATGGCTATGGTAAAGTGGAGTGACTTTGTTACCTGGATATCATTTGTTCACACATGTCCCTGTGCAATTGGACCATTTTGGACTGGCAGCTCCAGGTGAAAAATCTGACCTGTTTGAATTAGAAAACCCTTTTACATGCGGGAACTGAACTGAATGAATTGGTGCTGCCCTCCTCTCCATCTTCACTCAATAGCAATGGTACATGCCATCTGTGTGATGGCATGTGTGTTTCACCTGGCAATCACAGGCCAATGTGTGATGCCACTGCCAGGCAGCATGCAGAAAATGTGTTCATCTTCCATCTTGGTGTCATCAATGTGTGCCATTTGCCTCCCCTTCATACGCAGTGAGGGTGCATGCATGGGAGGGTTTTAGTCATGTGGGACATGTGTCAATCAAGTACTGGTTCTCTTGCTTCTCAGCCCTCATTGTGTGCCATGGTGCTAATGCCTGTTTCCATTTCTTTGTTTTTATGTCTTTGCAGGGGAAGACGCACCTGATACTGCTGGGGTTGTGGAGATGGTGCAGACCCAGGAGGGGTCCGGGGGCCGACCAACCACCAGTGAGGGACGTGGTGTGGTGGTGGGTGAGAACCCACAAGTGCTGCAGGTCGTGCTCTCAAGGGGTGTCTCTGGCTGCACCTCCCCCGAGCTGTACTCAGGTGTTGATTCGGATGATGAGACCTACGTGCCGTCGCAGGTGAGTGTTCCAGGGAGGGATTCTGTTCTGTCCCAACCACCTGCACCAGGGTCAGAACCCTCAATGGGGATGTCAGTGTTGGCAGCTACGCCTTTGGTGGTTACGGATGCAGGGTCACACTCCGCGACATCTGATCCTGTTCCTGGGCCAGCAGATCAGAGGAGGAATGCAGTCCTGCAGCCTCAGGCAGTGCCGGCACAGCAAGGCGCAGTTCGGCTTGTCCCAGCCAGGTGTGGTGCCCGCCGACGTGGTGGCCATACGCCACCTGGCAATAGCGCATGGGAGCAATCCATTTACGGTATGGCAACCCAACAGGCAGCATCATCCGAGATGATGGCTCAGGCCATGGATAGGGTGCCCACTTCCATTGTCCCCCCTGAAAGGCTGATGGAGCGACTACAGGAGGCAACCGACTCCATCTGCCAGTCACACAGGGAGGACATGTTGGCATCCAACAGGGTCAGGCGGGCGGCACTGGCGACTCTGCAGGAGGCCATCTCCATAGAGTCCCAGGGCCACAGGGAAGCCCTGAGGCAGGAGCTCCTTCACCTCAGGACGACTCTTGTTGAGCTTGAGACTTCAACACACCAAAGGACAGAACAGCAGCTGGAGCGTCTCACCCGCACGCTCTCAGCTGAGATGCAGGCAATGAGGGCGGAGGTCCGGGCATCCCGTGAGTTGTTGCATGGGGACCTCCGCACACTCATCCTCCAGAACGAGACCTACCACACCCGCATGCTTGCAGCCATGGAGGAGCAGACTAGGGCCTTGCGTGGGCTGCCTCCCATAGTGCAACCACCTCCGGATGCAGCTGCACAGGGTGATAATAGCGACAGCAGTGATACTCCCACAATAGGGTAGCCGTGTGGGCCATGAGCCCATGGAGGTGTTTTTTTTCCCAGGATCCACACAGGTGGGTTTTGGTGTGCACCCTGTCCTCGGACCTCCTGGGTGGCCTCCCCAACCCCCCCGGGCCCATCAATGGCCATTTTTGATTTTTTTTTATTTTTATTTTTATTTTTATTTTTATTTTTAATTATTTTTTTCCCAATTTTTTTGGGACAATTTGTTGCCTTCCGTGGTTCCTGTGGGCATACGCTGCATTGTGGCTGGGCACATGCAGGCTTGTCATGTATTTGGTTCAGATGCTTGGGTTTGAGTCACACACACCCCTCCTGCTTCCCGTTTCCATGGGCTTGCAAAGGGTGTGCCCAAGTGACATTGACGTACATGGTGACATTGGACTCCCACTACATGTGTGGGTAGTCTAGTCAATACTGTGTATACATTCCTAGTGCATATTGCTGTTGTGTTGTACACTGCATGTTGCATTGATGTGTAACTCATCATCTGTGTCTACCTCCCAATTTGCAGGTCCCTTCCTCATGTCTACACAAGGCCCTCTAGTTTGGAGATGGGGTCCATGTTGGCAGCAGTGCACCTACAACTCTACATGGCGCCAACACTGCACAGTTGGTAGTGGTGGGAGTGCAGGCATTTCCAGGTGGTGAGACTACTAATTTATTACATTTGTGATGTCATGTTAATGGTAGTACCTGCTCAAGTTTGTTGTTGGTCCTGCATTACTGTGAGCATTTCAGGTGTTGCAAGTTTCAATTAGGGACACTGTACATTGTGACACTAGTGTCATGTTGTGGGGATTACTTTGTTTACCTGCAAATAGCATGACATGGCACGGTTTGTCGTGTGGTGGTGCTGGGGATGGGTTGGCTGACATGGCACTGTCCTCTTGTTGCATTTTGAAAGTGGGTATTCATTTTAGCTGCTTGAATGTGTTTCTTCACAAAACTGCATTGGTGGTGTCTGTGTGGGTAGGGATGCACACATTGTAACACTTCCAGGTGAACAATCTCAGGCTGATATGGTTTTCACGGTTGATTCTCCAGACATTCAGGATCAGTGTCAGGTTGAGTCATCATTGATTGTCAGATGGAATGTGCCAGGGCAGTGTGCACTCCACAGGGGTGTGATTTCTATGTGAAGTAATTAGCCACCAGCTGTGTACGGGCTGCCTCCCCCCGTGCCCTTTCCCCTCCCATGCGCAGCAGCTGTGCATGTGGTTGGGGATGTGGGGCCACCACCATGTCCACGGCCAGGCCCCGGCGTGTTGCAACGTTGTGCAGGACACATGCTGCCACTATGATCCTGCACACTACTGGGGGAGCGTACAACAGCTGCCCGCCAGAACGGTCAAGGGAGCGAAAGCGTGACTTTAGCACTCCGAATGTGCGCTCCACTATGCCCCGGGTTGTAATGTGGGCTGTGTTATATCTTACCTGGGGTGGCGTGGTGGGGTTCCGAATTGGCGTCATCATGTGGGGGCTGAGAGGGTAGGCACCGTCCCCTGTGGAGGTGGTGATTGGTATCATTGGTGGGGTTGTGACCTTGCTCAGTATCTGACATGCATGCATGTGCAGTGGCATTCATACTCACCAAGCAGCCATGTATCGCCATGCCGCCCAGCTTCTATTTCCTGGCTTAGGGTGGACATTCGGTAAATGAAGCTGTCGTGGGTGGAGCCGGGATAGTTGGCATATACAGAGGTGATGATTCCCTTGGCATTACATACTACCTGCACGTTGATGGAATTCCAGTGCTTGCGGTTCCTATAGATGTGCTCTGATGCCCTGGGGGGCCGTAGAGCCACATGGGTGCAGTCAATGGCACCTAGCACTTTGGGGAATCGTGCCACACCGTAAAAATCCAGAGCAGCAGCATGCCTTTCTGCAGGTGTTCTGGGCAGGTATATGTGCCTGCGGACTGATGGGCGTGCAGTGATGATGTTTAAGACCTAGTGTAGGCAGCGTGACTGGGTGGCCTGTGATACCCCACCCACTATGGCACTTGTCCGCTGAAATGATCCAGTGGCTAAGAAGTGCAGTACATTGAGGACCTTCTCCAGGGGGCTGAGTGCTTGGGAGCACAGGGTGGGTGATGTGAGGTCATCCTCCCACTCACTCACCAGGTCCAGTATTATGTGTGGTGGAAACCTGTACCTCCCATAGACCTGGTCATCAGGCATCCCGAAAAGGCTGGTTCTGGGTGTGAATATTCTGGCCCTGACTATCCTCCTCCTCCTCCTTTGGTAGTCCACGCCCACTGCTGCTAGGAACGGTATGTTCATCCTGGGTCTGAGCTTGTTATTTTGTTAGCGCGCAAATTTATGCGTTGCGCGTGTTGTAGGCGAGCGTGTGACCTGTGCACCCCTGAAATCCAGTACCCAGTCCAATAGCGTGTGGAAATTCCCGCACACCCCGGGATACAGGTGCGCTGACCTACTTGCGTGTGTAAGTGCCCGCGCACCCCAGATATACACGCACATAGGCCAATCGCGTGTACGCGCACTTTTGTCCAATTACACGCGATGGCACTCTGACGTGCAGTCTTTGCACGTGTGCTCTGTCATCACGTGCTGTGTGGGAAACACCCGTGCGGGTCACGTCACAGACGCGCTTACGCGCTGAGGGCCTTTGGTCCAATAGAAACGCATATGCGTGCTGACGCGCTTACGCGCTAAGGGCCTTTCCTCGAATTTCACGCTGACGTGCAGGATTTTCACGTGCCAAATCACTCCGTATCAAGCTGGCCACGCGAAAACACACGCAAGACCACGCTCCTGCCCAGAAGGCCAAATTACTGCCCCCCAGTGCCCCGAGCAGCCTCCCACGTGCCATCTGCTGCTGCCTGCCTGCCTGCCTGCTGCCACCGTGCCCTGCCATTTGGTGCCTGCACATCAGCCATCTGCAGGGGTCCAGTTGCTGTGTCCACCCCTGCTGGAACTGAAGACTCCCGACTGGGATTACAGTGCTCCACAGCCCAGCCCCAGGACCCAGTTGCCCACCCACACCTGCCTCTGGAGTTGCCATGTCGGGCACTTCCACATCTGGCACCAAAGTGGCAACCCCAGGCCAGAGGGGCAGAGGGGCACCAGCTTCACTGCCACCGAAGTTGGTGTCCTGGTGGAGCATGTCCTGGGGCAGTATGATGCCTTCTTTGGATCGTCCCGCGCCAGCAAGGAAGGATGGGAGAGGATCTGGGCCGACTGTGTGGTTGCCATCAACGCGGAGGGGGTGGCAACCCGCGATGTCCAGAAGATCAAGAAGCGCTGGGAGGACTTGAGGTCCAGGACCCTCGTGAAGGCCCAGCGCCTCGTGGAGGGGGGCCGGGGCCGCATGAATTCCATCGAGATGAGGGTCCTGGAACGCGTATGCCCAGCGCTCCACGCCCAGATCCTTGAGAGGGAGACCCGTCTGGAGTTGAGCGGTAAGTGTCCAAGCATTGCTGTGTGAGACAGGGCATGTTGCGGTGTGCTGGTTCTCTGATACTTGCCTGTATGTGTGACATAGGCCATGTATACATTTATGTGTGCAGGGACATCATGGTAATGCATGTGCGACCAGTGATGTGTGAACCACATGGTTGTTGCATTTGTTTAAATGCCACATGGGGAGCCCTATGCAGATTTTAGACATGAGAGCATGCCAGTCTCTGTTCCTGGACATGGGTGGGGGAGAGGGATGGGTGCTGATGGCAGGTACATATATGGTAGCCATGTCTGTGTGCCTGACCTGCGTGTCTGTGTCTTGTGCATGCCATGGATGCATGACACATGTGTGTGACAATGCACAGATTCACTGATGCAGCCTAGTTACCCTTGTATCCGCTGTGTTTGGGGTGTATGGGGCCAGATGGATGTGACTGAGGTGAAGTGTGTGCATGTGATAGGCATGACCCATGATGCATGTGAGTTCCATATCATTGTATGTTTCAAGAGTCCATTGGACATGTATGGAAATGTCCATGGCATGCACCATGCCTGTTACTGTGTGTGTTTTGCCTGGACTGACCCATGTGTTGTGAAGGGACATGATGGAAGTGTACTTTGACAGTGGTACTCATCTGCTATTGCTTCCTGTCTAGGGGACCATTGTACAGTACCCTGATGCTTGTGTTCTTTGTCTCCCTCTACGCAGCTGCTAGTGAAGAAGAGGGCGGAGAAGGCGCTGTGGAGCAAGGCGGCGGGGATGCTCCCACGGCTGCAGCGGAAGGGGTGGGTGAGCCCCCACAGAGGCCTGCTACGGTGGAAGACGGTGAGGAGCCATCCAGGTTGGTGGTTTCCACAGAGAAGGAGGAGGCCGCCACAGGGGCACACATGGGGCCTGGTGGGGGCATCCCTGCTGGTGCAAGTGGTGCAGTCCAGGGCCAGGGGCAGGAGGCAGCACAGGTCACCGTGGAGGGGCCTGTGCATGTCGCTGTCCCTGACCCTGTGAGTGCACCACCATGCACCAGCAGGGTTGCCCCGTCCCAGGCCCGTCCGCAGGTAGAGGGGATGTCCATGTCACCTGACTCCCCTCCACCTGCGGACGAGGGGACCCGTGTCCGTATGGAGAAGGTCCTGATTGGGGTTGCGATGCGCGCAGGTGCAATTCGTGATGACGTGCGTGCTTCCCGGGAGGAGCACGCACATCATCACGAAGAGCACCGTGCCGACGTGGCCCAATTGGGATCTTCCAAGTTCGGGGGTTTCCTGCATGTGTCGGCCAATCTGGCGGCCCTCTCCTCCTCTGTGGAGGCTATACACCAGTCGTTCTCCTTGCCGTCTTCCGGCCCAGATGCCACCAGGGCCCCCTGTGGACCTGCCCTGACCTATGCAGCCAGCTCGGTGGGGATCCCATCCCTGCCACAGTCGGGAGTCGGAGGTCAAGCAGGGGTGGACACCACAGCAGCTGTACCCCAGCAGATGGAGGATGTGCCGGCATCATCAGGCAGGGCACGTGCACAACGGTGTCGGTGGATTCCATCAGCCTGGATGCCGTCGTGCTGGCAGAGGCAGTTGCGTCGGAGGCAGCAGCAGAGTCAACGTGGGAGGCATCATGGCTCGGGGCCATCAACATCGGAGGGGCAGGCATCGGCCGGAGGGCAGGAGGACCCAGGACAGGAAGTGTCTTCCGTGTGGCTGCGGTTGGGCCAGCAGATAGGTGCGGAGCGGCGGCGGGCGGAAGAGGAGCGGCTCACGATGGTCAGGGCGGAGAACTCCATGCGGAGGGCCCTGAGGTTGGCCGAGTGCCTCGATGCAATCCGCAGGGGGTTGGAGGAGCAGATGGCGTCGTCCCTGCGGACCCTCTGGGCCATGGAACAGGACCGCCTCCGGGACATAGACGAGGAGTTTGATGATGCCCTGGCCCGGAACACTACGGAGTGAGCCGCTGGACTTGCCCGCCGCCTTTGTATATAGTTCTTTAGTTTTAGGTTTCCTTTGTTTATTCTTATGATTTGGAGTCGACGGACACAGCTCCACTTTTTGTATATAGTTGCTTTTTTGTTAGGGTTTTTAGTAGGTTTCCTTTGTTCAGTTGGGCTCATGGACCCTTGGATATTTTGTACATAGTTCTTCATTGGATTGTTTTATTTTTTAATTTTATTTTTTCTTCTCCATGGAGCAATGGTGTTTGGATTTTATTTTTTTTCTGTCGGATTGATTTCATTTTTAATGTGACTTTGAAGTACATTTTTTTTTGGATTTGGTGTTTTTCATTTTTTGGGACGGACATGCACCTTTTCTTTTTTTCATTGGCATTGTAGTTTGTTTCATTTCATTTGCATTCATATTTTTTAATACATTTTTGTTTTCATACTTCACTGTGTGGTATCATCTCATTGGTTTCATGCATGTCATGTTGGGTGTTTTCAAATTCATTTGCAACCATTGTGTGTGACAGACATGGGTTCATTTGCTTTATGTACGTTGGGGGTGTAACATTTTCATTTCCATGTGGGTGAATGGGTTACTTGGTAGGGACTTTTGGCTGTGGAGGCTGACCATTACGCACATGGTTGGTGATTGTGAGGACCTGGGTGCAGGGGGACATGAGTGGGGGCCTGGTGGAGGCTGCCCTTGCACTGCTGGGGGGTGGGGGTGCAGGGGGACATGAGTGGGGGCCTGGTGGAGGGTGCCCCTGCACTGCTGGGGGGTGGGGGTGATAGGGGACATGAGTGGGGGCCTGGTGGGGGCTGCCCCTGGTGGCTGGGGGGTGGGGGTGGTGGGAGACATGAGTGGGGGCCTGGTGGAGGGTGCCCCTGGTGGCTGGGGGGTGGGGGTGGTGGGAGATATGAGTGGGGGCCTGGTGGAGGCTGCCCCTGCACTGCTGGGGGGTGGGGGTGGTGGGAGACATGAGTGGGGGCCTGGTGGAGGCTGCCCCTGCACTGTTGGGGGGTGGGGGTGGTGGGAGACATGAGTGGGGGCCTGGTGGGGGCTGCCCATGGTGGCTGGGGGGTGGGGGTGGTGGGAGACATGAGTGGGGGCCTGGTGGAGGCTGCCCCTGGTGGCTGGGGGGTGGGGGTGGGTGGGAGACATGAGTGGGGGCCTGGTGGACGCTGCCCCTGGTGGCTGGGGGGTGGGGGTGGTGGGAGACATGCGTGGGGGCCTGGTGGAGGCTGCCCCTGGTGGCTGGGGGGTGGGGGTGGGGAGAGACATGAGTGGGGGCCTGGTGGAGGGTGCCCCTGGATGCTGGGGGGTGGGGGTGCAGGGGGACATGAGTGGGGGCCTGGTGGAGGCTGCCCCTGGTGGCTGCGGGGTGGGGGTGGGTGGGAGACATGAGTGGGGGCCTGGTGGACGCTGCCCCTGGATGCTGGGGGGTGGGGGTGGTGGGAGACATGAGTGGGGGCCTGGTGTAGGCTGCCCCTGGTGGCTGCGGGGTGGGGGTGGGTGGGAGACATGAGTGGGGGCCTGGTGGACGCTGCCCCTGGTGGCTGGGGGGTGGGGGTGGTGGGAGACATGAGTGGGGGCCTGGTGGAGGCTGCCCCTGGTGGCTGGGGGTGGGGGTGGTGGGAGACATGAATGGGGGCCTGGTGGAGGGTGCCCCTGGATGCTGGGGGGTGGGGGTGCAGGGGGACATGAGTGGGGGCCTGGTGGAGGCTGCCCCATGGTGGCTGGGGGGTGGGGGTGGGTGGTTCACATGAGTGGGGGCCTGGTGGGGGCTGCCCATGGTGGCTGGGGGGTGGGGGTGGTGGGAGACATGAGTGGGGGCCTGGTGTAGGCTGCCCCTGGTGGCTGGGGGGTGGGGGTGGGTGGGAGACATGAGTGGGGGCCTGTTGGACGCTGCCCCTTGTGGCTGGGGGGTGGGGGTGGTGGGAGACATGAGTGGGGGCCTTGTGGAGGGTGCCCCTGGATGCTGGGGGGTGGGGGTGCAGGGGGACATGAGTGGGGGCCTGGTGGAGGGTGCCCCTGCACTGCTGGGGGGTGGGGGTGCAGGGGGACATGAGTGGGGGCCTGGTGGAGGGTGCCCCTGCACTGCTGGGGGGTGGGGGTGATAGGGGACATGAGTGGGGGCCTGGTGGGGGCTGCCCATGGTGGCTGGGTGGTGGGGGTGGTGGGAGACATGAGTGGGGGCCTGGTGGAGGCTGCCCCTGGTGGCTGGGGGGTGGGGGTGGTGGGAGACATGAGTGGGGGCCTGGTGGAGGGTGCTCCTGGTGGCTGGGTGGTGGGGGTGGTGGGAGACATGAGTGTGGGCCTGGTGGAGGGTGCCCCTGCACTGCTGGGGGGTGGGGGTGCAGGGGGACATGAGTGGGGGCCTGGTGGAGGGTGCCCCTGGTGGCTGGGGGGTGGGGGTGGTGGGAGACATGAGTGGGGGCCTGGTGGAGGGTGCCCCTGCAGTGCTGGGGGGTGGGGGTGGTGGGAGACATGAGTGGGGGCCTGGTGGAGGGTGCCCCTGCACTGCTGGGGGGTGGGGGTGGTGGGAGACATGAGTGGGAGCCTGGTGGAGGCTGCCCCTGGTGGCGGGGGGGTGGGGGTGATAGGGGCCATGAGTGGGGGCCTGGTGGAGGCTGCCCCTGGTGGCTGGGGGGTGGTGGTGGTGGGAGACATGAGTGGGGGCCTAGTGGAGGGTGCCCCTGGTGGCTGGGTGGTGGGGGTGGTGGGAGACATGAGTGTGGGCCTGGTGGAGGGTGTCCCTGCACTGCTGGGGGGTGGGGGTGGTGGGAGACATGAGTGGGGGCCTGGTGGAGGGTGCCCCTGCACTGCTGGGGGTAGGGGTGGTGGGAGACATGAGTGGGGGCCTGGTGGAGGGTGCCCCTGGATGCTGGGGGGTGGGGGTGCAGGGGGACATGAGTGGGGGCCTGGTGGAGGGTGCCCCTGCACTGCTGGGGGGTGGGGGTGGTGGGAGACATGAGTGGGGGCCTGGTGGACGGTGCCCCTGGTGGCTGGGGGGTGGGAGACATGAGTGGGGGCCTGGTGGAGGGTGCCCCTGGTGGCTGGGGGGTGAGGGTGGTGGGAGACATGAGTGGGGGCCTGGTGGAGGCTGCCCCTCACTGCTGGAGGGTGGGGGTGGGTGGTTGACATGAGTGGGGGCCTGGTGGGGGCTGCCCATGGTGGCTGGGGGGTGGGGGTGGTGGGAGACATGAGTGGGTGCCTGGTGGAGGCTGCCCCTGGTGGCGGGGGGGTGGGGGTGATAGGGGCCATGAGTGGGGGCCTGGTGGAGGCTGCCCCTGGTGGCTGGGGGGGTGGGGGTGGTGGGAGACATGAGTGGGGGCCTAGTGGAGGGTGCCCCTGGTGGCTGGGTGGTGGGGGTGGTGGGAGACATGAGTGTGGGCCTGGTGGAGGGTGTCCCTGCACTTCTGGGGGTGGGGGTGGTGGGAGACATGAGTGGGGGCCTGGTGGAGGGTGCCCCTGCACTGCTGGGGGGTAGGGGTGGTGGGAGACATGAGTGGGGGCCTGGTGGAGGGTGCCCCTGGATGCTGGGGGGTGGGGGTGCAGGGGGACATGAGTGGGGGCCTGGTGGAGGGTGCCCCTGCACTGCTGGGGGGTGGGGGTGGTGGGAGACATGAGTGGGGGCCTGGTGGACGGTGCCCCTGGTGGCTGGGGGGGGGGAGACATGAGTGGGGGCCTGGTGGAGGGTGCCCCTGGTGGCTGGGGGGTGAGGGTGGTGGGAGACATGAGTGGGGGCCTGGTGGAGGCTGCCCCTCACTGCTGGAGGGTGGGGTGGGTGGTTGACATGAGTGGGGGCCTGGTGGGGGCTGCCCATGGTGGCTGGGGGGTGGGGGTGGTGGGAGACATGAGTGGGGGCCTGGTGGAGGGTGCCGCTGGTGGCTGGGGGGTGGGGGTGGTGGGAGACATGAGTGGGGGCCTGGTGGATGGTGCCCCTGGTGGCTGGGGGGTGGGGGTGTTGGGAGACATGAGTGGGGGCCTGGTGGAGGGTGCCCCTGGTGGCTGCGGGGTGGGGGTGGGTGGTTGACATGAGTGGGGGCCTGGTGGAGGGTGCCCCTGGTGGCTGGGGGGTGGGGGTGGTGGGAGACATGAGTGGGGGCCTGGTGGAGGGTGCCCCTGGTGGCTGGGGGGTGGGGGTGGTGGGAGACATGAGTGGGGGCCTGGTGGAGGCTGCCCCTGCACTGCTGGGGGGTGGGTGTGGGTGGTTGACATGAGTGGGGTCTGGTGGGGGCTGCCCATGGTGGCTGGGGGTGGTGGTGGGTGGGAGACATGAGTGGGGGCCTGGTGGAGGCTGCCCCTGGTGGCTGGGGGTGGTGGGAGACATGAGTGGGGGCCTGGTGGAGGGTGCCCTGGTGGCTGGGGGGTGGGGGTGGTGGGAGACATGAGTGGGGGCCTGGTTTAGGGTGCCCCTGGTGGCTGGGGGGTGGGGGTGGTGGGAGACATGAGTGGGGGCCTGGTGGAGGCTGCCCCTGCACTGCTGGGGGGTGGGGGTGGGTGGTTGACATGAGTGGGGGCCTGGTGGGGGCTGCCCATCGTGGCTGGGGGGTGGGGGTGGTGGGAGACATGAGTGGCGGCCTGGTGAAGGCTGCCCCTGGTGGCTGGGGGGTGGGGGTGGGTGGGAGACATGAGTGGGGGCCTAGTGGAGGCTGCCCCTGGTGGCTGGGGGGTGGGGGTGGTGGGAGACATGAGTGGGGGCCTGGTGGAGGGTGCCCCTGCACTGCTGGGGGGTGGGGGTGCAGGGGGACATGAGTGGGGGCCTGGTGGAGGGTGCCCCTGCACTGCTGGGGGTGGGGGTGATAGGGGACATGAGTGGGGGCCTGGTGGGGGCTGCCCATGGTGGCTGGGGGGTGGGGGTGGGTGGGAGACATGATTGGGGGCCTGGTGGAGGCTGCCCATGGTGGCTGGGGGGTGGGGGTGGGTGGGAGACATGAGTGGGGGCCTGGTGGAGGGTGCCCCTGGATGCTGGGGGGTGGGGGTGCTGAATGACATGAGCAGGTGTGCAGGGTAGTCTCCAGTGGTGTGTGCTGCCTGCAGGGGCCGTGGAGGGTGTACAGGAAATACCTGGGAGCACACAGCCAAATCGCGTGTGGAATTTCCCACGCACAACTGAAATCCACGTACCCTGACAAATCGCGTGTGGAACTTCCCGCGCACACCTGAAATCCACTTACCCGGCCAAATCGCGTGTGGGACTTCCCGCGCACCCCTGAAATCCACGTACACGGCAAATTGCGTGTGGAACTTCCCGCGCACCCCTGAAATCCACGTACCCTGACAAATCGCGTGTGGAACTTCCCGCGCACCCCTGAATCCACGTACTCGGCCAAATCGCGTGTGGTACTTCCCGCGCACCCCTGAAATCCACGTACACGGCCAAATCGCGTGTGGAACTTCCCGCGCACCACTGAAATCCACCTACCCTGACAAATCGCGTGTGGAACTTCCCGCGCACCCCTGAAATCCACATACCCGGCCAAATCGCGTGTGGAACTTCCCGCGCACCCCTGGAATCCACGTACACGGCCAAATCGCGTGTGGAACTTCCCGCGCACCCCTGTAATCCACGTACCCTGACAAATCGTGTGTGGAACTTCCCGCAAACCCCTGGAATTCACATGCCCTGCCAATTCACGTGTGAGACTTCCCGCGCACCCCGGTATACACGCACACGTATTTTTTGTCAGCGGGTGTCCGTGTTTGTGGGTACCCCTTTGCACGTCATTTGTCCTGGAGGGACACAGTATGGGACATTCATCATGGCAGTATATAGGTGCTATTTTTTGCTGCACCTTTTGGCGCACATTTCTTACAGGCGCAGAGACGCTACCGCCTGCTTTCTTGTGGCGGTCGTGTTTGTGCCTGTGCGCTGGTTTGCGCGTGCACTTTTTTGCCCTATTCTATTCCATGAATACGTGTTGTAGGCGAGCGTGTGGGCGTTCCACGCACTTGTACCCACATTTTGGCAAGTTGTTCCCCATTCCAAGTGTTACGCCTCGTGTTCCGCCTACTTTTGTAGCGTGCGCCGCGCTATGTGCGATTTTCGCTGTGGCCTGTGCGATTTTCGCTGTGACCTGGCGCACGCAGTTAGATGGCCTGTGCGCTAACGTGCGCCGCGCACTTTATTATCGCACATCCGATGGTTTTCTCGCGCACGGCCTTACATGAATCGATGTGTGCTGCTTTTCGTGCGATTTTCGCACTTGCACTGCGATTTTCGCTATTCCACTGCGATTCGCACGTTTTTGGCCACTTGCGCCGCGCTAATTATTCCATGAATCGGCCTGTGAATCTTTATGGTATCAAATTAGACATAACGCCTCTACTGTTTTAAAATTGAGAATAGTGGCTTTTTAAAAAAATTCTGTGACTTATCTTAAACTATCATAATGACTTTTCTCCTATCTCCAAACTTTTAAAATACACAAGAAATATTGATCTAAATAAGTTTACAGATTTATGAATATCAAGAAATCTTTTAATGTTTAGTAGATCGAGTTTATATGAATTGTTCTCAATCTTGTTCTTAATCATTATGGTTATTTTCCTTACCTGTTTATACGTTTGCTTTTGTTGTTGTGGTCTTGAATTGTTATGCGATTTATTCTAATGTGCTTAAAATGTTTGTCCGACTTGTGTTTGAAGAAAATGTATGAAATGTTGTTTTATTCTTTTTCGAAATGTTGTTTTATTCTTTTTTGATGAACTATTTTGTAAAGGTTTATACAAACCATAAACAAATAAATAAATGATATATATATATATATATATATATATATATATATATATATATATATATATATATATATATATATATATAGGTAAAGGTAATATTTATTTATTTATTTAGAAATTCAAGAATTCAAGAAAATCACACTTTTTAATATGGGGCAGCAATCACCAATGTGATGATAATACAACAGGAATGTGGGCAATGCACTTAAATTAACCCTTTAGCTACACAGATAGAAAACACCAGAGAATAGAGAACTTTTGAATTTGAGAAAGATAGCACTCAAGTTAGGATTTCCTCCTGCAATATTACTCAACCCACAAATAAGCAATTCTAAATAGATATAAGGAAGAGCAGGTACTCAGGAATAAGGAATAAGAAACAAAATTTAAATCCAACCTTCCCTCCCCAAAGAAAAGAGAAAAACGGAATTGAACCCTTGCAAGGTTAAAATGACACTCGGAAATGGCTGAATAAAACAATGAAAGTGTGCAAAAATCCTTAAATAAGTACAATTCTCTACAGGAGCAACACTGGAAAGTTAGAAGCAAGCATAAGCAATAGATTGAGAAAAAGCATATAATTCAAAAAGGAATGGAAGGTTTAAAACAATTGATAGTAAGAATAACACGTGTAAAACTTTGCAAAAATGCTCATTCCCGCCTGAAATTAACCAAACGTTTTTTTAATAAAAACGGGTGAAATATTGCAAAGCTTGATGCGGTTATTGGGCTGGGGTGTAGCTATGGATCCTAGGTATAATATGAAAGTGAAATGAGGTCTCTAGCTGTTACATTGAGTGAGTTATGCCAGATCTAGTGAGGTGCGTTTTTGGAAAATAAAGGCGTGAAAAAGGAACAGAAATCAATTTTGACAAGGACAGTTTTACTTTATGCTAGGGCATTCAGGCTGAGCTACCAGCTTGAGACACAGTAAGCTCCAGAGTTGATCCACGGAATCAACCCTAGCACCTCCGCGCCCCCCTGGCAGACCCAGTCCGATCACCCGATGGAGGACTAGGGGTTTAGGATTTCACAAGACAAAATTATTAAAGAAGTTAGCACTAGCACAAGGAATCACAGGCAGGGTTTCAAGAATGATTGTTACAATACTACAGTTATCATGATAAGGATTGGATGACTTAGAGATTGGGATGGAACAAAGCAAGGCAAGGTTTACTATGTTTCTCACAGTCCACTTTTAGTTTGGGTTTTGGACAGTGCTCTGGATCACCACACGGATCTGGTCTAACACCAGACAGCTGGACAAACTCATCGGGGCAGAGTCAGCTGGGCAGGGCCTGGATACCAAAGGATAGTTCTTCTGGACTGGCAGTTCTGGTTACTGGATCCTATAGGGCATCAGGACAGCAGGATAGCAGTGAGTGGCAGCAAGCCGGGTAAACTCAGGATGATTCCCCAAACACCCCAGCTCTTCCCTTGGTTGTGAGGATTATTTTAGAATTGAGGCCCAGTTGAAGCAAGACCAGCAATTGCTTGGGCTTGTGGTTGGGATCTGGAGTTTAGATGGATAGATGCAAGATGAATACAGGAACAGGCAGGAACAGGCAGGAACAGGATGCCGGTGTATGAATCAGGAATCAGTGTGTGTCCTGAGTGCTAATCAGGGGCCCTTATTTATAATGCCAAATTACATCATTACAGTATATGACAAGGGCAGGATTCACTACCCACGCCCCTAACAACAGGATTGGGCAAGGGCATAGTCTCCGTCTTGCTCACAATTGGTTGGATATCAGAAAAGTGATGTCATGTTTATGAGGTGATTTCTCCTGTATCTAGAAACTCCAACATTTCCTTTGCTGAAAATCCAATTTTGCCAAAAACAGATATTTGTGCAGTTGCCACCTCTTAGTAAATCACATATACAGGTTACATATTTTGTGCAGCACAGATTAGTCAGAACCTCCAGTCTGTGGGACCTTGTTTCGTCTTTCTGACACAGTTTGGTAATTTTACACATTAAAGATTTGGCCCACAATTCCCCAATTTTATACACAGATGCGAATTGTCCCCAGGGATGTATGTACAAAATTTGGCATTTGCAACATGGATGCTTTTCTGGTAATACAACCTATATCACTGTTTCTGTCCAGAATGTGTCACAACATTCTACCAAGTTTTCAAACACAGCCCACAATTCCACTTTTCCGCAGGGGAAATTCCACATTTTTACCAATTTTGACAGCTGAGATATGGCTTTTTAAAGTTCTTTATTACATAGTCTTAAGACAAATGGGAGTCATTGTCTCATTTTTTCTTCCCAGCTAACACCAACTGGCAGTTTCTTTCAAGCAGGATGGGGGCCTTTCTCTTAATCGAAGGTTTTATTGCCCTTCCCCCTTGACAGGTGAGTGTCCCAGGACTGCTATTGTCCCAGCCTGGAGCAAATATGAATGTCTGATGAGCATGTGAACTGTCATTGTCCTATCCCATTCAAAGTTTTTCGAGCTGGTACTTCGCACCTAAGTGTCCTGGATTTAGGGTGTACCTCCCTTCCTAGGAGGAGTTTCATAGCTGGCAACTGGAATTACAGGTTTTGGAGAGTTTGCAACTGCAGCCTATGTGTTTTGAATTGTTTAATTTCTTAATTTAATTTGCTTTGCAGCTCCTCAGAATGCCACTGTCTTGGCAGCTGTAGTAATTTTTGCTTGCAGCAGGACCCTTATCTAAAGTATAGATGCAGTTCTCCTTGATCTGGCTCAGAGGGTAAAAAGTCTCTTTGAACTGCTGCGTCTGGATACATTTTGTCAAGCAATAAATGCATGTTTCCCGTGTGAGTGAAAATGAAGTTGCTTTTGATTTCTCTGAGAGTTGGTTTTAAATGGGCCTTTTTACTCACAGTGGTTTCGGAATGACAGATGAAATTGGCCTCAAAGCAGCATTTTTAAAGGGTGAAAACGGTTACATTTTGAAGGGGATTTTGGCTTTTGCAGCAAAGACAGGCTTTCCTTTTCACTTGATTCCATATATGTTTCAGAACACACTGGCATATTTTTCAGTGTGTCCCCTTCTTCCATTTTGCCCGAAGTGTGTGAGGCAAAATGGTGCAGCCATTTTTCTGTTGTTGCTAGCAAAAGCAGATTTGAGGCCCTGGTGTGCAGAGGAGCCAGCGCAGCGAGGTTACTGTTCCTTTTGCACAGGCAGTTCAGTGATGTAAGGCAATGCTGTTGAGTAGGTCAATATATCCCACACCTTAAACCCAGAAACATTCATTTATATGCCCACAAGCAAGCATTCAAAGCTATTCAGACATGCACGCTCACACATAAACAGGCCTGACACATATCCACATATGCACTCTCACAGACATGTACTCACACATACACGCATAGACACCACACAATAGTTTGAACGCAATACACTCATGCATGCCCACATATACACACATCTGTGCACCCACATGAGGTATGCAAATATACTTGGTTATGTGGCATGACTTGCATATGCTTGTACTAAAAAGAAATAACCATCCCTGGAGGCCAGGCCCTGCTTGTAGATTTTATTTATGTGGGTGGCAGGCAACAGGTTATAGGGTGCAAACAGTCCCCCAAGTCCTACTCTCCTTCCTCTCTGGTTCCCTCATTCCAACTGCTGTCAGATGGAATGTTCCCAAGTATCAGGAACGTTTTGGCGGCTCCAAGTAGGGATTTAGTAATAATCAGAAAGAAAAACAGAGCACTGCAATTTGCTATGCAAATGATCGGATAAAGAACATGTATGGCAGAATTCCCATTGTTCCCCTAATTGAGTTGTATCATCTTAAACTAATACCAGCTCTTCTCTATGCCTCTGAGATTAATCATTTAATAAGAAATATTAATTGGGATAAAACAGTCCGCATAGTTTGGAAAAAGGCTTTAACATTGATTGACTTCAGATGATTACCCCCAGGTATGAATTAGGAACTTCATCTTTGTTTGTATGGTACAGATGGAGGGTACTCTCCTTCATTAGGAATGTGTTGGTTCCTCTTTCAAATGCAGTTTTAGCAAATCTAAATTTAAGTGTGTCAATCATTTAGGAATGCCTTGTATCGAGCCTGAGAGTACATGCGTTAATGATTCCGGCAAACATTCACATGTCTGAGGATTCACTGATGAATAATCCTCGATTTGTTAAGAAGCTCCTTTTCCGGGAGCATTGGATTCAAATAATGAAAAATATGAGAACTTTTAAGCTTTACAACAGTCTCTCAAGGCAGTATACTTCCAAAGATTTTCAAATGCTTTTTGGAAGGATCATCTTCTGCAGCTTCGGCTAAATCTTATAAAAACTGGCAAAATTAACAATGTGCAAGCACAGGACAATATGATCAGTAAGCACTGTGAACTCTAATAATGAGGCAGAGGAACAAACAGGAGAGCATCTGATTATAAATTGTGCTGTTCTTCACAATTAGAGCGTTATTATTTGGCAGATTCATGCATAATGTGTTCTCTTTGTTAGAGGAGAATTTTTGGGAAATAATGTTGAGTGGGAAAGAGACCATGCTCTCTGGTTTAATTGCTCTGTCTTTTAAATTGTGAATTGATTTTATCCTTATAGAGAAATATTGAATGTGGTTTCATATGTATGTATTTAGGTAAGTGTATTTTAATTTGTTACAACTGTATTAACCTGTTATATGTGCTGATTATGATTTTAGACAGAATATTATGATCGCTTTATGTAGGAAATGTGTATGATTTTATGTTTTTTGTAAGGTTGATTAATTTAACCAAAGTAATAAAAATGAAAAAATAATACTTTTCCTCCAGGGTTCTAGGAGTTTCTGGAAGACATGGGCAGGGGGTGGTGGAAGCATGTGGGTTAGCCCACAAACATACTTCAAATGTTCATATGTTGTTTTATTAAAGGCAGAATACCAGAGCCAGATATGTCACTCAGGCCTATTTAATATTTATTTCAATTAATAACATGCAGACCACACAACCACTTTTGTTACATATTTTGTTTACTAATTCAATAAAGTAATAGTGTGTCAATGCAGTGTCAAGGGGCTTTTAGCACAAAATTCTCTTGTAAACTAATCAAAGAAAGTGGATGACCTACACAGCATGTGCAGATCAGAAAAAAACTATTGTTGTTACATATTTTATAATGTATCCAAATATGGCACATCAACAAAGGAAGCACTTTTACATAAATATTTGAATGTAAACTTCAAATGTAATTCACAAAATCTATTTGACAGTGACTTCATTAAAAAAAAGTGTTTTGGGAAATCAAAACCCTTTTTTCTCTTCTTAGGTCAAACAGCAGTAGTAGAAGGGGTTGGCTTGCTTTCCCATATTAGAAGTGTGAATACTTTCCTTTGAGGGTGACTATAAAATATTATGACTGTGCCTGGAGTTGGTTCTCAGGATATAGACCTTGAAACAAAACAAACTGTCCCCACATACAATTTCCATCTGTCTCTGAGTCTAGGCTAATATCCTTAAATATACACTGAATTCATATTGGCCAGTGGTCCCCTCTAAACCAATCTGATCTTTCAATCAGCCAGAACTCTTCTGAAGGAAAAGTTGCACTATTAAAGAATGAGATTCTGACTGAAGTGAAAAAGTGGCTGAAAATACTGAAGGGGCAGGACTAGTTCACAAATGTCCTTGCTGGCTACCTAACCTAACACCAAATAACTTGCACCATAACAACCAGATTTCTCTGGATCATAAATGCCACTGCTCTGGGCTTAAAGAGAATAACAGTATAGGACACCCGATGCTCTGTTACCAGGCAGAGAGAGAGAGACTGGAGATTACATGTAATATTTTGGATACAAGAAAAAAAGGCCTTTTGAATTTTGCATTGGGAATTACAATTTCACTCGTAACTATTGAGCTGGAAGGTCCTAGAAACTTAATTTTCAAAAAATGTTCAGGGTGAAAAGCTTTTTCGGCTGGATGTAAAATGATATCTTTGTGAATTTATGTTTATTATGTAAGTTAGCCAAATATAGATATCGAATAATCAATGCATGGTAGTGATTTATATACCTTAGTTTCATGCTGGAGAGCCTGTTATTTTTAACTGGAAATGGAATTGTTGTGTAAAAGTATTTTTACAAAAAGACTCAAATCTATAACACACACACCACATGCTGTGTCAATATGAGAATTGCATCAATAGCAATCAGATGAACTGTGTAGTAATGTGATCACATGTGAGGAATTTGCTGTTTTAGAAACTTACAATTGATTAATGAAGAAATATCCAAGATGACATCACATCAAAGGGGAGAGACACGGTGTAGAAGTCATTCCCATAAGGATGCACTCTTTAGTAAAATGCCCAATGAGTGCAAAGGGGTGGTTTAGTGTGATGTCACTTGTGGGCACTGTCCCATCACATACATTGAGCAATTAGATTAGAGAAATTATACAAACTTCAAAAGGGAGGGGTTTCTGCTCTATAAAAGTTCAAACACATAGATTCTGACACTCACTAGCTCAATCACTGACTGTCTGCTTGGAAGTTGGAAAGAAATAAGAATGAAGAACAACAGGAAGGAGAATGGAATAGATTGTTTTCTGTTCAGACCCATTTTTGGATTACTAGCAGTACATTGCAGGAGAGACCTACCAGCACACTGCAGGAGAGGCCTTCCAGGCTTTCTGCTGTGGGAAATACAGCAAACAGGCCCAAATACAGAAAGAAGGGAACCAGGCTGTGGAGGGAAGCTAACACCATCTTGCTGACTGGTGCCCACCTGTTACATAGGGAGTGTCCAACTGTTTGTGAGATAGCCCAAAGAAATTCAGATGTAAGTATAATATCGAAGGGACTTAATCCTGAGGGTAGTGATACTCTAAAGGGCCATAGGTTAAAACCCGGCCCCTGTCTTTTGTAAGTAATAAGGGATGGTGGTTATAAATTGACTGTACATCCTAAGAAGTTAGGGAATATTTCAGACATGTATGTGTTTCTGGAATAATATACTTGATGGAGTTGTTCCTATGGTATGAATGCTGGGAGATTCCCTGACTTTTTCTCTGTGCAATGCACACACACAGAAGAGGTATTTTGAGCCAAAAGAATATCTCGTTGTGTGGGTAATATAATTGAAGTCATTCCCTTGTTACATCAATAAGCAGAGTTCTGTTACTAGTGCAGATCCACTCAAGACACAGTGTCAAAGGCGATATTGCTTTCAAAACAATCATTTGCTCAACTCAACCAAGTAAGAGGTAGAATTATAGAATTCCTCTCAAACCTCTTCTAGAAGAACCCCACAATTTTGATGGAAAGGATATTTCCCTCAATGGGATTGTGGGTATTGAAATTGAAATTTGGCGACCCCATCTTAAACCACATTGATTGTTATGGCTCCAAAGGGCACACCATATTTATTGGGAATGATTTCCTTTGAAGGCCCCTCTGATTGATTGTGTGAACCAGGTACTTTGGACCCAAACAAATTGTCCAAACAAGTCGAGGAGGTGTCCCATTTATGTCAGTTTGAATAGCACTTGTCACTTACTTCAACAACACCCTAACCAAATTGAATTTCATTTTCAGTATAATCAAGTTCTCGAGATCATTATTCCAGTAGGAGAACAGAGTGGCGAGGGGACCTCATCTCAACTCATGAAAATTAATCTCTCTCCCAATAACAAATGGTCTTCCACATTGGAAAAAAATACTTTGAAGTTCTACAGTCAGGAGGACTCCCAAAGAAATCCAAGGGTCTCTCAAAATAATTCTATAAAAACATATTTATAATTAGACCAACACCCAGAAAAAAGGGCAAACACACATTCTTCTCTGTACAACTGAGGCGCTAAAAGAACAGCTAGAGTCAGTGATGAGTTACTGCAAAGGGAACCATCTGATAATAAAGAAGTCCAAACTGAAAATCATGGTTTTCAATAGCAAGCATGAAGTCAAATTGCAATTTTAGGCTAGAAGGAGAGCATATTGTCCAGGTTGATTCCTTTTCCTATCTGGGTGTTACCAATGTCATCAACCTTTAATGGATATCCCACATTTCACTCACAATTACGAAAGGGGATTCAGTAGAAAGAGTCATCACATATTTTTATTAGAAAGCTTAACAACAATTTAGTACCCAAACTGGATGTGATTTTGCCAGGTTAAAAATTTCAACTCACTATTCTAAGTAGCTGAAATCTGGCATTCTACATAGGAATACCACTGATGTGGGAATAAGTGAAAGCAAATTCTAGAAACATCTACTATACCTCCACACGTGTTTGCAAACACCTTTTTGGCAGCTGATGTTGGCTTTGTCTCCCAGCATTCAAGGGTAAGAAGCAGTCATGCAAGATATGCAGTTAAAAGAGTTACATATGCCATTGAAACCTGGTGGACAAATCATGAATGAGCATTTTTCAAAGTCTCTGATCTCTAATTACCAAACGCATCACTTAGAGGATCTAAAGTCATTGGCCCCGTAGGAAATTTTAGACTTTGTTGATCATACAGGTCATACAAGGGCCCTAATAAGACAACTGGAAGCTCAACAACAAGAATGTGATAAGATAAACAAAGACTAGAAAGCAATCTGTCTGACGTGACTTCCATAGGCTGACTTGATTTGTACTCATCCAGTTTCCATCAATAGCCATACCTAGAAATATTGACAAGACTTCACAAGAGAAAGTTTGTGGTACTAGCGAGAGCAAACAAATTAGCATTGTAAGCAGCCAGAATAAATGGAAATGTTCAAAATTTCAGCCTGCAACATCTGCTAAGTAGACAAAGAGACCCTTCCTCATTTTCTTCTTAGTTGTCTTGAATATAACTGCCCAAGAAACAAGCGTATGGGCCATCTCCTACAGAGAGGAGGGTTATTTGAGACTCACACAGCTGCAATGGTCCTCCTTGTGTGTGACTTTGACCAGAGCTTGACCAGGATGACTCCTGCTTTTCTTGTGCGAGTTTAGAAAACACATGGAAGATGCGTATCATGACTCAAGATTACATCATTCCCTTTTATTTCCTTTTCCTTTGCTGTGCCTTTTGTTTACTGAATATAATAGCTTTTGTTTTTAACCATGTTCTACTCACCAAAGGCTCATGGAGCTGAAACTGTTAATAACAATTAACCCCTATGCTCTTACATTTGCAAACACTATTGAAGCACGCAGCTTCTCCCAATGTATCAGAAGCCTGATCCATGACAAAGGGCACATCCTTCATTGGTTGGCAGATTTCAACTGCAATATCTCACTCGTCTCAAATGAGCCCTGCCCGCGGTCTGACCTTAAAGTCATCACCTTCATTATCTCCATAAGTAAATTGCCTGCTGCTCCACCGGTAATGGCACCAGCCACCCTCACAAGAAGCACACAGAATATCACAGCAGCCCATATACTCCTTCTGCTGGAACCCCTAACAGCCCTCCAAAGCACGTCAAATGACCCCATTGCCATGTTTGAGCTTTATAACCAAACCATACTGCTTGCCATTGATGAGATTGGTCCTTTGGGCAATCGTAAATAAAAGCCGCTGGCTCATCTCAACACTTGTTCATCCCAAGCGTTAAATCCCTCTGCTCAACTAAATGAGCAGCTGAGACTTCATGGGAAAAGAACCCTTCCGTACCTGATAAAGACCCATTCACCAATCTATCAAAATCGTACAAACAGGCCATTCTCCTAGCCAAAGGTTCCACTTACAATGACAGAATAGCAAAAGCCAATTCAGACACCTGAGAACTCTTTGCTAAACTGCGAGAAAGAGAATCTCCAGTCCCACCACTAGCCAACTGCTCCAAAGATCTCGCCTGGTGTTTCAACATTCAAAATGCCCTACTAACCAAAATCGTAGGCCTCCAACAAAAAATTCTAGAGTAAAAAAACAAAATACTCTCCTCAGGAGCCTTACCTGTCACAATACCGACAGCACCAGCCTCTCACTGCCAGCACTTTGAATTTAACCATGTCACTGAACCGAAGTAATCAACCTCATCTAAGGTCTAAAACCATCTAGACGTTAAGGAGACATCTGTCCAGCCCAAGTGATTAAAGATTGTGCATCTAAACAAGCGCCTCTTATCCCTTCGCTCACCAACACCTTGTTTGCTACCAGCATAGTACCCTCCAATCTAAAAGATGCCTGGGTACTACCCTCCTCAAAAAGTTGACACTGGATCCCAACTCACCTATTAACTAACACCCAATCGCAATGGTTCAGTTTCTACTTAAGATCCTGGACAGAGCAGCCTATCTACAAATCCAAAAACACTTGGAATTAAATAACGTTCTTGGGCTACACCAATCCATGTTCCGCCCTGGCCACGGCACTGAATCTGCCCTCTTAGACCTAATGATCCAAATAAGCAAACGGAAAGACAACGGGAAACTCACCCTTCTCCTTCTTCTAGACCTCTCATCAGCCTTTGACTTGTTAGATCACAACATTACTTGCCAACACCTCTCTTCGGCAGGCCACTTCTCCACAAAAGCTACAACTTGGATTGCATCCTTTTTTATCAAATGGATCGATGAGAGTGTTCTCCACCTGTGCCTCTGCACGTCCAGCCCCTGTTACTTGTGAAGCACCACAAGGCTCATGCATCTCCCAACACTATACATTATTTTCACTGAACCACTTTTAAACCACCTTGACACTCAGGGTATCTCCTGTACTAACTATGCGGGCGACACCCAAATCCTCACACCCCTACCAGGCTCCTACTGCACTGACTCCAACACACTGGGCATGGTCCATCAAACCATCCAGGCTTGGATGGTCTTACACTCACTGTGCCTGAACGACGATAAGATTGAGTTGCTCCTGATAGGATCGCAACCACTTCTGAATAAACTAGATAGAGCATACACATCCTTCATTATTGACGGCCTCACCATCCCAGTCTCCAAAGAATTCAAAACTCTTAGGTTGTATCTCAACTCCTCACTATCCCTAACCAGACACATAAAAGCAATTGCCTGAGTGTCAGCATATAGCATCGAACTGATTAATGCTAGCAGACCCTTCCTCTCCACTGAAAACTGTGTCAAAATCGCTAGAGGCCTCATAGTCTCTAGATTAGACTACTGCCACGCTATCTTTGCCGGAACCTCTAAAGGCAATATAAACAAAAACTTCAGATCATACAGAATAACACACTTACAGCTGCCTTAAACATCCCCAGAAAAGACCACATATCACTTACCAGAAGAAACGTTCACTGGTTACACGTTCGTAAGCGTATTCTCCTCAAAAGCCTCACCATAACCCACAAATACCTCTCCAACTCTGCACCTAAAAAACCTCTCTATAATATGTTCAAAACCACAATCAGACCAACCCAGTCCACTCACTCCCACCTCCTCGCTTCGCTATACAGAGTTTCAAATTGCAAATAACTGGGGGTGGCAGCTTCCCAGTGGTGGCAGCTAACCATTGGAACACCCTACATCTATCACTAAGAGAGGAACCATCATACTGGACCTTCCATATATTCCCTAAAGGCTGTTTTTTTTTCTCCACAAAGCAACTAAACTAATCAACTCCAATCGACCAACCTGACTGAAGCATGCCGAAAATAATGTAACGCTTGCATACCTAGATACTTTGCATGTTCTAATATACTGTGAACTTTTGGAACTAAGCCCCTGTATATCATCTTCAATTGCTTATGTATCTTTAATTCCTCCACTAGGTAACCATTGTAACCAGCAACTTGATGCCTACGGGCTTGATGCGCTCTACCAAATAAAATAAAATAAAATTAATCAAATCAAATCCACCTATATTGAGAATGATGCAATTTCGGTATATATGTTTCTTACTGAGCATTGTATCCAAATACTCTGCTAGTTTAACACTAAAGGGACCCAAATACCTTGAGGTTTTGTGCTTTCCAATGTGTGCCCTCATCTAGACCATGCGTCCTTTGAAGATATGCATACTGAATTAATGTCTATACATAATACATTGCTATTGGAACTTCTAATTTTTTTCTCCAATTAAAGACATTTAGCTCTATTGTAGAGATCCATAAGGAAAACAGCATAGTCGAGAAAAGATCTTTGTCCCATGGCAACTTGATCACCTGGGCAAATGATTTTGGATGACTCAAAATTGTGACCTGGGCTCCCAGGTCATTACGAATACCTATTAATAAACCAGAGGTGGGACGAAATTATTTTGGAGCATGATTTAGCAACAAATAAAACCTGTCTAAAACATGGACTTTCTGTAGCCATGTTTCTTGCAAAAGGAAGATGTCCGAAGCCTCTTAATCAATGCTATCTTTCAGGAATTAATGCATAAACCTCTGCAATTCCATGAGTTGATTTAATTACTTTCTTACTCTTGAATGTTGTTTGTTAGAGTGAAGAAATAGGCTGTACTTGCAGAGCACATGACAGCCAACTCCACTTTTCTTCCTTGTTGCCAATCCTACGATCAATTTCCGGTCTTAGAATTTGTCTCAGTGCTTCTGCATTTCAAAATAATTTTATTTGCAAACATAAGAAATCTCGTAAGGGGTGCTAGGCAGAATCACCTGCAGTACCCTTCGGGAACACTACAGGCGATTAGGACTACAGGTTTAAGCACAATTTCATCTTCGGTACAACCCTGTACTACACAGTAAAGTGGTAGCGATGGCTGAGCAGCCAGACTTCTCTCAAGAGTTCAAGTGAGCAGTAGAACAAGTTACACAAAGGACCAACAAATACAGTGATTCAAATATACACTTACTCAAGGTTTCTTGGTAAAAGAATATACATTTATTTACTCAGTCAGTTAGAAAACATTACACTAGCATAAGCAGCTCAATATCACACACTAATAAACCACAAAAATACAACCGGTAAGTAAATGAACAAGTTTAGCTCCAAATGAAGTGAGAGCAAAATGGCACTTCAGATACTTAATAAAGGGGTAAAAAGACAAGGTTATAAGAATAGACAGCCCAAATACATTCATAAGCAGGGCAAAGGGTTTCAGTTAGATACAACCAGCAATTCTTCTCAATGGGCCAATGTCAATGGTTCAGAGTCTTTTGTATAGGATAGCATAGTTCTGGTATGTAACAGTTAAGTCTTTGCCATGGAGATTAGAAGAATTTGGCTAGACAAAAGGTTTGACAAATGTTAAGGGAAGGACAAGTCTTCATAGTTGAGGAAAGTTTCACACACTTTCTCGATGGCCGAAAAGATTTCCGGACCGTGTTTGCACAGTACCTTGTCAATGAAGAAAGCTGTAGCTGAGGCAGTTGTTCCTGGTAGTTCGAGCAATTCTCGCTGTTCCTAAGCTTCAGTCATCGGGACAAGAAGGAGGACGTCGGGAGGTTCGTGCACTGCCCAGGGATGACGCCAAAAGCTGCAGCAAGACATCGGTTTAAGGTGTGAATGCCTTAAAGTCCACTAAATGGTTTCCTTCCCTCTGGCTATCCGGTTTTCAACAGTACTCTGATGAAAATTCGACCAGATGGGGACAGTGTCCAAGTGGCTTGCGAGTTGGTTGTTCCCACCAAACTCAAGTGAAGAAGTTAACCTTGAAGGGCTTCTCTGTCAATGGAGTTTCAGGCAATTTGGACCTGCAGCTGGGCTTCACCGGTCGTCCAGGAATTGCAGCAGTCCTCTTCCTTCAGCTCGTCTTCAGTTCTTTCGTTCCAGTGGTCGACTCTGCTTTCCAAGTCCCAGAGACCTGCTTTTAAACAGTTTTCCCCCATTCATTCCAGCCTGGCTGTAACTCACACAGCAGGGTGGCTGTCCTTGCCGGACAGCCAGCCAGCCAATTACGCCAGAGTGCATTCAGGTCTCCTAGGAGACTAAGCACAGGGATTTTCAGGCACCTCACTCACATCCTGTCCACCCCAGACACTCAGGCGCCAGAGGAGGGCTTCAGCACTGAAGCCCGCCAAAGGCCAATGAACAAAGGGATCAGACCTGGTTTGTCGGGCAGAGACAAACACAAGAAGGACCTTTCCTAAAAGAAATGTAGAAAAAAGATGACCGGAGTCTGTTTTTACAGATAGGTCTTGGGCGCCATATTGAAAAACATGTCTGACCCGATTTTTATCTACCGTTGTTAGATGTCAGGAAAAATCATGGTAGTTTGATCTAAACCACTGCCACCAGCCATTTAAAGTAGGGAAGGGTAACATTTTACTGTTACATGAGTGTTTTGACTCAGGGGACGCTAAGCAACCCCTCCGGCACTCTATAGGAAGATAGGGTGTGCTGGGTCAGTACATTTAAAGAGACTAGTAAAGTTAATTTAATTTTACAGGCTCTGGGAGACTGTAGTCAGTCCCAGAGAAGGTATTTAAACCTTGGGAAGTCTAAAAACATCCCTGTGCCACTGCACTGAAGGGGCTGTGTGACACACAGAAAAAGATGATGAACTGGAGTTGTTATAAAACTCCATATCCAAAGAACACAAAAGTAAAACACACACAAAATACATGGAAGAGTGGGAAAAAAGGCTCACACTCTTCCCAGGTAAAAAAAAATCCCAGAAATCCAGCAAAGTTGCTGGGGGTCTCAAAAGGTAAAGGAAATTAGCACATATTGAGAATTCTCCCTAACAGGGGGCAATAATAATTTTCCAGAACTTGTTCTATCTCTTGTCAAGGAGCATTAGTCTTTTTAGCTGTACATTTAGAAAGTTCATATCCAGCTGGCAATAGATGATCGGCTGCCGTAAGAAGACGCACAGCAAATCGTTTGGATTTCATATGTAAGATCACTCTGTCCAAGCAGAAGTCATTCCAAAACTCCAACTGATCGATATCTTGTGAACTGAGTTACTCTAGAGAGGGAATTCTTTTTAATTATAAGAGAATATTAAACCTGTTTAAAATGAATGGGCCTTTAACAATTGGTCATTTCTCCAAAATCAGGCACGTGATGGCTTGCTCCATGTATGCTTTCGTTCCATCAGCATTTGTCGATTTTATTTGAAGACTCTTTGTTAAAGATAATCTTCAACTTTCCAAAGTCATAAAAGGAGTGGAATCATTTGTAGGATGGCAACATGTTTCTTTTGACAAAGGAACTTTGATCGGCAGATATGGCACAAAGATGGAAGGCTCAATGCCAGCTTCCTGGCCTGAACAGTGTTTTGTTGGCCTGGAGACATGTCATTCATAGAATAAACTGATAACTCCAGTAGCGAATTAGATAGCTCCACTTGGGAAGCTGGATGATTCTGTCTTTCCAAAGTCAAATCCAAATTCTGCTCTTGATTCCAGTTGGCTGAGTTTGCATCCTTTTTAAGCGGAACAATTTGACTTGTTTGCACCTTGTTCCTCTTTGCACTTTTACCTGAGGGCTTCTTTTGCTTTTCATTCTCCGGTGTCATGAGTTTTAAAATTTGCAGAAATTTACGAGAACCCCAAGTGCGTTCCTATTTACTTGTTTCTTGTTTTTAATTAACTTTGTTTTGCCATCAGTCCCCTTTTTGATCTTTTCATTTTTCTTTGGTAAAAAATAGAATAATTACCAGGGACTTCCTCGTCTTGTTGCGTGGGATCAGTTTCCAAGCCAGACATCAATAAAGGCCCCTTCTTCCTCTACATTCTTGTATACCAGTTTATCAGTTAGCAACATCACTTGTTGTAACAATTGAACAGGATCTTTAATCACTTCACAAATAATCACTGAATTTTGTTGTGGCGATGGAGTGGAAGAGGTTTCCAGATCAGAAATTGAGAGATGGATTAGGTTTCCCCTTCTGCGAACCATGATAAACCCCTCAATGAATGCTAAGTAGGCATTAGATTGAACAATCATTGAGCGCTGTTCATTTACGTTTGTGCTGTTGTTTTCATAAAGCTTTACAAGGGACGTTAGAACAAAGTTCAGAACTGAAATGGTGGTTACACCCACAGGGAGAGTGTTGTTTAGAGCATGTGGCGCTGGGAGGAATAAAGATGGGGAAGACAGCAGCAAGGAAAAACTTACATTTTTTGGCAAATGACACATGGGGCTCGCATTCTGTGGATTCTGTGAATAATTTACACCTGGGTCAGAGGCTGGGAGAACCGTACTAGTATGAACGAGAGGTGCAATGTTCACGGCTTAGCCGGAATACATTTTATCATCTAAAGTCACGTTATTTTCCAGTACCGGATAAACTCTCAAACGTGAACCAATCTCACAGTGATTTATTATTTCTGCATCAGAGACTTCATTAGGAGGGTCTGCACTCTTATTGTGTATCTCGAGCGTGCTGGCATTCGCGTCTATTATCGCATTTTGTTTGTTCCAGAAGAAGTGTGAGAAGACGATTGCATTCGTTTTGCATTCTCATGTGGTAGGTGACGTGATTTTGGGGTCGAGGTCATAGCCATTGACCCTATATGGGGAGCTTCATGCTCTTTAATCGTTTCCAGAAACTCTGGAGTTTGTGCATCAGAGGTAGGTAAGTCGACCATCAACCACCTTTGGGGAGCTTCATGCTCGTTAATTGTTTCCAAAAAGCTCTGGAGTTGGTGCAATAGGGGTAGGGGAATATAGGCCAACAGATAATGCTGCACCCATACTACGAAGTTCATATGGTAAGACATAATTGAAAGTCAGTCACTCCGCCTACCACTTACTGCTTACCAGCAGCAGATCCCATTAGACGTGGCTCCCTCTCGCCCCCTCACCTCAAATGCCCACCCAGGCCTTCAGGAGACTTCAGTAGACTGCACTCCTCGGCACTCTTTGCGCGCTTCACGCCGGGCAGATTTTTATAGTGGCGTCTTTGCAGCACAGGTGCACTACAGGCAAAGTGCAATCAGTGTCCTCTATGTTCAATAGCACCCACAGTGGATTATTGGTTGCACTGGCCCTGCTTTTCAGTGCCATCAATTTGGAGGGTCAGACCTTTATTCCATCGTCCAATTGCTAGGATGACCTTCCAAATTGTTCAATTTGTTCCATACTTTTCACAGTAATTTTAAAGTTGGACCCGCATTTTAACATCAGAAGATTCACATAACACTTTGCATTACTCCTTACATGAAAATATTTTCAGCCAGCATGCTTATCTTGGATTTATATCCTCCACTGGGTATACATATACTGGCAAAGAGAGCCCGGCTTGACCATTGAAATTGCTAATTAATTGGGCATCTTTGTTAACTTTCCAAGAAATGCTGGATAATGTGTGCAGCTGTGAATTCACCCAGATATAAAGAAAGCCAACTTTCAAATAGCGTGTGTGCCCAAAACAAATGCTAGTTATTCATGATGTCATTTTAAAGTTACATGTATAAATGTGCATTACTTCCACTTGAGAGCAAAGGCTGTGACAAGTCAATGTTGGGGTCAGTAGTCAGCCCTTCCAGCATTGCTTAAACATGTATATCTATCAAGTTGTTCATGCTAATGAAAATGTTTCTGTGTAAATGCGCTGCAAGCACAGCACACTCTGACCTATTCTGAGATTATGTGGATAAGGCACTTTAACACCTTTTTGCTGAATTTGTACGATGCCCCTACACCCACAATATCTCACTCCTACTCCTACCTGTGAGGAGTACTTCGCCTGGCCTGTGCACTGCCACCAGAAGTTCCAGCATAGTTCTACCAGGACTTTTGACTTTCATGGTGTGAGTGCCCTGGGTCTGATCATCTTGTTTTATCAACATTTCTTCCTGCTAAGCCACTGTGCTAGTTCAATGTCTAATGTCCCCGCAAAAATGTCGGCATGCAAAAAATCTCCCGAATAATTGCTGTTTTTTTGCGGAGACAGCCTCATTCCGAGTATGGCGGTAAGGGATAGCGGCCACCGGTAACGAGACCGGTGGCGGTAATCCCTTACCGCCATACTCCGAGTTCCCTTTGCGCCCTCGCCCTTAACGCCTGCTTTGAGCAGGTGTTAAAGTCGAGGGCGCAAAGGGGCCTCCAAACCAATAACGGTGACCGTAATGAACGGTCACCGTTATTTTCATCTTCCCCATTCCCATTGAGCCCTATGGGGGCTCATTTGGGAATGGGGAAGAGCCTTGGTGAATGGGGAATTACCACCCCGCCAACCTTGGAATGGGGCGGTAATTCCGCCATCCACCAAGGCGCTGCCGGTCCGGGTACGGCGTTAACCAAGGCGTTAATAGCGCCATTGGTTAGCGCCGTACTCGGAATGATTACATGGAACATACAGGGGATACCCCGCAACCCTCTCTCCCTTGAAGGGGGCATGGGTTGTTTTTAGGCTTTAATAAATGGCACCAATGAGATTGAGAAATAAAAAGTCCATGGCCCCCATTACAACTCAGGCGTTAAGGGTTAACGCCACCGTTAACCCTTAACGCCTGATTCTAATTTTAACGCCTGCTTTTAGCAGGGCGGTAAATCCGCCATCCACCATGGTGTAAACAGAGTTTACACCATGGTGGTAAAGTTGGTGCACTTAGCACCAAGGTTGTAATGACCTCCCATGGCTAGGTTCGAGAAACTTTGCACTGGTCCAAGTACAATTTGCGCTAGCGCACATAAGTAGCTTTCAATGCCTTTTCGCATTACGGCAAATAACTGGTACTTGGGAAAACATTGCCCCAGTGCAAAAATGCATTGAAAGAATATTTCTTTGCACTAGCTCAATGTTTGCCGGTGTTCTAATTACACTTGCACCAGAGCAATGTTTCTATAATAATCCCCTTAACACATTAACATTTAGTCAAGAGCACAGGTTGTATGTAACAAGTGGCAAAAAAAAATATAGACCAATCGAGAGAGGACAGATGCCCCGACGCTATGATCTCAGAACGAAACAGGAGAATAACATCTGAGGCATTGCCTACACTTCTTCACAGAACTATAACACAGCATGACAGCAACAGCCCCGTCTCCGTTTACACAAGCAGCTGCTCCAGAAATACTCTCTTGTTTACAGAGTGTGGCCTCAGCACTCAGTATTACACTGCCGTGAAGCAAAACGCAAAGGAAAGATCAAGATTAGAGCGACGCTCCTACGTGCTCGAATGTCACGTATTCACGCTGCTTTACCGCGCGCTCTCTTTTTATTCCCGCGCGTTGTAAACCCGCGAGCCGCGGCAGGCCCTTTCCGCTGCCCGAGGCCTGTCATACACCTCGTTTCCAAGTATGGTCACTATGAGCGAGCTGTCGCGCTGAGCCTTTGTGGAAAATTAATGGCAGACAGAGAAGGGCAAATAAGACGGGACAGATGCCGCTGTCACAACCAGCGGCCCCACTGCTCTGAAGGGTGCCCACTGTCTGTACAAATACCGCGCCCCTCCGCGCACTTGCCCCTTCCTTAAACTGATTTTCCTGTCATCAGCCGACTTTGTTTTCCATATTATTCTCAAGTGCTTCTATTTAACACGATCCTAAATGAGCATATATCAAAAATCGGCAACTAATGTAGTTAATACTTATTACATTGTTGATGCGCAGTGGACATTGAAAAGTTCAGTTTTGAAAATTGTAATTCATTCCGATATTTTTGTAATTGTGTATGCTTCTTTCAGTCTGTCCCAGAGAGATGAAACAATTTTTAGAATTGCCATGTCGAACAATTCCTGTCTTTGGTTTTCTCTATTTAAATATCCCAGAGTGTTGCTTTGATTCCTCTCTCTCCCCTTCCCCTTGCACTTTTCCCAGTCCCCTTACTCTTGCACTTGCGCGATCTGAATGACACCTGGCCTAGTAGGATCGTTGTCTGTCTCCCCTTGTCCCCCCTCCTGCCTCGTCGCGCCTTGAAACACTTATGTATAGACGCGTTACAAATATCATATTATATCATATCATTTCATATTTCTGTTAAAAGGATTGCCATTGTATTGTTCAGTGGATGCGTATTAAACATATTCGAGAGCCTAAGCTACACTTCACGTATTATTATTATGGTATTTATTGAGCGCGGGCCTAGCTTTGAGAAGCAATGGAGCGCTTTACGGAGGCAAATACCAATACAGATACACAATGGAGAGCTTTATAGAGGTATACAAGAGAACAGATATGCAGTGGGCTAGGATACCGGGGGGGCACAGAGGAGGAGAGGGGCGGGAGGCGTCTAGGGAGTCAAGTGGCACGAGGGGCAATGTGATGGCCTAAGTGTTCAGGAGGTGTCAAAGGGTAGCCATTCACAGTATCGCCTCAGATCTGCAAAGGAAATGGCTGGTGATGTTATTGCCATTGCCAGTGCCAGTCTCATATGAGCTGTAGGTCTGCAGTCTCGTGTAAATAACACATGTCAACAACAAAATGCATGCCATATCTTTAAGATACACTATTGGTATGAAGATGTCAAAGCACTTGAGATTACAGTTTTCATGGACTTCTGAGGAGTGAGGACTAATATGCTTTGCACGCATGTGCACAGTAACCCTGCCAGAACACCTAACCCACAGATAAGGGAAGAGTGCCCGGGTGAGGATGGGGTAATATAATCATATTTGACTGTTTTACCCGTTAGACATGCTCACATGACTTATGTCAGTGTATTTCTGTCAGTACTGATGGTCCTTATTCCACCACAGTGGCCCCAGAACTCATCAACGATGAGCAAGCCAGTGCAATTACTAACACGCTGAAGGATATATAAGCTGCAAGCGGCAGAGCAGATGCCAAATCAACAGCAGTACTTCCAGCATAACAACTAGCAACACCCTCACCTGGGGTAATCCAGACGCAATACCTTGTTCACTGTGCCTTAGAGAGGCTCAGAGTCGCCTCACTGAGGAGGCCCGGCAATGTCGAAACACGTGTCTGGGTTTGTTGATGGTACTCGTGTCACGTATCAACTGAGAACGCTCTCGCTTTTTGTATTCCTTTCTGGAAATCCTCCTAAACCACAAGAGCAGGTTTTCAGGGTCTGTAGACACACAATATGGGTGCTCAATCTGCCTCATAATTGTGCTATAGCGGTGCTTTTACATAATTAATTTGGTGGCTCGTTGCTTCCTTCACACTGATGAGAATTAATCATTCACTTACCTCAATTTTATATGCGCACCCTGAGACCTCTGGGCATTGTCTACAATCTGGGCCATTTCTAGGAGTCTAGCCCTACTGTTTGAAGACCACTGGCCGAAGGAGGTGGCATGTAGTGCTTCGAGCTATGAGTGTAGAGTCGATATGGTGCAAATAAATATTTATACAATGCACCCAAAATGATCGAATATTTCAATCAACACTGTCGAAGTGGAACCCTTGTGGAGGAATTTGAACAAGCTGAAAATGTGTTGGAAGTGAAAAAGCACTGTTGGAGACAGTGCAGCACTAGTGTAATCTGCACAACTGGGTCCGAAGTCTCCATTCTTGCTCCACTGGCACCTTGACTTGCTCCTTCTTTGTTATCACTCTAAGAGAGGCAAAACTCACATATGGAGATAAAAGACTAATAAAGCAATAGAACCCGAGAAGGGGGAGGGGAATTACTGGTCTGATAAAGCCCCCGGGGCATAGTTAAAAGCCTGAGCGAATGCATGGACCTTACAGAAACTGATGACAAAGTTAAGAATCGAGTAAACTTTCATATGCGAAAAGAAAATTGCATGTGTGGCAGCACTGCAGAAAATGCAGTCTGTTCAATAACTGTTCAGATGCTTTAAAGCAAGTAGGCTAAGTAATCTTAGAAGCTGCCTATACGTAGTGAATAGACTGCAGGCTGCCGCCATTTTATAGAAACTGGAGATCAGTGTCATGAATTTAGTAAGCCCGGACCCATGGAGAGGAAAGACCGAGAACTGTCTGCCCTGATACCAAAGCAGAAGGAAGCCAAGGCCAGTTATCTATTCTTGAAGGCGGTGAACGTGAGAAGCTGAATCATCCCTTGTTAAGGTGCAAAGAAAGAACAACAAGCATGCCAATTTGACATTTAAATGCTGCAAAATGGACCAAATTGTGGTCTCCCATCACGTGAACCAAGGATGGAAATAGAGTTGAGCATGGAGTACTAGAAAAATGATAGTGAAGGCCTGCACTCCTTTATATTACCAGAGACAAGAATACTTTGCAGGGCCAAGTTCAAAGACAATCTTCATGGCAGAAGGCACGGGTGATGAGAGATGGTGGGCTAATTGTGTGGGGAGGTAAAGTCAAGACCTCCTCCTGGCACCTGGGTCTGAGCTTGCGTTCTGCTAAGTGAACCAAATGTTCCAGACATGGCACGAGTGTGCCAACCAATTATAGAGGGAAGTATAATGAAGGACCTTATAGTTCCTGAGCCACTGGTATACCATGTACTTAATAGTGTTAAAGATTACATGTTTTAGAGGTAGGCATAAGTTGTCCACCTGACAGTAGACATCCAATCACAATCCCACCCTGTATAGAAACTATACTTAGATGTTCCCCTTGAACCTGTCACAATCCCTCATAGGTTTTCTATCATTTGCCCCATAGTATGACATCACGTCTGATGTATTTTTTGTATATAATGTTGTTTTTATGAGAAATTAAATGAGAGCTCGAGCGAACGTCTGATGATGTCCATTGTAACTCCGTGTCTTAGATAATTGTTAATAAAACAGCACCTTTTCCATCTTCCTTAGTTGCTTCAATTATTTGGTGTCAGAGTCATTCTGAATCCCCATCCATTACATTTACGATACCGAAAGGGCCATATGCTCACTACCACTGTACTTGCCCTGGTCCTCTCCTTTCATGCACCTTTGCTGATCGGAATGTACCAAGACCATTGAATGATCTATTTTCAATGCTGTGTCCCCTTGTCTTGTCTCATACGCCCCCTTTTTGCAGCACCACAAAGTAACTTGTTTTTCAGCTGGTGCTATACAAATGAGCAAAATACAAATTAATACATATCTTTTAATTGTGCAGATATGTTTCCAGGTGCTAGTCTAGAGGCTTGGCATTACTTGCCACCTAGGAAAACAGCGCTCCTTCAGCTATTCTTGGTTATCTATTGGCAGAAGGGTTGGAGCAGTCAGGTCACGCATTATACCAATAAGCAAACTTAATATAGAGACATAGGTGTGTTTTAAATGTTATAGCTAGATACACTTAAGAGGATAATGTACAAGGAAAAGTGGTGCCAATGATTGAAAGAATGCAAATCTTAAGGTGCAAGTTTTCAAGAGCCACTTACTGATAGGATTAAGGTTAATCTCATTTTTACAGTAGATCACAGTGCTTTGATTATATATGCAATTAGAGGACTGTCCCACTTGACCACTGCAGGATTGTCTGCAGCACTACACCTGCATCCAGATAACTCAGGTAAAAGGATTTTAGCCGAGTGATGGTTGGTTGGTTTAATGGGAGATGGCCCTGCTGTTGAACAAAGTTATAATTTCTGCCATGTACCTCTGGGATACAGGTCCTTTTTGATTCATTTTCTACTGATCCCTTTGAACACTAGATGTAAAATGGGAAATATCTGCAAAAGAATACACATCTGTCTAAAATTGGCCACAACAAGGACGGCGGCCTGTAGTCAGCACATTTCGGCTGTTCTTAGGTCCAGTTGCCAAATCTTTGTGTTGCCACATTGTATATATGTGTTTCTGGAAGTTTCTGGACCAAGCTTTTAAAAGCTCACCTTTTGCGATCAGGGACTGTTGTAGCCATGGGTTACTGGACCCTGGGATTAGGTTCCAGTGACCAATGAGTGGTGTCATCTTTGGTGCTTGAGGAAACTTTAGAGTGTACCCCAATATACGATGAATGGGTAGCTGCCTGTGTCGGTACTGATGAAAAGCCTTGGAGTGTAACGCAAGAGGCTGGGGTATGATGTAAGTGCGTTGGTCTGTTGGAGGCACACATCTGGTCAACATGGAACAGAACCCATTAAATAAGTCTATGTAAGAAGATTAACTCTAGTAAGGGTAACCTTCACAGCTTCAGCTCATTGTCCATGCTATCGCAGTTAGTCTTGCAACTTCTTAAGCAGGGTTTCTTCACTGTTTCCAGGTAGGTGTCTTCATCCATACATCAGCAAGGCAAGGATCAGGCACTCCAGATTGATGGGGTATTTGGGTGTGGGTTGGCCAGAGGTACACTCAATGGACAGAGCTTTAACGAATGCGATTAATCAATGCAAACCTTTTGGAAGTTACACAACCAGCTGTTAGCAACACATTCAACTTTTGTGGGATTTGCAGGCAACAGATCAGTATGTGGACTCTTTAAGATATTATATTCAGATATGACAATAATGCTAGCCAGAACTGATTCTGGGCCTTCTGAAACTCATAGGCATTAAAGTCATAGCCTTATATGTCATGACCATACATGGTAATATCCAGGTTGCAAGTAAATCACACAGGAACCATCGCTGATTGCAGGAGACAGTCTTTGATTCTAGTAAGAGATGAATCATCTAGGTGCTCCAAAGGAGTACATTTTCATCATGCTCCCTTCAATTGATCAAAAGGCTACCACCAATCAGAGGGGATACTTACAGCCAGACAGTCAATGGCTTTAACCAAGAGATGGCTCATTCATTTTAGAGGTGATGACCCTGCCGATGAGCTCGGTTATAATGGTTGTCAAGGTGCAAAGTTGTGGTTTCTGGCTACCATTTAATTTTGTGATGCTTGCATGATTTTGTTTCGCACAGCATGAGGACCAGATGTCCATGAGGGAGAAATGGGCAAAAGAAGATAAGTTACAATGATGTTGACAGTACAACATGGCCTGGACATTTCAGATCTAGTTGTCAAATATTAATTATACCTTTGTGGTGATACCTTGTGATCATGTGTGTTTATGCTTATGTGCATTTGTTGATATAGTACCACATACACTGTTTTCAAGTGCTTTACCGAAAAATAAATAACTAATGGAATATAAAAAATATATAATGTATAATCCTGTATGGCCTATTGTAATATAGAACTAGAACCTCCAATCTGCATTGACAACAACACCCTTTCGTGCCCTTGTACTAAAAGGACTGAGACGAGGAAGAGCACTAGAGTAATGTGGATCACTGAAGCCACAAAACCAGAGACTCGCTCTAGTTGTTGGATGGATTCGATAGGTGCCAGAACGTTTAAAAACATCCAGTGGCAAGAAACATAGAGAACCACTACTCCCAACACGGGTCGGGAAATCGAGAGGAAGCAAGTTGCAGTGGGGAGCATGAGAGCTCCTACAGGTGCCTTCACAGGAGGCTCAGAAGCCGAGGGGGAACCAGGGGAAGTACACCAGGCAAACGGACTGCAAGTCTGGGACCCGCATCGAAGTATAATTGAGCACATTTGGAAAGTTCTGGCAGGAGAGTACACAAGGTGAACTGTTTGCGAGTCTGGGACTCACACCCGATTATATTAAGATAAGTGTTTGGATGCAAAGGAGGAGAGTGTACCAGACCAACAGCTTATCAAAGAATCTGCCTATAAGCGGAGGAAATCAAGAGAACAGAGTCAACCTCTTGAGTGTGTGAAATCAAGGGCAAGGGCGTCATTCCCCCTGGACTTGAAACTAACATATTGTGACTAGGTAAAGGGAAACAATCCCCTATTGATTGGAAGATTGTGAACTGTGAACATTGAAACCAGTGTAAGGAGGACATTCCCTCTGGTATTGTTTGAAACCTCCCGGGGGCCAAGAAAAATGAATTATGAAAGTGAGAAAGAAATCAAGGGAAGAACCATAGCCTTTGAGACTGTGAATTGTGAGGAGCCTGAGAAACTCAGGGGAAGGGAAATATATCCTGAGGAACTTTTATTGTTCATTTCATTTTGTGCCTTTTGGAAATGTATGTTAGAACTCTGGAAAAGAAGAGCAGAATACTAGTTGAAAGACTACATCCCTTTTCACTTTATCCCGAGTTTAGCATGTAAGGGTCAGGTTAGAATTTGGACACGGGGCAGAGAAGTTTACTTTGGACATTCCGACACAGAAATCTGTTAATTTCTTTGAGGTAGGGAAACCCCTCTATATGGCAAGATAGGTCCTCCTCCACTCGTACATTTATTTTACTAAAAGTTTTTACCAACCACCAAAATGCCCTTGAGTCTGAGTCTTACTCCTGATACCTTACAGGTGATACTGCATGGACCTAAACACCTTTTGGCAGAGGAAACCTAGCGCCTCACCACCCTGATTCATGAGATTGAGACTCATATTTGCATCTAAAATAAAGAACTTGGGGTTTATCTGGTCACCAAACCTTGGCAGTGAAAATCAGTTGGGAGCAAAGGTGGAATCTGTATTTTATTCTCTGCGCCTTCTGCTCCTTGCTCTTCCTTTCATCCCGCAGAAAGACCATGCTATTATAGTGGTGGCACTAAACAATTCTCAACTTGATTATTGTATTGTATTGTATTTGGTTATTTATATAGCGCTCTTTCCCCACTTGTGTGACCTCATTGCGCTTTCTGGTAGGACAGCCCTCAGTGACCGTAGTCAATGTGGTGAATAATTCTAAGGGGTTTAGTTTAGGAGATGCGTGTGTGCATTTTTCCGGTCTAGGAATTAGCAGGGCTGGCTATGCTCGACTAAGCTATTATGGCAATAGCATATTAGAAGAGACAACTGTGCAGGCTTCAGAGGGCTCAGAATGCTGCAGTTCAACTAGTTTACAAAGTCTCGAAATCAGCTGTCATTTCACCATTGCTCAGATCTCTCCACTGGCTCCCTGTTAAGGAGAGGATCAACTTTAAGATACTATGGGCCTCATTATGAGTTTGGAGGTATTTCAGCGGTAAATCCTCTGAAAAACCCCAAAACGGATTTGCAGTTACCACCACTTGGTCAGGTGGAATTTCTGCCTGATTACAAGTGGTGGTGGCGGTGTAAATCCCCATTTATTTTGAGTCCATTGGACCCAATGGGGCTTTTTTTGAGGAATTACCGCTGCGATAATTGTGCCAATTCTGCAGATTTTTGATGGTTGAGTGGCGAGATTTACCTCCAGGGTTTTGCTGGAGGTAAATCTTCCACTCAAAGCCAAAACTCATAATTTGGCATAGTGGGTAAAATTGGAGATAACTTAGTTACCTCCAATTTTACCACTTACCGCCATACTCATAATGAGACCCATATGTCTGGTTTTTAAGTGCCTACACAATCTTGCACCTCCATACCTTGCAGAGAAATTCATGTGGTATTAACCAAGTCAATCACTTTGGTCCTCAGAGAAGCTTCTGTTTGTGATTCCACCTTCTCGCTGTGTTTCCAGTGGGGGAAGATTGTGGAACGTCCTGCCATGGAAGCTTTGGAGTACGACGGAGCTAGCACAATTCTGGAAATCACTAAAAAAATACTTGCTCAAATAATTTACCTGTCATCTTTGATCACAGTCAGTTCTGGTAGTATATGAATTGTTCTCATCATCACCTGACAGATACAGTTTATTCTGTCAGGCAGTGAGATAAAATATTTCAAAAATTCAAAGATTCAGAAATTCATAATGATCTCCATTACACAGAGTGTTGCATGAACCACTGCTTACAGGATAATCAGCCAACTAAGATAGCTGGACCAGTGCAAAGCTTTCTCTAGCTGGATGATGCATAGTGGTAATCAAACACCTGCAGATTTCTCAGCAAAGACATGCATTTTGAAACTTTTTGCTTCATCGTGGGACATTTGACTGCCAAGTTGACCTGATACCTGCAGAAATTATTTGTCAAAGCATGATCTATGCTCTGAGAGAATCAGAAAACCACAACCTGAACGACTATTGCTAATGAAATTAGGCCAGTTAGACCAATTAGACCACCTGCTGCTTCACTTTTAATCTTAGTCTTCAAAGCTAATGCAAGTTGAACACCCACATACATTATTGAACATGTAATCAACTCACCATTGCGAAAAGGTATTGTTAGCCCTAGATCTCGGTGTTATTAGGCAGTGTACATAAAGCTGAGATTAACACTAACACTGGCCTGCAAGGTGCTTATCATCTGGTGATCATCCAGGAAGTGGACGAATGGTAGACAGCATTCTGAATGCACTAAAGGGTTTTCCCAGCAGGCAAAGCTTAAATGGTCCCTCCTACCTGCTGCCCTCCAGTCCATCAGTCAATTAGTATCTAAGGATCTGAAGAACAATTGGAAAAAAAAATAAGAGACCATTGGACAGCATTTAGGAATAAGTCACTCACCTTTCTAGGGTTGACAGTTATACAGCCTCCTTCCAACAAACCAATCTAAAAAATCTGGATAGGCCACAAAAAAGATGTCTGTATGCTCTGGCCTCTTGTGATAAACTGCCCTCGGCAGCAAGCTATTTGAAAAGCTGGAAATTGTGTAAAGACAAGAGGTTTGTTAACTGTCTTAATGGATGACCTCCACTACCATCTACAGAGTGACCTTTGCATTGGTAAGGCTCTTAGGAGTGAAGTCTTGGGTAGTGTACATGATGCATTTCTTTATCTGCTTGGAGATTGGCATCCACCAGTGGCAAGGAGGGGGACCTGCTTTCCAGCACCAGCTTGGAATATCAGGTCCAGAAGTGTGACTCCAAAAGTCTCCATGATCCTCTATGGTGGATTAAGTTGGCAAGGTTTCTGGAATGTTTTAATGTAATGGGTAATTTTAGATCTGGCTCATGAGAACTGCGAGGGTTACATGTCTCCTCTCCCTATTACTGTGCAAGCCCGAATATTTAGGGCCTGAAGTTTTTAACTAGTTCTCTATTCATACATCATTACAAAGAGTATTTTGTGTGGGATATCTATTTTTTAAATTATTTTGTTTGTAAAATGTGTAGTGGTATTGTTCTATCACAATAGGCTCTACGAGGTAAATGTGTGAATTAAACTACAACTGAAACTTGGTCAATAAGTTTTTGCTTTGATTTCTGTATGTCTCCATAATTATTTACCCTGACAGCAAACTCATGTACTCAAAACACACATCGCATGGGATGTTGCTTTTGTCCCCTTTACATTGACACCCCTTGCATGATAAATTGAATACGTTTGTGCTCCACATCATATCTATGTAATTCCTAGGCTTTATGTGAAAACCCACAAGCATCTGATCATATGAAAGTCATTGAGCATCCTTCTTTTACCTGTTTTAAAGAAATACAAAGTTTTTTCTGGAATGGTTAAATCTTGGAGGCATACCAGGAGACTTCTCAGTCATGGTGGCTCCTATACAATATGTGCTGCAGAAACGTCTGCACTTACATTGGCTGGAAGAGCTGAGCCTGCACTTAACACACTGTGTATGGAGTTTTAATGCCCTAGAGTACACCGACACCCAAAAGAAGGTCAACAGTATGTTGTGGAGTGAGATACCTGTAATTCCACTAGAGGAGCAATTCTTTACCAGATATATCCTGACCTTGGATAATGCATTCTGTTGCGTTCCTGCCTTGAAAAAGTTCAATGTCTGAGAGAAATGTTTCCATAACTGACAAGAAGTTACTGGATGGCCACCGACTGGGTTTACAACTTTTAGGGGTATTTTGTAGGAGTTGTGGGTTGTGGGTTACAGGGGTTAATGGTTGTGAGTTACAGGGGTTCATGCACATGCAGTGTTAGTGTGGGCTTTGCACAGAAACATAGAAATACAAATATCATAAGTGGCAAATACAGCCGGCGCGCATAATGGGAGTTGCACAGAGTGTAGAACTGCAAAAGCACATGTTCAGGATGGTATTTCATGTGACTGAATTTGCACCAAATTTAATAACTAATATACATTAACATATTAACTTAATACAATCCCAATTAACAAACTGAATCCCATGTCCTTTAACATTGAGTGCAAATTACTTTATATGCAAATCATCTGAATCCAAATTTGAAATGCATCTGGCTTCATTAAATGAGATTTTTAAACGTGCAGCATAGCATCAGCTGAGGAAGATGAAATATGCGCTGCAAAGACCATAATTGTGTGCACAGGAAGGAAATGTTACAATTGAAAGTTAGCAAAATTGGCATTCTCAAAAGAAAAAATACATGGATGACATGATATAGTCGAAGGGGAAGGATTTGTTTTGAGTGGCAGTGGGAGGTTTTATAAGGAGCTGGGAGAGGGTGAGTAGGGCAGAGGTTCAGAAATTTCCTGGGAGACATGCAGGAGTCACTTGGGAGACAGATATCCACTGAAATCCAGGTTGTGTCCTTCTTGAGGGCTTCCCGAGAGCTGGGCTAAGGCAGTGCTGGCAGTTGCTGGGGTCGTGACATTCCTTATTGGTGGCAAACCAAGTGAGAATGTTTTCCACGGTCAGCTGTGTCAGGAATCTCACCAATTTCTAGGTAAATATGGTTCACAAGTGAGGGTTTGTCGCATGAATGCATGGCAAGTAGCCAGACAAGATTAGCATACTGTTTTCATGTATAATGGTTATTAATGTTTAAAACAATATATCTTCAAAAGTGAATTAAAAAAAGGCTGTTTTCCTGCTGTGATTTTCTCTTTCTCAAACTGCAGTTCTTGCCAATTTCTCTGCATACAAGGACATTAGGTAAGATAATACTCAGGGAAGCCTTTTGATGGGTGTGAACTTTGTAATGTAAATTATAATATTCTATTTTTGTTGTGCACATGGCTTATACCGCAAGATGTATTTTATTTGAATAATTCTGAACAGTATTAGTATATAAAAGTGGAAAATCAAAACACATGGACTTGGGTTTTCTTTCCATGACTGCATTCATTTGCACAGAGACTAGGCTTATTTTACCAGAGGTGGTAATCCATTTTACGCCAGGTGGTAAAATCTGAAGTAGATTTGTAGTTTCACTAGTAAGTGAGTTTAGGGGTGTATGGTGTGTATTTATACAGTCACCTGTTGATGATATGATATGTTTTGCACTTTGGCTGCTAGAGCATAACTCAGCATCATAGATAAGTTGCTGAGAACAAGTGATACTGTCACATACTAAGTGTAATAACTCCAGTAGCTGATACTTTGAAAAACCCTGGGAAAAAAGACAGGTGTTAGGATATATTCTGAGGGGAGTGTTACCACTATAAATAGGAAAGCCACCAATGCATCACTACAATAATAATATACGACAATAATACACCACAATAAGCTACCACTATCTATTTCAATAATAAAACACCCACAGATTAGGTGTAACTCCTCCAGAAAATATATTTAACAATTTTCAATGGGAGATTGTGCATGTGTGTGCTTGCATGCATATACATTGATCACTGAAATTGGCAATGCCTACAATCCACTTAAGAGTGATGCTCATTAAGTTATATCGGAATCTATCTTTTTAAATTGTGATGTTACATGCTTTTGCAATGCTGCAAACAGTGAAGTAAATGAGCTGATGCTACAACGTGTCATGTCTTCTGATACAGTAACAAGAAGGCAGAGGTGGTCTCCATCATACCCTCCTAAGTTCATTGGTCTGAAGTTCAACAAGCTACTTCTGGAAAACACTAAGAAAAATGTCAGTTTATGGATGTAAGAGCCTGGATAAATCAAGGGGCAAAACACTCTGCAAAAAATGGTTTACCAACCTTTTGAGACATCCTTTACCTGTGTACTTCGAAAACACGGCCCCTGGTGTGCATACTGGAAATAATGTGGTGCACATAATGTAGTGTGAAACTTCCTTTCCACAGTGCATCAGTAGGGGGGCCAGCCTGGTCGTTCAGTGAGGAAAGATGAAGGGGTTCGGAGGATGAAGTTGAGGGGCCAGCCTGGCAGGGTTGAGAAGGTGAGGTGAGTCAGGGGAAATTAGCCAGGGAGAGGCTTAATCATACTGGGGAGTGGAAGGGGGATAAGGAAGGAGTGGGAAGTGCTACAGGTTCTGGGGATGTCCCCCAGATTACACAGACAGAGTGTGTGTGGTTCTAGGGCTGTCTAATCTGGATAAGCAGGCAAGTGACATGGTGAGTGAGGGAACAAGACCATGCAAGGAAGAATCCATTTTGCAGCTCCCATTGTGTGAGAGTCACATAAAATGTATTACAATAAAATGTAGTAATTTCACAAGAATCACTTAGGATAAAAAATAACACTGTTGGCCTTTGTCATGATGCTATGATTTAAGACATGTGGGATATGTGCGTGTGTGCCAACACAGAGCTGTAAATCTGTTTCAGTAATATTTCGTTTGGCGCTCACTACACAAAGATGCCTGTGCTTCCTGCGAGACCTGCAGCACATGTGCTCAGGAGATCATACTTTCCTTGCAGGCTCTGCTGTTACTGTAGTTTTAGTTATTAATGTATTGCTTTACAAAATGTTTGCAGTATTATTTCCAAACATCATTCATCTTACATTCATACCAATATGTAATTAAATGATAACAAACGTAATCATTAATACTTTTATTGACTTATTAAATTGTCTACCCTGCGATTGGCCAAAATTGTCAACAGACCTCTTTGCTCATTTTATGGGTTATGGTGCTGCCTATAAAGAATTCCACATGCTACCTCAAGTAAATATTCAATGTATGAAAAAGAAAAGGAAAACCTATACCGAACCATTTTTTCATATGTATGCATCATCATATTGCTTCTCGGCTACATTTTGCTGAATGTCTTCACCGGGCTTTCCATCAATGTAAGCTTCTCTGATTATATTTCACCAAGAATCAGGACACGGCACTCCCCAAAATTGCTCAATGCTATGTCATAATGATTGCTTAAAGATATATTCAAATCATCAAATAGCGAACCTGATGGTGGAACCAATATTGCCTCTGCCTATGTTGTACTATGTGGTCTAACCATGTCATATTATCACCCCCATCCATGGCATATGAAGGCAGCACCCTTGTTAAAATGTGGTTTTATCTAAAACATATTTGTCTGCTTCAATACATATTTGGTACTTTAAAATGTTTACATTTGCGTACTTCTTTTTTATGCCCACAAGCCACTTCTGGTGATTTCACCAGAGTGAAAAAGGAACCGATGCCATCTGGGTCAAAGGTCAAGTGACATCACTTCCTGTGATTTCATCAGGTCTGTGTTGTCACTTCTGCTACCACTACCATTATAGTGAATCGACCTCCCTGAACGTTGTCCATTAAACCGTCCCTACAAACGCTATATATGAGTTCCACTGACAAAGAAGAGAACTTTAAACTAATCTGCCTCTCTACAAACTTGTATTTTCACCTCCTATTAGTGCAAGGCAGGGTAGCTCAGATTAAACAGTGACAAGAAGCGGCCCAGAAAAATTCTGAAGAGCTGCTGAGCGCCAATCAGGTCTGTAATGACAAACTACAAGGAATTTTGCGGCTGCAGGAAGCACTGAAGGAAAGTCAGGCTTCCATATTGCAACAGAAAAATGTTGTGGCAAAATTGGAATTAATACATATCGGGATGAGTTGCAGAACCAAGTGACGCTGTTTTTGAGTCTCCAGGACACTTATAATCAATTTATGGAGACCCAAAATAAGCTACAGGGAAAATATGATTGCCAGTCTGCATTCACTATTGCCCTGCTATACAATATTGTGGCACTGAAACTAGACATAGTATAATTAAAACTAGAAAATAGGAAATTCATTCTCACAGAAATTGAGCCCCAAAACAAACTTACCATCTTATCAGAATTGAAGTGTCACAAAACGACAGAGAGACTAGCTTGCGCAGGAATGTGATGCTCTAATTCATGAGAAGCAGCAACTGCTGCAAGAACTAGAACAGACACATGAAAATAAAGGCCAGAGTCATTTCACTCGGTAGGAATTAGCCATCTGCAATGATGCACATTTGTGACTGCTTGGCAAACAAACAAATAAACAGATCTGAAACGGGCAGTTCAACTAAAAGAATACTTTGAAAAGGAAACGCTGCACTGTCAAGAAAATAATCAGGAAAGGTGTAGCTTCATTAAAAATGGCCACTGGGAGAATTCATGTTTACAGCACGAATTGCAGAATAAGAAGGACTTGCTAACTTCCCATAGCAAAACACTGGAGGCTAATCAGTCCAATGTGTGTGATTTAAGAGAGCAGTTAGTCCAATGTAAGCAGAAAATGATAATGTAAATAGAAGAAAATTAAAAATGACACCAAGAAGTTAGGGATTATAAAATGACCCTACAATAACCCAACAGACAACCATCAGAGGCAAGCACTTTGGAAAGGGGGGATCAATCCGTATCACCAACGGCCTCATTCCACCCACCTACAACTTCCTATAGGCAGACCTAGAGGTGTCTAAAATCCCTTCTTCCATATATTTATAATCAAGAAGGAGAGCATTCCTTATCTGATATAGGTTACTTCTCCCCTTTACCAGCAAGAAGGGGGAGAGTGCCCCATTCAGCATGTCAGAAGGGGACAGGAATGTAAATAAAGATACACCTAGGCCTGAGGAAAAATATCACGAAGGAATGAGAGATCTGGAACTTCAGAAAGCAAGCTACCTGTTGTTGTCACAATCTCGGGCGCAAGGTCTAGATAAAGATGAGGAACATGCAGGAGAAACATAATCTTATTATAGAATCAATCTGTACAAAAGCTAGTATTTTACTCAAAAAACATGATTTTATTTGATTACATAAAAAGATTGAACATAATTAGTTCGATTAAAAAAAACACCAAAGATGACCAAAATCACAATCCTGTTTAACAGAAACGGTTAGATAATAGAGGTAGTCAACACATTTCTTTATTCATAAGAACTCGTTTTATCAACAGCTAAATGGCACAAGCATGGGGGCTACTTTTGCCCCAGATTTGGCTAACCTATAGACACTGTTTACAGATGGGCTTATGCCCATATACTGTACCATTAGTGGTCGTTCAAAAATGTTTTCATGAGTCATTGTTTGTGTTGAAAAGTCACTTACACAACTACTAACATCACCTATATTCATAAAAGAAAATAGGCCTGATACATGATTGGATGAAATGAAGTGGTCCCACATGACTACCTCTATTATCTAACCGTTTCTGTTAAACAGGATTGTGATTTTGGTCATCTTTGGTGTTTTTTTAATCGAACTAATTATGTTCAATCTTTTTATGTAATCAAATAAAATCATGTTTTTTGAGTAAAATACTAGCTTTTGTACAGATTGATTCTATAATAAGATTATGTTTCTCCTGCATGTTCCTCATCTTTATCTAGACCTTGCGCCCGAGATTGTGACAACAACAGGTAGCTTGTTTCTGGGAAAACCCCTTTTTCGTCTATGATTTTCTGACCACATCCCACAAGCCCCTATCAAAAAAGTGGTCGCCCCAGCTCAACAGCTATACCCACTTCAGAAAGCAATCCTGCAGAGAAATCATCTAGCGTACTTGGCTGAGAAAGAAAGACAAAATCCTCAGCCAAGAAAGGGCGATTTAAAAGTCTCTTCCCATCACGGACACTGGAAAGATACTTATGGGCCATCCAGGAGAAGAGATAGTGTCTATTTTCAGCCCTTAGAGGAAGGAACCCAATACTATCTGTCCTCTAAAAAGGGATCCTGGGAAAATAACCCAGAGAAAAGAACACATCGAGGAGCCTATGTCCTGTGAAAATAGAAGGCATTCCTGAAATCAAAACCATAAGCAGGGCCCAGAAGACAATAGGGAATGGGGCTCCAGCATTAGCTCTCATTCTGAGGGCGAGTGGACTCAGGTTCACGGACATAAGAAGGGTGGATCCCAAAAACATCATCAAAGAGCCCTATCAAACAAATGAAAGGCATGCCCCTTTATCACACAAATGCCAAACATTCTGTGTTGGAACAGCTAGTGTTGTTTGAGCAAATTATGTCCTCATTTGGAATAAAGAAAGATTGTAATAACCTGGTGTATGCCAAATTAACAATCTCCCCTGCGTTTCCCAGCTTCTTTGCAGGGCATAGTGGACCAAAACCACCATAAATTGTCTGTTGACAAGGCAGCCATTTTAAAACATTTCTCTAAGCATAGAAACCCTCAAGAGGCATTAAACTGCATGCAATATGGTGTGTGGTGAGGACCAATCTCTGAGAGAATTTGCCCTGAAGTTGAAGCATGCATTTGCACAGACTTCTCAGAGGGTAAATACCAGCAGAAGTGAGTTCATAACAACATTTGTCCAAGCGCTTCCAAAATACATGGTCACCCAATTAGTGACAGACTTCGATGGGTGATTTCACAAACTACAAGGATTTATGAGGTCCAAAAGCCTGAGGAAAACAAAACCATCCCCAAACTCCCAAATCATCTACAACACCTACCCCTCCGAAAGTGGAAGAGGCGAAGAGTGCCCCTTCTTTAGATATGTAGTCAGGGGGTTTGAAGAATGCTCCTCCTACCACCAAACAAAATAGAAGGCATAGGAGGCTTTCTGTCCAGTCCCAATCAAGCGACATGCAACCAGAGTTCCAAAATACTGACCCTTCTGACATTCATACCTACATAAGTGCACAATATATTGGTTCTAGGACTATTGTGGATTACAGATGCGCAGGGAGCCAAATCCAAATCAACTAACAGTTCCCCTGAGAAATCCTAAACAGAATTTCTTGCGGGAAAGAAATCCAACACCCCCTCCAAATCAAAGTTTTCAAAATAACTTTACTCCTTCTCCTAGATTCCGGGACAAAAGAGGGTAGGGGAGACCCAGAAATGAAGGCTGCATTGGTACATTTCAACCATACCTGAGTTACTTTGCTACGAGGGATATCTACCCTTCCAGGGATCAACAAAGGTATGATCAAAGACCTCTCTACAGTTCCAAGAAAGAACATTGGACAAATGTTGAGGGCCCAATAGCACACTTAGACTGCCAGTGTTCCTTAAAATGCCCCAACATCTGAGTCAGGTACCCCGGAGGGAAAAAGACAAGAGGCAAACAATCTAAGTAACAGTGTCCTAATGGAAGAGGAAAAAGGGGATATGGAGAAAAATACATGCCAAGCATTGGAGGAAGCTTCCTTTGTGACCCATATAACAACCCCTGATTTAAATCAAGAAATGCAAGAAAATAGTAGTGACAACTCTTTCCATTGGGAACTAGAACCAAAAGAACAAAGAAAAAGCAGCTCTGGTAGAAACGGGATCACAGGCAACCTTGATTTCAAAACAAACCTTTGATAAACTTAACCTAAGAAGGTGGGAGAGTCTTGTGGTAGAATTCCAAAATGTTCACAGAAATGATATTTCTGTCAATGAGATTGCAGATCTGGAAATCAAAATTGGCCAACACTGTCTGAAACATCCGGGGACAGTCGTGGCCTGTGAGGGCACACCATGTTTTCTGGGGAACCATTTTCTTCAGAGGGTGTCCCCTCTGATTCATTGCATGAACTAGGTTCTCTGGAACCAAATAAACCGTCCCATCAAGCTGAGGAGAAGTACCAATCATGTCAGCCTGAATGGTGCATGTCACTTGATTGAATGACATCCCAATCAAATTGAATTTCATTTTCAAAATGATCAGGTTCCCGAGATCACCATCATCTCAATAGGAGAACAAAGTAGTGAGGGGACCTTATGCCAACTCCTAAAAATTAATCTCCCTCCTAACAACACATGGTTTTCCATGTTGGAAGGCAAAACCTTGAAATTCTATGTTCAGGAGGACCACAAAGAAATCCAAATATCTCCTGACGATGGTTTCAAAAAACATTGTAATAATTTGACCAATATCCAGAAAAGGGGTGAACACAAATTCTTCCCCATTCAGATGGATGGAGGGAAAGATACTATGCTCACCAGAGTCTGTCCAAACAATGCAAAAAGCTTCATAAGCGACACACTACTTTGCCGACTCCAAAAAGATCAGGCCACTCCCTGCTTTAATTTGACAAATAAATAGGAAGTTGCTCTGGAAACCCAAAATGCAAAACATATACTACCTAGCAGGTGCACATTAAAAATTTTGCTTGGCAATAAAACTATTGATCATATTTGTTGGATCGTTAAAAATGTCACTTCTGAATTTTATCTGGGTAGTGATATTCTCCATCGATTTGCAATTAATGTAGATTGTATTAATGGCAAAGTTTGGTCAAAACTGGGGAGTAACCCAATGGGCTTTGAAAATGCTGAGAAAGCATTTCGGTTAGCTCAACTGTTGCCTTACGCTGTTGAAGTCCAAGCAAAAGAAGAGGTTACTATCACAGGGCAGGTCCAACAAGCTACAGTGCAGATCAAAATAAAAAGAGGACAAACCCTGACAAATCAGGAAGCATTCATAAATTTGAGTCATACACTCCAACAACAAGGATTGTCCCTACATCCAACATCGCTGTTCGATCTCAATGACAACAGCATTCTAATATTGGTGGATAACAGCGATCCTCAAGGTATTACTTTGAGCGCGGACACCTCTATTGGAATGGCAGTCAATTTCCAAAATTACTGTATTGATTTAGAAATTAAATCATAGTCCCAATTCTGGAAGATTGCTACAACAAGACAGAGCGTATCCAACCAGAAAAGATCCACACCTGACAGGGTGGGCATTTCCTGGTGTATTCATCATGCCCTTACGGGGTAGAAGATGTTAGCTGTGACATCTTGGAAGATGAGGTAATATTTAGAGTACATAATAACTATCTCAAATCCATGGAATCCCCTGTCCAGGTGAACACCATTAAAAGAGATCTCTCCACCCGACTGGAGGATACTTCTGAAATATTAAAAACAGGAGGTATTTCTGGGTGTATGGCAGATGGTTGAGGAACAGATCATTGTGGCCGATGCTTGTGAGACCAATGAACAGTGACAACAACAGAGACAGGTATTTCTGGATTTCCAGAGTATCTTTTAAGGTGAATCTGATGATTGTTGGCATAAAAATATCCATTCTACAATAATAACAACAGACCCTGAAATGGTTCCAGTGTTTGTAAAACAATACCGGTTGCCTCTTGCATTTATAGAACACTCACAGAGATCATCAGAAATCTAGAATCTCGTAGCATAATGTGTCCTATCCCAGTACATTTAACAACCCACTACTGAAAATCATAAAACCAGTGCAGAATGAAGACTTTGTTTGGACCTGAGGGAGTTGAATAAACTGGTCCACATGTCAAGGTTGCCGCTTCCCTATATTGATCAAGGACTGGCACAGATCCAAGGATCAAAACAAAAGTTTAATCAGCCCTTGACTTGGCAAACGGTAACTGGCAGTACCTTTGAATAGGGAAGATCAGTATACATTTGCCTTTACCTTTGGGGGCAACAATACACTTGGACGCGTACACCATTCAGATACATCAATTGAGGAGATGAGTTCAATATTTTCCTTCACAAGGCCATGCCTGATCTGAGTGAAAGAGGAAACTTGGCCTATGTGGATGATCTGTTGATAAAAAGGTGTGGAAGAAAATCTGGCAGAAATCAGATATGTTCTTACCGAGTTGCTGAAAACTGTTGCGTAATGATCTTTCCAGAAAGGGCAATGGTGAAAAACCAGAGTGAAACTTCTGGGACACAATATCACAGCTGAGGATCTCAATCGCCAGAAAAAGAAGGTCAAGGCCTTACTCAAATTAAAGAACCCAACAACTCTGCAAGAGTTCCGCAGCCTCCTTGGACCGACTAGTTATAGTTGAAAATTCATTGAGGATTATAGAGAGATCACTCAACCTTATTGAAGGCCGGGGTGAAGTAGAATTGGGGTGAAGCACAATTCGAAGCAGTGAAGCAATTTAAAAGAAGCCTGTCTCAAGCTCCTTGCCTGGCTTACCTCATCAAGAATAACGAGATTTTTCTTAGAGACTGGTTTTTCAGATACCCGCTTGATGGCATTGTTATACCAAAAACCTAACAAAGTCAACAAGGTAATCTCCTACACAAGCAAATAATTTTCCTCCATAGAAGAAAAATTCAATGATTGTGAGAAAGCACTCCTGGCAATAGTTTGGCCATTGATGAACTACTGCCCATTCATCCAGAGAGCACATCATATCATAGACCTCCCACAAACCATTACAATAGCTACAGAGTAATAGAATATGGGCTCGGAATGTCTCTAATTCAAGAATCACTTCTTGACGTCTGTCAATGCAGGGCTTTCCTTTCGACCTCACGTACGGCACAAATATGAAGAGCCCTCTACCTCAAGGATTGTCAGATTTACATGATTGTGTGATAGATGTACTTCAGTACACTGCCTCAAAGCTGAAAGTCTAATCACCCATAACCTGGAATCCCCACACAAGATATATGAAGAAAACATTTGTCATGGGTTATTCACATTTTATGAGGATCAGTGTTCCTACCATACGATGTCGAGAAAGAATTGGTTTCTGCCATTGAGAACGCTTAGGTAAAGTATCTCACAGAACATTCTGCTGGTTACAAAATAGGTCCCCAAAGAAGTCAGGTGGTAGAGCTGATGGCAAATTATCAAGCCTTCCTTACTATGGTAAACCACTGTCAGGTGTCGTGGGAGCCATGGGATAACAAGATAGGGTGGTCCCTCGTATCTTGATTAGCATTTGCCATTAAAGATGGGACAGCGTATATTGCATGAGAAATACAACTGCCAGTGATACCAGTGATACTGCGTTCAGCACAAGCCACACTTTGTGTCCCTGATGTTATGGCGGCAGTGTAAAGACATCATCGGAGATGCGTCAGGAGACCTGCAGCTACAAGATGACCGCGGTACCACAGTACTCTGCTTCTCCAACCCCTTGGTGTGTGGCTTTGCTGGTGATTTCTCTGTGCTGTATTTTAGCTTCTTTGGGTTCCTTGTCTGTTCCTTGAATTATTCTTTCTTTTGTTGTTTCTTGGATGTGGTGCATGGTTTCATTGGACTAGTTGACTTCCTGACCGCCAGACAGTTATACCACATTGTTTTTTAACTCCTCTGCTTGAATATTGGCTACAATGGAGTCAATCCCTTTTTAAGTTCCTGTGAGTGTGGATCCCGGTTCCCATATTGGTGCACTTTCCTTTTAAACTGCTGCCTGTTTTCCTTCAGAAGAACCTATTATCTGCTTCATATTGGAATCTTCCATATCTGTTAGGTGTCCTTGTACCGTCGTGTGAGAGGTCCCATCGAAACTTTGGACTTTGCTTGGTTCCTCTACGCTGGGAGCTTCGGGTGGTTCACTGATCTATCGACTTCTTTACTGTTTGCTTGTCAGAATCCGTCTTGATATTGTTGATCACGTAGTGTAGGCGAAGAATTCTGCCTAACAATATACCCCTGTGTATAGCTATAACCAGTGCTCCAGTTAAGATTTTGAGGTGGGAGTATTTTACTCCCTATTTTTAAACTTTGAGAGTAAATGTGATTTTAAGAGAGTAAAAATGACTTTTCTCCTTTGCAAGAGAGTAAAATGTATGTGACATCCAGCAAACATGTGCAAAAACTGTATGGAAATCATTACTACGCGGCAGATTTCTGCATTGTGACAAAATACACCTTTCATTATTTCTCCAAGGTCTGGCCATTTGATCTTTCCTGTATATATTTCATATGTTGAAATCACAAAAACCTAGCCAATTACATAGTAAACCAAACATGAATTGTATTGTGGGTTTTGGGGTTCGATAGCAGAATTGTCTTTTGATGTTTAATGAAAGTTCTCTGGAGCTTTTACTACCTACTGGTATGCCAATGTTATGATGCAACAGTGCAGAGGCAAGGATTCCATGCTAAATTCTATATCTAATCTAATGGTCAAATGGTTATTTATATAGCGCTTTTGTCAAAGCGCTGTACATGGAACATATTTATCACAATTATCACCAAACCAAAGTCGGTACTCCTTTATCGACCTTGAAAGGATGAAAGGCTGAGATGGCATTGCCGGGATTGAACCTGCAACCTACAGATCACGCACAGATTTCAGCAACGAGTGGTGCTCAACCGGCTGAGCTATCTTATTGGGTAACATCCTTCAGAGGTCGGTTAACAGAGTATCGACTGAGGTATAATAATCACAGTACCTAGATGTTGGACGAACCATTTATGAAGCACTACATCAAGTTGACTATCGGGATGATCACAGGGACAGGTTTTGCTGGGTTTCTATTTCAATTATCAATGAAACTTTAATTTGTTTGTTTTTGAACAGCGCTTGCACTTCCTGGAGAGTCAGTTATTGGATGTTTCAATTGTAGATTTCAAAGGCTAGAACACCTATGATTGTCACTCACCCTTGAGCAAAGACTCGGCTACTGACCATTTATAGTAATGTACCCCATTGACTGCAAGTTTGAATGAATGTAAACTGCACTGTGCATCGTCATCTTTTTACACACTGTTTTTATAATTAGAATGTAAATTTAATTAGAAGTGTAAAAACGATGTGCCTCCGCATGATTATGCACACAGCACCGGAACTCTGAAAAATACAATTGTGCAATACTGGTTTGCTTTCACTGGAAAAAAAGCATAATTTGTTACAAAGTATTGATTCTCAATTGGAACTTAGTTTTCAATCTTATTAATTATACAATCCTAAAATTCTAGGAAAACAAATATGCACAGTGCTTCTGTTTGACCATGAGCATCTAGACACAACAAAGCAGAAGCTGATTGGAAAGAAACCATTCCTTTTATCACAGTGTGCAGTTTCTTTTTTTGAAAGGCTTCATAGACATACATTCTGTTTCAGAGGTGGCTTGCAAATACATCCATGTAGATAAAGATCAAAAGCAGTCTTCTGGCTTCTGTCAAGTAACCTGCCCTTTGCACTGCCCTCTGCTCTAAACCTGTGTTTAAATGTACACAGGAAAATAATAAAGCTGTCGTATTTACACGATTTTCATGCGTAAAAAGGCCTCGTACGCACCTTATCTGGAGGCCTGGATATAACCAAATACAAAGGAGTTATTCTTTGGGAGAATGGACCCAGACTGGACTGCGGGAAGACTGGAAACCGGACTGGACGGCAGGATCCAATAGAGCCTGGACTGGAATGTGACCTTTCTACTACCTAAAAATGGAAAGGTCCAGATTAAGGGACAAATAAGAAGAAGACTGGAATAAAACCAAGAATATCCTTAACACTAACCTGATGGGTTTTTAGAATGATGCACAGAACATGTATGGTGTAAGAATATTGGCCCCTTTCCAGAACGTGAAAGCTGAACCTAGAGAGTAATGGAATAGAAACAGTTCAGTGCTGAAGGCAGAAAACACATATAGTACTTAAGATAGAAATATAGTATGGAGGGGATCTTACCATGCAAATAATTCTGCTCTTTTCTCAGTGATGAATGGATCGAAATCCGTTACACAATCAGCCAAAAGGATTTCATGGAAAAGGACTATTCCCGACGAAACGCGAACGTCTATGGCCAGGAAGTCCAAACTTATCCAAGAACCCGACGAAACGAGGACGCTCCTCATTCCCTGGCCGAGTACCAAGGCAGTCTCTAGTCCATACCGGTATTTGGAGGTGGAGGAGTACCTTTAGGCTAATTGTGTGGAAATTGATACAGTCGTGCAGATTGTCAAAGTTCCGGTATGTGGTGTTTCTGTAAACCAGCAGGAGCAAGCAATGGCAAGTATTGTTGGAGTTCGAGTCGGCAACAGTTCAGGCACAAGAGTATCCAAGGAGGCGGCATGAGGAATCCGTGAAGCAATCCAAGGTTGAAAACAGTTTGTGCAAGAAAGTATCTAGGAAGGCGGCGTGAGGAGTCCGTGAAGCAATCCGTGGTTGATTAACAGTTCAGGTAAGCCAAAGGATCGCGGGCAACACAGCAGACAAGGACACAAGAAATGAGCAATCCAGGAAACTTAGCAAGATATTCAGAACACCAGAAAACAGGAAACAACCAAGATAGCGCACACTTCTCAAAATCAGAAGCACCGATATTCAGTAAGGAGGGGCTTCAGAAGCCATTCACAAGATGGGCAGTGCTTGTCTACGTAACTACGTTAATGGGAGCGTCCTAGTCTCCAAGGCAACTGCCAACGTTTCTTAAAGGAGACGCAATATTTACTTGCAGCTGTCCTTGGGAATCGTGTAACTTAGTATTTAAAACGTGATGTGAGCCGTCTGGGTTTATCAGAATTGGAGAAACATTTTGTATGCAAGCTAGTATTCTGGGAATGAGAGACCTAATTTCCTGATGATGTACCAACAGAATCGGAAACGTGCACTCTATTCCTGACAGTACCCTTCCTCCGTGAGGCCCAGAAATCAGCTACCAGATCCAGAGCATGAACGTTGGCCATAGGTTCCCAGGTCCGGTCTTCCGGATCATACCCCTTCCAGTCGACAAGAAAAAAGTGAACCCCCTAGAAACCTTAGTATCCAAGATCTGATGTAACCTCATACTCATCAGACCCCAGCACCGGCAGGGGCTTGTCCCGAACAAGAAGTCTAGTAGCCTCTCGGAGGGGCGTGAGAAGGGAAACATGGAACACAGAAGGTATTTTCCAAGACTCCGGAAGTGACAATCACACAGTGACTGGGTTAATGACCTCTGACACCACAAAAGGACCTGCAAAAAGTGGCAACAAAGACTTATGTCCAGGCAAACGTAGATTTTTTATGGAAAGCCAAACCTTCATATCCTTCCTGTAAATCGGAGAGGGCAGTCGGTGAGCATCTGCAAAAACCTTAGTATGGTGCTGGGCATCCAACAGGTGTCTTCTAACCTCTGCCTGTAATGTGAATAGATTTGCAACACACGAGCGGGCAGCAGGGTTGCCATCTGCCGGCGTAGGAGACAGAGGTAGCGTGCGAGGATGATAACCAAAAAGAGCAGAAAATGGAGTCACGTTCGTTGCAGAATGCACCGAATTATTATGCGCAAACTCCGCCATAGACAAAACAGAAATCCAAGAATCCTGGTGTTGGATCAGTAAACACCTCAAATACTGTTCAAGAGTAGCACTGAGGTGCTCTGTTTGCCCATCAGTCTGAGGATGATATGCACTTGAGTATCTGTCTTCAATGCCTAGAGATCGGGTCAAAGCTCTCCAAAAACGGGAAGTGAATTGAGCACCACGGTCCGAGACTGTGATACTTGGCAACCCAAAATACCTGAACACTTCCTTAACAAAAAGAGCAGCCAACACAGGAGCTGTAGGCAACCCCCGACACGGAATGAACAGTGCGTATTTGGTGAGAAAATCCAGAACAACCCAGATTGAGTCAAAACCCTGGACAGGAGACAACTCCACGATAAAATCCATGGTAATCATGGTCCAGGGAATTCTCGATACAGGCAAGGGATGTAATAGCCCTATGGGTTTTATGTGAGCAGTCTTTCCCTGAGCACACACTGTACAAGTGGAAATGTAGAGCGTAACAGAGGATAGCATGTCCTTCCACCAACACCATCTACGCAATAGTTCTAAAGTATTCCTTGTGCCGTGAATCTGGAGTCATGACACCACTGAAGGGCCAAGGTGTGGGTCTTATCATCTGGTAAATAAATCCTACCGGACATTGACTTCATGGATGATTGCACAGTACAACCACACACCACCTGATGTGACAAAAGCAGAGTTCCTTGAGTGGGCTGAGGGGCAGAGAAACCTGGAATACGTGATAAAGCATCCACCTTTGTATGACAAGAACCTGGTATATACGTGATCGTAAAATTGAACATAGAGAAAAACTCAAAATCTCATGCCATCTTGCGTGTCTGGCGGTTGTGCATTGTACCGATTGTAGGGCAACTAGATTACGGTGATCTGTATAAACCTGAACAGGAACAGGAGCACCCAGTAAATGCTGTCTCCATACAACAAAAGCATCTCTGACTGCCAGTAATTCCTCATTGGTAATGGTGTAATTTTGTTTATGGGAATTGAGTTTCCGAGAATGGTAAGCCATTGGATGGAGTGCCTTATTTTCAGGACAATGTTGAGATAAAATAGCTTCCAACGCTATCTCTGAGGCCTCAGCTTCTACTACAGAAGGAAGCATTGGATTGGGATGTTACAACACTGGTGTTGAGGTAAAAGCCCCCTTGAGTGATTCAAAAGCTCTAGTCGCTGCAGAATTCCACTCAAAGGTTCTCTTGCTACCAGTAAGCGCGGTAAGAAGAACTACTATCTTTGAAAAAGACCTCACAAAGCAACAATAAAAGTTTGAGAAACCTAAGAATGACTGTAGTTCTTTCAAAGACTTTGGTACACGCCAGTCAAGAACCGCCCTGACCTTAGAGGTACTCATACGTGTGCCACGGTTTGTGATTTCGTAACCCAAAAATTCCACTGCCTGAACGTGAAAACTACATTTCTCCAACTTGGCATAAAATGAGTGTTCCCTTAAACGTTGTAAAACCTGAGTAACGTGTTGTACGTGAAGTTCATAATACCTAGAATACACAAGGATATCGTTGAGATAGACAATGACAAATTGATCCATAATGTCTCTGAACATGCCATTAATGAAATGTTGGAATGTTGCTGGTGCATTGCACAAACCAAAAGGCATTACACAATACTCGAATAAACCGTATCTTGTTTTGAAAGCAGTTTTCGACTCGTCACCCTGTCTTTTTCGGACCAGATTATACGCCCCACGAAGATCCAGCTTTGTAAAAATCTTTGATGACCCTAACTGATCCAGAAGGTCCGAAATCAAAGGGATGGGATATTGATTTCTTATAGTGATAGCATTTAAGGCCCTATAATCGATGCATGGTGGAAGATCCCCCTCTTTATTTGGTACAAAGAATAGTGGTGAGACAGCTGGGGAACGTGAATGACAGATGAAACCGGACCGTAATGATTTGTCAATGTACTCTCTGAGGATCTTATCCTCCTTTAGAGACAAAGAATATATACGTCCGGAAGGAACCGTAGCTCCAGGTACTAAGTCGATTGGACATTCATAGGGCCTGTGAGGCGGAAGTACGTCAGCCCCTTTGGCATCAAAAACGTCCATATATTCTCCATATTCCTTAGGCATTGGAGTAGCGAGAACCGCCCCAACTGCAGCTGAACCATTACCCAGAGGATGACAAGGAGTTAATGGTTCTGATTCAGCAGAATGACATAGCTTCTCACAATAACTGGAGGCAAACTCTACCTCACCAGATTGCTAATCTACCACAGGGTTGTGACGTCTTAGCCACGGCAGACCTAGGATCAATCGGTATTGAGGAGCAGCAATTACATCAAAACTAATAAGCTCCTGATGTCCGTTAGATGTGATCATGGTTACTTCCATCGTCTGTTCAGTGACAAGACCTGAAAGCACCGTAGATCCATCTACTGCATTGACCTGTTCGGGATGTGGTTTAGATATAACTGGAATACCTAACTTTCTGACAAAGGTATTATCAATGTAGTTGCCAGTAGCTCCAGAGTCCAAAACGGCATCTATACACCATTCCTGCTCAGCCGAGGAGGAACATCTTATCGGAATGGTGAATGGTCTTGTGATCATGGAGTCAAAAACAGCAGAGCCCGCCAGGTTGACTCCTTCTACTGCCGAGCTCTGGCGTTTCCCTGTTGCTTGGGTTTCTTGGTACAATCATTTAACAAATGTTCTGATGACCCACAATAGAAGCATAAATTGTTCCTTTTACACAACTCTCTGTGGGGAAAGAGGACCTCTGATAGCACCAATCTGCATAGGATCTGGACCCCCTGCAACTGGAGCGGGCGAGGCTCAAAGCCAAAGGAAGCAAAGCCCTTTTTCCCCCCCTTCCTTTTGGCTTTGCGGGCATCTATTTGAAGAACCATATCAATGAGTTCAGGGAATGTGGTAGGTACAATTGGTACCGTAGCTAAGATATCTTTGAGAGAATCTGGAAGACCCTTATAGAACAATGAGGCCTTTTTTATCCTCCGGCCACCCTGTCTCAGCCACAAGTTGGTTAAACTTAGCCAGATAAGTCAATAAGGATGAGTCACCCTGTTTCAACCCCAAAAGTTCTAGAACAGTAGCCTGAGTCTTATACCTGGTATAAAAGACCTTGCTCATAGCTTCTATTAAAGCATCACAGTCAAATAGCAATGGACTACCCTGTTCCAACAAAGGATTAGCCCAGGATGCGGCTGTGCTGCCTAAATGTGACAACAAAAATGCTGCTTTTGTGGTAGAATCTGGAAATGAAACGGGTCTACAAAGGAAATGTAGACGACACTAGTTAAGAAAAGTACGGAAGGTCTTTGGGTCCCCATTAAACTTTTCCGGAGGAGCAAGGGGAAACTGGGAGGTCATATACACTGGACCAGTTTCTTGTCTAGCTTGACCTGAATCAGAACCAGATGCCTGAGCAAGCTCTGGTTCTAGTACTGCGGGAGGTTGTATTCCGGCCTGTAAAGCATCAATGCGCTGTTGAGTAGCTGTGTGAGCTGCGGTCATATCTGCATGCAAATCGGAGACCAACTGCACAATCTGAGAAAGGGTCTTGTTTGGGTCCATGATAGTGGCTTCTGATTATATCAGAATCCATCTTGGTATTGTTGATCACGTAGTGTAGGCGAAGAATTCTGCCTAACAATATACCCCTGTGTATAGATATAACCAAATACAAAGGAGTTTATTCTTTGGGAGAATGGACCCGGACTGGACTGTAGGAAGACTGGAAACCGGACTGGTCTGCAGGCTCCAATAGAGACTGGACTGGAATGTGACCTTTCTACTACCTAAAAATGAAAAGGTCCAGATTAAGGGACAAATAACAAGAATAAGACTGGAATAAAAACAAGAATATCCTTAACACTAATCTGATGGGTTTTTAGAATGAAGCACAGAGCATGTGAGGTGTAAGAATAATAGCCCCTTTCCAGAACGTGAAAGCTGTACGTAGAGAGTAATGGAATAGAATCCGTTCAGTGCTGAAGGCACAAAACACATATAGTACTTAAGATAGAAATATAATATGCAGAGGATCTTACCATGCAAATAATTCAGCTCTTTTCTCAGTGATGAATGGATCGAAATCCGTTACGCAATCAGCCAAAAGGATTTCATGGGAAAGGACTATTCCTGACAGAATGTGAATGTCTATGGCAAAGAAGTCCAAACTTATCCAAGAACCTGACAAAACGAGGATGCTCCTCATTCCCTGGCCGAGTACCAAGGCAGAATCTAGTCCGTACCTTGAGGCTAATTGTTTGAAAATCGATACAGTCATGCAGATTGTCAAAGTTCCAGGTTATGTGGTCTTTCCGTAAACCAGCAGGAGCAAACAATGCAAGTGATGTTGGAGTCCGAGTCGGCAACAGTTCGGGCACAAGAGTATCCAAGGAGGTGGCGTGAGGAGTCCGTGTAGCAATCCAAGGTCAAAAACAGTTCGGGAAAGAAAGTATCCAGGAAGGCGGCGTGAAGAGTCTGTGAAGCAATCCGTGGTTGATTAACAGTTCAGGTAAGCCAAAGGATTGTGGGCAACACAGCAGACAAGGACACAAGAGATTAGCAATCCAGGAAACATAGCAAGCTATTCAGAACACCAGAAAACAGGAAACAACCAAGATAGCGCACACTTCTCAAAATCAGAAGCACCGATATTCAGTAAGGAGGGTCTTAAGAAGCCATTCAGAAGACGGCAGTGCGTGTCTACGTAACTACGTTAATGGGATCGTCCTAGTCTCCAAGGCAACTGCCAACGTTTCTTAAAGGAGACGCAATATTTACTTGCACCTGTCCTTGGGAATGGTGTAACTTGGTATTTAAAACGTGGTGTGAGCCGTTTTGGTTTATCAGAATTGGAGAAACATTTTGTATGCAAGCTAGTATTCTGGGAATGAGAGATCTCATTTCCTGATGATGTACCAACAGAATCGGAAACGTGCACTCTATTCCTGTCATTGTTCTGGAAGATTCAAAACATCAAAAAGCATATCATTGGTAGTTGGTCATGGTATGTGATACTTGGGGTTGTTGGGATCCGGTTGAGTGCTTATCATCTGTCTCTCAAAGGTCATTCCAAAATAGAGGGTCCTGATATAACTCAAAATGTCTTGGCTCATCAATTGTCCATAGCAGGAGCTCTACAGAGATAATTCATAGATACGGAGCACCTCCTGAGATGAATCAGGTTAAAGCAGTGACCAGATCACAAACTTGCACTGACAGAACGTACAGATGCTCAGTGGAGTGGAGATGTTCCTGATGCAGACTTGATCAGTGCTCAAAAAGAGGATCCAGTGAATGGGAAATTCTAAAAATACTTTGAAGATCCAGTCAGATTTCCTCTGGCAGAATCAGACTATGAAGGAAAGGAGGACCTTCATATTCTGATGAAATTTCAGCATATTTTTAAGATTCAAGACAGGCTGTTGTTGAGGAAACCCCAATCTGAGTATGACCACTGGGTTGACTCTACCTCATTTCGAAGTTTGATGCTGAACCATGCCCATGACACGGACACTGACGGTTACGGGGGATTTAAAAAAAAACTTGAGATAGTGCTTGAGACAGTTGGGCCAGGATTTGTACACATATTTAAAGGTATGCCTTGTGTGTGCTTAGTTCTCCAACACACAGAACATGTTTACAGAAAAGAGGCATGGCGCTACCATGGTTTGATTTGCAAGTAGACTACATTGGACCAGTAGCCCGCTCTTCCAGAGGAAACAAATATATGTTTACAGTGACATTACTCTACACAAAGTGGATTGAGTGCCTTCCTGCCACCACTTTGATGATCAACCACATCTTTTCTAATTTTGATCTTGCCCAAAGGATTGCGTCTGATAAAAGTAGTCATTTTACCAGTGAATTGATGTCAAAGATGTGGGAAATTTTAGCAGTTAAAAGAAAACTCCACATCGCCTATCACCCAGCATCAGTTAGGGTTGTGTAGAGACACAAAAAACACAATTGTGAGTATCCTGAAGAAGGTTGATTCTGGATCAAGTTGGGACATCCTATTGCTGCATGTCCTGATGGCCATTCAATCTACCCCTTCTTATGCCATCAAGATGACTTCACTTAAATTAATGACAGGACAAAAAAGTTTGGTTTACCAAACTCAGGAGCAGACATTGATAAATGCCCTATAACTACTCATGAGTACATTTAGAACTTGAGGAAGCATCTACAGCATGATTTTGCATATCCCCGACACAATCTGGAGACGTCTGCTGAAGGGACGAGTATGTATTGCTACCTCAAAACAACTGAAGAGGAATATGAGGTAGGTGACAGAGTTTATCTATATAAAGTTCAAAGAAACCAAGCCAAGGAGAGGTTTTTACCTTCTTGGCAAGGTGATTTTGTGATTATCGATAACATTTCTCCTTTCAGCTATAAGATATGAATCCCAAAAGGAGATCTGGTTGAGGAAAAATGGGTCCACATCAATCAATTGAAAAGCTGTCAGCCTTGACCAGTTTTGAAAATGATTGAGCAGCAATCTGAAGTTAAGCCTGAAGAAAACGATGAAGAATTAAATCGAAAGAACAGAAAAAGGAAAAGGAGTTAGAAGGAAAATTCATTGATAAGTAATAAACCTAGAGTGTGAGAGAATGGATGGCTAAAATATTAATATTAGTTAATAAGTAACAAAAGAATTCCATGATAAGAGGTTCTGTTTTCACAAAAATATCGGTCTCTCTGTTACTAAACCAGTCTTTCCACCCCTCTCTGTAATTCATTAAGAGAAAAATTCTTTCCAGGACTTGTGGACCGGGGAAGGAGATCCTAACAAGGAAAAAAAACAACAGAGTGGAGAAGAGCTGGTTGGAAAAGAAGCTCTACATCGTTCCCTGAATGGAAAGTTACAGTTCAGGAAAGGATTCATCCAAACTTGAACTTAAGGAAAGAAGAGCTGGATCAACTCACTTTTCTTCCCCCTTTTGCTGCTGGAAGGAGTAAGAGCAAGTGGGGATTTGAAGGTCAATCAAATTCAAATAGAATATGGAGAGCAACATGCTTTTTTTAAAACCAACATGCAAGCTACAGTCTGCGCACAACATTTGAAAAACACATGTGTAATGTTTTCAGGTTTGCTCATATCAAATTAGTATTTTATGCTGCTGTATGTGTTTATTTCCTTTGCAGAAATCAGGGTTTATGGTTATGAAATCTACAGATGTTGAAAATGTGGACCTTGGATGGGAGCTTGATAGGCCAGTGCAATGGATAAACTGATCTGTTTTTGTGGAAAAAGTGATCCAGGGGCACAGAAAAATCTAACTTTAAAAAATGGCATTTGGGAGAAACCAACCTGTATCAAGCAACAGCTGTAGTTTGAACTCTGGCATCTGGCATTCTGTTCAATTCAGCCCCCGTCTACCCTAGTAAATAAGCAACAGTACCAATCTGCCTTGCACTATCAAGGAGTTGGAATTCATTTGAAGCTCAGCAATGGGAATAATGACTGGCCTGCAACTAGATCATGGGGAGGCCAAAGCCTGCTAACATTTCTAATGCAGCCTTTGTATGGGCTGCATCTGTGTATGGTAGGCCTAATATAATTAACAACTAATGGGAGTTTAGCTTGACCAGGGGATCTGATTTGCCTAATTTTAGATTTCAATCTCCCAGACCTCTCCCGGGGAAAGGAACCTTGATACCTGGAAAAACAAAGTGTTCATTTGAAAAGCTACCAGACTAAGGAACTGGTCAAAGGGGGCAGGAACATAAACCATACACCTCAGGACTTCAAAATTCAAAGACATTACTAAATCCATCATAAATACTTTGCTGCTCTGCAATAACAATAGGGACACCAGATACCAGTCAGAAACAAAGTGAAAGATGCTAGGTAATCTTTTGTGTAAATAAAATAACTGCTTTGGATTCATTTCTTTGGCGCTATCTCTTCTAATGTGATTTTTTAATTATGCACATTGGGCACATTTGTATTTTGAGGTGCAAAAATAGCGCACCCCTTAGTGTATTTTATATCATATAGTCTGGGGGAAGAAACAGTCACTTTTAGATGGGAAAATAATTTGTATATAAAAGTAGGAGTCAGTTAAATGGAAAAATCTGTAACTCAGTAATCATTGTTATTTTGATGAGCATTGCATTGTTTGATTTGTGTCAGAGAGAGGAATCTGGTGAGCCGACTATTAAAGAGATCATATGTGTGAAATTTATTATCTTCAAATGTTACAATGTTTTATGCAAGAAATATCTGAGAGGACATTACATTAAATGGGGGGAAACTGGGTTTATAAGTTACTCCCATAAGACTGCCCTATTCATTAATATTCACAATGACTGCAGTGGTATGTCTAATGCGATGTCACTTTTGGAAAACGGTCCAATCACATTCATTGACCAATTAGATTGGGTAACATATACGCACCTCAAAAGGTGGGGTTACTGTTCTATATAAGATTCAAACTGACTCGCTCACTCACTGACTAATGCAGAAGAAGAGGAATTGATAACAACAGGAAGTAGAAGGAATAGATTGCTTTCCTTTTAGACCCATTTTGGATTTTCACCAGCCCCTTGAAAGTGAGGCTGACTAGGTGTTAAAGTCAGGCCATCTTCAGTGAAGAAATAGAGAGAGGCTGTCGAGGAGCACTGATCCCATCTTGTGGATTGATTCCCACCCTTTCCTAGAGGGGAAGAAGTGAACAAGTCCTTAAGACCCGTCTGTGATAAAGCCAGAAGAAATTGGTATGTGAGTATTATATAAAGGGAAATAAATCCTGAGGGGAGTGAATCTTTAAAGGAAGTTAGATTAAATCCTGGCCCTGTGATTTGTCAGTACTAAGGGGTGGACATATGTAAATGGATTGTGAATCCCGAGAGGTTAGGGAACATTTCAGAATTGCATGTGATTCTGGGAAAATAGGTCCCATTGTGTGTTTATAGTGAGTTCCCCACACTCTTTCTCTATGCAAATATGTCTAGCTCAGAAGAATTCTCGTGGAGTTAAATGGGCATCTCACTGTGTGCATACCTAGAAAAAGTATGTAATTGAAATCATTCCCGGGTATACCAACAAGCAGAATATTGTTGTTAAAGCTAAATTGTTCCAGATGAAAGGGAGAGGGTGAATATTCGTTACCCATTCTCTCAGTGTTTAAGGTGCCCATTGAAAGTGAGAGAGGTACTCTTTAAACAGTAATTACAAAGAAACATCAGTGAAGGGAATCTAACCTACACACATGTTGGGCCTCATTACGAGTTGGGCAGTGCAGTTGTATTACTGTATGGCGCCTCATTACCGCACCACCCGATTATTAGGTAGGGGAAAAGCTGGAGGATTCACCTCCAGATAAATCTGCTGACTTTCTGCCCATTTTTGGCAGAATTACCATAGAGGTGAATAGTATGTTGACTATTTCTTCAAATTGGCCTTTCATCAGTAAACAATTTGTTTATCTTTAAACTGATTGAATTATTTCTATTTTGTTAATAAATAGACCTCCCCTGCAACCCTGTGTGTTTCTTGTCCCGAAAAGGAGTGAAGCTGTAAGCAATCGATGCTATTAAATTGGAGGTCCAAGATTCATAAAAAGAACTTCAAGAAATAAAGGAACATTTTGAGCACCTTGTTTGGGGTGAGTGGAAAGTTCCACTGAATTAGATGTTGCCCGATTAAATCATCGAAGAATTGACCCCCTCATGCACAATTGGTCTGCTGAAGTTGATTGGTCAGTTCAAATTAAATACTTAAGCCACTGCTTTTTAATCATTACTAAAGGGGTTGTATTAAAAAACGCCCACATATCAGCCCTATAAATTGCAACAGGAATGGCCTCTTCCTTGTACAAAAGTGCAGAAGATGCCAGGTGCTTCCCTATTTGTGGATGACTCTATCACTGGTGTGCGTGAAAAGGCACATAAAGGTTCTTCTGCATTGGCCATGATACAGACACCATGGCATTTTAAACATGGGCCTTTTCCAGAGAGTTGTTATTTATCAGACACTTGATTATGAGTTATCTCTGACTGCTATTTTCCAACACTTTTGTTTAGTCAGTACTTATGACAAATTCACTTTTGTCATAGAATAACGCAAAAATGTGTAATAGTTTCAATAGTGACAGTTCAGTTTGTGCCTCAATGACAGCATTGTTTGCTTTAAGAAAAACTGGTTGGGGTTGTTTATTGATTGAAGGTACATCTGTATTGCCCTTCTCTGCTCTTTCTGCTTATGCACACACCGTGTGAACTGTGGATTATGGGACTGACCAATCTGGTGGCAGAACTGCTGTTCATATTAGTTATTAATTCCTGGACCAGGTTAGGTCACTTTTTTCTTTGATATCTCGTCTGGATTGTTTATTCCTTAGCATATCATTATTTTTCATTGGTTACTTTCAGTAGCCATGTTTTATAGAGGTTCCCTGTATATCTCTCATTTCAGGCGGAAAGTAAGCTTGATCTTAGATATCCAAGCAAGACCACAAATCTCCATCTCCAGACAGATGGCAAGAATGAATGATTGAAACCAACCCTGGGGCAATATCTCACCTGTTACATCACGAATATGGTTGGCTCGTCAGTGCATTTATCTTCAACGGCTAAATGTACATATTGAGAGAAGTCCTATTCTACTACATGTGCACTCATCATCTGCAGGTTGTTCTTTTGGAGGTATCAGTTGATACAATGAGTTACAGGATCCAGGATTAGACGCGAGAATTATTTTGCAGACCTTAAGCTATGTTCTGCCCATGAGTATAAGGTGGGCAGAAAAGTGTGGCTCTTCACTCAGTAGATGTGCTCACCATATCTTTTGGCCCAGTAAACGGAGCCCTATCAGATGCTAGTGTAAGGTAACTTAGTGGTTCATCATTAGCCACAGCTGTTATAGGTGACGATACAACTTGCGTTTCACACTTCAATGATAAATCTGGGCCATGCTTCAACAATGCAGAAGTGGTAGATTTATATCATGACTCAGAGTCTAAACATGTTCAAACTTCATGGTATTTTGGACTAAAAGTGGTTTCTGGAATGTTGGCCGACCAGGCAGCAGCTTAAGCAGCTTAAGCCAGGATCTCTTGCCCCATGTTTTACAGATACATTACAGATATCAATATGAGCACGAATAAGAAGAGGACTGATGTGGCAGATAACATTTCCCACCAAAAATCAAAGGCAGAAATGTAGACCGCCAGACCAAAAGACATTTATGCTCTGCTACTGACGTTGGACGTTGGAGAAATTAAGTCTACATTGGCAGACCTCTCTTTGAAAGTTTCTACTCTGGAGGGCAGAGTTGGCAAGGTTGAACAGGTTACCAAGAGCCTGGTCACTGAGATCTCAGACAGCTATCATGCCTACAATGACATGAATCTGGAGCTGGGGAGTTTACAAGTGAAAAGCGTGGACTTAGACAGGAAGGCCAGATCATACAACCTGTGGCTCGTGGGACTTGAAGCGAGGGAGGAGCATGACCGATTTCTGGAGATTTATGCGGTTAATGTGCTGTTGGAGGTTTATGACCCAGAGACACTGCTGTTTACAGATGTGGACTATGCTTATAGAGTTAGGTAATTCACACCTGAAAGGGTCAGACATGTTCAGCTGGTATTCACCAGGCTGTGAACCAATGAGAATCTCTTGAAGGATGCTAGGGCTAGGGATTTCATGGCTTACAAGGTGCTACCCCTGGCCTTATTCCCTGATTTTCCAAAGGAGGTGATAGCAATGAAGAAGGTGGTAAAGCTAAGAAAATGGTACTGGAAAAGGACATAAGGGGATGCTAGTCAAACCAGCCATCCTCAAGGTGTTCCTACCCAATGGAGTCAGATCCACAGAGGATCCAAAGGAAGCCGTGAAGTGTATTGGGGATACTTCAGTGTAAAATGTCCATGTTTTGAAGTGATGTAGATCTGGCTTTCCCAGCATAACTTTTAGTTATTTCTGGTGGAATGATGTGCATTTAGCTTTATTGGAATCAAATGATGCTGGAGCATATGCACAGGGAAAGAGAGTTATGGATTGGCAATGTACTGTGTTTTCCAACTGTTATTATTTTGTCTGCGGGTATTGAAATTAATGTGACAAAATGATGCTGGACAACAACGCTGGTTGAATGGTCTCTTACTGTCATTGTTCCATCCTGCCAGGCCCACACACATCGAATCGTCACACTGCATCATTCTGCTGTTCTTGGTTCGCACAGAGAGCGACGTGTGACGTTATCAGGTCCCTTCCTCTAATGACTGACATCGGCAACTGGAAGTGAATTTATATTTGCTGTACTCGAATGTGTTGAACTGTCGGCCCAACGTAGCCTTTAAGATCTGCGTAAATGTACTCTTGGAAGTGGGCCACCATCCTTGTTGCACAGGAAGATCTGTATGATCATGTGGCAAGGCAAACAGAGCGTTTTCTGCAGCCTTTAATAACAGATCTGCAGTGGCTCACCAGAGGTACAGACTTTGGTCACTGTGTTGGATTTAATAGCTGTGGCGTGTAACTTTTCTGATGTTTTACGACTTCTGGGAATTGATCTCACACCCAGGCCTTTGCTGGGATAATTTGCTGACCTATACTTGCCTGAGCATGCAGCTTTATCACATCTGTTTGGCAAAGGAATATGAGGAACACAGTGCTCAATTTGTTTTAGATCTTGAACATAAGACAGACCTGTGCAGGTCAATGATGTAACCATATCACTGGTTGTGAAACCAGCTTGATTTGTGCAGTTCCTGCAGTCTTTTTGGATGTATTCTTATGGAAACCCAGGAGAATCCATGCATTATATCACAAAACCCAAACTCCAGCAGGAGGATTCTTCTCTTTGATGTCCCATGGGCCTTTTGAATGCCATGCTTCTTGATTGTTATTTTTTAACATGCGGCTGATATGGCTTAGTGTGGAGGGTTTGTCTGTTTGGTTGGTTGGTATGAAACTATAGAAATGTGGAATAGGCTGGGGGATCGGTGTGTGTGATTTCAGTGAGGTGGTTGGAGCGGCTGAAGAATGTGCATTGTTTGTGACATATACCCCCCTCTCCCCCCTTAAGCCTCTCCCTCCTATTCGCCCCACCCCTTCCTCACCCTCACGCCTTCCTTTTCCTCCTTCCCTTCCTCCCTCTTCCTCCCAGCTCTTCTCCACTTCTCTCCCCTTCCCTCTGTCTAATTGCTCTACATACTGTTTTGTTGGCTGATTCAAAATTGTAATTTTGCTTCTTCAGTTACTGTTATTTTGTTATGTTAATGTATCATGTTGTTGTTAATGTGCAGAGCTTTGGTGTAAAGCGCTATATAAACCTAATAAATACAATAAAATACAATATTAGTGTTGGGTCTGGGCTTTGTTTGTTGATAGATGCTGACATTGAATCGTAGCAATTGTTGGAACCAAGAGGAGAACAAAAGGAATAGGGATACTTTAAATGTCTTTGATGGCAGAATTCAATCTGTTGGATGTATGGAGACTGGAGCATTTGGTTCGGAGGGAGTACAGATTTTACTCTTGGGTCCACCAAGTGTACTCACAGTTCTACAATATTTTGACAGCTGGGTTTGTTACCCGGAATTGCTCCAATTGTATTAAAGTCTGTCATGGAGTTTAAGAGTAATTTCACCCATAGATCGAAGATCAACACATCTATATTGGAAGATGGGGGTGTGCTTTACTTGCTGGTTTGTGAAGCTGTGAGTTTTGTTAGTATCTGCAGGACTGGCAAAGTCAGTAGTGACATGGCTTGGGAGTCATTTAAGTGTATAATGCAAGGGGTGGTGATGGTGTGACTAGTAAAGAGTGGAAAATTCAGCCGTTTGAGATGGAGTCTCTAGGAGTCTTGATCAAGGATTTGGTGAAAGATTTTATGGCTAAGAAAGACAAGGCCAGGAGAAGAGGACTGGTTAGGCATAAATACTAATTTAACAAATGCATGAGTGGGCGAGCTGAACAAACTCTTTTTAAGATGGGATGTGCGTACTTTGAGAATGGTGAGAAATCATCATTGTCTGCTTGCTCATTGATTGAGGATTATGAAGAGGAGCAGGGCTATATGTGCAATTGAGAAACGTTCAGCGCAGGCGGGGCCTTATATAACCCTAATGTGATAAATATTGAGTTTATGGACTACTTTGAGAAGGTGTACCTTGAGGATCTTACTGATCTGCAACATGAGGCCCTGCAGTTTCGGGATGGTTGCAAATGCTGAGGCTGTCCGTGGAGGACAGAGTGATTATGTACTCGGAGTTCAGTTGATGCCAGACAGTGTATTTGCCCTTTTAGGAGATGTATTTAGACTGAGCAAATGTAAAGGGGTGATCCCTGAATCTGTTCATCATGCCTCCATTTTGCTCTAAAAGGACAGACCGCCAGATTCCTTCAGTAGTTACAGGCCTATAAGCCTTATCAACTCGGATGGCAAAATCTTGTAAAAGATCCTGGCCAGTAGGTTGGTAAGCGTTCAGTGAGAAACAGGATGGCTTTGTTAAAGGTAGAGACTTTGCAATGAATATGAGGAGATTGATACTGACTGTTGAAGAGGCGGGTAAAGTTGAATCTGGTGCCACGCCCTCCCATTGCATGTGAAGAAGCGGTTTGATTGCGTGAACTGTGAGTTCATGTTTCTTACTCTTGAAAGAATGAATTTTGAGCCTGAATTCTGGAGATGGGTTGGGCTGCTATACTCTGCATCGATAGCAGCTATGCTGACTAATGGGGTTTGTTCATGGAATTTTGAATTGGGTAGGGGCTTCCAACAAGGCTGTCCTCTGCCTGCTCTGCTATTTGCTATAGCCCTCAAGCCGCTTGCGATTATGATCAGGAAGGCCAAGAGAACAGAGGGTGCCTGGTTCCACAAGGCCTTGCAGAAATTATGGTTGTATGCTGATGACCTTCTGTTTGTTCTACAAGATCTTCTGTCCTCTGTGCCTGCCCTCATGCAACAGATTGAGAGGTTTGAGTCTTTTCCAAATACAAAATAAGCTGGCTGAAATCTGAGGCAATTCTTTGTTCTGGGACATGCTGGGAATCTGAATTGATGTGTTTTGGATCCCAGTGGTGCCCCCGTAAAATGCTCTACTTAGGGGTATGTTGACACCAGAGGTGAGTGCGATTATGAAGGGAAACGTGGACGATGAAGTGGATAGACTATCGGTAGATTTGATGAGATGGGAGTCTGTGAATCTGTCACTGTGGGGCAGACTGAATGCATGTAAAATGAAGGCTGCCCCACGTATTAATTATATTCTGGCATGATTCCCCCCGCTGCTAAGCCATCCATAAAGAAAACAGACAGGTTAGTCCAGGAATTTCTAGGGGATTATAAGCCACTGAGGATGAAGCTCTGGAAATTGTAGCTGCCCTGCGATGGGGGCGGTCGGGGTGTCCCTGATTTTACCTTGGTACCACTTTACGTTCTCTACAAGTCACATGCTGCCCTTCTTGGAGAATGGTTCGGATGATTTGACACTAGTTCAGGCCAGTATGTGTGGTCCATTAGAACCAGCCTCAATGCTGCAACTAGGAATAGCAGGGGATGTATTACAGGTGTACCTATGGATTTATTGCAAGATTCTTGGTGTAAGGGTTGCAAACTATTAGATGCTGTTGATTATGCTGGGAAGGAGACCTTTTTTATGGCTTAATCTGTCCATCAGGCTTAATAACAAAACCTTGTTTTGGCCCACTTGCTATGCAGAAGGCTTAGGTCGGTTTGGGGATTTTTTGGGGAAGATGATAGATTGCTCTGGTTGAAGGAACTCAGAGAGGTCCATGGTTTCCAGAATTGCACATATGGAGAGTACAGGTCCCTACGGTCTGCTTTAGGGCCATTGTGTCAAGGTGGTAACAATGTTTTGGTAATGGAGGCCATTGTACAGGTGGAAAAGCAAGAGCATATGGCCTCTTAAATTTACAAACTCCTGAGCAGCAAACAAAAGGGCAATGTGAAGTTGCTGTAGGCATGGCGGATGTCCTTGATTCTGAAATGACGGAAGCGAGATGGATCTCTATTTGTGGAAACATTTCCAAAATGTCTTTAAGCCTGGGGGAACAGGTAAGGCAGGTCAATTGCTGATCCGGGTTTATCGGACACTGGGTAGGATGAGGAAGTGTGGAATGACTGACTCAGACACATGCTGGGGTTGTAAGCATGTATCTAGCACCTTAGGGTATATCTTTTTGGGTTGTCAGAGGGTTCAGAACTTGAATGACTTTGCAGATAATGCAGACTTTGTGTTGAATAATGTTTTAAGTTTGGATTTGGAATATGATTTTGCCATATTGATTTTGGTGGAAGAGGCCTTGCTGGAGGAGTTTTCCTATCCACAAAAGTGCCTGGTTTTTAGGGTTTTGGTCTATGTGGCCAAAAACATTTGACCTAATCATATTTGATCGAATGTATTTGACCTCTTTCAGTCTAAAATGTGGGGGGAGAGCCCCTACCCCCGCCCCACTTCCCCTCAACCTACTCTATACCCTTACCCACTCCATATATATTTATATATATTTAATTAAATTTGACTGAAAAAGACCCCATTTTTTTAGGTCAGCTATGCTAACACCATTTTTAGGGAATCACTGATTGCAAAGAAGCTCACCCTATGGGCATGGAAATCTCCTACTTATCCAGATAAGTCGGATTGGCTACAGGAGATGTATGCTCTATCTATTGTTGAGAAGGTTTAATTGAAACAGAAAAGGAAAAGCAAGGTTTTTGATGAGATCTGGGGGAGATTTGTAGACTTGGATGTGGCCAGCGAGACGTGAAGGTTTGGTCTCTAATTTTTGTGTCAGTTTCGAGGTCTGGTGGGAGGAGGGTGAGGGGAGTTGACCTTGGGTAGTTGGTTCGCTTTTTTCCCTTTCTCTCTCTTACCCTCTTCTTTTCTCCTTTATCTATAATATGCTGTATTGAATTTCAATGTTGCATCAATGATTGTGTTTTTCTCATGTACATTTCTAGAAATTGCAAAAAGAATCAGAAATACAAAAATAATAGTAGTTTGGGTTAGATGCTGTACCTGGCTGATTGGCAGGGCTACAGACTAAATTATCTGCACAAGCACAAATACAAAACTAGACTAGTAATCTACAGAAACCCTTTGTACACTGGTTGAATGTAGACACCTTAGTCACAGGGAAGTTTGGAACTGACTGCTTAATTTGCTCCATTCGATCACAGCTATTAGTTAATCTGGGACCACCTTACATAAATTCAGACATGCTCTCTGCAAGCATTGACCAGCTGCAAAAAACACAACAAACAACTTGCTTGTATTTAAGTCTGCAAGACAGTTTGAACCATGGCTTACAATGAGTAGCTATTTAGCAGGCCAAGTAGTTTGTTATTCAACATGAATATGGGCCAGGCCCTTCCATACAGTGGTGACACAGATAAGACGAGCTATGAAGAGCATTGAAGATGTGGCTAAGTTTGCAGTGTCAGGAAGTGGATGACATTGAAACAAAGTGAATTAAAATAACATTTTACTTACCATAGAAGAACTTGGGTGTAAGCAATATGTCACATTTGGAAGAATTTGGGGGGTAAGTAATGTGCTGCACTTAGATTAATTCTAAGAGGGTAGCCAATGTGTTGCACTTAGAAGAAATTGGGGGCAAGCAATGTGTCGGACTTAGATGAAATGCAAGGCTAGCCCACCTGAGACCACCTCTCTGCACCTTTCCACTAGATGCACTACTCGATAACACTCTGCACAACAACTCTGCCATTAGAATGCGGCTATCGCCCACAATACCATTTGGTCTAACTGGACACATAATGTCTCTCCTATTTCACACATCTGCACAACACATCTACCGTTAGAATACGGCTGTCCGACACCATAAAATGTGGTCTAGCTGCACACATAATGTCTCCTGTTTCACACATTTCACAACACCTCTGCCATCAGAATGCAGTTATCCCTCATGGTAAAATTCAGTCTAGCTGCACACATAATGCCTCTCCTGTTTCCTGTTTCCCACATTTCACAACACCTCTGCCATCAGAATGCAGTTATCCCCCATGGTAAAATTCAGTCTAGCTGCACACATAATGTCTCCCCTTTTTCCTGTTTCATACCTTTGGACAACACCTCTGCCATTAGAATTCTGCTATCATCCACAGTATAATTTAGCCTAGCTGTACACATAAGTGTCTCCTACATCTCAAACTTTGCACAACACCTCTGCATTTAGAATGCGGCTATCCCCCACGATAAAATTCGGTCTGGCGGCACACATAATACCTCTCTCGCATTGTCTCCAGGCTACCACTCTGCATCCGCCCACATGCCTGCTCAATATAGGTGGCTGGCAGGGACTTGGCCACCCCCACCTACCTTTGTATTCGCTAACATGCACAGGCGCATTATATGACTCGCTGATAAATCTCTCATACTTGGACTTCAGTCCTCAAGTGCGTTCAACCTACAGCGCTTTGAGACCATACTAATGGTGAAAGGCAGTATGCAAATGCCCATTACATTACATTAAGAAATTGAAGAAAACAGATAAAAAGATACCCTATGAACATTATTTTCACTATTTTCTCAACATGCATTGTTTTCCATAGGAAGCAATGTTAATCTATAGGAAATGAGAACCAAATGAAAAGAATTGACTAGGTGTTGCCAAGGTTATCTTCGCCGGCACTAAGCACAAATACATCTGCCTGTCAGTGGGATTGAAGAACTTTGAAGGTCCTATTCATGAAAGTAAGCTTCACATTTAGTTGTTTTTCTGGAGCAAATAAATCTCACCAGAAAGGATGGTCCCAAGGTCATGGTCCACAATGACTCAATGAGGTTGAATAGTCTTCTTGGGTTCCTGCATGAAAAGAAAGGCCACCATGAAAAAAGAAGGGAGCAGAAGGAGGAGACTTCTAAGGCTGACTTTAAGTGCAAGGAATCAATTACTCCATGAGGTGTCCCTTGGTTAGTTCAGAAACACATGTTCCTCGTCAGCATGCAAAGAAAGGAAGTCCTTGGCTCCAGTGCAAACCAGCTAAAGCATTCTGCATCACACTTTTTACGCAGAAAGTGTGCCACCATCATGGACTCTTAAAGTAATTTTATCCTAATACTAAGGCAAAAGACAGTGGCTGATGCAGGCTGATCGTTAACTAGTGTTACCCACCCTTTAGCACACTGTCACCTTGCTTCCTTGGCCTAGAGGTCACAGTAATATTCCGTCCCTTAACGAAGATGGCTGAAGACTGCAGTCTTCGAACAAAAGTTCCTTCCAGCAGAATGTTCACCCCGTGCCCTGGTGGTAGCCCTGGACAGAAGGATGTGGCACGAGCTGTTCCTGTTGCCCCTTAGCCTGTCTTTATCTTCCAGAGAACAATGGACTACTGCAGCATCCCACAATGAATGCAGGTCCATCCACCTACTCTCAGGGTCACCTCCTGGAGATAAGCATCATAGGCAAGCAGAACAAAGAGGTGTGAATGGCCACCAACGCGTTCACATGACATAGGCAAATTAGGTAAACATACCTAGTTGAATATTAGGAAGCATTTTAAGCCTTATTTTAAAATCAGTTTAAAGTTAATTCTTTTCTGTTTTCTTTCCTTTAGTAAAAAGTATCATACACCTTTCCAAAATTAAATCTGGGAATATTTCCCCCAGGTGCTAGCTATTTAATTAATTGATCTCTAATTGTTAAGGGTCAGGCCTGGGGGCCTCACTGTATGCAGCAAGTCTATTACGGTTTTGTGTGTCTGGAAGAAATGCTGGAAAGAATTGCAGTAATTCCGGCACTAGCATTTTTTATGGACCAACAAAACACAAGATTGTCGGTTGGGGCCATGGCTCTCCTGCCATTCCTGACCTGCCAGTAGATCAGGCCCCTTCCGGCAAAGAAATGCCTGAATCACCGGCACCGGTGATACCGGTGCCGGTGATTCAGGCAATCTCATCCCATGGAGTCCTATTGGACTCTATGGAAATGGAAATTTACCTGCTCTCTGCCGCCTGTAATATTCCGGTAATACCGGGATATCGGGCGGCGGAGATGGTAAAGGCAATTTGCCGGTATCCCGCCGATAATACCAACAGGATACCGGCAATCTCTTAATGAGGGCATATGTTCAGTTTTAATTAAATAGACTGTCAGGTACACATTTTGTAGGTATGACTAGAGACAGGCGCCCCACAGTCACAGTACTATATTGCCTGTTTGCAGTATTTTAGAGAACTGAGGTTTGTATTTTTAGTCCTGTGTCTCTAAGCAGAGTCAAACTAAAAATGCAGAAGTCTACCTGAAAATTGAAATGAAAATCCTGGAAAGTGAATGTTGGGGTATCTTGTTTCTTCCTGGTAGCGTCGGCCACAAAGAAGGTCTAGGGAAATAGTAAATGCTGGACAGGAGACATTAGGCATTTTATTAGGTCAATTAAATTAGGTTCCAAAAAGCATTTGAATGCAGGGACATTCAGGTTTTCTGGCAGGCACAGTGGTTGGCAGCATGTCTCCTAGCAAAAGCCTACATAGTACATGGGTCTGCAACCTTTGGCTTTCCAGATGTTTTCGACTACGGCCCCCATGATCCCTCTCCATTGACTATGCTGGCTAGGACTGGTGGGATGTATAGTCCAAAACATCGCAATAGACAAAAGTTGCAGACCCTTGCTATAGTAAGATGTACAAAAAACACAAATCTTCTATGCTTACCTCCTATATGTACCCCAGCATGCAGGTTCTACTTTCTGCTGCTGTTCCCTGTCTACTCTCCCCTGTGGCCTGCCACTTCTCAAAGGTATCCTCCCAAAGGTGAGTGATAGGTTCTGTGCTTCTCCCGAAATCTCTTGCACACGTTCCTATATTTTACTGAAACATGTTGTAAAGAATGAGGTTCTTTGCTATGACGTCCATGACTTGCTTGATTTGTGTATGTTCAATGAGGGTAAAATGTGCAGGGCCCTGAATAGAGCCAAACTCCCTACACATGCGATAGTGCCAGTGGGACTATTGCCAGGATCTTTGGTGGACGCAGGATCAAGGTCTCGTGTCTCATGCGGCTATGCTGTGAGATAGCAGTGGGCACTAGTGAAGGTCACCTGTTTCACTTGGTGCGAGCTTGAGTGAGAAAGGCATGTCATTGGCTGTGCACATGTGAGTCCAAGATATGCACTCTGAGCCGAAAAGTAGGGTGGCCTTCAAAGCTGTTTTGCAATCCTCCCGGGGGAACATTTGCAAATGCACTTTTTTCTCAACTCTGTGATGCGCAAGAGAAGCGCAAGAAGAAGATGCGCCCAACTCTCAGGAGTGCATCTCAGAGATGCACCAGTCCAAAGAGTGCGCGCAGAGGGAGGGCAGACGATGCTCAAAGGGGGCGGACTGCATGTACAACAGACTCATACTCTATTCCAGAAGAAAGTAACCTGAACAAGCGGTAAAAGATGCTGCAAAAATCCTACCCACAAAATGTAAGTGAAATATTTGCTCCAAAACATTCCCTTTAAAATATACTTTTACACCACTGAACACACCAGAATTCCAAATAGTCTGACCAATGGTGCATTTTCCGGGAGTGTCAAACAAGGGCAAGCATCCCCATCATTCCACGGTCAGACAGGAAGGATTTGTAAAACCACTGCATCCGTCCAGTTAATAGCGGACATGTGAACATCATGGGAGGGGGTTTTGAGAACACCCTCCAGGAATCCTAACGATGGGGGACCCCCATTCCCTACTGTACAATTCACACATAGAAACCCACAATCACTTGTCTTGCATGTCCAACTGAAAAGAAACACTGTACAAGACTGAAATGCAATAAAGTGATTTTCAGTCTTCTCATTAGGCCACACTTGCAATAAGATACACAAGTGCCCATCCCGAACTATGAAAAAGCAACTGAAAATGATGTTGCAATGAGGGCCAGAAACCTGGCAGGTTTTCAGGATATCCCTCATTAATATTCATGAGGAAATAGTTGCATACGCTTAGAATCATTGTATGCAAAATGATGTCATGAATATTAATGAAGGGTATCCAGAAAGTCCGACATGGATCCGACCCTCAAGGCCTGGAGGTGCACAACACTGCTCTATTTGATTGTTTCGCAATCATTTATATCGTGTCAATTTCCCAATTTGTACGGTGCCAATGCATTTTGTGGTTGGAACGCACTCTGGGACCGAAGTTCATGTATAGGAAAATTCAAAGACTTTATCTTAAAATGCGTGTATGCATTCTGCCGGGTTAGGACTTAGGGTGGTGCCTGGCTGGGCCCTAGTAAGCAACCCAGGGGTTAGGCACGTGGGCGGGTGATGTCAGCGGTATAAGCTAGAATGCTAGTGCTGGAGAATCGATGTGTGTCCAGCTAGACCACATTTCTATTTTTACGTAGGTTGTCGCTGTATACTAATGTCACGGGTGTTGATGCACGTCAGGGGTTTCAGTTTGGGCAGCTATGCAAACTACTAGACTGGATTTGACGTAGCCGTTGCTGAATTCTAGAGTGCACGAATGGTGAGCCGTGCCTGCGGCATGTGTCCACAGAAGTGGTGTGATTTATACATACCTTAGACTGATTTTATCTTCAGTGTCATTTTGTTAAGTCTCTCATGACGACAGCATGGTCGTTCGAGTGCATCTTCTGGTGGGGTTAGCATATTGCCTTTTGGAAGGACTTGAAGATATGGCGGAAAGTACCCTAGTACTCCAACGTCATCTGGGAACATCTGCTTTAAGGCAGACATGGTTCTCTGGACAAGCAAACTTCCTAGGGCATTTCTAAAGTTTTACAGTTCTATTATTATAAAGGGCGGGAGCAGGAGTACCGATGGGCAGAGCTTTTAGGATCTTCAAAGAAACCGCTTGGTTATCGTTAGAGGAATGTTGGAATAATGAAAGTATTTACAAAGTTCCGAGCAAGTGCTCATGCGGAGGAGATATCATAGATAATCAGAGACACTTTCACACCCATCAGGTGCTCTTGCGGGTGTTTGTTGCTTGATGAGATGAGGCTATTGGAAGCCATCACCATAAGCTAAGCGGAACCTCCAGGGCAGAGGTGAGGCAATTGGCTGCATGCTGCCACGTGGATCCGCGAATGTGCACCTGTGTGTCATGAACTGCAACGTCATACTCCATAACAATCACAGTTCAGGAGGGAGGCTCCATATTTCTTTGACAAGTTATATCTGTACTTGTTATATTGTTCTTTTCACGTGCATTATGAGGGAGTCTGCAATATAAACATGAAGGCGTAGAAAGATTCCTTCCACTCTCTGGCTCACTTTCTCACTACTGATTCATGACCCGCATAAATGCAGTCATGCAGTCACCGTTCATCACCCAGCACCCATTTCCCATCATGTCGATATACCCATTGCTGCAAAAGAGACATTTGAAACGTTGATACAACATTGTTGCCACTCAGTCAGAGGGCAATCCGCTCAGGCAACGTGGCGCTGTAAGGCCGTTGCCATGGAAGCAATGGCACAAGCACACTAAGCAGCCAGCATGGCACTCTGTGCACCGTGCAGTATGAGGGTGAGGGATGCCACCTGCAGTCCACACTTCTCAATACCCCCAACAATCACTTTCCAACAAATACTCAGGTCTGGGAAACTGTTTCCTAAACAGTCCTTCTGCCCAGCTAACAGCACTCTGTTTCTTACACACCAGAGACTGGCAACGACTGCTGCACGTACCCCTGGGCATGGTGGTTGCTCATCTCATTCTACAGGAGCAGTTCCCATATAAATGATCTATATCCATAACATTTAACACATCCTACACCCCGTCTTGCACATTTCAACGTTAAATAAGACCTTGTTAGTTGTCAGATATAGCAGTTGTGATGAAACGTGTCAGGCATTTGGCTAGGATATATCCTGCAATCATTTTGGGTTAATGAAGCCATCTTGTATTACACACAGTTATTAGGACCTTTACTCGTTTTAATACATATGCAGATATGTGTTCCAGTTGTTTGAATTGTTTGGACATCTTGAAGTAGATAAGGTGCAATTACAACATGTATTTGCTTATAAAAATTGAAGCCTGCATCTATATAAAAGAATGCACTAAGAATGACATCGCCACTTTTATTACAGATGAGTTGTGACATCACAATGACTGCTGCTGAGCCAGCACACTGTGTAAAAGGCAGCTCTTAGCAGAAGTTCAATTGCTACTGAAACACTGATTTAAAGCCATGGCAAGCTTTTCAGATTCCTTTCCATTATTTGATCAATAGCAAGGCATTTATAGTGCTATATTTATTTAGTCTGCAGATGAGTTTTACCAAAGGAGGGCAGGAATCTATAGAAACAACAAAATAAGCTTTTATATGGAGTTTGTATTAAACACGTTTATAGCATTTTCCAAGTCATACATATATGGTGCGTTTTTCCAACTCATCAGATAGTGCATGTATTGAAAATATCAACAGTTGGGATATTTCTGATGAAGAGATAATGGGCCCGATTCATGGAATTGTTTTCAGGGAAAATCGGGACTTTGCGAGCCATTCTGCGTGCAAAACCCCTCCTTGGATTAATGGAATCGACTTTGCAGGACTTTTCTGGGACTTGCGGGGACTCCGCACAGGTCCGGCACTTCTATGCGAGCAGTCGATCGCCTTGCGCGAGACTACTTGCAGAGTGTGGGACGGGCCTGTGCAGAGAATTAAATAGGGGGTGGAACATGCATAATACTCATAATCCACGCATAATGAGGAAGAACAAGGCGTAATGTGGGTGTGTCGAGGGAACGGTCTGCATGAGGAAATCACACAACCAGCACTGCGAGGAACCAGGCGTATTCATGGATCTGACCACGCAACATCATGTTGGGCGAATCAGGATGCAAAGCTTGCGAGCACCCTGCCACATGAAAGCAGGTGGAAGGCCCCAATCGGATAGGAATCACTGTGCAAAGGTAAGGCCCGATCAGGGATTTTGGGAAGTGTGCATGCAGTTGGTGTGCCGTTCGCAGTTAGGTGTGCGCATAAGCAGAGTAGTGGGTTGCAGCCGTAGTTTATGGGGGTTGTCACGCAGATTGACTAGAGATTTACATGAGTAACAGAAAATGGCACGCATTTTGTCAGGGTGCTGGTAACAGTTATGGGGGACAGCACGCAGTGTCACTGGGGTTCTGGATTGGTTGTGGGGGACCCCATACAGTATTACCAGGAGTGCATGAGTGCGCGGCTGAGGAGCCTGCACAGGTCGGTGTATGTGGCTGGATTTGCTTTGCATCGGGGCGTGGCAGAGGCATTCCGGCTCAAACTTGCGCATAGGGTTATTTAACGGGACATATTTGATGAATACGCGCAGTGCGCACAAAATTATCTGCGTGCAGGGATGCACACAGCTGTTCTCAGCACAGGGACTTTTGGGATCAATATGCACTTTTCCATGACTCTAACCCCAATTAGTAAAGGCACCTTCAAACGCATTCCTCTATTTGGTCCCAGAATTCCTTGGTGACCTGTAATATCCTTAAAATGTACAGCAGAGCGTCCTGTAATATTATTATTATTATTATTATTATTATTATTATTATTATTATTAGTAATAATAATAATTACAATAATATTACATTACATTATTTAAGGATACTTTGGGTCTCACTCTAAGTTACTAGGGGAATCCAGACGTAGACCCCTTGCTCACTATTCTTAGAGAGGCACAGATCCACCCTACTGATGAGGTCCAACCAGACCGAAACACGTGTCTGGGGATGCTGTTGGTACTCTTGTTCAGAGGAGAATTGCCTAGCATTTCGGTGCTGGACTGCCCCAGGGCACGACAAGGACTGATATGTTTGGGATATTTCTTCTCTGTGAAAGATAGTGAGCTAAAGACTCTGGGTAAGTCTCTCATAACCAGGACTAATGTCCGGCAGAGGGACTCCCAGGACCCCCCTTGTTAATTTGCATTTTTCAAGTAACTTTGGGTCTCACCCTAAGTTACTAGGGGAATCCAGACGTGGACCCCTTGCTCACTATTCTTAGAGAGGCACAGCTCCACCCTAGTGATGAGGTCCAACCAGACTAGAACACGTGTCTGGGGATGCTGTTAGTACTCTTGTTCAGAGGAGAATTGCCTAGCATTTCGATGCTGGACTGCCCCAGGGCAGGACAAAGACTGATATGTTTGGGATATTTCTTCTCTGTGAAAGATAGTGAGCTTAAGACTCTGGGTAAGTCTCTCGTAACCAGGACTAATGTCTGGCAGAGGGACTCCCAGGACCCGCTTCTTAATGTGCAGGTCAGTGTATGTTGCTGGATTTGCTTTGCATCGGGGCGTGGCAGAGGCATTCCGGCTCAAACTTGTGCATAGGGTTATTTAATGGGACAAAATTATCTGCGTGCAGGCACGCACAAAGCTGTTCTCGGCACAGGGACTTTGTGGGATCAATGTGCACTTTTTCATTACTCTAGCCCCAATTAGTAAAGGCGCCTTCAAACTCATTCCTTTATTTGGTCCCAGAATTCCTTGGTGACCTGCAATATCCTTAAAATGTACAGCAGGGCGTCCTGTATTATTATTATTATTATTATTATTATTATTATTATTATTATTATTATTATTATTATTATTAATAATAATAATAATAATAATAATAATAATAATAATAATAATAATAACAATAATATTACATAACATTATTTAAGGATACTTAAACTGTACCTGTTAAATCACATCATAGGGAGCGACATCTGAAAAATAGTTGAGAAGTTCATGTTTTATTGTGTTATGTACAAAATTATATTCAAGATAATGTTTACATTTGTGGTTATCTGAAGTCTAAAAATAAAATGCTCAAGCTTATGTTTCTGCTGTTTGCCTTACCAGTCTCTGATAATTGGATGCCCCAGCCCTGAAGGAAGATTTGGAATCACCTCAATGGACATTGAGGCTCATTTTGAAGCCTGTGTGATTGACAAGGAGAAAGATCCTTTAGCCTCTGATGGGGATCTTGCCATAAGATGTGGCATGATGTATTCCTGATTAGAATGCACTTGAGGCATTACCAAGTGAAGGCAACTCACTCACACCGTCTCTTTTGTCTGGTAAACCACACTTTAATGCTATAGTATTTAAGAGAGACTGTAAACATGGCAGCCATCGTCATGTCAGCCATCTCAGCAAAGGCAGCTCCTGAACCCTTACAGTAAATTGGGCTCTGGGAAGTTGGTATGTTGGTGAGTTGCTTACATTACGCTGGTGCTAAGCAGACACAGTGCATGAGACTGAGCTCTACCTGTGGGGAGGAGACAGGCATATTCTCACTGATACTGGATTCCTTTGCCAAGGACTATACCCAGAGGCATCGTTAGGGGAGGTGGGGGGGGGCTACAGCCCCAGGTCATTTGGTTGTAGCGCCGGCTAGAAGCTCAGCGGCTACAACCAAAAGGCAGGCTAGCTAGACCTGAGTCCCGATAGTCTCGACATTAGCGTACCCCTAGATATTTTCCAGACCTGGCAATATCCTTGACTATACCCCTGTCCCATAAGCACATAGGGACACTGTCCCCTTGGAGTGGGTTTTGCTCATCTTTCGTGGGCCCTGGCTCACCCACCCTTTGCTGCACATTGCCTGCTGAAGTTTGTGGGCCATTTTCCCAGCTTCTAGACAGTGCGGCAGGAGCTTCCACAGTCCCACACTAGAATGCAACATTCATTCCACAGGCTTTAGACTCTCTGTTGGAAGGAGTAAATTGTGTATAGTTACAGTTAAGGGAGAGTTTCAGCCTGCAATTTCACCCCATGCCAGACCCTGAGGGTGCAGGGCTCCCCATTCCATAAATCCTAGGAGGATGCCCCCAACTCAGTGAAGTGTTCTGTTTAGTGACCCTAATTTGACTGTGGACTGGCCTGAGCTTCGAAACAGGTAGCTCTTCAATTGCCGAGCTGGGATCTATCTGCAGTCTTTCCAGCACTCCTTAGCACTCAGACAAGAGCCCATAAGAGTAGAGACACACGACCCTGAGGCTTGTCTTTTATGCAACAATGTAGCCAAATCTGCAATATTAGTTACTGTTCCTTCAGGATCCCTCTGCCTTAGGGTGCCCTAGCACTGAGAGTTTAGTTGGTGGAAACCTAACCACACCATTGGTATCTGACCACAACCAACCACCTTGTTGTGGTCCGCCAATCCCCTACCTGGTCATGCTAAAAGGGGTAGTTCTTACTTCCAAAATACCCTTAACATTAGATTGATGTAAAGAAATCTTCAGAAACTTCCAATTGACAACAGAGGTCTCGAAGAATGGGAAACAAACAGGGCACAATATCCCGCTAGTTAGCAATCGAAAAAAGTAGCCCTGAGTGGTGTATTCTGGTCAGATTTGTCACTATTCAGAATTTAATTTTTTCTCAATTTGAAATGGCCATACATTTTTGCGTGATCCCCAAGTCAGTGTATGTCCATTTTGGGATATCCTGTAGTTCTATTTACCTGTTACACTATGCCCTGAAATGTTCACACAGTTCTGTGAAGCAAACCTGTAACTTAGGTTTCACAGTGAAAGTAGAAATGTACAGTAAAATCTAAATGTATCTAGCAATTTCTTTCAAAATAAGTGCTTAGCGTTAGTGGATGAGAAAAATCTTTCTTTTTCGGGTACAGTTAGGAACGGTGCAACAAGGTCGATATCCCTAATCACATTTTTGAAGTGATGAACTTTAGGCAGGGACTTCAGAATTGCATGATGCTTATTTTTAGATTCTTGTATTTTTATTCCCTTATATAGGTAAATTGACTTTAGCTAAATCTGTCACCAGCAGTGTTCTTTCTGATGATCTGTGTGTGACGGCCTCCCCAACAATGTCTCTCAAGAGTCACCCCTAGGCTGCCCTGCGACTCAACTCTTTCTCCCTTGCGTATAATCCACTATCAACTGTATCAATCATTTGCCCATTCTGTTTGCTAAAATTGAGATGCATAATATGGAATATGAATATCTAAGAAGGAGTTTGGACATTTTTGCGGGTCTGCCATTTTTTAGCATGATACAAATCTTTGCAGAATTCCAGAATTGAACTGTTTCTTTGTAGATTATTTTGTTTTAGATTGCTTGAAAAGTTTTTTGGTAGCCCAAGAGCTATGGAATGTTTGAAAATCATACACAATTGTTGGATGGTGAGTCAGATGCAGCACCATCTCACTTTGCCCAAGTTCAAATTCGTGCACAGCCTTTAAAGAAAGATATTGATTCTTCTTAAGTTCCCTTACTTACAGACTTAAGTTGTAGTAAATATACATATCCTATAAATAACATGGGAGATGTCTCTTTAATAAAGTTTCTCTTTCAGTACAGTAATATAAACGTCCAGAAAATAATACTAATGCTTTGATTATTCAGTTTTTTCCTGAGCAGTTTCTAAGTCCATCGGAGTAAAGGTTTGCCTCACACTGCTTATCAGGCACACAGGTTCCACATACAGTTGGTGAGCTAAATTGATTTTAATCCCGTTTTTAACATTTACCCAAGTCTTTGCACTCATGCAACAGAAAAACAGTGCACCATTATTTCTAGTTCAATAATATTGGGATTTTAACAGAAACACCACCAACAATTTCTTTTTTTTTAGTTTACCAATGAATTGGGATTTTGCAAATCTAATACTTTATAACAAGTCCCTCTAGCCACAGGATAAACTAAATAAGCAGTTCATCAGATCATCAAAACATCAAAACATGCTAGGATAACATTGGCAGCTGTTGAAATAATAACAGCAACCAAATGGTAGATGTAAGTACGGGATGCCAAACATTGAGGGTCTCTCCTAGAACTTCTATGCCGCCACGTAGCTTCACAAAACGGTTCAGTATTTGAAACTATTTCCATGTGCATTGATGAATACATTCAACCTGTATGAGGCAATAATCAAAATTATCTAAAGGATAATACATATGTTATTAATATATTGGGAAAAATGTGAATGTAAATTATATTGATATATTGGCAATATTAAAATTTCATCAGTTTATAAAAATTCATTTGCATTAAAAGTTCTGGATAAATGCAATGTTTATGATATTAGCCTTGTATTTGTGCTACACAAGTAGCGAGTACACCATCAAATAATTATTTTTTTTATTTTAAAAAAAATGCCCTTTTAGCAAATAAGAGGCACCACAATGAGTGTTTGTTTTGTACATGGATACACAAACCATGTCATGGAAAAGTTTTAAAGTGAATAGAAACATGATGCTATAATTTGGCTCTGTTTTATTGATGACATTTTTGTGATTTGGCAAAATAATATCATGACAATGAACATGTTTCCTGATTGGAAAAATAAAGTGCATCAGCGCTTAATATTCACTGTAAACGTAGGAATTAACTCCATCAATTAATTGGACAACCTACTAGGAAAAGTAAGGTAATATGCCATTTCTATCATAAAGCAATTAACTGAAAAAGTGGCAGTTGGAACATCTGAAATGTTCTCAGTTAAGAATAATATTATGGAAATTCAACCAAAATACAAGATGCAGAAAAGGAATCTAAAAATGTGATGGAAGAATTACAAACCAGAGAATACTCAAATGAAGTATTGTGAAGGACTTATGAGAAGGTCGTTTTTTTTTCTTTTTAACATTTTTTATTTAATTCAACACCTTGAAAGACAAAATCATGAATTGGTTTTACTATGTATTGACCATCTTGAAAACGAGTTGAGGATTTTATTGCAAAATACTGACCAATATTGCACAATGTTTTTTTATTTCCAAAATTGCTTATGGTAGCTTAAATATATATATACATATTAAAGATCAGGGTGTATGTAGTAATGTAATTATAAGAAAATGAAAGATTTATGATGTGGCAAAAAACTAGGCACATATCTGTGCCTTCATTGTACACATTGAAATAACATGACAAATAAATACATTGTGTATCATCCATCATTGGACAAAAATCTAAAACTTGAGCAATACAACTGCATATCCACCACAATTCCACTATATAGTCTGAAAGGCCAGTTGGAGAAGTTATATATTGAAAAAACAAACCAAATGGCAAACAGATACAATATGGAATATATGGGGGAAATTAGAAAGACAATTACTTAATATATAAACATTTATTCAATTTCTAAAAAGTATCAAACATCACATAATCACAATTGTACAGTTAATATTGCCCATTTTCAATGCAGAACACACAATGTTTAAGACTTTTCAAATGAATTCCACAATCAGTTTCTTGATGTGTCTTGATGCGTCTCCCATACAAAATGTGTCAAATGCCCTAGTTAAATTGTGATCAATTGTTACCAACTTAAATGTAAAAGCTGTTTAACAGTGTATGAAATAAACCTTTGCATGACCGGGCCCAGGTTGAGCATAATGAGGGCCTAACAAATAATCATTTCAATTACAAAAAGCAGCTGATCTGTCCCGTTTTCACAATTTTACAAGTATGTATGAGTCGGCAGTTGCCCGAATCTGGCTTTGGTTGCCCATTTTCTTACAAAAGCCGGTTTAATAACTGACATATGGCTCGAGCCTAAACCCATTGTTAAAGAGAGCATAAGCATTTATAGAGCATACATCACTTACCAATAAAATTGGTACTTCTCTTAATCTCTGCTCTAAAATGTGTTTCAAAACAGTCTTTTTTTTATACCAATACTATGTCAGCCTCCATAGCCTTGGCTCATACCTGAATCCGTTAAAACCGTTTGATACATTTCAACCATGTTTTCTTAAAACTCATATCTCAAGAAATAACATCATCCAAGATTATATGATTCAGCTTAGTGGCTGGGTTTCACCAAAACGCTCATTAGTAAATTAATTTATTAGAAAGATATTTCCATTTCTATTTTAGACATACCAGTCAGCAGAGGAAGATTGTGGGAAGTCTAATAAAGTGACAGACAGGAAAGAGAACCCCAGACAGGCCAACTAGTCAGATGAAGGTGCTTTGTGGTACAAGAAGACCGAGAGTGACCACCAGGAGATAATCGAAACTCAGGACAAAGAAAGTCAGACTTGTAATTTGGGGAAAGGCAGAAGTGAAGCACTATGATAAGATGGGGGTATCATTCATGCAAAGAACAGGAGGGATAGATTGAGAACCGGAACTACAAGGTTCATGAGAACCACATTGGTCGAGTGGAGAGCATTGTAGTGGGAGGTGGTTTGAGGTAGTGACACTACGCCGAGAGAAAGCAAGGGGAAAAGAGAAGGAGGAACAGGAAGAAAGGCAGCCATGGGAAGTGGTATAGGAGGAAAGGGCAGTTAGGTGTAGGGCCCTACTTCTCCACAAATACTGCCAGGACCAATGAGCAAAGGCAGAGCAAACGCCATAAGAGATAAAGCTCTGGCAGATCTGCCAAACACCTCTCTGCCAAGGAGAAGTGGCACAATTGCAGAGGGCATTTGCCAGGGCAAAGAGAGGACCTGAGAGGAACACCATTATCCTTAGAGGTGCAGCAGGATGAGATTAGACATCTTGATATCGCATATTGTTTATTTTGGACACTGCAGATCCCTTTATGAACTTTGGAATGTTGGTTGCTACAGTTTTGGGTATTTGTTAGACTATTTGAATACCGGACATTGCTGGAAAGAAACCTTTTGATCACTGTTATGTGTACACTTTTAGTATTTGATTTGAGAAGCATCCTGACACAGACTATTTTCTGCACACTTATAAATAAAACATTTTAAAAAATCTTTGACTGTCAGTCTCTATTTCTAGTGGCACAACTGACAAGATAGTGAACCAGGGGTTCCTCGCCACATATTTCAAATCAGGGTTTTTGACAGCTGACCTAATGTATCATCTTTATATATAATTCTGCATTGCAGTGAGCTTACTCCACTTTTTGCAGGTAATAAAAAGATTTGGGGAGTATTCAGGCGATATGATCAGTTGAAAAACAACACGAAAAATATATGAGGACATGGCAGTGTGAGTATCCTGAGAAAGCAATAACCCAGTATTTGAGGACGATGATATCTAAGAACTGGCAAAACAAACACAAGTTATTTTGCTCTCTGATATAATAAATGTACATGGGACGTTTGTTTCAAAATAATTGACCTTACCTGCTATTGCCAAAATAATATATAGACTCTGTACACTGCTGTTACCCATGCCCACAGATTAATGACTGCTGAAATATTTTATTGTACCTCTCAAAATTGCTTTTATCGCATATATGCTCTTGAAAATGCAATACTGGGACCACACTATCTCCCTACTCTCACAAACGCGCTTTTCTGCCACCTGAGCACATGCAATGCTGATACCATGCACCTTAATTGTGGCTTCATCAATAGGCGATCAGCTGGCCTTTCTGAAAGTGGTAACACCATCTGAGACCACAAGCCTCACATGCTCATGGTCACAGAGACTTTATTAGTGAACCCCTCCAGCTTGAGCAGGTCTTACTCAGAACAGACAATAAAGGCATGAAGACACTGCGGCAGTCATCTTTAAACCCCACTTGGAAGCATCCAAACGGTGAGCTAACTGTATCACAACACAGGAAATTATAGCACTCCTCTACACCATTAGCCTTAACTTCTGCTGACTACAACCTGATATCACCCCATCAGCCTGGCAAGGGAATTCCCACCGGGCATGCAAAGGTCTCTCAAGCATTAAATCCCATCCAGATAGCTGAAGTCTTTAATTTCTTGAAAGATGATAATGCCATCCCCTCCTTTAGGAACTTTGCAACTGTGTGTATCATGCTGCAAAATGGTACCTACACCGCTGAACTCTCCATCATCCTATACACCTGGATAGACCAGCACACGATCCATGTTACCATTTTTCCGCCAGCACCTCTATCTTCCCCTCACAGTTTTTGTCCACTAGGTAAATGACTTCTGATAAATTGCAGCAACACTCTTCATGGACTTACTCATCCTACACCCCCTGACAACTCTATGCCCAGCATTCTGCTCAGCGTATTCCACAATGTCATTGCCTAAAATATTCCCAGTGCCCAGATCTCTGTCCAAGAACTGGTCCAAAGATCCCACCACTAACCTGCCCATGTAGTAGCCTGAACCACATGTAATAAAGCAATTAGATCAGCAAAGAGTGAATACTGCTCTGCGACATTAATGAAAGCTGTTAACTGACAAGGAAGTAAAATCCTTTCTCTTATTTGGCTGAATAACATCCTCCACTTCAGAGCTGCTGTCTTTAACCAAAACATTTAAAAGATCAGAACGTTCACTACACAATCCTACAAACATATCCCCAACCTGGTCCCCTCCACTGGGCAGTCACAATTAAGAAACAACCCCTCCCCATCTATGACTATGAACAGGTCAATGAAGCTACAACCCTAAGCCTGCTTCAGCGCTTAAGACCAGTGCAGTACTACTGAGACCCATGCACAACTGTCATTACAGCCATGTACACTTACATCCTCGCATGCCTCACCACCCGATGCATTAACAGTTCCCTCAACTTGGCCACCATTTTCAAAGCCCTTAAATACTGACTAATAACCTCATTCTTTGAAAAACATGTTTGGGTACCAAAGATCTAGGCATCTACCATCCCATTGCTGGCTTCCCATGGCTAACCAAGACCATAGAGAATTATTTGACTGCCCAGATATACAACCATTTTGAAGACTACACATTCCTGTACCACTGGCAATGCTAGTTCTGGTTCTACGATGGCACAAAGTTCTGATTGTCTATGATGAATGAACATCTGCAGTTCATTGACTTTGATTATCTATCTATGTTGACCATACTCTTCATAGCTGATATGACAGTAGACCACCCAACCCTGGTCAAGCACCTGTAACACACTACATGTGTCTTTTTTAAAAACTAAAAAGGATGTTTTGGGCAGATAGCAGAATTGGTAAATTGTGCACTTTATCTCACCCCCCAAACTGGTCAATTGTTGGCTCCCCCAGGGTTAACACCTGGCCCCATTTATATTTATATTGAAATTAATCTTCTGAAGGATATACAATGCCATCCCTTCGCCCCTTTCTATGTAGAATTCACAGAGATATATCAAATCTTGGAAAAAGGGCCGTGAACACTCAATTAAAAAAGTATTATTCTGTGTCGCCCACCTACCTATTCCCAGAGGAAAATGATGCAATATTGGAATTACGTAGGATATCCACATGTGTGTCACCACACACATAAATTCAGTAGTCCCCTTATCCTTCTATCAACTAAAACTGCTCATAAATATTGTTACCTTCAACCACAAAGAAAGCCACATAAAGAATGCTTGTTGGTGCCGTGGTCAAATTGCACCTGCATCTACAGAAAAGTCCTACATGTAAGCAGACTCCCTATACATTCAATACAGGCGTGCCCCCTACCAACTAAAATGAGTACAGAAAGGACAGGATTCCCCTAAGCAAATTATATTTTGGCTAAAGAAATGCTAAACAATATCTACATGATTAGGAATGGTCTCTGGCTCCCCGGAGGGGCGGGGGGCAGGGGGAGGCAGGTATCTAAGTGCGCAATAAACATTCCACTTCTACCACCCTAAAAGACAGCCGATCCGTCCTCACATACCCTTCCTTTGCCAGCCTTATTCCACTGCTATGTCAGGCAGTGTGACAAACAGACAGTGGAAAAGCCAGTAGGGGTGGATTACGAGAATCTGGGGGCCATGTCAAGTGGCCCACTACGTAATTGAATCGCTGGAAGTAGTACATGGGAATCCTCTGAGTCCCCTCACACTCTGAACTGTCAAGATAGTTTGTACAACAATGATTTCCTGCAGCTGCAATATATTACCAAGACCCATTGTGATGAAATGACTACTGTGCTCCAGAATCACAGGGAGGATTAGTGGCTAAACGACCTGCTCAGCCCGACACTGCAACTAAACCAGCAGTGATCCCAACCACATAGGTGAAATAGGGAGAGCCTGAAAGGTACACCTTCTTTGTTTCTTTTGTTAGAGTAAGTCTAGGGCAGGTGATATCTTCAGGGGGGGTGTGAGCTGATAACAGTAGCAACCCAAACAACTTGCTACAATGGTCCAAAATTAAAGAATGTCCAATCAAGTTTCTATAAAAATATAGATTGTTAAGCAAACAATAAAAAAACAAACTAATAAGAAAACACTAGAACCCCACCCCTGTAAAAGAAACACAGGGAAGGCAGACTTTGGTGAAAGGGCACTCTGGATAGAAATGCAGGATTGTTCAGGCAATGGAATGGCACAAATGTCACTGTTCATGGATATTTCATTGAAGAACAAGTTAGAGAAGGGTGGCTTAAAAGTCACTCTGGTGCCAAAAGGTGGACCCGGGGGACATGATCTTTTGACAATGCCTTTATTCTTGCCTTTGGTGCTCAACAGCATCAAGCTGGGCATCTATGCACTTTTGCCACTGTTGATCTGGCATTGTGATGTTCGAGTCGATGTGATCCTACTGGCAGTCGGTGTTGAGTTGATTTGAAGCTGTGCATTCCTGATGGATCGAGTGAGCATTCAAGGTGGTGAGTCGATGGATTCCAATGGTTTGTGGCTGCAGTTGAGTTGATGGCAAGATGTTGGCTCTGACTGTCAGTCTTCAAGGTGGGTGAGCCAATGGCTCTCCAGCGTCGGTGCTTGAATCTGTTGCTCCTATAATGCCTTATGATGCCAATCTTGTGACCGGGTCCAGACGAGTCAGTCCACTTCAATGGGTCAAGTCAGAGTCTGGATTGTTCAAGATACTGCAAGTGGTTGCATGTCTGTGTAGTGTGACAAAAGCAGCGCTGCTCGTCTGTGGTGGTTCGTAGAATGTTGAGCGCATTTGTTCCGGCTCAAACATGTCTCAAGGCAACAAAACAGGATTCCAGCTACTTCTGAGCTTCTGTGTTGCCGGTAGGCTAAGCCCAGGGTCTCAAGCACAAGTTGGGTCAGTCAGTTTAACACTTCCAATTTAGGACGTTGGCTGGCAGGTATAGTGGCTTCTTCACCTCCAGTGCCACACCCAGCATAGAGTTTTTGGTCCACAGCAGTTCACCCCCACTGATCCTAGGGGATTGATAGGGAACAGAGCTCACACACTGGTGTAAGAGGGGCCACCGCAGTCACCGCAGCGCGGGGGCTGCCACAACCACATGTCCTTGGAGGGGGCCCCACTTAGAGTAAAAAAAAAAGAAATTTTTGTTTTTCAATTTTTTTTATTTTTTATTTTTATTTTTGAATTCACTCTGCGTTTATAAAGACATTGTTTCTGTAACAGAAAGAATGTGTCTTTATGAAGGCAGAGTGAATACAAAAAGAAACTATGCCTCCATGTCATGGTGTGGGGGAAGCCCTATGACTTCAAAAATAAATAGTTTATTTTTGAAGTCACTCTGCCTTCATAAAGAAATTATTTCTGTTATGGTTCAGTCCTTAACGGAAATAATGTATTCATTAAGTCAGAGTGATTTCAAAAATAAAGCATTTCATTTTGAAGTATTATGGCTTCCCTCAACCCCATGATGTGTGTGTGTGAGTGTATGGTGAAAGAGTGCACATGAATGTATGGGTGGCTGGGTATGCTTGTGTGCGTGTGCGGTGAAAGAATACACATGTATGGGTGGCTGCCTGGTTGTGCCTGTATGGTGAAAGGGTGCACACTTAAATTTATAGCTGGCTGCCTGTGTGAGTTTATGGTGAAAAAGTGCACACTTAAATGTATGGATGGCTGGGTGTGTATGTGTATATATGGTGAATGCTGTATGTGCTTGTGTTCAGGGGCGCAACAAAATCTACATTTCAGGGCGGCTAACCCTTCAAATGTTGGGAGAGGCACTAACTTCACATGTGGTGGGGAGGAGCAAACTTATTTGTGTGGGGCATCTAACTTCTTTACGCATTTTAATGAGACTATTGTAGTGCAGCTTCAATGTTACAGGCAGTTAACTCTCTCCTTTAAGTCTGAAAGCACCCACGTATGGACTGCGGTGAGAGTGACTGGTCTCCTTTTCCATCTCTACCCTTCCAATCACTCCCCTGGCATGCAAGTACTAAACCCACATCACAATTTCAATTGCTTAAAAGATTTGGCATTTGGATGTACTAACAGTTAAATACTGTACATTAGTAATTGCTTGGACGAGCCCTTGTTTACATTGAAACCCCGGTGCCGTTTAACATCTGTGTCATTTTCTGTATGACAACTGCTCTGTAGGTCAGCCAGGTCAAGTCAACAGAGCACACAATTTCAGCTGGAGGGAGGGGTAGAGTGCTGAATCCCAATCAGCTCAATGGTGTTGCACCACTACTTGTGTTTAATGCCTTGATTACGTATTGGTAATCTTCATTACTCCTAGCCCTATTCTTCCTCATCCCAGTACTTGTGTATGAGGCAGTACTTGTGTATTACACACTATTCCTCATACACAAGTATTGGGATGATGTAGAGGTACATGAAGGTAATGCCTTACTTAGCTACCTGTAATCTTCATTACTCCTAGTCCCACTCGTCCTCATCCCAGTATTTACCCATGAGGCAAAGAGCCTCATACGTAGGCACTGGGACAAGGAAGAGGGACGTGGAGGTAATTCTGGGCCAATGAGCTGATTTTGGAGGTTGGGGTAGGGGATGGGAGGGAGAGGGGTTCTGTGGGGGGGGTTGGGATTGTGCAATAAATCATAATGGTCATCCATGTCCATGCTAAGCAGGCATGATATGTGGTATTAGTGGCTAGAGAAGCATTTTATTGCAGCCAGTCTGGTCATTCCTCAGTTTGGTATGACTTGTTTTAACTGGGCATTTCTGATAAAGCAGTCCTGCTAAGTGTAATTATCTGGCTAGACTGGCATTTGGGTTCTGCCAGTCTAGCCATTTCTTACTGTGGCACTGTGGTGGTCGGTCATTTTTTTCGCAAAAATAATGTCGAATGACAATTTTTTTGAAAAAATAATGTCGAAAAAAAAAATGTCGAATTCCGTTTTTTTAAATTATATATTTATTTTGGGGTTCGGGATAAAAAAAATGGGTAAAACAAACACAAAATTAAAAAAAAGGGAGGTTGGGGGGGAACCCCCCTATTTTGAAAAAAATGCATAAAAGAAAATTCGACTTTTTTTTGACATTTTTTTTTCGAAAAAATGACTCGACATTATTGGTTTCAAAATTATTACTATAAACCGTGGCACTGTATATTTTTCTGGGCATCTGTGGTAAATGATATGAAATGATATGATAAGTCATATATAACGTGCCTGTACACAAGCGTTTTTAGGCATGACAAGACAAGGGAAGGAAAACAGAGGGAGGACAAGGCAAATGATCTTACTAAGCCTTGTGTCATTCAGATCGTGCAAGTGCAAGAACGAGAAGTGCAAGGAGAAAGGGAGGGGGAAGTGCAAGGGAGTGGGCAGGGGAAACCAGGACAGCAATGCTCTGAGTAAGTGCAGCCAGGGCAGCGCGGCTCTGGGTAGTGCAAGGAGAACAAGGGACTGTAGGGTTACAGTTACAGCCCCTAACTGCGTGGTAGGTCCGGAGGCAGTGCAAGGGTGACTGATCAAGAAAGAGCCTGGACTCAGTGAGACTGAGGGTAGCCAAGCAACCAGTTGGTACAGCAGACAGGTAGGTCAGGTCGGTCAGCAGGGGAATGAGAGAAAGCAGAGGAGATGATCGTTTTGAGCTGCTTCCGGAACTTCAGGTGGTCCGGCTCAGGCTTGGGAGGGGCACGGAGGCCATTCCAACGGGAGGCACCTGCAGGGGCGAGGGATCTACCCCCCATTCTCTGCCTGGAGAAACATCTAACTCTTAGGGCTCGAGAAGGAAGGTATTTTGGAAGAGAGCGTTGGATGTAGTGCAGATCCCAGCCCCAGAAAGCCTTGCGGACAATTCGAAGGGTCTTGATATTGATCCTTGCAGCCACCGGGCACCAGTGGAGACATTTCATGGCTGGAGAGATACGGTCTCTGGGCTTGAGGCAAAGGATAAGTCTTGCAGTCCTATTCTAGATCAGTTGCAGAGGGCGGAGAGTAGAGGAAAGCAGATTGAGAAAGTGGCTGTTGCAGTAGTCCAGCTTAGAGAGAACCAGAACTCTGGAGACAGTGAGCTTCTGGGGGAAAGTGAGAATGGAAGAGTGCCTTTGAGGAGGTGCAGCTGGTAGTGGGACTTTTTGGCGATGTCCGAGATGTGAGGAGAGAAGGAATGAGCGAGAGTGGAGAGTAGGCTAAGGGGAGCCTGAAGGAAAGCTCAGGTTCATCCGCATAACATTAAGTTAGAGGAGAAGGTAGTGATCAGGTGGGCCAAAGGGGCCAAGTAGAGGTTGAAAAACCAGGGTGAGAGGATGGAGCCCTGGAGGACACCACATGTAGAGAGAGGTGGTGGAGTGAAAGGGACCAAATTGGACCTGGGAGGGCCGGTCCAAGAGGAAGGAGCTCAGCCACTCCAGGGCCTGATCCATGATGCTCAGGTTCTCATGGAGTCGATTGATCAGGATGGCGTGGTTGACCATGTCGAAAGCAGAGGAAAGGTCAAGGAGTGAAGTGGGAGAATGGGAGAACAAGCTCCCCCAAATCTCATCGCGACCATGGCCTAGAGGATCGCGGCCCAGGCACACACCACGAGATGAGTTTGCCTATCTACCAGATGACAAAATACCCTGGTTCAAGAACATAAGGATATGCCCACCAGCCTGTCCCACTCAAGCTGACACCTGCGGCATGGATAAACTCGACTAAGACATAAGCAACGAGCACCCACATCGTTAGAGATGCCACAACGACCTAGCCAACTGCCAAGAACACACGTGCCACCATGCACACTGGTCACTTACGCACCAGCCTACAGAAAGAACATATTCAGTGCTATGACGTAGGTGACGGATACACCCACTGACGCGCATCTTTGTTATTTTTCACATAGGCACCTTTATAGTAATGCAGAAACGCAAGACGCCTGAAGGACTCGCGTATACGCTTGCTGACGCTTCTCCCACCTCTCGCATCGTGATGAGACTATAATGTAGACATAATATTGCTTATGACGCCATGTCAAACCGTGACATAGGTACCATGGATTATGCATCCCCACCCATGAACTAGGCCCAAGTAGGCCACAAGCAAGAGCCGCATGAACACTGTATGAGCAAGAGTACAAGTGCTGATCACGCAGAACGAGCCCAGCGAGAGCTCGTAGCCAAGGGCGCAATGTTGCAACTCGTATGCTACCAGCCGGCGCCAAGGTCACACCTGTAAGCAAAGCCAAGCACACAGAAGCGAAATACAACTTTTTTAAATGTGCAGAATTCCGCTCCAGCTACGGTCTCTCCACACGTGACCAAGCCGATCTGACAAGGTGCCAGACCCACGAGACGGAAGTCGCCTGGGTCCCACATCTGGGACACAGGTTGCAACAGCGAAATGGCAAGATGGACACCTACGGCAATGGGAATGGCCTGCTCTCAAGCCTATGAGCAAACCCGCACATTGTCTGCACAAACACATAGTTACACATTGTTGCTAGTGACAGGTACACCGCGAGCTGGGAACAACGATGGTCCCAGGCTTGGGGGTTCGCGAGAGGACCAATCAGAACATGGGGGGACTCATCACTGACGCCACTAATATTAGCCAATCATCAGGGGTCTTCGTGTAACAATTTTCAAGTATCTAATAGAAGGGACAGCCCAAGTATACCACCTGACTCATCCTTAACCATTAATATTCTTCTCTATATGTATCCTATACTAACCCTACCACTCGGGGAACCAATCCGAAGTGGCAATAGGTTTTTCGATAACTTTCCCAGGTGACGCAAGTAGCGCGTCATACTGCTTTAAAAAGGGCCTGCGAGCCCCACGCATTTTGAGAGTCTGGACGGACGCATACGATCCTAGACCCATCCCTGCCGTCTTTATAATAAACAGCAGAACCACCTTGCTCCTTGTGTGTGTCTCATACTCATTTTTGGGAAGCACGGGAGGAGTTGGGGCCTCCCAGCCCGGAGGTCCACGGACGGCTCAGCCAACCCCGGGATAATCACCCCGACAGGACAGAAGGAATGCTGGAATCAAGGTTGGAGAGCAGGTCTTCACGGATGTTCAGGAGAGCAGTTTCCATGCCTCTGGCAGCTCTTAAGCCAGATTGATGGTCATGGAGACAACCAACAGATTCAGTGTGGAGAGTAAGCTGGCAGTTGGACAGCTTTTCCAAGAGTTTGGGAGAGGGGAAGGTTCCAGTGGCAAAAGAATGATTACAGAAATCGGCCAAGGCTGGATCAAGGGTGTGAATGTGTTCCTTGATGGTTCTGCAGGAGCAGGCGAGCACCGGTTTTGATGACACTTCCATAGATGGGACTTGTCTAGAAACCTCATCAGGTGTTATAGTGAAGGAGGAGAAAGGAGGAGGCGAGCGAGAGATGGACAAAGGGGGCCGAGAGAGGAAGAAGGAAAGGAAGAGGAGATAGTGGACAGAATGTCCTGAGTTTTAGCAGAGAAGCCTGAGGCCAAAGCCATACAGAGGGCCTGTTGAGGGAACAGGAGCGGTAGAGACCGCAACAGGATTGGCCAGTTCCTTGCAGATTTGAAAGAGTTTGGCTATGTAGTTAGAGGCCGCAGATACGCATGCTTGAATTTGTGCTTTCTTCTTGATGAGTCTTATTGCTTCGACTGGCCTTTTCGTGCAAATAGTCTAGATATGACTTAATATGGCACTGTAATGTTATTATGTGTCTACACTGGTTTACATTGTGCAGCCAGTTGGACATGTTTTCATTGTGGCATGGCATTTTTAATAGCAAAGCATTAATGATCATGTGCACTGTTGTGACTTGCATGTATTGGATTGGTGTTACCCTACAAAACAATAGCAAACTCTGTGGCTTTTTAGCCAATTTTTCTCAGTAAGTGTGCTGTATATTGCATTAAAACACATATTTATATCTTTCTCCTAGTGCAGTGTGTGGCGTACCCCTTCAGCAGCATGTTCGTGCATATTGCGCAAGCGTGGTAATCTAGGCTGGCCCAGAGTGTGTCGCGACCCGTGATTTGTTGCTGAGTTGGGAGGCGGCCCCTCAGCATGGATTGCAGGGGGACCCCCAGATCTTGTGTTACACCACTGCTTCAGATGCCTTCTCTCTTCACCTCTGTGGCAGACAACTTTGTAGCAGGTTGTATTCCCAAAAGAGGTCAAGTGAATCATTCTTGTCCTTGCAAGAGTTCAAAGATGGATCAAAAATCCTTATGAAGTGAAATTGACACAGGGGCATGGCCCAAAGCAAGATTGCTATTAGGGGTCCAGTCGGGTTGTTGTAACAAATGCCCTCTCCCTTCTGTCATCACACACAGAGTGCCTTTCCTTCAGAAAATGGGGGGACAGAAAGTGGTACAGAGCCATAAAGGATATCAAAATAGTGGAACCCCTTTCTCAGCCAACCTCTCATATACTAGAGCTCCATCCCCTTCGCATGTCTGCTGGCTTCAAAGGAGCTCTAACGGTCAGCACCCTAGCATGGGTGTGGTTTTTTGTGTTAGTGCTGCCTTTGAAGTACTGATTCCCAGGATATTTCCTAGTGATTGTTTCTGTGCCTTGAGAGGAGGGTGCTTCTCTTTCTGTGGGAGGGTCAAAGGGCAACATACACATGTCAGCTGTGTAGATATTCCAACCAGACACCAACACACATCAGTATTGCATAGATTTACCCTGCACACAAAGTTGACACTAGTGTGATAGCAAATTGCTGTGGCTGTATAATTGTGTGCTCTTTATAGTCACCATGCCCCGACAATGCATGTCTTTATTTCAATATGTATGTACCATCAGACTGATTAAGGCAAACAACTATTAAGCTTTGCAACAGAAGCACAGAAGATTAAAAAGCCACCCCTTCCTGATGTCACATTCCAGCAGCAATCACAAATGAACATGTGATCTTTAAACCTGCACTGTGTGACTGGAGGGCTCGTGCTGGGGGCACAGGAGGATATCTCAGCAAAGACCCATGGTTGCACTATAATGTTGATACTAAGCATTTATGAAAGAGAGGTCTTATTAACTGTCATCCCTTTCTTTTAAAAAATAGAATTAAAAGAAACATTTCATATTATTGAACATCTATAAAGCTTGAGATATCCTGCAATTACCAGATGGCCATTTCAACACACCCACCACATTGCTTTCGGTGGAAGCTGCACTTCTTCTATCGGGGAAGTGGTGGTGAGATATACCCCGATGGAGTCATGAAATTCCCAGATATGACTTTCCAAGGGCCCATTAGATGGCATGAAAAGCCCCTTTCTCATACACACCAAATCCATTAGGGCGCCATGCCATCACTGTATGCCGTTGTTTTAATGCAGTAAATTACCCAGAGAGACTGGATAGTGTAGCCTAGGGCCAGATACGCCCTGGGGGGTCAAGGGCAACCAGTTGTCATAGGTACAGCCTTTTCCCTGTCTTACCAGAGAACATTTTCCTGGAAACGAACATTTCCTTCTTCCAGAAATGGATGAATCAGACCCATTCCCAATCACATACAGATGAAACATCTCAGTTCTTATGATGACGGATGGATAAAAAGTCCGGCCCTGTCATGGATGAGGGACTGGAAAGGAGAGACAATCCAGGTGCGATCTTTGAAAATGCCCAAACCCTCTCTTTTGGACAAAACTGTTGCATGAAAGAAGATAGGCCAGAGAGAAAAGCCTGGGGGTGATGATATATTTATGGGCAGACCATTGTGGAGGACCAAGAGAATCTGGGGGCAACGGGAAGGTGTGGGCTATGTAGGAGAGGCATACAAAAGGAGACTGCTTTCCCCGCAATACCAATATCTAACCAAGACCTGCCCATTGCTTTCAATGTAGTTGCCCACTTTTAATTCCAGGCAAATGGTTTCAAAGTAAATCCCAACTGGGGTTGTGGAGTAAATATATTCACCATCAGGACTTCCCAAGGGCCTCAACGGGCAGAGGGAGATGAAACCTCCTCCTTGTCACCAATTTCAAAAGATTGTCACCCCATTACTTTAAATGGAACCACCAACCAAACTCCTTAGAGAACAAAGTCAAAGTACACCAAGCACCAGATAGGGGAGAAGGATAATACACCGACCCCTTTTTTGTGCTCAAACTAAGCCTTCCCCTCACTGAGCCAGAAGAATTTGTTGGAATCCCTCCCCCCTCCTATTCAGCAGCAGGGCACACACAAGAAAATTTTGATTTTCCCTCAACATCTCCTTATAAAAACGGAGCACTCCTCATTAAAAGGGAGGCAAACGGCCCAAGGCATTTGAAATCACCAAGGGTTAAACTCTTTTTCCTTCAAAAAAGGCAGAAAACTGTGAAGACATGTAGCTCCGTTTCTCAGCAAACAAACGTTTTGTTCACATGGTATGGATAGAAAATGGCTGCCAGCCTTGTTTAAGCCCCCCCCCCCGTGTTCTAAACTGCAAATCATCACTCCGAATCTAATCACTGAAGGGAACCACCCGATTGCTCCAGTCAATCACGGGGTAGACAGGCAGTGTAAAAGACAATTCGCCTCATTATAAGTTAAGTTTGACGGTCCGGTAACGACAGTGCCTGTAAGCTACCGGCACAATTGTTTCCGGACCGGCCAACTATGAGGTCTGCGGGCGGTGCCTTTCCACCTGCCAGGGCTGACCTGGCGGGGCAGAACGGCACCCGCTTGCAGACCTTGACGGATGCACCGGCACCATTAGTTAATGGTGCCGGTGCATCCATCCTGCCCTTTCAATGGGACTCGAATGGGAATGGGCGGAAATGTTTCCAGCGTCCGGCAATAGGGAATTACCGGAACCGCCGGGGCTGTAATGCCCCAGTAAGTCCCCATTGCCGGGAGCCGGGAAAAAAAATGACTCCTGTGACAGCCATGCCAGTATTTACCGGCGCAGCTACCGCCAGACTCATAATGAGGCCCAATCTGTTCCCTTAGTCTAGGTGAAAGGAAGCTGCAGTGCAGACATGCCTTGCAGAGCTGTGCCAGATGAAGGAGGCGAAAGGTAGCATTGAGAGGGAGACATTGGCATTGGAGGAGGGAGAGAAAAGAGAGAGGACTCTTGAGACAGATCAAGGTAGACGAGAAAAGAACATTTGTATGGTTGAGGTTGGCTTTAGAGAGAGGAGGGAGAGTGGTTGAGATACAGAGAGACAGAGAAGCAGAGGAAGGAGGAGGTGAGAAGCAGACTGGTGAGAGAGAGGTTGGTGTTAGAGGAGGGTCAGAGGAGGAGGAAGGAGAAGGAGAGTTGAAACCAGATGAGGTTGGAGTACAGAAGTGGAGAGGGAAAGGAGGAGCATGTTGGACTCATGGAATGGTTGGAGATGGGTGGGTCGGAGAGGAGAAGGAAGTGGACAAAGGTCCAAAAGGGACAGCAATCATTGGCCAAAGGAAATGAGGTAAAGGAAGTGCAGAAAGGCAAGGGGCAAGTCCAAGGATGTATGATAGGGTGTAGCCAGGGTGTAAGTGCTAGTGAAGTGGAGGTCATTTTTGATCCAGTCCCAGATATTGGTAGGGACCAAGACTACAGACCATGAAAGACACTGAGGGAGAGAGACAGAGAGTGAGGGGAAGAGAAAGGCTATCCAGCTGTCATAGAAATAAAGCCAGGAATTCTTAACGAGAAGCCAGACCATGTGAGCACTTGATTAACCTGAGCAAGATACCAGATCAGAGAACAGCATACTACCTTTGGGTGGGTGGTCTGACAATGATGACTCTAGCCTGAAAATCCACTCATGGCAGATGGGGAAGAAACCAACTGTCACCTGGGAGCCAAGCGACCATCACTAAAGATGGCCAACATTCACTAACAATCTCCTATGCTTTAGTAACATCCCCAACCACCCCCTCACCCCCCTAGGAATGTGTCTGACTTTGCATGAACCACTCAGGAATTCTGAATTACATTGTGTGACCCAAACCGGAACTGTGACTGACTTGGAAACATTAAGGGCTAACAACCCTGATCATGAATGGTGGTAAACCAGGGAATTTGCACTCAAGACCACAGTCCTATTTTAGGCTAGGGTTTGAGATTCCTTCTCAGTGAATTATGTTTTCCTTAGACCATGTGTTGTTATAGGGCTATATTCTTGTCTTCGTCACACTCTTTGCTTCAAACCCTGTGGCCTTTGTATTACAATCTATTTGAGGGGTCCGTTCATCCCTTTACCTGTGACACACCTGCTACTTTGCATAACGGGGAGTTCTGTAACCCCAGCTCATATCCCCTATAATATCCAGTTGCTACATGAGAGCCAAGGCGTGTTGCCTCTTCTGTATTGGATGTTATCGCTCTGCTGCCTCATGATTTGTTTACATTGTTTCTGGTCAACGAAGTAACCCTAGCTATTTTCCCCTTTGTAGGCTCATGCTACACCACCTCCATGCCTGGTCAACTGAGCAGCACCGAAACCATCACTCCACATGATGAATACATAACGGAGGTTAGCACAGGGGCAACCTGCTGGTCTTGGAAGCAAGACCACGCAGAGCAACAGAGATTCGAATCCCTGATCTGTGCTTAGGAACCTAGATCGGGTATTAATCGTGTTATAAAAACCAATTAAATAAATAAATTGCAATTCATCTTGCTGTGCATGCTTTACGGGACTGAATGTTCTGTGTGACTACAATGATGGCCGTTGCTCATATTGTCAATGATAGTGAGGGGTTTCCTCATACATGTCAACACCTTGCCCTGGTTCTTCTTCGACATCATACTAATTAATGCCCGTCAGATTTTTTTATTTAATTTAGTGATTGGTCCGCTGTTTTACCTGGCAAATTAAATCACCAACGTTCAAATGGACACGGCTAAGCGCGGGAGAGTCTGTATCCCTCTTCTCTGGCTTAATAGAGCTGGATGTTGCTCTTTCAAAAATATCTGACAAAAATGGTGAAAGGGAACATTTCAGAAATTGCACAAAATCAGGACCTTTTGGGAATTTCAGAAGTGGTGGTGCCAATATTTGATTAAGTCTCTCACTGAAGGATGGGGGTTCACAATATCAGGGTAACATATTTACCAGCAGAGAGTTCACACCCTTTCAAGATCTCAAAGATGTAGTGCATTACCCTACTTTAAGTTACCAAAGAACAAAATGTAATGACCTTAAATCAAAAGATTAAATTGCCACCATCTTAAAGTATGAGGATAGGAACAAAGTCCTCAATTTAGTGCCAAGATGTTTGATAAGGAAGCAGGCACATTGCTGGGGAAATGGCAAACAGATGTGTGTGTTGACCAATATACATTTTGGGCTGAGTCTATGCAGATGCCTTAAAGAGTAGCAAATCCAGCAAATGTGAGACCGTGCAGTTTCTTTTGGATGCACCCCCTCTACTGGAATCCAGATAAGACGGTAAAGGTTTTCACATAGGGGAGGGCATGGGTGACTGCCACTTATTATTCTCCTTCGTTCTTTCTAATACCCTGGTTTGAAGCACCATCTAAGTAAGGTAAATGATGGGATAGCTTTCCTAATTGTGGCAGCAGATGAATGCATACTTTTTGGACTGCAAAGGGCTTACTGGAAACTCACTAGCATGGTTTTTGTTGATTGCTAAATCCTTAATTGAAAGTATGAGTTTAGGCTATTAAAACCATAATTAGGGAACATGTTATTTCAAAGGGAAAGTGTAACAATGATGACCGCCAGTACTCCAGGCAAGTTCTCAGTGTCTTTATTGTCCTTGTCCTGTACTCCTCCACAAGACACAGGGATGGTAGGGGACACAAGATCACAAGGGAAACACGGGGCTCACCCCCACACCCATCTTCTCTGCTCACAGTTTCTCTCTCTCTGACCAACCGTCACCCAGCAGAACACTTCTGCCACAACATTCCACAAGCATATGACGTCACAGACACTGCTCTCAGTAAGCCACCTTACTACACTTCTCCTCCCCTAGGAAACACATAGTCAGATTACTACAAGGGAAACACAAAGAATGATCAAGGCAATGTGACCAGCACGAAACCTTAACATCCAAACACAACACAGTACCAGAAATTCTGCAACACAGCGGCCGCCTATGCACAGAACCCCTGGTAACTCAAATAATGGGAAGCACACAAAAGGAAACCATTTGCAGGACAGACCCGGACCAAGTAGAAAATACCACGGTACGGAACCGCAAAACACAACTCACCAATCCCTCGGTCAACACCACGAGGCCTCAAAAATAATAATCAGAACACTTAGGCCTGTCCAGAGCTGCCCCTGAGGACCTAGGGCTGCCACCCCTACCCAAACTATTGTTAGCATCACTAACACAACTACCTAACCTATTTACCCTCCTTTGCACAAAACACCTTCCACTCCGGTCTGCCACCGCGAAGTCTCAGAGCTACCCCTCTGAGCACAAACTAAAACGCCCCCAAAGGAAGCAACAACAAATGCCCAACAACAACCGAGGGACACACACAACACAACCCTGACCGTAGTATAAGGAAGAACCACAACCCAATACTGCTCCACTGCACAAAACCGTTAGCCATTTCCTCTTTCTACAAAACACCATTTCGAACTCACCAGGAGACAACCTGATATGCCAAACTCGGAATGAGGAGGTAACTGGCAAGGTTAAAACCCATAGTGACCTACCTCAGCCCTTAGACCAAGCACTACGGATGACATGAAAATTCAACATAACTCAGGGATAGCGACCAGACTAAAGTTAAATAAAACGCTATGAATACACTGCAGTAAAACAACTGCCCTGAGAACAAGACCCATGCCAAAAGTGACTTACCCTGATTTCACCTCAGGCACTAATGACCATAACACCACACCAAAACCACTGCATAAACTCCTACCACACATTCAAGGATAATGCACAACTGGGACTAAAAACAACATATCGACTTACCCTGGGACCATACCAGGCACTATGAAACCACAGATAACATGCACACCTAACACTGTAACACCACACATGGGGATATATCCGAACCCATGACCACAACGCCACAGTAACCTACCCCAGTGTCAAAACCGGGCACCATGGAAAACAACAACCCCTTATGTCAATTAACTCCACACACACTCTCACACACAGACATAGTGACCTACCCTAGCACAACTAGTGCCAGGCACTAAGAACTAAATGCAGTAACAGAACATGTGACCACAGGTGCGCCAAACCACTTACATGTACCCATGCACCACACTCACACCCCAAACACTGATAACATCAAGCATGCACAAAATGACATTTTGATAACATTGCATAACAAACATGAAAGTTAAATGCAGACATCATGAAAAGCACATGTTCAAAGCTGAAAATATTGCATAATACATGTGGAGAATTTGCAAGATGACCTCCCAGCACTGTCCACAGATGAAAAAACCGGCATGCACTCTTGGGCACCAAACAATGTCAATGTTGCATGAAAGTCAGTGTTCCAAATGACGAAAGTCACATTAATGCATTTTCGCATCTTTTCCCATAAATAAGCTCAAACCCCAATCCACACTCCTTGGGGTTAACACTACCCAGAAACTACGTTGCACACTCCCTGATGAAACACAGATATGCCTTGGACATTTGCATTTGCGGTATTGCAGTAATTATTACAAATTTGCGGAACATTAAATACAACCCCCCCCTTCACCGACCTGGGGGTTGCAAAGGGACAACACCAGACCCATATACTTAATGTTCTACTTTCCTGTGAAAGGCCACAACAATAGACACCACAGGAGACTAACAACGGCCTTCAACACCAAACTCAGGACCCTACCCCCAAAACTTAATTAAAGAGCTCTAACACCTCAAGAACAAATGGGCCACAACACGCAATATGCACTCATCCTCATGCACATGGCCCGATACACTAACCTGACACCAAAGTCCCATGTCCAACGCCATACACAGGCAAATTCATAACTAATTCCTGCCCAGTACAGTACCAGAGAACGCTGCAAAATTGCTCCAACTGCTGCAGCTCCGAAGGACTCCGTGGAAGGCTCTCATGCGTGTTCTGTTCCAGAGGTAGGCAGGAAACAAGGATTGAAACACTGGAAACAAACTATTGCCACAACCCTATCTACTCCTCAACGATAGTTATGCGCCATGTCCATCCCGGATTTATAATGTGGCAAATAATCAAAACACAGCCCTTCTGGAATGCGAAGTCCTAAAGTTCCCGTTGTTACTTCCTGGAACGCCAGCTGAGCGAAGCACAACAACGGCCACTGCTCACGTGATAGCCGTAAGGGCTACGGCCCCAGCTGTGACATCACCAGAACTTCTGGAATCCCCACCTGGCAACCACAGCAGGGCTCCGCTGTCCCACCGACTAGCCTGGAACTGCCTGGGACAACGCCATAACATCTCTGGACTTACTCCGCCGGTCGAGTGCTAGTCGCGTCCCTCATGCTGCCTCCCAGGGGCAACGAGCACTCGATTGGCGCCGTTCCAGCTTCCTCAGAACATGCAGGAAGCAGCTAAATTGTTCTGTGCGCCACCAACGCTCGCTCGATCGGCAACACAGGAAGAAGAAGCTGAAACTCTCTGTTCCGCCCCGCCTGCAACGCTGGCCAGGTGACACAAAAGAACCGCACTGGGTGTGCACTCCCCAGCGTTGGTACAGCAACAGAGCCGAGTGTCGCCCAGGGGGAAAACGATGTATGTTCTTAAACGGATAACAGACGCGGATCTCCCTCCAGATTAGATGCAATCGCGCCTGACCGCATGAACTTCGGGGGGGTGCATTGAAGGCACAGGTGCACGATGAATCTCCAGCACACAACAGGATTCAAACTCCGGCCGCAATCCACCCCTTGATGGCAGGGGAACGCCGTATTTCAGGCGGCAGCCAGCCCAAAACACCTCCAAATTCAAACGGAACTTGAACAACGGGCCAACTGGACATGGACCTGTCTGGGTGTGGGGGGACCTCACGGGGGGGTGGTGTTCCAGGAGGGCTGCACCCCCCCCAGCAGCGCCAGTGAGCAGGCCATCCACCTACCATCCCATCCTCGTCGCCAGTGTAACAGTGATGACCGCCAGTACTTCAGGTAAGTTCTCAGTGTCTTTATTGTCCTTGTCCTGTACTCCTCCACAAGACACGGGGATGGTAGGGGACACAAGATCACAAGGGAAACACCGGGCTCACCCCCACACCCATCTTCTCTGCTCACAGCTTCTCTCTCTCTGACCAACCGTCACCCAGCAGAACATTTCTGCAACAACATTCCACAAGCATATGACCTCACAGACACTGCTCTCAGTAAGCCACCTTACTACAGAAAGCAATTGGGAAGTAGAGAACTGGTCTCCCCTTTCTGCATTATCTACTGAATCAATGTTCTGTTGGAGGCACGTTTCCTTATATCAGCAATTTTTGATTGCATTTTTTGATAATGTATTATTGGAAAGAAGGCACAGCCAGCTGAGCAGTAAGGATCCTTGTGCAATACTGTAGCCACCTTAAATATGCACTCTTGGCATACTCCATAGATCCAAAATTGCCTGGGGGTGGGGGCAGCTCAAAGGGCCAATTTTTGAGTATGATATGACTTGTCCACCGATTGAAAGTGGAGTATGTGACTCAGATTATTAAGAATGTCTTAATTTGTGTAAGTGATTTAAGGGCACAGCCCGTGATATTGGAGGGAGACTGTTTGAACCCGGTATTTTGTGAGTAAATGGTTTTTGCAAAGAGCAGGAGCAGACTAGATGCGTTTATTTTATTTCATGTTATTTTATTGTTTAAAGCAGGGACCTAGCATGAGAACTGGCGAGCGCTGTACAGAGTTTTTGGGCTGGTGTCTTTTAACGGTATCACAGTACGTTGAGTTAAGGTCTGTACATCAGTATGGCAATCCACTGGGATTAGTCCTTGGTCAGGTGCTGTTGAAAAAGCCATGTTTTGTGAGATTTGCGAAATTGAAGAGTTTCTGGGGCATTCCGGGTTGATACCGGAGTATGGGTGTGTGACAAGTGTTGGATTGCTTGTAGTTTCTCTCTTTGCAGATGAGTTGCAATTCAAGCCGGTTGGTTGATTTGCTGCACGAGGAGTGTGTGCCACTAGATATGTAGAGCTTAGCCACCAGGTATGCTGGTGTGATACTTGTGACTGTCTTGTAGATAATACATGCAGTCTTGAACGGTGTCTAGTCAAATGGTCGACAGACAAAGGGTCGACAGTCAAAAGGTCGACACAATTTGGTCGACAGGTCAAGTGATCGAATTTGTTTTTTGTTATATATATATTTTTAGGTTTTCGTTTAGGGAAAAAAAGTGTTTTTTAGCAAAAAATAGGGGGTTGGTGGGTCCCCCCCAAAAAAAAAAAAAATGTGGAAAAACAACACAAAAGAAATTCGATCATTTGACCTGTCGACCTTTTGGTGTCTACCATTTGTCCTGTCGACCATTTAGATTCGATCATTTGACCTACAACCGTCTTGAACAGTATCCTGGCCTGGAGAGGAAGCCAATGTAGTTATCATAGGATGCGGGGGATTCAGTCATATTTCTGTACACCCGTAATAAGACGTGCTGCAGCATGGTGTACTGCTTTGAGCGAAGTCAAGTGAGCATCTGGTAACCCCGTCAGGAAGGCAATTCCCACATCGATGTGTGAGACCAGGAGGGCCTGGACTACGGTCAAGATGTCCTTTGGCATGATGAAGGGTTTGATTTTTGCAAAGAGTCGAAATTTGGTGCAGGGCCATTTGGGTCTTCTTGGCTATGTGTTTCTGGAAGAAAGAGCTTCTGTCAATGGTGAAGCCTAAGGGTTTTGCTGAATTCGAGAGATGTGGATCAAATCCTTCTAGGCTCATATCATTGAGCCATTGTTAGACAAGTTGTTGTTTAGCACAGGGGCCGATGAGGATGAATTCAGTCTTGGATGGGTTAAATTTGAGGTAGGCACTTGACTTCTAGGACTGGGTGATTACTAGGTATCCATTGAGACGGCTAATGTCCTGTGGGATTTTTACTTTGAATATATTGGGATCTTTGATGAGAGTGAAGAAGTAATGGAATCCCAATTTAGGGATGCCCTCTCTCCTGCACACCATAGTACTTGGAAAACCAGTCAAACATTAAATCAAGTTAAATATAAAACCAAACAGTCCATACTTTTTACCTAATCATAGAAATCTCATCGTTCTTTACTCATAATAATCATAGAGGTTATTCAGTATGCAGAACCAATTGAAGTAATATCCAAATTGTTCTTATACTGGCACATTCTGATGCTTTGGTTTTAAATAACTGGGAATTATCTTACATGTTATAGTTGGTGTTTTTCAGTAAGTTATTCATGGTTTATCAGGTAGATGTTTGCCTATAGCTTTATTCACCTGTAGTTGTTTACAATGTGTTTACATTATTTTCATCACAACTGTGTACCATCTCTGCTGAAAGCAGTTGTACATCTGATGATGTCCTCAATGTTTTCTCCTTTTAGTGGTTGTTTATTTGTCTGCAATAAGGCATTTCTTGTTGTCACATTTGTAGCATATGCATGATTTATGCCCTGTCTGTAGCCTCTGTTCATACGTCCCTGTGATGTTGCTTTTGCATGTTTTTAGTATTCATGAATGGCACTGTAATTCCTCTTAATCCTCAATAACTATCTATATTGTATGCTTTTGATAATGAGTTGGGGATGATTACTCTTTGCATCAAGTATTGTATATAGTTCCTGTGTGAAAACCAGCCACATTTAGTTATTTCACCAGCACTATAACCAGCACAAAAACAGTCAATCCTCCAGTTCTAAAACTATTGTAAAGTTCCAACCAGTTTCAGTTCCCTAATGCTATGAGCCCCTCGCTCAGCCACATCCAACTCTCTGAGGGTCAGACCCCTCTCTAGGCAGAGAGTGGGGGGTAGATCTCTCTCCTCTGCAGGTGCCTCCCTCTGGCATGGTCTCCCTTCCCCTCTCAAACTTGAGCCAGACCACTTGAAGTTTCCTGAAACAGCTCAAGACTTTTCTTTTTGCCTCAGCTTTCTCTCTCTCTCTCTCTCTCTCTCTCTCTCTCTCTCTCTCTCTCTCTCTCTCTCTCTCTCTCTCTCTCTCTCTCTCTCTCTCTCTATCTATCTCTCTCTCTCTCTCTCTCTCCCCTGCTCACCTTCCTGGCTTCTGAGCTGACTGGTTGCCTGGCTACCTTTAGAGTCTTACTGGGTACCAGGCCCCTCTACGACCAGTCTCCCCTGCTTTGCCTCCGTGCCAATGCGCACTTAGGGGCTGTTTTTGATTTGATTTTGATTTGATTTTGAATTATTTATTACGCGCACCAGACAGAATAAACCGTATTTGGGCGCAGATGATCACTAAGAAGAGAATCCATAAATATAGGGAGCCAAAGTTATAGTTATGTTCAGTTTTCCTTTATTTAAATAGAAAGGTATTTAGTCTCTTCCTAAAGAGATCAAGAGATTCACACATTCTGATCTCTAGAGGGAGCTGATTCCAAACCTTGGGCCCAAAAGCTCCAAAGCTTCGATCGCCTCTTGAAATACATTTGGTCCGTGCAATGCAAGTCAGGAATTTGCCTTCCGAACGCAGATTCCTTCTTGGATGGTATACCATGATTTTTTCCGACAGGTAACCGGGCGCCAACCCTTTCAGGCATTTATAGAATAAACAGGCCATTTTAAATTTTATTCTATCCTCCACCATCAACCAGTGGCGGTACCTTTGCATTGGTGTAACTGTAACCCCACAGTCCCCTGCCTCCTTGCACTTACCCAGAGCCACGCTTCTCTGGCTGCTCGTCCTCAGAGCATGCTGCCCTGATGACACTTCCCCCTTCCCTCTCCCTAGCGCTTCCCACTTATCCCTCCCCTTGCACTTTGCATTGTGTGCACTTGCACGATCTGAATGACACAAGGCCTAGTAAGATTGTTTGTTGTGTCCTTCCTCTATCTCACCCCCCCCCTTTGTCTTGTCGTGCCTGGAAAAATGTGTGTACAGGCGCGTTATAAATGACTTATCATATCATGACAAGTAGTGCATGTGTTCCACAAAAATGTTCCCAAAAGAAAGTGCTGTTAAAGGTTCCACATAGACGTGTCGGCTATTGATTCATCTGCTGGGTGTTGGAGGCTGGGTTTCACCACTTTAGCACCAGCAGCACAAGCTGAGACCGGCTGATACTGGAACGTTAAGGTCAAGCAATGATGAATACCCTTAACATAATGCAATCCCACCATGTTTCGTTTACAGGGCGTAATGCAATCTGGGAATTAGACGCAAACTGGGCGTGATGTCTTTTAGCAATGATGTGCGAAGAGGGTATAGTAGAAACCAGCAATTATGTGCCATGTTGGCTTAATGGAAACAGCCAATTGGCTGATAAATCTGCATAATGTAATTTGATAACTGGGAATACTTTAAACTGGTAACACTGTTGTACTGGGGAGATCTGTGGCCGGCCCATAGAGTCGGGGTTTGCTCTGAAGTACTTTAAGACAAGATAGCTGCACCTTGATATGGATTGATGGGGGTGCAGATTTATTACTCTAACACCAATCAATAAGGACAACTCAATGGTTTGGCAAAGGGAGTCTGTTTAATGACAAGTACGACTTTTTTGTTTCTTCCTGTACAGTACTTAAGCAATCTTCATTTCATCTCATTTGTTGGTAGGGTTTTCTCAATGGGTACCTTACGGCCCATGGTTGTCTGGTTATTGGTACTTCAATAAGTCTTTTTCTTCTTATAGGCACTGGGCAGAGCCCTACTGCAGCTCTCTGCTGGTTTATTTGCTTTTTGCATTTCGGGGTGAACGTTCATGGTACTTCAAAATGGGCAACTGGGGTGCAGGCTTTATTTGGGACCTCTTCTACACTCCCCCCTCTGGGCAATTCATCAACCACTTTCACTTCTTCCTTTGGATTCATCTCACTTGGTTCCTCTGTTTTCACCTTCACAGCATCGTCTGGGTTCATTCCTACTTCATCTTCTGGGTATGTACATGATGGTTTGAAGAAGTGTCTCTTTGGAGTCTATGGGCCTCATTACACGGTAGGCGGTAAGGGTTTACCGGTACCGGTATTTTACCGGTACCGGTAAACCCTTACCGCCTTACTACGAGGTCCCTTTGCAGGTTGGTGAATTTAACGCCTGCTTTTTGCTGGCGTTAAAAACCAACCCGCAAAGGGACCAGGGAGCTAATTACGGTACCACAATTTGCGGCACCATAATTAGCGCCTTCCCCATTCCCATAGAGCCCTATGGGGCAAAAATGGGAATGGGGAAGGGCAATGGGGGAAAGGGGAATTACCGCCCCTCCAACCTTGGAATAGGGCGGTAATTCCCCTTTCCACCAAGGCGGTGCCGGTATTTTACCGGCATGGACCAAGGTGCTAATAGCACCTTGGTCCACCGCCATCCGTGTAATGAGGCCCCATATCTTTATTACTCCCTTCAGGCTTCCTGCTGTCCTTACATGTTCGTCTTTGTTCCATGTCATCAGCTGACATTGTCCATTTGGGCTGCAGTAAATCAATCTTCCCACATAATTTCTGCATTTCCTGGGATAGAGAAACGTTGTACCTTCTGGTGCGTGCTTGCTGGCCTTCACAATGTCTCTTATTTCTTCATTAGTCAGATGTCTGGGCTTCCATCCTGGTTTGACATCAATCATGATCTTCATCCCTATGGCTTTCTTCTCAGTCTTTTGGCATTGTGAGATTATTATCTTGATAACGCAAAATCCTAGTAATATCTTCATTAGCAGGGCTCCCAAGAACTTGAATGCATCCGACATCCATTGTAGAACCCATGAAAACAGTGATCCAAACCAGCTGTCATCGTCAACTTCGTCGGTTTCATTGATCATCTGGTTCTGCAGGTTTGTCAGCATAACTATAGCTTCTGTTAAAGTTCAATTTTCCTCATCATGAGAAGGTGTAAATGTGCAACATGATTCTCCTATTTTTGCACAAACTCCTCCATCCATAGCTGTGATCATGTCAAGTACATATCTGTTCTGGAGAGTCATCAGTCGGATGGCTCTTAACTCCTCCTTGATTTCATTGAATCCTTTTATTGTCGTGTTGATGGTTTGCAGTAACTCCCATCTGGTTATCTGCAACCATTTAGTATTTACTCCAACTTGCATTCGTGGCATGAAAATTGTTGTGAACACTGATAAGGTGAGGCTGAACAGCCTCTATTCATATGGGATTGCATGAAAGGCTTCTTCTGATTTAGCAGAGAAGTAATTTTCTTTCTTCATTCGGGTTATCAGTTCCACAGATCTCTTCTTCCCCAGGTGAGCATCTGCTTTTGGAAAACTGTCAATATTCAGGTCGCTTTCGGGATCACTAATGCTGGAACGTGAACGTTCACTATTTGTGCAAATACCTCCCCGGTTTTTCGGCAGTCTGATGTATGCTTTGGATCCACATGCCCAATAATGATCCAAGATCACTGCAGTCCCATGTGTCATTCCTGGAGCCTCAACAATGTGTCCACAGTTTTGATTCTCCACCATTTTCCTTGTGCCATTGTTCTTGAAGCACAATTTCGTGCTTTCTAGTGGCACTATCTGCAAGGGTCCTCCTCTGTCTTCGACCCATGTTAGTAGCTTTGTAAGTGTAGGCCATAGTAGTTTGCACAGTCTTTGTGAGTTTTCAATTGCCTCCTTGCAGGCTCCGAGGACCATCCAAGCTCTGCAGATCACGACTCCTTTCTCCCATCTGTCTGGTGAAAGCACTGTTCCCCAAATCTGCATTTGGCCTCTGTTTTTCAAAATTTGAGCCTCTGCTGGAGTTTTCCCTTGGACATTTAGGGCCTCATTACGACCCTGGCGGAAGACCATGGTGCTATTAGCACCATGGTCCATGCCGGTAAGTTACCGACTCTGCCATGGAGAAAGGGGGAATTACCACCCCATTACAAGGTTGGCGGGGCGGTAATTCCCCCTTCCTCCATGGCCCTTCCCGATTCCCATTTTTGCCCCATAGGGCTCAATAGGAATGGGGAAGGCGCTAAGTACGGTGCCGCAAATTGCGGCACCGTAATCAGCACCAAGGTCCCTTTGCGGGTCCCTACTTTAACGGCTGGTCTACACCAGCCGTTAAGGTTGGGTCCCGCAAAGGGACCTCGTAATTAGGCGCTAATAGGTTAACGGCGCCGCAGCCTTTTACGGCGCCGTTAACCCATTAACGCCTGGGTCGTAATGAGGCCCTTAGTCTTGGGTTCAGTTCCCATATTATTTCTGCTCCTTTAACTCCAGGCTTCTCGTACCTGATCACGTGATTCCTAGTATGAGCTCTGTTTCTTGTTTTAATGTCTTGGGCATAATCATCGTGTTTTTCTCAAACGGCAAAAACCATGCTCTATTGGATCCAACACACTCCTTACCACATGGATAAGAATATTAGTATATACAAAAGAAGGTGTAAACACAGAAGTCTGTATGTACAGGGCTAACAAAGCAAGAAACATATATTACCACATATACTTATTAATACATATATTTATTTAATTATGACACTCATAAAATGATCATGTTACATAAAATTCATAGTCAAACACACAATATATAAAACATATAAAAGACTGTACTTTACAAAACACATGAAACACATTAAAATCCTATATTTTGGGTTGATTTTTTGGTGATTTTTACTTGACTCCGTGTAAAACTCCACACTGGAGTAATTTCTCTTTTATCTAAATCCTATTAGTATGTATTCAAAGCCCAACTTGTACAAGTTTCTGTCCTTAAAACACAGATAAATGTGGGACATTCATCAGGGGTAAAATATGTGTTTTCCAGTGGTGATGGTATTTCCTTCCTATCACTTTCTTGCAGCCAAAGAACTTCTAAAAATGGCAACCCTGTAGAATAAAAACAACGTGTGTTACTAATTGTTCGGCTGTTTGTGTCTTGTAAATAGACTGCAAACATAGGCACCCCGATCCAAATAGGGTGTAAGATATATACCTTAATTTGCATACCTTATAGAATGTGGTAATTAATTCCAGAACCGGACAGCAAAAGGATTTGGTATTGGTAAGAGCGATTTCCAAGTTGTTGGAGAAGATCACTCAAAACTTCCTCTCAAGTTCTATACTAATATTGGACATAATCATCTTCATCGGGGTAAGCTGGTTCAGTTGCCCATATCAACGAGGCATCCCTTCCCATGAACTGGCCTCTGGTATTGCACATTGCTACATGTGAGAGACTGTGTGCTGTCGGGACATCAATTTCTACAGCCACAAAGATCTTGGACTTCCCCATGCTGTATGGTAGGAGTGCACAAACCAAGCATTACCCTTCGGAATTTCGTCTTCCAACTTCCTTCATGTGCTGGTACCAAATGTTGTTACCCAGGTGTGCTGTGCTATCCAGGTAATTGTTCAGTTAATTGTCGTCTTCATGCATGCATCTCTTGAATCTTAAGGTTTTCATATAGTTTGCTATTACTACATCTCTGAATGCATCCGCATGGCTTTTTCTTGCTGGAGGGTTCTCAGGTATCCTGGTCCATGGTGCAGGCTTCCTCATCTGCACCATTTGAGTGGACAGGAGTCTGCAGCTCTTTCCTTTTCTTCATACATTTTTTTCCTGCTGGATGCAAGTGCCCATATCCACCAGCCTGGCACTGGTCCGGTATATGGCTGCACCGTGGAACTGGTACTTGTGTCTTGTGTTGGAATGTGTATGCCTGGTAATGCAGTCTCTGCGGTCTTGTTCTTTAGTTGCTCATGCAGTTTCCTCGCTCTGGTTATGTACGGGAATAGTAAATCTACTATCATTTGTGTCCGTGCAGAGAGTTTTTCAGTGGTGACTTTTGTTTTCTCAAGAGTTTCTGATATGACTGCTTTTATTGGCTTTTCTTTTAACTCTTCTTGTTTTCTCATGAAAGTTTCTGTGATGTTTCCTATGGCAGGCAGTCTCCTCCCTTCTGCTGCTTTGTTTTGTGGTTCTGCAGTCATTGATGCAAGGCCTGTTTCGTGTACATTCAGTGTTTGCATGTGTGTAGTTGTCAGTGATGTTACTCCATTCATCTCTTGCGACCCTGTGTCCGGCTCCTCTTTTCATTTGTTACCACAAGTGTGTGCGTATTGTTGCTAATTACATCCATTTCAAGTTCATTCACTCCACCATCAGATATTCTAGGTACTGGAATAACTATATAAGGTCTGCATGCTTTTGTGGATTTCATATGTGCATCATTAGGTGGGTGCACTGAAATTGGAACGCTTTGTGCACCAATTTCCGGATACAGGTCTTTGGGAAAAATCAAATTAAGTAATACTTCAGTGAGTCCCTTTACTGTGCATGTTCCAAATAGGTAAGCTCCCAGTCCACCCCTCGAATCTGCTTGAGTCCTGAGGACATGTTGGACATTGATCAGTATGAAAAGAATAGGGAGGAAAAATAACAGGTACAACAAGTGAAGTTCTTGACTCTCCTTCATCGATCAGTCCCTCGGCGGAAAGTTTCTAGAATCTCCTCAAATAGCTCCTCTGATGATTAGAAAGTTCCACTTGAAGCATGATACCATACAAGAGCATTCCCATTTATTGCAACATTAGCTGGATCTCTGATGAATGTGAGGACGTCAACATCGATTGGTCTCCCCGCTAGCTCTGGAAAGTCAGTGACTAGGCGAAAAAGGACATTGTGTGCCAATCTGCAGTCTTTTGGTCACAGGGACATCTGTCCTGTCTTTCTGTGGTTCAGGATTATATGTTTTTTTCCCTGATGTAAGCAATGTCTGCACTGTCCGTTCGCATGGAGTGCGACCAGATTTATGGTCTTATCTAAAAGATGTCTTAAATGTTCGGTGTTTGCTGGGTCTCGGACAAATGTACGTGTGTCTGTTGTTCTTCCGACAATGGTTGGACAGTCTTCAATTATGCAAAGGAACAGTGTGATGATAAGCTCATTTGTTTTTGCCTGTGTCTGTAACATTTGCTTCTTTCTCACTGTACTCAGGGAGTACAATAAATTGTTCAGCAATGACAGTAAGCAGTTGTCTTATTATTTTTTTGTTTTCAGGATCTTGGAGAAAGTCTGTCACACTGGTGAGTCTTCCTACCAGTGACGGGTATGATCTTAGCACTAGGTTGAAATGGGTGACCATGTCCTTTGTGATATCTCTACTGTGTGACACCATAGGTGATTCCAAATAGGGTCTCAGTGTGGAAGGAATCTGGGTACTGTCTTTTTTTCCAATTTATGTGACCTTGATCGAAATTTAGCACATCCTTCCTCATCAAGGCTTCAGTGTGCCTCAGTCCAAAGTTCAAAGTCAACAGACTATGTTGTGGCTTACACATGCAATTTTCTTCTTCACCCTGCAACTAGGATGCACAGAGTGTCCGTTTCTTATGTCCCTATCCCCTTTTTTGCTTAGAGGAATGTCCAAAATGGAGCCACAACCTTTGCACAAAAGTTCTGTGTCTTTGTCTAGCTGGTCATGCGTCCTTCTTCCTCGTCATGGATCTCGTCTGCACGTGCTGTGGCTCTTCCCCGTTGCTCATCAATTCCTCTCATTGGGGTGCAGGCAGGGGGCCTTCTCCGATGTAGGGTTTCATGTCACCAAGAAAAATCCATGCTCTCCTGTCCTGTAGCTTCACAGCGGACGGAGTGCAGTTCTCTATGATGAAAGGACTGTTGAATCTTGGCTCATCCCACCTTTTCCTTGTATGGTTTTTCACAAGGACGGCATCTCCAGGGAAGATGAGTGGAACACGTAGGCCTTGAACTGTGTCTGTTGCAGTGTCTCCTTCTGTGTTCGTTCCACCCTTTTCGTCGTTGCTACTGCTGGTCTGAAATTACAGTAAGGCAAGATGTCATGCAGTTCAGATAGTTTTGCATTTCAGACACTAGAATCTCTCCTGTTGAATGGGCATCACTTCTAGCTCTATTTCGGGGTGTTAAGGGAGTTCTCATTCTTCTTCCTGTGGCTATCTCGTGTGGCGTAAGATGATGGTCGGAGCCGGGTTGGTTCCGAAGAGCATACAGTGCCAGTGGAAGGCAGTGCAACCATCCCTTTCTTAGAGTAAGCTTCAACTTGGCTCTTCTCTCCTTCAACAAGCCGTTGAGTTTCTCACAGACCCAAATACCTTGCAGATGATAGGCTGACGAGAACTTGTGCTTTATACCAAGCAGCAAGCTAATCTGTTCAAATATTGAATTAACAAAGTGAGGGCCATTATCTGATCTCATGACTTTGCATATCCCCCACCTTGGGAACACTTCCTTCACTAAAAATGTGGCCACTCAGGTAGCGTTTTGGTGTGTACATGGACCTGTCTCTATCCATCTAGAGAATAGACACACCACAACAATTAAGTATCTGTACTTGTTACATACTTGAATCATATCGATGTAACCTGAGGATGACTCCTCTCATTACCTTTAATGTGTGCCCAGCAGTGAATTGCTGGCAGATTATGTAGTTCACCATAAAAAAGTAACATGCTCTGCTAAATTCGGTATGAACCATTCATCAACGAACGTTGCTGCTAGATTCTCTTTTGTCATATGGGCTGGGTAATGTAGTTGCTCCAGCGGTATTTTTAATAGGGCTACATGCATTACTGGTTTACCAGTGCTGTCTTGTCAACACAAGCTGTTAGAGGGGTTTAAAGAACACACTCAACGTTTCCATGGGTTCTTCTCCTCTTGCAGTGCCTCCCCTTGGAGTTCAATTAACTGTGTTTGCCCCAAATTGCTGTAACCTTCAGGTGCGGTTTGTGTAAACATCATTAGTCTGTTGGCATGGATAGCTTCCACTGCCATAATCGTTTCACTTTTGGATGCCATATGCTTGGCTTCCATGTCTGCTGCTTGATTTCCGCGTGAGATAAAATCTGCCCCCTTGGTGTGGGTGGTGCATTTCACAACCACTATGCCCACTGGGAGCTGTAGTGCCTTAATCAACCGGTCCAATAAGGCTGCGTGCTGTACTGGCGTGCCGTCTGCTCATAGGTAGCCCCTCCTTTTCCAGTGCGCTAAGCCTGTATGCACTGTTGACGTCACATAGGCGGAGTCACTGTACACTATTACTTCCTGGTCTGCGTGATTCTCAATGACGCGTATCACCGCCAATAATTCTTCACCTTGTGCTGAATAATGAGTTGGTAATCGTGCACTAATGAGTACTCGAAATTCTCCATTTGCTGTGTGCTTCATCACAGCAACGCCTGTGTATCTTTGCCCATCAATTTGGTCGATTCTCGAAGACCCGTCAATAAAGACGATCTCCCCTACTGCCAAGGCATTTTCTTTCACCCATGGAATTTCATCATAGAATTCTTCATAATTTGCGCAGTCATGTATCGGCTCTCCCTCAGTGACTGGCTCTGCTATGAACATAGCTGGGTTTACTATCTTACATCAGACTATTTTAATCAATGGGTTCGTTATGATCACTTCATACGCAGAAGCTCTCTGAGATGTCAATGTGCCCTTTGGTTTCTCTAGGATGGCAAATAATTAGTGTTCGACGTACAACGTCATGGAGCATCCCATTACAATGGTTGCAGCTTTCTCTATGGCGAATGCTGCGGCAGCTAAACTTTGTTCTCATGGGAAGTGGCCTCTCATTACTGGGTCCAGATTCCTGCTGTAATAAGCCAGGGGCTTGTACCCCAACAAGGTTCTTTGAGCAAGCACTGCCGTCATGACACTGCCATTTGTGTGTGAAAACAGGTAAAATTCCTCTGCATAATTGGGAATCCCAAGAACTGGACTGTACAAATAGCTCTTTTGAGTTCAGAAAACCCTTTCTCCATTGTTTCAGAACATTCAATCTTTTCTTTTGTCACTTGGGCCTTCTTTAGGGCCTGAAGGAAAGGCTTAGTGTAAGAGCCATACAGCCTCATCACGACTTTGGCGGTAACCCTTAAATCTGGCGGTTGTGCTATTACCCCCGGATTTAAGGGTCCGCCAAATCAAGACTTCGGAGGATTTCACCCCAGCTCTTGGCTGGGGGAAAATCCGCAGAAAATTCACGCTATTACCGCCGGTGGGAAATCCGCCGGCGGTAAGAGCACGAATTTTCCCCATTGAGCCCAATGGGGAATGGGGCATTCCCGAATGGGCTCAATGGGGAATTACATTACCGCCGGACTCGTGATCCGGTGCTATTAGCACCGGGGAGTTCGGCGGTAGGGCTAATACCGCCTGCGGTAATACCGCCAGCGTTACTGCCAAAGTCGTGATCAGGCCCATAGTCGAATACCCATGCCCTGACATAGTTGCATAGGCCTAGAAAGCTCTGCATCTGCTTTATCGTGTGTGGCTTAGTCGTATTCAGTATGGCTTCAGCCCTTTCTGGAGTCACTTTTTTGTCTTCATGCGAGATTAGCTGTCCTATGTACAGCACTTCTTGTTGACAATAGTGTAACTTTTTTTTAATATCCTTTCTCAGCCAGTATAGTCAATAGCTGAAAAGAATCGTGCCTGCATTGCTCTTCTGTGGTGCTGCAAATTAGGATGTCATCCACGTATTGCAAGACGACACTGTCTAGTGCAATATTGCTCAAATCCATCTGCAGGACTCTGTTGAAAATGGAAGGAGACTCACAGTACCCCAGTGGCAGCCTTGTGCTTTTCAGACACATTTGTCTGAACGTGAATGACATCAGATCTTGTGAGTCACGGTGCAATGGGATTGGGAAAAATGAATTTTTCAGGTCAATCACCGTGAAATATTTTGCCTCAATGGGTATATTACATAGAATTGTAGACGGGTTAGATACTAGTGGGAACTCGACCTCAACAATATCGTTTATTGGGCATAAATCCTGGATTAAACGCCAAGACCCTGCCTTTGATTTTTTGATTGGATAAACCGCGGTGATGACTCTGATGTCACTAAGATGCCCTGGTCCATCATGGCAGAAATTGTCTTAAAAATCCCTTCATCTGCCTCTCTGGACATGGGATATTGTTCTGCCTTGGGTAGAATAGCTCCTGGTTTTAGTTTAATTTTCACTTCTCCCATCCCCTTCAAGAGGCCCACGTCATAGGGTCGTGTAGTCCATACTGGGACAGGCACCTGGGCAATGTCGTCATCAAAATATTTATCACGGTTTAATACTAGCATCATTCTCTGAGGTACTTCCCTCTTGATCATCTTTACCAAAAAGGTGAGACATACTTTTACCATTGTCTCTTCTATATCCGTTTGTTCTTCAAATATATCATCATCGGTGACGTCAGTCACTCGATATCCTTCTTCGATGGTGATTATCATGCACCATTGTCTGCCCTCGTCATCGTAACCGTCAACCAAATCCACTTTCCCTCGCACTGTAGCTGTGTGTATCATTGAGGGAAATACTTGTCCCTCCTCCTCATGCATCGGTATTCTTGGTCTAAATAGGAACTCATCAGGGGTTCTCAGGGTTTTGTTTGCAAGGCCTGGTAATCCTGCCATAAGCACACGCATGCCATATGCGAAAAGTTCTGGCTCCAATGGTATGGCCCTCATTGGTATGTGTCCTGCGTATTCTCTAATAATTTTGCATATGTTTGATTAGTGCATTCCTGGAGTGGAACATACTATGCCCTCCTCTGTGAACGAGATTTTCATGTTTAACTTCGTCTTTAAGTCTCGACCCAAAATGTTTACTGGGGTTTGACGTGAATATAATAAATGTACATTCAGTTTGCACTCTCGTATGGAGACTGGGAGTGCGTTTGTAAAGGGAACTCGACTGTGAGCTCCCGTAAAACTCTGAGTATCTATGGCCTGGCCGGAAAAGGAAAATTTGCCTTCATGTATGCACAAGCGTGTTGCACCCGTATACACTTTGAAGGAATATTCTTTACCCCCTATAACAACATCCACCCTAGGCTCCCTGTGAGGGTCTCGTGCCACTAATAGGATAGAGCACATCAGGGTTCCCAGTGAGCTGTCCTAGTTCATATACAAATTTGGCCCACTCTGTACTTGTGGATTTCCCCCATTCCCATTGTTACTTCCCCTTCCAGGGTTTGGGGTCTGCCCTGTGCTCATTGCCTGTGACACTTGCAACGGTGCCTGTAGGGATTGTCCTTGTGGAAAATTGCCCATGCTCTGAGGTTGCACTCCTTGTTGTGCTTCTGGCATTTGTTGTTGCACCATGTGATTATGTGCAATGCCCTGTTGTAAAACTGCTGGTGGATTCGCCATGCCTGCTACTGTTCTTTGGCCGTTCTGCATCATGCCTTGCTTTTTGCATGTGCGCACCAAATGCCCTGTTATCCTACACAGCCAACATACTGGCGGTGGTCGGATTACTTGCCTATTCGACATATCTGGGTTTCCATTTTGCATGTTTTGAAAGCCTCCTTGATTATTTTGGAAACCTCCCTGATTACTCTGCCATCCTCTTCCCCTAAATCCTCTTCCCCGTGGATAAAACCCTACGTTACCCTGATTATTCTGTTGTGGATTAGCCACCTGTTGCATGCTTGATTCAGCTGCGCTAGTTAGCATGACTCCTCAAAGAGCATACTTTGATAGCTTCTTCTGAACCAATTTCACTTCCTCACCGAGTTGCTTCCTTTTTGCGATTCTTTTCCTGCAGCAGTCTCCAATGATATGCGATAGTTAACTGTATTTCAGCCCAAGGTTTAGCCTCAAGTCCTATCAATTTCTTGAGTTGTTTCTGCACCTGTTCTGGCAACCCTTGGCACAGTATATGGTAAAACACAGGTATAGATTTTCTTCATGATTCATGAGTTTCGAGTACCCATGTGTCTTGGAAATTCTGTAAATAAATGAACGGATCCTCAGAATCCTTCATTTTTTTTAGCCATTATAGCTCCCATATCGGAAGTATCTGCATACAATACTCGTAGCGCTTTCCATACTGCGGCTCTACAATTGATAAATGGAGCTCCGTCATGCGAGGTATTGTGGTTACACCAGGGTAGCCTGCTTGTGCCACACATTGTCTGCTCTCTCACCAAGTATGGCACGTAGGAGACCCTTAATGTCCCCTATAGCTAACGTGTTTCCTCCTGTCATTTTTTTTAACTCATGTATCCACTTTCCGGCTCCTGATGTCAGCAATGGAAGCTTGTTTTTCAGGTTTTCTCGATCCATGTGTGGCCATGGAATATATTGTGGTCTGACTCCCCCTTTTCTAGGAGAAGAAATTGGAATGCGTAGCCTTCCTTCTCTTCTCTCATTGTTCTCCAGTCTATTGCAGGGGTAATATTCCTGCATCGCCGTCTACCTGGCAATGTCCTTAGTCTATCTACATAGGGTGGTGAAGACACCCTCCCTCTGACCATAAAATGCTACTTCACGTCTGTCAGACTGCGTGGCTGAATCTGATGGCCGTGGTGCAGACTCGCTAGTGTCTGACCATCATATCCCTTTTTCCCTTGGAAGTTGCCTTTCGCTCAACCTTCCTTTTTCATTTTCCTCACGCCCCTCCCTTTCGGAGTTGGACATTGTTTGTCCCCAATTCAGGCAACTTCTCGTATCCTCCTTGTTCCTACTTATTTCTAATCTATCCAGGGATAGCTCGCTATTCCCGCTACTTTGGGAGACATCGTCAGTGTCATACAGCTGAGTGCTCGCCAGGCGCTCCTTTTCCCCCTCACCTTGGGGTGTTTGTTCTAGCCCCATTTCATCATATATTCTATCGATCAATTCTTTGATGCTTCTGGTGTCAAAGTCATCCTCCATACTTGCCCTCGACGTGCCTGGTACTGAATCGTACGCAGGAAAGAATTCTTCGATGTCTTCCCAGTCTACAACTGGATCGGGTTTTTTAACCTCCCTCTCCAAATACTCAAGATTGCGTGCTCTCTGTCTCTGCTTATGTTTGATGTCGTCATCAAATTCCTTGTGCTTTCTCGCCTCTTCTCTGACCCTATCTTCTTCCTTGTTGTTTTCATTTCTACGTTCATCTGCCCTTCAAATTTCCTCATCTCTTCACCTTCTTATTCTTTTCTCACATATTCTTTGCTCTTCCTCTAATCTTTGCTGTTTCTGTCTGTCTTGATAATCGGCTGCACTTGGGTTGTGATCAAGCTTTCTTTCTTGCTCTTTGCGATATAGCTGTTCTTGCCTTTGCCTGTCTTTCCTTCTTATCCTTTCATCTCTTAACTCCTTCTCTTTCCCCTTCCTCTGTGTCTCGCCGAACCTTTCCTTTTGTTTCGTGCTATCAATGCCTTTGCCATCGAGTTTCAATAGAATTTGTCCTCCCATCCATTCGTCTTTTGTGAATGTTATCTCATCAGTTTTACTTTTGCTTCCCTTCCATCTCTTCCCTTCTCTTTCCTTGTCGAGAGACACACTTGTCTGTGCCCGATCTCTTCTTTCATCATCACATCTCTCCTTGTCCCTTGGGACTACGGAGGTAATATTTTTGGCCATATCTTTCCTTTGATTTTCGTCACTACTATGTGTGGGTGACTCATACACGGGATTGCTGTACCCCGTGGCTGCTTTAAATTCTCTCAGTGGGTATAATCCCTCGTCTTTACTTTCTTCAATTCTCGTTTCGGGTGGGGCATGTGACGCAGTAGGCATCTCACCCCTCTCTGTGCATACATTAAGTATCCAATCTACCGGCGGCTCTTCCTCCTTTGCCTGTTCATACATTTTCCACAATTCGAGAACAGCAAGGCGTTTTTCGAACTTCTTGCCTGCATATGTGGCATGCAAATATGTCATTATATGTTGTAAGACGGCTTTAGATAAAGACCCATTTTGTGGCCATAGCATAAACATCTTGTGAGCGGTACCTTTAACCCACTCGGTAGTATATTTGTTTAGCTTGGGTGCGTGTTTTGGCAGCTGCTTGCATAAGTGTGCTAATGGAGTCATGTCCTCCATGCTTAAATCTGTTCCCTTTCCTCTTATACAACACTTGTCAATGCTTTCGTGTGGTTTAAACAACTTCTGACAATATGAGTGAGCACCAAACACTGCAAGCTCCAATCCAAATTTTCACAAAATTTTATATATTCTAATCTACTCAAAAACCATCAATTTGTGTGCGATTTTACCTCAGCTATTAAATCGCAATTTTTTTAAAATCAGTTCTCTTAAAAAAAATATTTTTACATATGACGTCACAACAAAACATGTAACACAGACGCTTGACAGACTAGATGGACATCAGCTGGATACAAATATCTCTGCCTCTAATCATTACCCCTTTATGGAGTGTAAACGTACCCTTGCCACAACGTCTTTAAACGTTGTGGTAGCATAATCATTCCCCGTTATGTGGGACTCTGGGTACACGTTTCTTCTAGCTGCTATATTAAAGGGTAGGAATAAGGCGAATCCTCTCACTTCTCGGGTGTCCTCCCCGGTAACCTTTATTTATTTAATTATTCTCGAGTCATTATCCCCTTATATATATATACATTCTTCTCTACTTCTGACTATTTTGTTTTCCCTCCTCCCTCCGTTACCTTTTCCCTTTACTTGTTCTAAGGCATGCACTATTTGCCAAAGCATTCAATTTTTTGTTTCACTCACCGTTCACATTGTTCTTCTCTGGACCCTCGGGATCGCTGCCTTTGGTACCGCCTTCTTCAGCTTTTCGCCCGCTCAGCTGCCCGTAGCAATGGGAAGGGAAGTGTGGGAAAACGGGTCCGATCAGGCCTTTTCTGCAGACTCTTCTTAGGCTATCATTGTCTATGGGGAGCTTCACGGTCTACTCAGCCAAATGGCAAAGGACTTGTGATATTTCCGAAGACCTAGAGTTGCTTTATTTCGATGGTCAATAGGTGTCTTATTTTAATCAATAATCGATAGTCGATAAACCACCCGATCCTGCTACCAAGTGTACTGAGGAGATCCCCGGCCAGCTCATAGAGTCGGGTTTGCTCTGAAGTACTTTAAGAGGAGATAGCTGCACCTTGAGATGGATGGGGGTGCAGATGTATTACTCTAACACCAATCAATAAGGACAACTCAATGGTTTGGCAAAGGGAGTCCGTTTAATGACAAGTACAAAAAAACGGGGAGTCATGGCAATCAGCAGTGATGCGATAGTCCGTCTCGCTTCAAAGCCCCCTGAACTTCATACAAAAAATAACTTTTATACTTAAAACGCGGCATAATGTGACGTGTAACACTCAAAAGTTAACATGCAATTCTATTGGTTAGGAAAAGGTAACTTTAATATAGGTATTATATCTATGTATGTTAACGGAGTGAGGGGATTGGGTAAACACTATCAGGTGGGCATCTAAGCCCTTCCTTCAAAAATTACTACTGTAGATGTCACTAAAAGTACAACATCCTATTGGTTCTACTAACTATAGGACCCTAGATTATTTGGTCCACTGTGATTAGGTTGGCATCAACCCCATGCATACATTTCCACTTTGCTTAGCAGCATTCAGAACAGTCAGCCAGGTGCAGGTTGTCCCCCAATTCACCCTGCCTTCCTTCAATCAATCATCACTTTATGGGCTATGTGTCAATTAGTTCACTGTGGTTGGCCTCGAAACTGCATCTTCTTATCTCGAGAAGGTTCTGATATCTCTGTCTGGGCGGATGCCAAGCATAGGTGTGAACCCGTGCTTCTTCTTGCTTGGATGGTCACGTGCTACTACACCATGGATTTGCCTTGTTTCTCTCAATTTGTGTATTTTATTTTTGTTTCACCTGCCACATGTCTTTGCCTTCTTATCTTGATCCTTCAGAGGCAGGATATTCTGTTCTTAGCTTCAATTAAAAGTAGCTACCGTTCATAGCGTCTATTGATGTGACCTTGGCTTCCCTGGCACAAGCTGCCTCTGCCGAGTTTCGATTCAGCCTTCTTTCCTCGTGTTTGCTAGAATATGAATCTTCTTGCGTTTGGCCTATAGTCACCTGGGTTGGTTCTGCTTTTAGTGCAAAGTGGACCCGCACTCATATAATATGCTTTGTTTTGAGGTAGATTGTGTACAATGGCGCTTGCCGCTCTGTTCTTCTACTTAGCATAGCAAGCCGCACTGTTTTCTTAGCTTTCTTACAGTTACACGCATATGTACAGGCGTTAGCGGGTTGAATATCTTCATCCTGCTTACAGCTTAAGCTTCTTTGTATTTTTTACATCACTTTCTTCTTCTAGGTTCACGATATCCTTATTCATGGGATTTTGTCTCTTTGTGTTATCCTTTGGTCGTCATTTCTTCTATCTGTGTGTTAGTCCAGGCCCTCGTGATGTCACCATTCGTCTGCCATTAAGGACTTTTTGGTTTCTTCCTGTACAGTACTTAAGCAATCTTCATTTCGTCTCATTTGCTGGTAGGGTTTTCTCAATGGGTACCTTGCGGCCCATGGTTGTCTGGTTATGGGTACTTCAATAGGTATTGTTCTTCTGATAGGCACTGGGCAGGGCCCTACTGCGGCTCTCTGCTGGTTTATTTGTTCATCATACATCACATATTTCGCTGTGAACGTTCCTGGTACTTCAAAATGGGCGACTGAAGTGCAGCCTTTATTTGGGACCTCCTCTACACTGTGCCAAGTGGGCATTCTTGAAACTGGCAATTACATGGTAGCTGGGCATGATGTATACTGGCAATGATGTGCTATACGGGTGCAAAAATGCATGCATACAAAACAGAGGGAATCATTAATATGTTTGTCAAAATAATTGGTGCATTATAACGCCATTGACACTTTTGTGTTTTTATATATAACACTGATCTGGCATTGAGGTTAAAGGGCAATGGAGTACTCTACATAGATTATGGAATGATGTCCCAGAATGCCTGAAGCTGTGCAATAATGTTATATACCTCGAGGGAGAGAGGTAGCCATGGACAAGTAGGAGAGGCTTTGAGTGGAGATGAGGAAATTGTCCAGAGGAAAGAAGGCAGTGGATGAAGGCAAGGGTTACACACAGGGCTTTAAGTGGGCCGGGGCCTGCCGGGGCTGGGCCCTGGCAGGCTCTGAAATTTCATTTTGAGGCGGGGCCCTGCTGGGGCCCACTAATCTCCTCTGGCAGCCCCGGCCACTATACGAAAAGGCATTTTTTTCTACAGCCTGAAGCTCTCTCTCAGCTTCAGGCTTCAGAAAAAAATGCCTTTTAGCCATAATGGTGGCGCCCCACCTGCGAGGCATCCCTTTAATCAAGTGATGCACGTGGGCCGGCGCCACCATTATGGAGAAAACGTGAGGCCACTGGAAGCAGAGGCCTTGCTTTCTAAATACTGAAGCTCCCGTGGATTCGCAGGAGTTTCAGTCTTTAGGAAAAAGGCCTCTGCTTCCAGTGGCCTCACCCTTTCAGCCTTAATGGTGACGCTGCCCCTCCCCAGCTGGCGAGGGGCAGCATCACCATTAAGGCTGAATAGGCGAGGCGCTGTCCCCTGCCAGGCAAGCCTATACAAAATAAATGCAGCGATCAGCACCCTCTCCCCCATTGGGGAGAGGGTGCTAATCTCTACAAAAGGCTGCCTGGCAGGGGTGCCAGTAGCCCATTGAGCTGGGGCTCGTCAAGGGGGCGTGGCCTAACGGGCCATGAAGACCCCCGTTGTTAGGCCACGCCACCCCCGATTAGCCCGGCTCGATTTGTAGTGCCACTTAAGGCACTGGTTACACAATCGTTCCTAACGTTCTGGACATGCAAGTAAGCCTTACGGAATTCCTCTGAAAGGTTTTACACTATACCAACATTTGGGAACAATGTATTTACGTATGTTCTGTAATGGCCACTTGAGTGAAATTTGACGTGTATGTCATTGACAACGGACATGCCCACACAAACTGAGATTGACAGAGCACGTTTTTTTGTCAACCGCGTGTGTTAAGTCACGAGTGGTTATCAGCTACGCACTTGATTGCCTCCATTTGGACCAACCCCTCATGTAGTCGTGCACATGCAAGAGGATACCACCTTCTGCCATTTAAAATCTATTCAAGAAACAAATGAGGTCAACGTTTCCAAGCGCCGCTGCTGTCGGTCACATGGAGGCAAAGGGGCTTCTGTGGAAACCACTTGCGCCCCCCTTTCCTTTGAGCTGCGTGTTCTGCAGCTGACATCTGAAACACCGGAGCCAGGGACGCTAAATCACACAGGCCTGTGACATTGAACCCAGCCGCATCTAGGCCGCAGCGTTTTTAAATATGTCTTTCCTTTGTTGGATGTGAGCATGTGTTATTACAACTTGCCGGCCTAATTTTAACCGCTGATGGGGTTTGCTCATCCGCCGAGAACCCCCAACCCAAGACCGAAATAGAGAGCCAAGCCGCGGCCATGTGTTTGACAGGGAGACGTGTTTGACAGGGAGACAGGCAGCCGGCCAAGACACATTCGAGACGGCTGGCATTTCTTGCCACTGTGAAAATGCGGCGCTAATATCTCCCTCACCCCCTCTCCCCACTTTACACACAAGTGGCTCTCCAGTACAGTTGAACTGTCACACGAAACTAACAAGGAGGATGTGTGTCTCCCAGCAATGTCAAAGGTTCACAGCCTGCCAGCCCCTCTGCCAGCTCGGACTGCTACTTCTGGAATGGTTAGAAAAATATTTTAATGTAATTCACCTTGCTGTGCTATTTCATAAATAACCTCGAAAAATGTGAAGAGTGTGGCCTTCACATTCCTTTGCTCACTCAGAACATGGCTCACAATAATGAAGGTTGACAGGGGTGGGCTCTGGGAACTGCATTATCCCTGGTGGTTTCTGGTATCTGCATGAAACGTAAGGCACATGTAGCAAGGACATTCTGTCTAAAGCAGTGCTTACTCTTATGGGCGAAACATGGCTATTCTTACACAGCAGACAGGGACCTGTTCTACAGGCAATAATGTAGAGATCCAGCTAGGCCTGCCTACACAAGTATAAGAGCCCACTGAGCCAACACGCTTCGTCATATTACCTTTAATTTTTACTTTGAGTAAACAAGTCAAAAAAATATCCAATCTTTCCAAGGCTGACATAAAGCATCAAGAAATAGAAGAACAGTTAAAAGTTGAATAGGTAGACCAAGTGCCTAGATACATCCGGGTTCAGTGCGCTATATAAGCAAATAAACTAAACTAAACAAGATTTCTAGGAGCAAATGTCTCTGGGCCCTGCACACTTAGGGGTTGTATCTGTAACCCTACAGTACCCTGCCTCCTTGCACTTCCCTTAGCTGACTCCCCCTTGCACTTCCCATAGCTGGCTTCCCCCATGCACTTCCCTTAGCTGACTTCCCCCTTGCACTTCCCTAAACTGACTTCCCCCTTGCACTTCCCTAAGTTGACTTCCCCTTTGCACTTCCCTTAGCTGACTCCCCCTTGCACTTCCCTTAGCTGGCTTCCCCCTTGCACTTCCCTTAGCTGACTTCACCCTTGCACGTCCCTTAGCTTGCTTCCCCTTTGCACTTCCCTAAGCTGACTACCCCCTTGCACTTCCCTAAGCTGACTTCCCCCTTGCACTTCCCTTAGCTGGCTCCCCCTTGCACTTCCCTTAGCTGGCTTCCCCCATGCACTTCCCTTAGCTGACTTCCCCTTGCACTTCCCTAAGATGACTTCCCCCTTGCACTTCCCTAAGATGACTTCCCCCTTGCACTTCCCTTAGCTGACTCCCCCTTGCACTTCCCTTAGCTGGCTTCCCCCTTGCACTTCCCTTAGCTGACTTCACCCTTGCACGTCCCTTAGCTGGCTTCCCCCTTGCACTTCCCTAAACTGACTTCCCCCTTGCACTTGCTTAAGCTGACTTCCCCCTTGCACTTCCCTTAGCTGGCTTCCCCCTTTCACTTCCCTTAGCTGGCTTCCCCCTTGCACTTCCCCTAGCTGGCTTCCCCTTTGCACTTCCCTTAGCTGGCTTCCCCCTTGGACTTCCCTTCTCCGGCTTCCCCGGCTGCACTTTACTCAGAGCAATGTTGCCCTGATTGCATTTTCCCCCATTCCCTCCCCCTGACACCTCTCCTCTCCCTCTCATCCCTGCACGATCTGAATGACACAAGGCCTAATAAGATCGTTTGTTTCATCATGTCTCCCCTCCTTGTCCTGTTGTGCTTAGAAACATATCATATAAATCATAGCATAACATAAACCCATCTGGATTGCATAAGCCTATCCATATGCCTAAATACCCATTCTATTGCACTTTAGGACTGTGTATGCGTGTGGTGATGTGTACATGGATGGATTGGTGAGTGTGTCTGTGTGGGGGAAAGGCACATATATCAATGGATCGAGGTATGGATGGATGTGGTGAGTTTGTGTGTGGATGAGTACATGATGTTCTGTGTGTGTGAAGTTAAGTAGATGGATGGGTGAGTGTGTGTGGTTTGGGTGGTTGTCTGACTTTTTTGGATAGATGATATACTGGCAAGATAGCTAAGTGAGTTGGGTGCTCGATCCTGTGATCTGCAGGTCACAGGGTGAAATCCTGGCAAGCCAACGCGAGGCCAACTCAGCCATTCATACTTCCAAGGTTGATAAATGAGTGCCAACTCCATTTGAGTGATATTGTGTGCATACATGTTCTATGTAAAGTGCTTAGGCGTAACCACTATATAAATAACACGCAATTCTATGTATGCATGTTCATGTAAGGAGTAGTTTGTGGGTATAATGAATTTGAATGGCTGGATTACTGGTGAGTGTGTTTTGTATCTCCAGGTAGATCTCTTAATAGGTGGATATGTGCTGAATGGGCACTGTTTGAGGAGTCCAGAAGCAGGGCAAGTCTTTCTCCAGGACCCTGGACTAGATTCTTTGGCAGAATGATGGGGAGGAAGGCCTTTATAGTAGAGTATGCAGTGTTGATGGGGCCCCTGGTAGGGTGGAAGTTCTGAAGGATTCCCACAAAATGTAGAGGTTTCCAGGGATTGCAGAAGACACCACTTCAATCCTGCTCATGGCTGGTAGAGTGCAAAGCTAAGGGTGAACCAAACCTCCCCCATGTGCTGCAGCTGGCATCCGAGGAATGCTTTTTGCTTGAGGATACAGGAACTCTGCAACTGAAAAGCTCCAAATGTTGGTCACCTGATTGACAGTAAGGGCCTGACAATATGATCTGCACTAGGTCTGCATGAGAGCAAGACCTAAAAATGTGTGGTGTTCCATGCACTGTAGAAAAGAAAGACATTCCTCATGGAAGCCACGAACCACACAGTTCCCCGACACAGTTCATTGAAGGATTTAATTCCCAGAATTCAGGCACGCCCAGAAGATGTGCAGAGTAGAGTGCTTCACTACAAATCCCCACAAAGCGATGCGCTCTCTTTGTCAGTCTTACGGGAGACTCAAAGCGTAAATAATGAGCAGACTCAAAGCAAATCTAGGTTCAAAGGATTCCTGCCACATCGGCTGCTTTCAGGAGTTGCTATTTTAAGGAGACTCTGGAATGGACTCAGCCCACATGGACATAAGAGAAAAACAGATTGAGCCTACTGCTTAAATAAAACGTCAGGAATCTGGGCTCACCACAATTTCCTCATCATTTTAGTAGCACCTTTGGTGCTAGACCCTCAAGATGCAGGTGGCTAAGTTCCTGGATCACAGTGAAATCACCCTGTCAAGCCCCACTCTCCACTGTGCCTGGCTAGGACTGTGGACAATATGACCTCTAAGAGAAGGAATATGTTTTCTTTAAAAAATATTCTCGTCTACAAACTCCCCCTCTAACGTAGTCAGTGTCTCTCGGTGAAGATAGTATACACTACTCACCTTTCAATTGATGAATGCTCTAGTGCTTTTTCAGGCTTAAATCAGAGTCTACAATGAAACTTCAAATGCATCTCTCATCTGATCAGTGGAACACAGTGGTGCCATACATTGGTGGCATCTTATACGTAGGCAATACCTTTCAGACTTTTGATTCTTAATTCAGATCGCCCCCTCGTCCATCTTCATTGTAAGCAACATGAATGTCTGAGATCTCATGGACACTGCCAGGCTTAGGTGACATGTTATTCTGATATTGTCTCTAAGGACTCCATGTACAACCCCAGGACTGATAGTTTAGGTCCAGCTGCATAAATAGCATAAATAGCACAAAGACAAGCTGTCCATCCAAATCTGTTATGATGTGAGACTCTGTGTGAATGACCCGTTCTTGATTTGATAGTCTTGTGCAAATATGCTGCACCTCCACGAGACCCACAGTCAGCAAAATACTTAAGGACATTGGTAACCCTGAATCCTGTAGGCCATCTGATGTCATCTATGATTAAGAACTCTCAGGGGTTAGGCGTGATCCTTAAATCTTTAAAAATAAAACAGCAATGAGCACACCACTCCTGAAAAAACCCAGCCCAGCCTTGGCCCTCCTGAACTCAATATTTGTCAACCTATTTCAAATCTCTCCTTTTCCATCAAACTCTTAGGAAGAGCCATGAACAGTTAGCTCTGGACCTATTGGAAACACTGGACAGGTTTTACGCCTGGGAGAGACATGGAATTAGTCTTGATTGTCTCGTTGAATAACCTGAGACAGTTTGTGAATCTCCACAGAGCTGGGGCTTTGGTTCTCCCAGATCTCTATCTGGCGTTTCATACTGTGAATCATAAAATGTGAGACCATTTTCTGATTCTTAATCAATCTAAAACTGAAGTACTCTTTTTTTCCCGCCAATACTATCCCCCTCCTGTTTCCCCTCCATGTGTTCTTTTTTCCCCTTCCCATATACCCGTTTCCTTGACTGCCCGCAACCTTGGTCTTCATCGTGATACTAATCTTTCCTTTGCTCATCATATCTCAATTACAGCTCATTCCTGCCACTTTCATCTTTTTAACATCTGGAAATGTAGACCTCTCCTTACCTTCAGTGCTATGAAGCTTCTAATTTCTTCCTTAATTTTCTCTCGATTATTTTACTGTTCTGTTCATCTTTTTGGTCTTCCTGCCTACTGTCTAGCTCCCCTTAAATCTATTTTCAATTCCTCTATTCGTCTCTTGTATTCCCTTCCTATTTGTGACTTCATTTCCCCTTGATTGGCCTCTCTCCGTTGGCTACCTTTTCACTCTCAGCTTAAATTCAATTTTCTCTGTTTCATATTTAAATCTCTTTATGGATTTGCTCCTATTTATCTTTCCTCTCTCGTTTCCTTCTATGTCCCCTCTCGCACTCTTCGTTCCCAAACCCACATTCTCTTAATTGTTCCTCGTCTCCCTTGTGCTTCCTCTCGTTTCTGTTCTTTTTCTCTTCTGGCTCCTCTTTACTGGAATGCTCCTCCACTCTCCCTCCAGTCTATTCAGTCTTACCCCACCTTCCATTCTGCCGTAAAGACTTTCTTAACTTCTGCCTTAATTGTATTGGAAGCTTCACTGTAAACTATATTGTTTTATTGTAACCATGTGCTCATTTTTTATTGTACTGTAAAATTGGTTTTGTACAGCGCCTTGGCTTAAGGCGCTATGTAAATAACAAACAAATACAAATACAAATACATAAGATATTGATTGATCACTTGCACACCGCAGGCATATGTACCCCCACCCTGCAATGGTTAAAGTCATTACTGAAAGACAGAACTCAATTTGTTTTAACGTGGCATTTCAACTGACCAGTTTTCATTGAACTGCAGTGTCCCTCAAGCTCCACACTCTCACCTATTCTTTTCAATCCTTGTTTGCATCCTCTGTCCGATTTCATTAGAAAAGATGGGCTCAATGTTTTTAATACACATCTTTGTACAACTCACATATGAATGCCAAACGTACCCACCCAATTTAGCTAATTATGTAACTGCTGCAAATCACTGAGTCATACATTTTTCAAATGTAGCCTCAAAAACTAACTGAGAAACTTTGTGTAGGCCCTCCAGTTCTGGACATCACTTATTAGACCTATAACCTCAGGCAATTGTCCTCATGCAGCAGAGAAAATGACTGTGCTCCTGGATATGACAGTTTTCCTATAATATCAGGGCAATCATGTGACAAAGACTGAGGTCTTCAAGCTCTTCCAGCCTTGCAAATTGTTCCCTTATCTGAATCACTCTTCTCAGATACAGGTCTGACTGGAGACTACTTACAAGCACCTACGCTTTGGCCCCACACCCTCTAGAGACTCCAGAATCAGCAGCTTGCTTTCAATCTAACCCTCGCCACTTGGCTCACTTCTCTCTTGTATTGAAAGTCTTGCATGGACTAACAGTGGATAAACAAATGAAATGTAAGGCCCTCTGTATCATCGATAAATCTACGAACAACAACGGACCTCCATAAAACAATAAGGTTCTTCTGTAAACTCCAACCTGAGCAACTCTTGCCTTTGTCCACCTAGAGTAGCTTTGCTGGAAATGAGTGTGCTATATACATTGTTTAAATATAAAGTAACAAAACATAACATAACGTAATATCTCATCTTTTGCCATATCAGTGATATAAACAGTGAGAATTACCTTGAACATAGGCTCTCTCTTAGACCTCTGATTGGTTAAGGTAGTATTCTCTGGTCAGTGTGACTCTGACCCTGCCAAAGTTAGCTCTACTGGAACCACAAAACGTGATTCAGTGAGCCTCGTCACAAGTTTGGTGGTGTATCACAAACAGTGGCTTATAAATTAGCCTCACTTTTAAGTCAATAACATATCATCCAGCACTAACACAACTGAATGGGATTGTTAAGGACCTGAAATCTATATTTAACAGAGATGAGGAGCTTGGTGACATCTTCAAGGAAACCCCTTTAATTGCATACAACCAAAAGATCTTGCATGGCCCCTCTCCATAAGTCAATTTGTACCAGATCAAGAAACCAGAATACAGGGAACATCCCAGGCAATGTTAGGAAATGTAAACAACACATAACCTCCAAAGAACCAAACATTACAGATACAAGGAATATACAATTACAAATCATCCAATGTAGTATACCTCATCCAATGCAAGAAATGTCCACAAGGAAAGTATGTTGGTTAGACTTTTAAGAAATTACACAAAAGAATGAACCTGCACAGATACACCATCTTGAACCACAAAATAGAAACACCACTTGGCCAACACTTTACAAAAGATGGGCACACGCTGCATGACCTCCCAGTGACGACATGACCTCTCGATTACCACACAAAGAAGAAAATGTGAGCTCAAGTACTTAAAGATTTCCAACATGAAAAATACTGGTATGAACATAAACACAGTATTTATGACACACTGTGGCCTACTTCAACCAGGGACCTTCAAGGAAACCACGTAGACAGTACTAGAAAATGACCTGCCTCTACTACTCCTCACATAAGACTTTTAGACTCACTGTTTGGATCGCTGAATGAGTAAGGGCACAGGCATCACATATGGTGATTTTGGTTGTCTGAGCAGAAATGATTGGTAAACATTATTGAAGAATAGTCATACCCAGCAAAGCCACTTTGTATGCAAATCATGAAGGCACTGTCAAATATGAGGCACAACTAGGATATATTTGGACAAAGCACCTTGGAAGCGTAGTGAATAGGCCTGTTTTACTTCCACCAAATGCATACAATTGGGCCTAGGTAACACAGGTTAACCTATTGTACCACCCCAGCACAATAGTGAGGCTGCAGAAACTTGTATCAACCTCTGACAATGTTTTAGTCCCCACAAATGGGTACACAGTGTGTTTCTTAGTTAGGTGGGGGATTACAACCACTGCAAGCAATAAGTTGGCTTTGACTGCCTGGAAGATGCTGATACACATTGTAATTGGAAAAACATGCTTATAACCCTGGAAAATGAAGATTAGTGTACATGTGGAAAACCTTACTACCCAGGGACGGTAAAAGCATATCCTTTCTTGCCCAACCTGTGTGACTTTGAAAAGAACATTTTGGAATTTCGTTACAAAAGCATTACTATTTTTTATGCTGGGGTTCCACTCTTTAGACAATACGCATTTAAACATTCGGACACATTACGCAGTATGTTCAAAACAATGACCGAACAACTTGGCCCTGATTGAAATTTTATTTCTCAGCTTGGCAAACTGCTTTCCAGTGTTTGAATAAGTGTCTGTTTCATTTCCAATGTATGGCCTTTTAGATAAAGCGGCTTTGCAAGACTGAATTCCTGGCATACTTTTTTTCCTGCAGCCAATAGAGTTTAAAGTGGCAGAATCCCTTACCTTTTTTCATGTGAAAGTGATGTCCAGCTCTGCCACCTCAACACATTTCGAATTTGGCTTTAAAGAAGAGGACATTCCTCCATCACCCTTCTATTGGTATATCCTCCACTATAAACCTAAAAGCCTAGAGAAATTAGCCCAGGCCAAATTAGGGCACGTTGCAATTCTTCCAAATCCTCCATGAAGTCTTATGGACTCCATGGATGTGGAATAAAACCACTTTTACCTCACTCCTTATCTAAGGGTAATTATGCCAGACCAGGTGATGTTCATGGTAAATGTGTTTGGTGGTAATTTATTTCTTGGGAATTACCGCCAAACTCATAATGAAGTTCAAAATCCTCACCTTGATCTGGAGGCAAGCCAAGCACTTGTTCAGAATTTTGTGACCCACGATTCTCAGTTGAAGCTTCGGGCATACCCCCTAACAGAAGTCCGTCCTTTAGCATTGCTACACCTCCCAAACATGTTGGTGTGATCTTGCCATTTTCCTGGCTTATACCTTTATAAAAGTATCTGCCCTCTTCTTCTGAATTGTGATAATTATATCGGTGAGCCAGAGCCCAGACCAGTAGCAGGAGAGGTTTCAGTGCCCCTCTCAAGTCTGAGAGAGGCAGTGAGGTCATTCCAGAGGGAGGCACCTGCGGAGGAGAGATATCTACCCCCCTATCTCTGCATAGAAAAGCATCTGCTCTGCAAAGAGTTGGAACTTGAAGACCAAAAGGCTCTAGTGGGAAGGTATTTAGGGAGATAGAGTTGGATGTAGTGGGTACCAGCACCGCGAAAGCCTTGCATATGAAGCCATGGGTCTTGAACTTTATCCTAGCAGCAATCAGGAGCCAATGGAGAGATTTTAAAACTGGATGCATGCGTTCCCAGGTCTTGAGGCCAAGGATAAGTCTTGCAGTCCGATTCTAAATTAGTTGAAGGGAGCAAAGGGAGGAGTTGGGCAAATTAAGGAAGAGGCTGTTGCAGTAGTCCAGCCTGGAAAGTACCAGAGCTCTGGAGACATTGGGTTTCTGGGGGAAGGTGAGGAAAGGGAGAACGCCTCTGAAGAGATGCAGCTGAAAGTGGGCCTTCTTGGCAAGGTCTGTGATGCGAGAAGAAAGATGACACCAAGGTTTTCTGCACACACCTTGTGCACTGGGGAAGCCAAACCTTGCTGTGAGCTCATATAAATGCAGCATGTGCATGGTATTACACTGGATCTCAACTTAATTCACATGTTAGAGGCCAATAGAATTGTCTAAGTACCCAGAGAAATGTCTTTTCATATTCTGGCTATCATGTGTTACCATATAGGGACCTGAAGACCATCTTCATGATTCTAGTGGGAACATACACTGTGATACATCTTTTTAAAACAGCTTTTGATGTTTTTGTTAGGAAGCACCTGCAAGCCTTGTTGAACCACGGCATGAAAAAGAGACACAGCAGAGAAGTGACCAGCACAAATGAATGCGTTTGGTAATTTCACAATTAAGCTCATTTGAGCCCCTCCCCACCCACAACATTTCATTTCAAGGGCATAATTGGGCCAAAGCCAACCAGTCACAAAACCAGAACAAGGTTCAATGCACCAGAAGTAAAAGTAGTGTACAACAGGCCTCACACATGCAAATCCTCAAAGTAACTAAGTAAACAATTAATTATGGCATTTAAATGGGAATGACTCAAGAACATCTACTCTTCTTCCCCAAACGTCATTGACTATCCATGCACATCATATCCTTAACAAACAATGCAGGCACACAACAAACAGAGAGCATTTTACCACACGCCATATTTGAGATGACAATGAAGATTACCCCTGCTAACAGGGCAGGGAGTCTTGATTCTATTAAAGACAAGGAGGCGAGCATTATGCTTCATCTTCAATTTATTCCTGTCTCCAGCAGTTTCAACATGTGGGAAAAATATTTTTTTTTCCTTTTATAACCAAAAAACTACATTTGCCATTGTTCCAGGCCCTCTATAGACCCAATCTTCTGACAACATCTTGGTCCTGATCTTAGTGCTTCCACTTCCTGTTCTCTCCCTCTTCTTGAATGCTCTTAACTGCACTCCAACTTGAACTGAACTCTGAACTAGTCCAAACATGGTTACTGTTCTCTCCACTGCACTGCTCCGCAACTCTTCCACATTAAACTGGTGGCCTTGCTCTCAAACAGCTCCTGTCACGATACCCTGGCTTAGCTTTTCTTCTGCTCATCTCCTAATGAAAGGACATAAAACATCATGTTAGGGAGGCGGATACACACCCTATTCTGTGAGAAATGTATTGTAAGTACATTGTTATACATCAACAGTAACTCTCCCGTGTATCTAGGGCGGGAAAGTATTGCTTGTCTCCTTGTCTTTAATAGAATCAAGACTCCCTGCGCTGTTAGCAGGGGTAATCTTCATTCTATGTCAAGATGGGGGCAAGCATTATGCTTGTTCAAAGCTTGTCAGCACTGTCGCTGCCACTGAATGTACAGGCTTAAAATAGAATGTTCCAAAAGTGGTATCACTGGCCCAGTCGGCCGCACGTAGGCTATTTTGCAACATCGCACCCTGCGTTAGCGCCTCTGAAGCCATTGCTCACTCGCTACTGCCTTGTGCAGTTTTTTACACGCTATAAGTAATTGTGTCATCCCGTCGATCTCATCTCCTTGGCCCTATGCTCATATTCTTTTATGCAGGCTGCCACGCACCACGTGGGGTGTTCCTGCAGGTAGAGGTACACTATTGTCGCTGAATCTGTCTTCGTTCTTCTAGCTAGGGTGAAGGTTACTCCCTCTGGTCCATACACCTTCATATTCATGTCTAGGGCTCTGACATCTGCCACTTTCCTACAAGACACTAGACAGAAAAGCATTGCTAGTTTCCCTGACAGTTGCTTCAGTGAAAGGAATCTGTTCCCTGGCCAGCTGGCTAACAGTTTCAGGACTACCAAAACTTCCCATAAATTGTCATACTTTGGCTTTGGCGGCTTCCTAAATCTTATCCAATTGAGTAGTCGCACTACTGCTATGTTCTCCACTATGGGAAATCCCTCTATGGGTACGTGACCCGCTAACATAGCGGATCTGTATACTCCATTCTGTACGCTTTCCCGTCTTGGAGTTACTCTGCTGAGAAATTCAATATCTCTACTAAAGGGGCTGAAACGGGATGAAGACTTCTCCCTTTACACCACCATGACCATTTGTTCCAAACTGCTTCGTAGCTCTTTCTAGTTGATGGTGCCAAGACTCTGTAATGAGGCGAGCAGCCTGCACCGAAATTCCTGGGAGATTCCAGCATCTCCTGCTATCCTGCATGCCATCAGCGGGCGAGTCCCTATCACTCTCAGAGGATGATATGACCCAACTCTGTCTGTGAGAAGGCTGTCTCCTGGGGCAGAAATCTCAGAGTGATCGGTCACTAGTTCCATCAACGTCAGGAACCATACTTGTGACTTCCAGATCGAGAATACCACTATCATAGTCGCTCTCTCTCTGCACACTTTTGTTAGCACTCTGTTCATCATAATAAATGGCGGGAAGGCGTAGTGCGTTTCTCCTCTCCAATTTTGAAGAAAGGCATCTGCTCATGTCACCATCAGATCTAGTCTCCAGTTGAAGTATCTGCTCTTGTGCGTGTTCAATCTGGATGCAAACAGATCTGTGTGCACTGGTACCCACATCTCCTCTATCTGCCGGAGGATAGTCCTGTCTAGCATCCAATCGCTGGAATCTGCTAGGTACCTGGAGTTCCAGTCCGCTACTACATTGTGCGAACCCGGGAGATAGTCTGAAACTACTGAAGTCCCTGACTGTAGGCAAAAGTGCCAGAAGTCTTTGGCTAGTTCCGCTAATAATTTGGACTTTGTCCATCCTAAATGATTGATGTATCTGACTGCTGATATATTGTCGATCTTCAGCAGGATACAAGAATTCACTCTGTCTTTCGTAAATGCCTTGATTGCAAATGACCCGGCTAGTAGTTCTAGACAGTTGATGTGAAATTGGAGTTCTTCCGTACTCCACTTGCCCCCTGTCTCCAGTTCTCTGCAGCGTGCTTCCCAGCCTGCTCTGCTGGCATCTGATTCTATCACCAGATCGGGCCGACCTCAGAATATGCCTTTCTCGTTCCAGGCATCAATATTGTGTAACCACCATTCTTGTTCCGTCTTGGAATCTATGTCTAGGGGTACTAGCTGATGGTATTGCAGGCCCTGCTGTAAGTGTTTTATCTTCAGTCGTTGGAGGGCTAGATAGTGCAGCGGCCCTGGGAATATCGCCTGGATCGATGCTGCTAGCAGACCCACTATTCTTGCTATGGTCCGCAGGGAGATAACGCTTTTCCTGAGGCAATTTCCTATTTCTCTCTTTATATCTCTTATCTGCCTGGCCAGCAATTCAAGTGTTGCCGTCCTGGTATTTATGATGAACCCTAGGAACTTTATCCTCCTCGCTGGTGTCACTTCTGATTTCTCTCAATTCACTAGGAACCCTAGCGACATCAGGAGGTCTGTTACCCATCTTGTCTGGTAATGGAGCGTTTCTCTGCTGCTTGCCATGAGTAGAATATCGACCAGATATATTATCATTCTTATCCCTTTTTCTCTGATTGCCACTGCTATCGCCTCATGAGTTCAGTGAATGCCCATGGTGCTGAGGATAGTCCAAATGGCATTGTCGCAAATTGCCAAAACTGCCCACCCCAGTCGAAGGCTAGAAATGGGCGATACTTCTCTTGGACTGGTATCGTGAGATATGTATCCTTCAGATTGATTCTCATGAGCCAACCGCCTTGTCTGAGGGTATCTTTGAGCTGGTGAATTCCCTCCATCTTGAAATGATGGTAAATCACCCAGCTGTTCATGTCTCTCAAATTTATTACGGGCTTCACTTTGTCCCTCTTGCGTACCAGGAACATCTTGCTTATGAATTTCGGGTTTATGGCGCATGGCTCTATTGCTCTTTTGAGTGCTAAACTTCGCAGCTTGCATGTAAAATCTCCTTCTCTGGCTGCGCTGAGTGTAAGGGCCCAGGGGGGTGGGATTGTGTGGGTACCTGAGTAAACTCTAGCTGCAGTCCTCTGACTGTTTGCAATACCCAGGCGCTGCTGGAAAACGCGTGGCAGTTCTCACAGAATTGCAATGTTCTCCCCGCCCACTGGTGGATACTTGTTCTGTCTCACCTGAGGGGAAGCTCTATCCTCTTCTTTGTCCTCTGCCGCACCTTCCTCTCGGAAGCATCATCTTTGGGGAAAGAAAGCGTCCTGCTGCCTGTTTTCCCAATAATAGGCCCTGTTGTTCTGAGGCCTTATTGTGGCTTGGTAACGACCGGTCACTCAGTCTCGATACCGACCGGTCCCGACGAAAACCTTTCAGGGGAATATTTTCTTTATTGAAGCCTGGGCTTTTCCCAATGAGGTGTAGGTACCTACGAACCTCCCCATTTCCTTCCTGTAGGTTTCTCTAAATAGCAGTCCCTGGGCCGCTTCCCCTGCTTCGTAAAATGCCATGTCGTCTAAGTTGGGGTCTATTTTAAGGAGCAGTCCTCTTCTGCGCTATGATGATACGGCGCAATTGGTGTTGCCCTGGAGGCATACTGCCCTTTGCGCCCAGTTAGTGACGACTTCTGGGTCAACCTCTTCCCCTGTATCTATTGCTCGTTCAGTTAATTCCATGATTTTTGCAAGAGGTAACGCTAGATCGAGCACCTTTTCCTGCCAGCTTCTCCAGGATCTGCCAATCCTTTTCTGGGATGTCAGGAGGTTTTTGACACAAAGGCCAGCATCTTCAGATCGAGCTCCAGTGCCTCTGCTACCTTCCCTGGTAGTTCTGGTTTAGGGCATTCCGCCCGCATTCATTGTCTTGCCTCTTTTTCTAAGGCTTTACGCAATCTGTGGGTCATGTATTTTGCAACCCTTGGTGATGGCAACCAATCTGAGCACCTAGGGTTACGGATGTCCTCTGTCTCGAACATATCCGAGGTTCCCTCTTCGTCCTCTGTGTTGTTGAGTTTTCTCAACCTTTTCTTAGGTGGCGGCTGCACCTCTTCATCATCCCCTTTATTGTCTTCATCTTGTGATGAGCATGGGTTTCCTCCAGGCTCCTCTTTGGATTCTTGCCCTTCATTGCCCATATTGTCTTGCACTGGGAAGGGAGTTGTAAGGCTCGTCACTCCTGACTTATGCATGAGTGCGTCTCACAATCTTATAAATGCGTCGGTAGCCTTAGCGGCCATCAATCCTACCCTGTCTGTGTGACCCAGGTTTTTTTTTTTGCTTCCGGGGCTTCTTACATCTCTTAGGGCCCTCTGGTGTGACGTTGTGGATGTGCTTTCTTTGGGTATGGTGCTTGTCTGCTTCTGGCTCAGATGGTTTCTAGTCTTTCTTGTAGGGGTCTCACCCCTTGAGCCACTGCCTCTATTAGTGAGTCTCCCAGCACTTCCTTGAAGCTATATGCCAGATCCTCGGAATAGGCTGCCTCTTAATCCTCCTCGCTCCGCTCAAATTCTGTCATTCTTTCTGTGCTGTAATGTGCCTTGAAATACTTGTTCAGGTGAAGTGGCACGTCCACTAGCTCACTGTGTGTTTCAATTTGAGGCTGCTCCTTCTGTCCTTCTGGGCAGGCTTCTGGATAATGCCCTCTATGTTCTCCACTATTCAGCCTGTCACTGGCTGTGGTATCTGCAAGTTATTTCCCTTGAGTTCGAGGGATCTGATGTTCAATTACCATTCTGAGGGTGTCAGGCAAAAACTTCACTGTGTGTGTTAGCTCTCCGGAGTATATTTTCGCTTTTTGGTGTGAAGCACGTACAGGAAAGCTGTACTAACGCGGCGCGCCGGGTAGAAGCCCCTCCTTTCCAAGGGTGGGAGCTCTCCTCTTAACAATGAGCTTCTTCGCTATGTTGCACGCTGCTGCTGCACGTTCTCAGGCTCGCACAAGCCTGGCTCTGCCCCCCACCAAAGGTGGGGGCTCTTTTGGGAGACTTTTGCTGTCCGCGCACTTTTGACTGCTCCTCCCCAAGGGAGGGGGCCACTCGAAACCTGTGTGAGGAGATCGGCGAGCCCCAAGCATGCCGTGAATGTGGCACGGGCCGCCATCTCGGAAATGTAAACTCCTGAATATTGAAATTCACGTTGCGCACACCTAATTGATTTCTATGGCGCTGGTGCTAATTGTCTGATGTGCATATTTATCCAGTACAGTAATTGCCTTCTACCTTACAGTATCTAGCTAGATATATGTATACATTATGCAGCTAAAATGAATGCTACTTATCTGCATGGAAAGCAGGAAAGAAGAGGGAGAGAACTAGTATTTGTCTTTTGTGTGCATGCATATGTTATATTTTAAATGAGCTAGGAGGTGTAAGTGAGTCATCCTGATTTAAATATTTAAATGGTCTTTGTGTCAGCGGAAGAGGGTCACATCTCAACTGTATACTGTGGCAAGAGCTGGAATTATGAATATTGACACATGCATAGTGGCCAGAAAGAGAAGCAGCACTGTGGTCATTTTCTGCTTCTACATCATAGTTGCAAACTAAGGTCTTGGTGCATGAGGGAGTCTAGACAAGGGTTAATTTCTGGATGTGGTCGGAGGCAAACTCTAGCTTTGGAGAGGGGTACATCTGTACACAAATGAATGAGCAGTAAGTGTGAGAATGCAAGAGCAGAGAAGGTGAGCCAAAATTCGAGAAGAAAGGAATCAGGAAATATGCTAGGCTATGGCTCACTTAGCAAATTTTCAGTTTTAAGTTATGTTGAATTTTATCTTTAAGATAAAGGCCATTTGGTAATATTCCTTATGAATTCTGGCAAAAGGAAAATTGGCTTTGGATAACGTATTACTCTAGAACCACAAAAATCATAAGTGTTGGCCAAACATTACCAAATAGCATAATTCCTGTTGGAGTCCGAAATAAATGGATTGGTTTAATGGCTGATTGCCTTTTAGCCTGGATTTACCTTTCTGCGGTGCAGAATCCTTTAATTCTGGTAAAGACCTTAGCACAAATGCAGCTTGTGAAAGCATTCCAGAATGCTGGAATTTTGCAACAACCATTTAACAGAAACATTTATAGTTAGGGGCAGCTTGGCAATTCTTCGGCTAACATCTACTGATCAGATGGAACCATCTCTATTTTGACATGTTAGGTTCATTGGAGCTTCCAGAAGATGGTATGTATTGTCCCTTCTTTTGGTCACATTGCATGATTTGTGTATATAATTTTGCTTGAGGACTCAGTTAGCAATTGTCTCTATTGTTGCTTTTACTGGAAGCACCCATAAGAGGATCTGGGCATCATTATCTTCTTTAAATGCCGACTTAATTTATATGTTTTTAAATATCCATGTTGTAAGAAAGCCAACATGCTGGAAATTGAAATACACTATTCTGCATATTCGTATGTCCCCTGTGACCATTTAAAAGGATAATAAAAGCCAAATACTCTTTACCTGATGTAGCCTCAGGTAAAACATAGATAAAACATTACACCGGGCAAACAGCCCAGCTTCTGGAATAATTGGGGTCAGGAACACATCTTATATTTGAAGGACTTCTTTCAGGAGGGAATCCCATTGCAGTTAAACAGAAATTTGGGGTAGATTTGGGGTAGGGGTAGCAAACAGATTCACCTACATTCAGATCCGGCACTGGATAATGTGTAAGGAAATCAGGAAAGCAGCAACTAGGGCACCAGTAGGCCTGGAACTAACGTCACACGAAGGGGGCGAGGCAGGAGCCGTTTTCAAAATATACAAGCTGCTGGACAGTGCACAAGAGAGTGACACCTTCACATATATGGACCACTGGGGAAAAGACATAGGCAACCCCATCACCGAGGAGGAGTGAATGGGCTCAAATCTGGAAAAGAACACAGAGATCCTCCAGATGCACAGCCATTAGAGTAACCGCACATAAGATTTGTTTTAGGTGGTACTTGACCCCCAAGAGGTTGCACAAAATGAACCCCAGTTACCCACCTATGTGCTGGAGGAATTGCGGAAGTATAGGAGATTTATTTCACATGTGGTGGTCCTGCCCTAAAGCGACCATGTACTGGAAGGAAGTCCTGGGCCACATAAAGGAAAATTACAGGGAAACAGCTGCCAGCAGCGCCGAAAGTTATACTCCTGGGTACAACGGTCGAAGACATATATGCGGCATCAGGCAATAATGCAACACTTATCACTCATCTATTAATGGCAGCAAAGATGACTCTGGCACAGGCGTGGAAAAACCCAGAAGGTTCAATAACAGCATGGTGGTGGGTGAAAACTTGGAACGTAATGGCTATGGAGAAAGTGGGAGCCCTTAGGGAGGGCAAGTACCTGAAATTCCCAGGCAATATGGGATCCCTTCTTCGACTATGTCAGAGACAGAGAAGCATTCTTTTTTAGGCCAACTCTGTTGCGAGCATTTCAAAACTGAGTATTGACAAACTGAGTACGAAATCTTTGGCTTAATGCAGTAGTCATCAAACCAGAACACAATGATCTCATTGAAAAACAGAAAGACTGGTCCATGCCACTGGGGAGCCGAGAGAGGGTATTGGGGCAGGGGAAGGGTCGTTGAACGGTTGCAATTGAAGTTAAGTTAATGCTCAAAGTTATACCTAATAACTGTAAAACCAAAGGTAACATGTGGCCTTACCAAACAAAATGTGTTAAAATGAATTGAATCTTGGGCCAATATAGTATCTGTACATGATGATTTTGAATAAATAAAGTTGGTTAAAAAAACACATAGATAAAACATCCATGAGCCAAATGGATAAATTGTTTAACTCCAACCTGCAGGAAGTACAATACATATCATAAGGTCTTTCCAGAGCAGACATGGGTTTAGCCCAAAAGGGATGAGATGTGATGACTGATGACCAATAGAATTAACTATAAAACCGATCATCTAAAATGTTGTTTACAGGGCAGAGAATCTGAGGAACCAGAGAATAATACCATGCCAAAAGGGTTGGAGAGGATGCGGATCATAGGGGATACAATATTGACTTTCCCAATTAATTTTCTTCAGACTCCTTGGGCCTCATTACGACCCTGGCGCTAATGGTTTAACGGCGCCGTAAAGAGCGTCGGCGCCGTTAAACCATTAGCGCCTGATTACAAGGTCCCTTAGCGGGTTGGAGGCTTTAACGCCTGCTTTTTGCAGGTGTTAAAATCCAACCCGCTAAGGGACCTTGGCGCTAATTACGGCATCCGTAATTTACGGTGCCGTAATTAGCGCCTTCCCCATCCCTATTATGCCCTATGGGGCAAAATGGGAATGGGGAAGGGCAAATGGTGAATGGGGAATTACCGCCCCTGCCAACCTTGTGATGGGGGCGGTAATTCTGCCATCCACCATGCCGGAGACCGCCATGGACCATGGTGCTAATAGCACCATGGTCCAGCGCCTGGGTCGTAATGAGGCCCCTTGTCTTCAATACTTATTAAACCACCCACATATGTGTCCAAATTATCAGGATAAAGACACCTATGCTAAATTATATTCCCCTCTCTCTCTCTGCTCTACCCCTCTCCCTCCCTTTACACAAAGCATGCTGACTAGCCACCGGGCGTACCTCAGAGTCTCACAGGTCCCTGGCACCCTCGTCAGTCTTCCAGCACTTGTCTCAGGGCCTGCACTTGCCCCATTGCTACTGCACTTGGTCAATGACCCATGAGAACTGCATCTCTTAGCACTTACCAGTTTCTGACTAACTGGGCGCACTTGTTCCTCCTCCCCCCATGCACTCGTCCCCCTCACCCCTCTCCTGTACCTTCTGTGCACTTGCATGATCTGAATGTACCATGCCTCGAAGATCGTCTATGATTTCTTCCCTGTATCCCCTCCTGCATGGTTGCACCTCTATGAAAAACTGCAGAATCGCCGTCAGACCTATTTGCTTTTATCTACCCTGTTAATTGCATTTATGCACTTACTCTGCATGGGCAGAATTGTAGCGCTCAGAAATTCAAGGGCTCTGAATTACTGTTGTTTTTCTCCCCTTGTTCGCCCGCTCCTTGAACGCTTTGAAACATTTGTCTTGTGCATAGGCGCTATACAAATAAACATTACCATACCATACCATAAAATGAAACTCTGCCATTTTCATGACAGTGACTTGGTGATGGCATTCTCAGCAGATTTTTGATAAATTGGTCTGTGGCTGGGATGCCATGATACGAATCTGAAGGATTACTGAAGTGTTTATGTTATATTAAGTTAGACGGTTTTAATATAGCACAAAGGCTGTAATTTATATGGCTTCTTGCGTCTTTTGATGGTCTCTGTGGACACTACGAACAACTGTTATTTTGAGTTGGCTGTCTCCATGGAGTTTCATTGTGAAAAAAGCATTGTTATTTCCACTGCTTTTACAGTCCTTGTTGAGTTAGTGTTGACGTTGCAAAGGGTTGGCTGATTTTGGGTACTCTGCGACTCCTGGTCTTCAGCATTAAATTGAGTTTATTTGTGGCATGGCATGGGCACGGGGTAGCTTTTGTGGTATGGCATGGGCACGGGGTAGCTTTTGTGGTATGGCATGGGCACGGGGTAGCTTTTGTGATATGGCAAGGGCACGGGGTAGCTTTTGTGGTATGGCATGGGCACGGGGTAGCTTTTGTGGCATGGCATGGGCACGGGGTAGCTTTTGTGGTATGGCATGGGCACGGGGTAGAGTTTGTGATATGGCAAGGGCACGGGGTAGCTTTTGTGGCATGGCATGGGCACGGGGTAGCTTTTGTGATATGGCATGGGCACGGGGTAGCTTTTGTGGTATGGCATGGGCACGGGGTAGCTTTTGTGGCATGGCATGGGCACGGGGTAGAGTTTGTGATATGGCAAGGGCACGGGGTCGCTGCAGATCCCCCTCACCTTCTACCTGTTGATGTTTGCTCATAGAGGTGAAATAAGACCATCAGTGAGATTCCTGATTGTTACTGTCACAGGGGTTAATGCTGGTGAATGGGCCTGTGTAAAGCTGGCATAGTTTAGCTTTCTGTGTTCGCTGAGCTGCTCAGGCATGGCAGGTTCCCAAACGACCTACCCTGTTACTTCCTGTCCCTGGATTTGGGTATTATGCATGAGTGTCTGTGCAATTTCAGATCAGTTTTATTTCGTGGATGCTGTTGTTCTAGGCTATAGAAGGCATCATTTGGTGCAAGTCTCTGGTGTTAGTGAAGTATGCAGTCCTTCCGAGGTAAGCAATCCTGTCTATTATGTTTGGTCTGTTTTTCATCACTTACAGGGGGTTATTAACTGTTATTTCACAGGAGTGGTAGATAGCAACAACAGTGAACACAATATGTCCAACACAGAAGCTTACAGAGAGGGTAAGTGTGCCTAAGGGAGCAAGGCACAATGAGCTCCCTTTCTCATCACTCCTCTTTTGCTGCCCTGACTATAACTGCTCCCAATGTCCCTGTTTGCCTCACCCCTTCCATACTCTTTCCAATGACCTTGCAGGCAGCTCCCATTTTATTCACTCTGTCTCCTTTGATCTCTCTCTTTCTCTCATATACTCTCCCATCTAATAGATACATTGTGTGCAGTTTGCAACAAGGGTAAGGGCATAGTATAAGCAGGGCTGTCTATGAACTCATCTCAAGTTCCTAAGTACAGTGCCAGGGGTTCGGTATATATTATATTTTGGATGAAGAAAAGAGCTACCTGGGATGGTTAAAGCAGATACCTTCATTTGTACTTAGTCGAGGGTAGGGGTAGTGAGTATAGGGCAGTGCACCTTCCCTGGGTTAGGTAGTATCCGATTGTTAAAAAAAAAAGATCTTCAGCCTGGCAGCAGATCTTAGCAGAGACTGATACTCACTGGTCAGTCAGATTTAAGAAGTTCTTAGAGGGATGTGCTAAATTCAGTTCATGCACCTAGGCTTTCGTAAATTTTAGAGAAAATAATTTGCTTGAGTCTTAAGTTTGCATACTTAATTTTTGGTTGAATGCTAGTCTCATATTTTCTTAATATGTAAATAGTGCCAACAATCTCCTTTTTGGAGGCACGTGCATGTGTTTCGCCCTGACCCAGACTCTCTCAAGGCACAGTAAATCAGCTTCAGAATTACCCAATTTGGGTTACGGTGTAAACAGTACATAATAATTAGCTGTTGATCACATGTGTTAGTTTTACATTCAGATTAGTGACTTTTCATCGTATTCAGCATTTCTTAGTGATTGGCTTTATTGTTGTTATGTGTTCTATTCATGCATACAAATGTATATATTCACATTCATCAGTGTGTTTCACTGATATTGTGTTTCTAATGCTTTAGGTCATTTGCAAGCAGTCCTTGTGTTAAATAGAGTTTCTTCGGTAAGTTCCTATGTGGAAGCTAGTTAGGAGCTGGTCTCCTCTTTTCTCACTTTCTTTCAGGATGGCGGAGTTCCACATTGTTACATCTGTGGAACGCTGCAATTCTGAAAGCCTCGGCGCATGAACTGAACTTACCACATCCCTCCAAAAACTTCATTTGTACTTACTGTGCAAGGATAAAGTCGCAGATAAGTCTCAGGCCACACTCTAACCTGCACAGCTGCTGTACCCAGTGGGGCATTAAAGGCTTGTGCCCTGTAGGAAAATGTCCAATCGACAAAGAAAGGCATTTGACAGGTGACCTGACATGAGTCCAGAATCCTTGCTTGCTAATGGACAACATCCCATCTAAACCTCCAGAGCGTTTGTCAGATGATGAACCCCTTCCTGTCCCCACTTTCAATCTACCACCCCTAAATGTATCCCTTTTACACTCAGAAACATCGCTTCATCTGGCTCCCTGTAAGGCAATCGTTCACTGCTCTTCATCAAGCCTATGAATAGGCTCACTCTCTCCTCTGGAATGTAAACGGTCTTAGGGAAAAGGTAAGAGTGAGAGGATTCTGGAAGGGCTCAAAGTACAAAGAGCAGAGGAGGTGAGGCTGTTACATTTGCACTGCATGGAAAGTCATGGGCTCAGTCATATGCTGCACACAGTTGGGCTCTATTGGGGAAAAGCTATAATTTCTGGTCAAAACACCAACTCCCCTCTGGGTAAGTCAGATGTGTACAGGAAAGGTATATGGGCGGTGGGAGAGTTTCAGCAAAATCTTCAGTTTAACAATGTATGCTCTATTTACTGGTCCAAGGAAGATGATCCAACATTCTTTAGGGAACTACAGAGGAGTGCATAAAATGTAGAAGGCATGTAAACAAGTTAGGTGATTACAATTTACCACTGAGTCCCCAGTTGGATGCAACCTTGAGGAATAATGAACATCTAAATGCAGAGTATCAGTCCAAGAACATTTGTTGGACTGAGAGCTCATAGATTTCTTAAGACTAACATATCACAAAGCACAAGAATACACTTTTTTTTCACCAACAAATACCAGCGGTTTTGCAGGTTTAATACATTTTTGATCAGTCATTTTCTGAAAGATAATACAGTTTGTGTTTTATTTGGAATTCATTAAAAAGGAGAAGAGGAAGTGTTTATTAAAGTATGGTTGGCAAAAGAAAAGTGTTGGAACTGTATACATGGGAGTACCTGGAAGTTTAAAGTGCAATTTTGGGTTCTATTACAGTAGTCATGGTGTTGCGTAAGTCTTAGAAACCTTCCCAAAAATTAAATAAGAGAGTCAAATGTTTATTGACCTACAAACATTTGCAGGTAACATTTGGGAACATATACTAGCCACCCCATGCCTCCCCAAAGCATCGCTATGACAACCTCTGCCCTCCTCCCCCACTGCTCGTCATGGTCTTCCTTCCACACAACCCCAAAGAGCATTGGACATTTTAAAAAAAATTACATGCCCTTATTGCCCTATGGAGTCCTGCCAGACATAGGAAGGGCAGGGGTACTTTATCTGGCACATTAGGGTTTGGTCGCAGCCTTCGCTTCCTTGCAGGACCCTTATTTTTGTGCACCTAGGTGACCTTAAACTTTTCTAGAAGAATCTTGAAATCTTCACTGAATGTCAAACCACATAAAATGTGGATGTTTTGGCATATCCTCAAACGTACTTAGTTAAACTTAATGAGGGACTCATAGAAGGCTTTCTTCAGAGGTCTTACAATATAATTTGATACTAAGAAAAGGAAGTGGATGGTAGAATGACTCAATAATTTAGACAAAGCAATTTATCAATTTGAATTTTGAATTTCTCTTGGAAATTCAGAGAATGAGCAACTTCATGAGATCAGATTTCTTTTTAGGGAAACATTGTTATTAGGTCTATTTATTTGTGTTTGTGTTTGTCAGTTTAATGGCATGTGCCCATGAAGCTGAGTTTGTCTTCAAATGTGTGTGTCTAATAAATAATTTTGAATAATTTCTTCATACTTACCCATCATTGAGATTCAGAAAACCACTGATGTCAAAAATGTTAAAGAGAAGGGGGACATTATGATTCGGCTTGTCTGACAATTTAAAAAAAACGTATGTGTATGCATAAACAAAAATTAAGGCCTTCAAAAATACTATTTGAGTAAATCAACAATATGTTTTGGAAACCTTCTGTAGTTACTTTTATACCTGTATCAGGAAAGTACGCCCAATATACCTAAAACAGAAATATCCTTTCTGATTATCTGAGGATGATGCTTTGGGTCTGGATAAGGGTGTTACTGTGCAAGAGATTGAGGTGATTATTAAAAAGCAGGAGGAATAGCCCCATGCCTTATGGAAAATCAGCAATATCTACAGTAGAATAAAGAGTCTGATTCACCGAAGCGTTTTATAATGGCTCAATCCCATAGGAAAACGCTCTGTGAATCAGGCCTTAAGTCTCTTGTGTTACCCATTTTGGCAGAATTATTTATGGAAAATAAAGTTTAACATCCAGCAGTATTAATGAAAAACGTATTTGAAAAAAATACAGATTTTCGTATTACATGAAAATGTGGAGGGGCATAATATTGCATGAACGTTTAATGTCAACAGACCAGGACGTGTAACCGAAAACAATCAGGTGGAAACCACTTAACTAACTCTGGTGCTCACACGTTGCTCTTTTGGGAGCTAAATTAGGTATTTTCACCAATTAGATTATAGTCATTACTTTTTAAAGGTTAAGTAGATTTCAATTGCTTTCAAAAGTTATTATAATCCTTCACAATTGTTTGTTAAAAATCAATTTGCAGTCAATGGAGGTCATTACGACCTTGGTGCTAAGTGCACCAACTTTACCACCATGGTGTAAACTCCGTTTACACCATGGTGGATGGCGGATTTACCACCCCATTCCAAGGTGAGTGGGGCGGTAAATCCCCATTTCCCATTTTCCCTTCCCCATTCCCATTTTTGCCCCATAGGGCATAATGGGAGTGGGGAAGGCGCTAATTACGCCACCGTAAATTACGGCGGCGTAATTAGCACCATGGCGGGTTAGCGCCATGGATTTTAACGCCTGCTAAAAGCAGGCGTTAAAATCAGAATCAGGCGTTAAGGGTTAACGGTGGCGTTAACCCTTAACGCCTGAGTTGTAATGAGGGCCAATGTGTTCTAGATTCTCACGATTTACTGAGGCAAAAAAGACCCAATGGTCTGTTATGAACACTCTATTTCCAATGCATTTCGGTGCGTAGCACAATCTTCAGGGCTTAGTGTCCGTATTCAGGGTGACCATGTGTCTTATCGCATTGGTAGAGATCTCAGAGGTCTGCCTCCTGCATTCTTCTCCTTCGGAGGGTTCAAGGCATTCGGATTGACCAAAAGCCAGCTTCATGAAGATATGCCAAAAAGGCTGAACGCTGAGCATCTTTCCTAGGATCACCCAATGCAGATTGCAGTATACCCAGAGCACAATCTTTTCCTCATTCAAAAGGGTCACTGGGATTATCAAAACCTAATTTGATATTAACATGTACCTCCTCAAGGCTTGAAGTGATTACCCAGGTTTGATGAGTTCAATAGCATTATAAAAATGAATTATTATAAGAAAGCATTTAAAAAGAAACCTCACTTCCACAACAAGCAGTACATTAGTAGGAAGAAGAACGCTAACTAGTTTAAGTTTTAAGCTTTGTGAAACCCATATAGCATACCAGCATTGCTTCTTCCACTCTTACCCTTCTGGGTCTACTTATAATAACAAAGGAATCTGTCTACGTTGAGAGCAATATCCAACCAAGTCTCCTAGAACATAAGAAAAATGAACAAATTAATATATTCTAGATATGTTGTTATCATTGAGTGAAGCAAGGACCACGAACCTACTTCAATGGTGCAAACATATAAATGACTTACTTCAGAGTTCAATAGCATGATTTGATGAAGTAATGTAGAATTTGCTACTCTTGGCCTCTTAAGACCCATAGTCACACCCCACAACTGTGTGTCGCAGCATTCGACAACCTAGTACAAGTCTCATGAGCCAGGGACAACATTCTCTGTTGAATTTGCGATGGATTAGGAGGCAGGGAATGTCATTATGCCCCAAATGGACCCTGTGCTAAGGTTTATAATAAAAAAAATCCCAAGGGGGCTTCTTCAAATGAACCTGCTAGCATTTTAGTTCTATTGAAAGATTTTAAAAGTTCTCTAGCAATAGATGAGTTTCTAAAAGGAACAACAACACAGTCACCCTTACAAAATTTTTTACTATATCGAGCCCATCCCTATATCCTTCCATCAGGATGTGATTCCCATGATGAGCCAGTTTGAGTTTTAATAAAATGAACTGACCTACATATTAAGCAAACCATTGATTCCATTTGCCTAGCTCTCAGCCCAGAAAGCTGAGTTAGAAGGACCACCAAAGATGTTGCCTGAGGGGGAAGATTCAACTGACTGGGCCTCAGGGTAAGTGTCTTTGTACCAGAAGATGAAAATAATGAGCACTCCATTTCTGGTCAAGCCAATCCCCTCTCAATGCATCTAATGCCTTCACGTTACCCCAATTTGAGCAGCATCTACACGTGTGGCCAGTTGGTCAGATGTTCTTTCCTCATAGAGCATTTGTCAGGCGATTGATCTTTATGCAAACTCCCTTTCCACTGTCTCGTAAAGGGGTACAAGATGCCTGTTATTAGTCTAATCTGATCAAACCAACCCAACTGTCACCTTTTCCTTAGTGAGTGTTACAGATGAGTAAAACAAGCATATTTGTACATTTAGTGGTAAACATCACTTTCTTAGAGGACGGGAAGTCATTTCTGTTGTAAAGAAGATCCGCAGACACTTATGTTACTGTTAAGTTCCTTTTTTCCATCTACATTGTAAGTCCATGACGTTACAAGAGAGGAACTCACTTGCTTCCCTCACCCAATCTACATGTTTTCAACTGCCACAGGTGGAACCCAGTATCCCAGCATTCTCTCACTCATATATTTACATTTTAAAATTCCAACACTCTCTCTGATATCAAGCATTCCAGACTAGCATGCAGCCATCTATACAACAAATAACTTCCAAACACAACTCGCTTCCTTACCAGGCACTCAATATCATTCACACTCTGCATCCAACTCCAAGCTTCACACTCACAGAACCATAAACACACTCACAGAACCATGAAACGTGTGAATGAGAGTTGGGACAGACTAACCCCAATGTAGCAACCAAATGGAAGCCATATGCTCTTAACCAGAAAGAAGATATTTAGGAAGAGAGAGTTGAAAGTATTGCGGCCCCAGACCCCAGAAGGCAGAGGATGGAACACCTCAATTCTATTGTTCCATATTGCTATATAAGTTAGTTATATGCTGTGACTCATTACGAATATTAAGCCATTGATGGAATATATCATTGTAGATAAAGAATCTTTGAGATAGCAATACGGAATAATAGAATTGAGGTATTCCATCCTATGTTTCCAGTCTCTATAGATTGCGACTGACAATGAAATTAAAACAAAATTGAGACCGTTACCCACTGCCATACTAGCATAGAGGGGCGACAGAAGAAATAGCTACCCCAGGTAAGTCGTTGGGCAGCAGGGGATGATCAACCCTGGAATAGGTAGATTTTTTAATTTTTTTGCTGAACCAAGTTTCTATCAATGTCTAGAGTTAAAAGAGGAAGCAGGTTGATATTTCTAAAGAAAAAGGAAGTCACCTTTAGCAACCATTTGAGGTTGGCTGGAGGCATTGCTATGCACGTCCAATTTGCCAAGAAGATATGTAAATTGCAACATGCCTAAACCCTTTGGGGATCGGGAATTCAAAGATCTATTTAAAAGGTACAAATTAAGTATTAAATACTAAAAAAGTGTCTTTATTTAACAGGGTACTAAAAAGTTTTGAAGAAGAATTTGAAAATATGAACAGGTTTTTACACAACAGACACAAGACAAGGCTGCCCCTGATGCATGTCCAACATGTATATGTTTGTACTGGATAGAAACCTGTACAAGTAGGGCTCTCATAAAGGATAAGAGGAAAAGCACAACAAATATATCAAAAGAAAAATGCCCCATTGTGTAGTGTCACATAGAGGATATGAATGTACTATATTAACAAGACCAATATATGTTGGTTTACTTGTGTTGTTTTTTACCAGATGTTTTGTGTGATGTGATTATTTTATGATTGTTGTTTTTTTTAATTAATAAAATATGGATTATTATAAATATATGAAAATAAGGTGCAAGATTGTATAATCTTTCTGGTTCCTAATCAATAGAGCCACTGTACTCAAATCTTCTTTTTGTAGACTGTATGACTATATCCATGTAGTAAGAAGGTAGTGATCCCTATACGTGGACCCATCCGTTTGAGATCAGTGCATAACATCAGCCACCTACATATAATCTTAACGCTTCCCCTACATGCTTCCTACAAGTCCTTGGCTAATCTAGCAATGCTAATCTCACACTGTCACAAAACCGTTATCTTCTTACCACCCATTAAACGCCACCCATGAAAGATGGTCATGCCTCCTTTCTCGTAATAACATATACACTCCCATTCCACCAACGTCATGTTAAATATACATTCTTGAAAAGAAATATCTTCACCACCATGCGACCAAACTACAAATCCATTTTCGTGGACTGAGCCGTCTAATTTCCTCAAATTTCCAGAGCTGACCTTGTCTTGTCATGAGAGGCAAGCTCTACACGGCCAAGCCTGCCATTTTGGCCACAACTGCTCATGCATTTCCTCATCTCCATGGCAACACCTGCTAGAAATCTCTGTTGCTCCTTCCTCACTTGTATTTGACATTGGCGTCTCTACACACGAGGACATGCCACAATGGCCTTTCCTCTAGTCCAATGATGAAATCCCCTCACAAGTAATAATACCTTCCTTGGCAGCCATGCTGCGCAGAGCTCTGTCGAGGCTGAGTCGCCGTTGCGATGTCCTAATGGCAATCTCACTCCCAATGCAGCTCCAACACAGAGAACTTTGCAGGTACCTCAACCCCTGTCTGATGGCAGGCCTCTCACACCTCCCTGTCCACATACACCGTGACTTTGTGTATGTACATCGCACCCTGTGCACACTCAATGAAGAACCTTGCTGTTCTTTTCCTGCCGTACTCCTGTAGGCGGCTTCTCAAATGTCAGTACCATTTTCCTCCATTCCTCCATTTTCACACTACTCCTTCCTCCTGGAGCTTAGATTGCCCATTAAGGGCATCCAAGGAGATATTTTGCCCTCCTCTTTCCTTCCAACAACTGTGGCCTATCCTGCATCATAGGCCTCGGTGGGTGGTGCAACATCCTTTTGGGGGAAGTGGGTCCTTCATCGGTTGCACCCTCCAGAGCAGCTTACTTCTAAACCTTTTTTCTAGCCCACCTGTGTCCATTCTCGTGTCCTTCCCAAAGACCAGCTTGTTGCCAATGTTGTAAAGATGATCTGCAGACACTTCATACACTGCAGTATTCTTTATTCTGCTGCATTGTAAATCCATGAGATTACAAAAGAGGAACCCACTGGCTCCCTCCCCCAGGCTACGTGTCTTCACCTGCCGCAGGTGGAACCCAGAATCAAAGCATTCTCTCACTCCTACATACACACTCTATCGGACCTCATGCATTCCCGACTAGCACACATCCAACCATCCAGCAAATCACTTCACAATTTCCTCATTAGGTTAATCCAAGGAAACATTCACCAGCTGTATAACTTTTAGCACAATGGAAAGTTGGCTTGAACAAAGTCCACAGCTTTCCCTGCACTTGACATGGTCCAACACCCTCATTTTCCAACTTCATCCAGCACAGCAGAACATTTTAGAGAGGGGGAAGAGGAGTGGGCTGGGTTAAGCTAGAACCCATATGATGTAATAGAAATATTTAGGCTGGTGGACAGCGTTGCAGACCCATCTGGCAGATTCACAGCTGGAGAGCAGGCATTTAAACTAGGACCTTCTGTGAAAGCTTCCGGAAGAGTCATTGGTATGGATATGCTTCGAAGGATTCATTTGATCAGACTGGGGACTCTGTTGAGTAGAAAAATTCTCAATTGTGCGCGTTACCTCCAAAAGCCACATTGGTGATGACAGCTTGCCCTGGCTACCATAAGACTACAATATTTGGCATATTGAATTTGATCATATCCACCCATATAGAGCTTAGGGACTTCAATGGTTTCATGCTTAATTGATTTATCTCCCCCAGCTGAGCTTACTGTGGCCTTCCTCTTCTTTTTCTTCTTAGGAGGGACTGCAGGTAACTACATCAGAGTCCCCCTCTTGACCATCTTCAATGTCCTCTTGCCTGTTATTTCTCCTTTATTAGCCCCTTTATTGAGTGGGTCCCACACCTGCTATTTGCTAACCACACTGCTGCAGCTCAATAATTTCCTCACAGGACTCTTGCACGCCAGGCCGTATGGCTAGACTAGGATTATTCATAGAGATAGGAAATGGGGAGAAACATGAAAGGATGATTGACTCACCCGTAAATGGTACTAAACGCTCCATAATAATACTGCAGTGAGACTGCTGGAGCTAATATTAGAGCTCATAAAAACATTATCAGTTAATACATCGATGCACCAGTATCCCAATTTTGAAAGTCCTAAAATAATACTGTAGTATGACCCTAGTATCTTAATAGTATGAAAACATGATACCTTAGTGATAATAGTATATGATTTATAATAATAAAAAAGCAGTAAAATACAATACAGTGTATAGATAAAATGTGGACTGGGGATCCTCTGTCACTCACTGACTTATTGCTCCTGTATAGACTCACTGGAAGTCACATGAGACTCATATTAAATTGTGGCGTTCCACAGGGATCTTCTCTCTCCCTGCTGCTTTTCAATTTATATATCAGACTACTCATGGACATCGTGAGGAAGCATGGCATACACTTCCACTCGTATGCAGATGATACCCAGGTGTTCATGAGGATACATAACCTAGAGGAGACATATGAAAAAATAGAACAGTTCCTGCAGGAAATTCAGACCTGGATGTGTGTAAATCAGTTATTGCTGAATGCCAGCAGCAAAACGGAAGTGGTTTTATTTGCCTCAAAATACCATCTTCAGCAAAAGCAATTACACCCCCCATGCCTCCTGGGGACACAGCTGGAGCTTTCCAAGAAATGTGAGAATGTGTGCTGTGTCTGGGAGGATAACTTGGGAAGTGGAGCTGAAGTTGGTGTGAAGGTGCAGGCAGCATTCTACTCACTACGCCTGCTGAAACATATCTTACCTTTTATTGTGAATAAGGATAGAGCGGTGGTCATTGGTACTCTGGCCAATTCTAGACTAGACTATGGAAATGCACAACTGTCAGGTATACCAGCCTATATGCTACGCAGACTGCAGGTGGCTCAAAATGCAGCATTTAGGTTAGTATATATGGGAAAAAAAATCAGCCCCAATCTCTAATTTAAGGAGAGCCTTACACTTGTTTGCAATAAAGCAGAGAATTGAGTTTAAGGTTCTGTGCTTGGTCTATAAGTGTGTCAACAAGATAAGTCCAGGATATCTATCAGACAAATTAAGAAGTATGTTCCTACTCGACAGCTGCACTCAGCAGATAATAATCTGTTACAGATACCATGTTCTAGGTGTGTGAACAAAGGGGACCGCAGGTTCAAAGTCTACGGCCAAAGAGAATGGAACAAACTACCTATAGAAATTAGGGAGACTACAACTCTCCCGGCATTCTGTAGGGCATTGAAGACACACTTCTTCTGCTAGAGTCCTGGGCCCTTAGTTGATATACACCCTCTTATACCTAGATCTTCTTTCTCTTTACATAATGAACTGGATTAAGGCACGTCTCTAATTGCAAATGATACATCTGTGCCCAATCACGATTTAATTCGTCCGGTGCGCATGATAAATAGACAAAATCAAATCAATAAGGTTGTAGCGTCCGCAATCCGTTCACATTGGACCAGCCAACAACTCCCTGGCCTGAGCTAAAGGACAGCTCCAATAGCTCCAAACCAGCTTGGCAAAAAGCATAAAGGTGCTGAGGGCTGAACGTGCATGACTACAGAATGACAGGCTTTGCAAACAAGCTCCTCTCCCGGACAAACTGCGCCCCTCTGCCACATCATACGCCTGTCCGGCCATTGTCCCGCTCCTCTTCCCGGTGCACAACATGACTCAAGCCACACTCCCTGTCCCAACAGGGAGCCAACCCTGAACCCTCCGGTACCCTTCAATTTATTCAAAAATCATGGTTTTTCAAGGAAAGTATTTCAATAACTAGTTATTATTTGGTTACCATGCAGGTGAAAATGTAATTTTATGCAGATGATATCCTGTTTGCCTCAACACAGGGAACATATTTGTTCAAGTACATATATTATTTTTATTTTGTATACATGTAGTCACATAATGTACACAGCATAACATCAGCATAATCCATGGCAATGCACACATGAAATAAGAAAAGAGATTAATACAAATCATCAAAGACCGTTAAAATTACATCCTAGAATGTATTTATATAATACATTGAATTCATATCATGGCCTTCCATAAAACATTGCCATAGGTACTCCTCCAAATTAAAATTCACGAAATTGTCATGGAACTTGACGAATGTAATGCGCAGTACAGATGAACTGTCACATTTTATAAGCAGGTGACGCAATGTTGCTATTGTATGCTCACTGCATAGTCTACATAACCTCGTGCAACAAGGAATCCCCAGCCTTGCACCAATAATCTCCAATGAAGCAGCCTCATTAAATGTAATGCTTAAATACCTTCTGATGATTTAGCTACTCGGATATGCAGGGATGTAACTGAGGACTTCACTTCTTTTCTGGTAGTATTCCAAATACACTCTACTTTTAACCTTAGTGCCTAGTTGATCAGCAAATGTTTGGAGATTCCAATCAGCGAAAACGTTTTTTACCACCCACTTGTAAGCCTATGCAAATAACTGTGCCAGACGCGCTTCGAGCAGAGAGGCCCACCTTTCGTACCACTTAAATGTCAGATTTGCACTAGACCCTTGTGATAATACTGTCAGAGATGCCTGGGTTAGTCGATGCAGTAATGTACCTGACTCCGCACAGAGTAACTTCCTATAGAACATAAGCCATTTGCAGAGAACCATGGAAATTATGGAGATTAGATTAAATTCAATTCTGACATACTGTACTGACAATGATTTTGTGATTTTGGTAGTCTGAGTTGGACTCTTAGGATCTTACCCTCCTATTTCTGATAGACGCACCAAAATCAGACACCCAAAATCTCTGCTCAATAGGTCATGTGGGTTGGCAATTTAGATCTGTATAATTTCAATACTGAGTTCAAGGGATTTCCCCCCAAATTGCCCCCAAACTTGCTCACAGTGCCTAATAGTTGCATTGTTTTGAAATACACAAATTGCCAATGCAGAGACCATTTTAATTTATCGACAACCAGAAGACCAAGATATTTATAGATGGCACTTGTTCTAATTGTGTCTAATTTATCCTCCAAATAAAACTGTTGGATTTAACGTACGGGGGAGAAAACACCATAATATTTGATTTCTCAATATTTATCCACAGCCCATTCATGGTGGCGTAGTTACCCAGTGCTTCCAGAGGAATCTGCAAACCTTACAGTGTACAATCAAGAATGAGCAAATCGTCTGCGTAACCAAGCCAAGCAACTGAGGTGCTTCCTTACTTCACCGGGTATTTGGAAGATCTAGAACAGCGTCCAAATCATATGAGTACAGATTGAAAAGAGCGGGAGCCAGGATGCAGCACTTGCTTTCACCCCCCTCCATGAGGCGATCCACTCAGAGACCGGACCTTTCCTATCCAGTTTAATTCTAACACATGTGTTTGAATAGAGGAGAGAAATGAGATGTAATAGGCCAGCCAGAATATTCCAAGATTTAGTTTCTGCCAAAGGCGTTCCCTTACAATAGTGTCAATGGCTGCACTAAAATCAATATAGGCGGCATACACAGTCTCCTGACGACAAAACCATGCATGCTGAACAATGATAACAAGAGAAAAGAGATGATCATGCATGCTAGACATCAGACAGAAACCTGTTTGGTTAAAGGGCAAGATATTAACTTAAGAAATCCAGGTCCTTAGTTCTTGACGCAAAACCCTTGCCAAAATCTTAGATGTATGTCCAGTGAGACTAAAATGTGAATGGGGACGATGTCACTGCCTGTCCACATAGAAGATAGTACAACACTGATACTAATAGCCTGGTAAAGTGTGAGTAGAACTTTTGCCAATATCACTGTGTTCATTTTCACCAAGGCTTTGCAGGTCGGCCTGGGCCAGCAGCTCAAGAGCTGTTTAACAATCTAATAATGACCACCAAATATGTAAGCGTGCATTTGCATCTCCATCTAGCACTACCTAAATCCATGTTAGTCATCTCAGTATTATTAGTATCCAAAGGTTGTTCAACATGCCTCACCTAATCCCCAGCAGACCAGTTTAATTATATATACACACAATACTGTGAGAGTTTGGAAAGGTTTAAGGTGACAAAAACAATTAAGCTAAATTTGATATGAGGATGTGCAGAACTCCTCTTTCCCTAATTGTGAAGTGAGAAATATTCTCACATATTTTACCGAATCGCTTTAGATTGGAAAATGTTATTTGGAGCTAGCTTTCAAAAACCTTTGTCAGATACTAAAAAGTCATGTCTCTCTATTATTGTTATTATGCTTAGAAAAATGAGTAGAAAAATGTGGCGACACGTTTTGCCCCCTAAGATAGAATACCTTTGGAAGATAGCAATCTAAATATTGCCATATTACTAGCTCAAACTATGGACTACCTCTTATCAGGATTATTGTTTAGGAATTTAATTAATACATTTGATTGATTAGCCTTTAGAAAAATAGCATACATTTTTATAACTTTACAATAAAAAAAGAAAGGAGGTTCATGTGATGCGCTGTTGAGATGTGGGATCTCTCTATTTTGGCAACTGCTCTTGGGAGTCCCTGCTTCAATTCCGTTTGGTCTCGGTGAAGGCACTGAAAATAATTTCAAGCGCCGAAATGTATACATCAACCTTGCAACATACAAGTATGGAACTTTACATTGTATGCCTCATCATATTTGTTTACCTACTAATTGTGTTTAAAATATAAAGTGAACTAATGTCAGACTAATTTATGGAGAAGCTGCAAACAATTAGATTATTCTAAAGATTGGGGAGGGTGGCCTCAACCTGACCTGAATCTCAAGAATAATATTTGGCACCAATTTTCAGAAATATCTAAGTATTCATAAATACAAAATTGGCATACAATGTTTGACAACTATACATTTTGCACAGCCTTTCTACTTTGATCCAGGGGATTATGCCTTAAAGTTTTCTTTTCAGCCCCATGAAGATAGAGTTTAGGGATTTATTATAACTGGGGAAGATTTGTGTTTTTATGGCGATTCATTCAAATCTTTTTAATTCATTTTTTCCACACTATTTGCTATTACAGGATTCAGCATATTTTAGTGCTATGATAAATATAAATGTGTTGAATCCATTAGAGTATGAGGAAGCTATGTCCGTGGTCACCTACTGGCAGGGTTAGATTGTAGCTTTCACGTCCCAGCTTGGGGGCGGACATGGTGTTTAATGGCCCACCAGCCTGAGCTTTGGTAGGTCCGAGCGGGTGGTGAATGCACAATCGCGCCCAGAAACGGCGGATTGTGATTGGTCAATCTGCCTTTTCTGGCTGAAAATAAACATTTATTGAAAGCAGAGTTTAGCAAGACCTTGGGGCTCATTATGAGTTTGTCAGTCCAGAAATAAGGGTGCGGTAGCAATGTGCCGGCACCCTTTGCGGACTGGCAAACTCTGAGTCTGCTGGTAGTCAGACCCCTACCAGCAGACTTCTCACTGATGCACCAGCATCGTTACTAACGGTGCCAGTGCTTCAGTGTCCCCAATCCCTGTGGACTCCTTTGGGACTCCACAGGAATGGGGAGTAACCGTTCCACCATAACTCGTGATATCCTGGTGGCACTGAGTGCCGCCGGGATATCAGGTGGATGAATCACTGTTACGGTGGTCGGTGGCAACCTGCCAGTCACACCGCCGGGTTACTGCCAACATCATAATGAGTCCCAATACTGTCAATGTTTCAATATTATCAGTAAAGAAAGCATATCAGTGAGTTAAGATAAACCACTTGTTTAGGTTCAGTAGCACATGTTGAGAGGAACCTTCTTTCTCATCAATTATCTTCTGATTCTATTGACTTATATACAAAGCATTGATGACAAACAATGGAGCAGCTCAATTAGGTCACAATATAGGTCACTACATTTGCCATATATTGTTGATATATATATTCACATGGTCTACTCACAAAACCAACTTTATTTCACATTACATAATCATTATCTAAATCCTAAGAATATGAATATTTTGTACTTGTGTGCGACTCTGAGGATACAGACCTTGTTCACATGGTGTCCAAGTGTACAAGACCATTCTCATGTTGGGTAGTAAAAGGTAACATTCTGGCCCTAGCCATATTACAGAATGTTAAGGTAAGCCCTTATTTTATAATTTATGGCATTGACAATCATGTTTTACTAATTTTATATATAAAGTATAATTATGATATCTTAGTTGGCTGAAGAAGCTCTGAAGATGGGATTATGGATAAAAGAAGGGCAAATCACCAAAGGAAGGGATATAAAATCTGGCGAGGTAAAAGGGTTTGGAGTTGATAGAATAGGGTTTTGGTAGCCCATTAATCAATGAACAATTAGACATAGAAGGTAATTATTTGAACAGACGATCTAATTTACCTCGATTATATGTAATGCCGATGTGGAGTGAAACATAGCCCTTGGATATTTGGGGTCCCTATTTCGGGTATTATATGCGGGGTGGGGCACATGTATCCATGTATCTAGGTACTGCACTGCCGGCCTAAAATAAAAAGATGTACATTTAAAGTTGTGGTGTTTGTCCACAAAGCTATTCATGGCATGAACTGGATAATCTGGCCAACCTGATTGCCACCCAAAAATTACTTAGAATTATTTTATCTTCCCACAAAAAGTGAATTCTTCCCAATTAAAGCCAGGGCACTCATGGTTATTCTGCTAATGCAGGTTATCTCTAAAACTCTCTTCCACCACACCTTTGGTGCTCTATTGTACTCTACCAATTTCACTGCAATCTGAAGACCTGACTTTTCACCCAGGCCTTCTACTAATATATTGTTGGGCTCCTAAAAGGTGGTATCCTGCCAGGTGCCATGTGGCTTCAGTGAGCCTTACAAAATCCAAAAATAAAATAAAATATATTTAATTGCTGCAGAAATCTCCCCAGTGCCTTCCACAAAAGGATGGCCAACAGATTGTTAGAGAATTTGTTGGACATGGACTTCTGACTGTAGTTACAAAAGGTTGAAGCAACTGGCCTGACTTACACAGAAGATAGTTTATAATATGGAAGAGATGTGTTTCCTCATCAAAATTAAGACATTTCTGTGTATCACTGAGTAGTTGTGATTCTGTATTAAACATTCATCTCATCACATATGTATCACAAATTTGACTATTATTTTATCTAATAGAGATATTTATAACTTGTATATAAAAAAATGATACTACATAGAATTCTAGACCACAAAAATGAAACTAAATAGAATATAAATTGACATGTGTTTTACGCAGATACCCATAATATGGCCACAAGCAATGCTTTCTCAATGTCAAACATTTCCATAGTATTTCCAAAGGAAGTGGAGACAGCCCACACACTGGCACATGTTGCCACGATACATGCAATCACTGTATGCATGCTGGTGTTTACGAGGATTATTGCAGCATCATCTAACTCAGAAGAACCACAACACCTTATGAGTGTAGGCATACAGTCATGTGATCCTTTCTATGTGTCTATGTGCTGCTGCCCAATGCCTTTCAAACCACTGCCAGACCAGAAAATAAGTTTGCATTCACAAATGCTGACTCCACTTCTCAAAATATAGAGTCTAGAGCATTACAAGACATTCTTTTACGACATGGATTCCTGCTTATTCCTTGTTTTGTCTTCGGTCTTCTTGACTTTACTCTTTGCGTGGACATCCTCAAATAAGAATTTGAATTACTTTTATTTCCTTCTAATATAGTTCTTACCTCTTCCCGCTTGATCTTTTCAGGCTAGAAATCATGGAAATGACTTATGGATGACACTTGTAGGATTAATTGCTTTTGGCTTGCAATTCTTGTCTACTCTGATTTTCGTTTTGCATCTCTTTTTGGAATTACTCAAGTGCTCCCTCTGCCAAACCTCTCGAGTACTGCAACCATGTGCTTTGCACCTGCCTAAGTGAGCACCACCCTATATTGGGTCTTCAATGTTTGCGCCCTCATGCCATCGGGTCATGTCCCGCGTGGACAATTGTTTGATGGGACTTGTGGCGTGGGTTCTGTCTGTGGATTCCAATTCCGCGTCGGGCAGTTGTCTAGCCTGTGGATTCTAAGCAAAACAACATCATAAAGAAGGTACTTCAACCCATATATGGCTTGGTTCAGGTGCTTGATATCTTTTAACCAGACTGATTGGAATGTAGTATTTCTATTGTCACAAATATTGAGAATGTTTTGTTCTTTTGCACCCAAAGAGAGAGCCTGGCTGGCATTCTGCCCAACATTTCACAAGATTTCTCAGGTTGGGGTGTTTTTGTTTACTGCTCTGGCTGGGACATCTGTGAAAAAGAGTTGCTGTCCTCCCGGAGGTATACATGGTGGGCCCTGGTCAAGTTAACACAAGGATGCTTCACGCACAGCTTTTGCCTCCAATATCTAATGTAAAAAACCTGCACCAGTCTTTGAATGATGAAACAAGGTAGACTTGGATACCCATGTAACTGCCCTACAGACACCAATTCATGACAATCCCAGTGCCTCTTCCCAGGAAGCCCAAGCACCCCTTGTAGACTGAACTCACACAATAGGGAGAATGGAAGCACACTGTACTCAAAATATTTAGCAATGGTGCTCTTAATCCAACTCCTAAACTGCTGCATCAGAAAGTTTTACATCTTCCATGTGCAACAAACACATGGTAGCATTTGCATAAAGATCAAGTTCTCCCTATGAAAATAAGCACTTCCCTCAGATAGACCCTTCCAGAGTATATGTGAGAATGCCAAGAATGATATTGAAAAACCCAGGAGAAAAACCTGGTTGAAATCTGTAACCACATCATGACACAGAGAGGTTGAGGGAAATTGTCAAGGGAGTCTAAAGCAGACCCTCATGTAAAGGGCATAACCCTTGGATAATAAACAATAGAGCTAATGACTCCAAAGTACCGCTTTCTTATCATAACAGGAAGGACTAGCTCCCGTCCTCAAACTTCAGCCAACACTCAAAGAGTAAATTCGGCATCACTACTTTGTGTACAAAAAATACATATTTTTATTTGCATTATACAGTAATATTCATCACATTTGTCATGTGAAAAATGCACACAAAGTACTTCAAACAAGTGTGGTCAAAAGGCTAGTGTGATACTAGACAAAAAAAATCACTGCGGTCATGTGTGCAACATAACTCCAAAGTCAAAGTGCAAAAAGGGGCCTAGATGGTAAAGTGGCTTGCGTCGTGCATCATCACTTAATCATACTTGAATTCATCACTCGTCCACTTATCCTCATTCATTCCAGTCAAATACTCATATATTCATTCATATATTCATATTCATTCACACTTATACAAAAATTCAAATATAAGGTTAAAAATCTGTAACCAAAAGACATTTTTTTGATATAATTGTAGCCTGCGAAAAAATGGAATATGAGAAAGTTCTGAGTAAATTGAAGAGGAGAAATGGAAACATTAGTATGATGGGGGAGGGAAAAATTGCACAACTGAAGACTAAATATGAAAACTTTCTCAAAAGGCATAAAGCTTTGATTTTTACCTCTAAATGGTTTCTTATCTATAAGGCCTTATGCTTTTGTGATGGTCGTAAATTATGGATTTTTTACAAAAACCACATGAATAAGGAAGACACTGTGGGAATAGAAATGAATCCCATATCTGAAAGAGAATGGATGAGATATATAGATGGCCTTTACTACACAAAATAATGAAGTGGCATCTACGAAAGTTGTGCTTGGTAAGGCTGAGCACATTTCTGGGATGGACATTGAAGTAAAAATAGTAGAAGTGATAACTAAGAAATTGAAGCCCTCTAGGGCACCAGGCCCTGATGGGATTCCAAATCTAATCTATAAACACAGACCTGGATACTGAGGTACAATATATCACATCTTTTTGTAAATGTAATGAACACAGGATGTATACCTCTTAGCTGGAAAGCATTCATGTTGATACCTGTCTTCAAGAAGGGCTCTAGAGACAATCCTGAAAATTATCGGCTACTGGCTGTGACAGACACATGTTCAAAAATATTCTCCCAGATCTTATCAGTTGAACTAAAATAATGGATACAAAAATTTAACTTATTGCCTGAGTTCCAAACAGTATTCAGACAGGGGATGGGTGCACTGTCAAACATATGGACATCATCTTACTTTATGTGACAAAGTATGAAGAGAAAACATGATGCACTTTATACTTGCTTCATAAATTATAAGAGTGCCTTTGATACTGTGGACAGAGAGAGACATTGGCCAAACTCTGTGACTGGAACCTGAATCCGGTTGTTTTATATTTTATCCAAGAACTTTACAAAGAGACAGTGACTCAAGTTTGGTTAAATCGGGAGGGTACTCTGAGTAGAGAAATTAAAACATATTCTGGACTGAAGCAAGGCTGCCTTTTGGTCTCGACACTATATAATCCTTGTGTGGCAGACATGGGACAGTATATGAGGGATATACATAACTTCCCTCCGAAAAGTGGTAAAGAAATTATTAGTTGGCTTGCTAATGCGGTGGATACCCTCCTAATTGACCGTACACCGATTGGACTCTAGCGCAGTATGCACAGGCTGTATGAGTACTCACGTATGAATAATCTGACTATTAATTACAATAAAACTAGAATTATGATTTTTGGTTCTAATAAAAAAGGACAAAGAACATTCTGATGGACCATGGATAATGAAAAAATTGAAGTAGTTGAGTCCTATATATATTTGGGGGCTAGTGCAATGAGCATAAAGTCGCTGGAAAACTTTGGCAGAAAGCCGAAAAAAGGTTTGTGGCTATTTTGAATATGATTAGATATGATACAGGGTTCTCCGTTGAAGCCTTAGAAAAATTATTTAAAACCTGTATCATACCTTGTTAAGCTTATGGCCTCGCGATTTTTACAAACAAAGCAAGAATGTGGGTAAAAAAAGACCAGAAAGATGATTATGGAGAAGAGCACTGGGGTTGCCTAGAAACGCTCCAATTGAGGGAGTACACTGTGAATTGGGGTTAATAGCTCCAGGGAACCAATTAAAATAAGTATATTGGATGTACTGGGTATCCAGAATCCTCTGGTCTCGGATCATCACCTACACTCTTTGATCAGGGACTGGTTACTGAGCATTGGGGTTCACCATAAGAGCTTCTGCAGGAAAGGGAGGCAGGACTTGGGAAAGCACGAGTTCTAATAGGTTCTAATATTTTGTGACTTACATTCTGGTTAATCCCTGTCTGTGATTTCTGAATAAAATATTGGCACATCTGCCCCCGTGTTTCTGAAGTGGTTGGATCTTGGAGGTACTTGCTAAAGTAATTCCATAGTTGGGTTGCGTATTAAAGTGCGGGGTGGCCAATGGGTGCCATATTGGTGCAGCAAAAAATATTCATGTGCATTGCACTAAAATTAATAAAAGATCATAAACATCAATTCTATCTCTGAATGTTGGATAAGAAGGAAGACAGAGACAGTGTTTGCAGACTTTTGTGATCTACTTACAGCAGCCCTGGGTAATAATCTCATAGAAGATTGGGTTGTGGATGTTTACCAATTCTTTAATGAGATCGGGTTTGTAATCATTTCAGAAGACCCGATCAAGGATTATAGAAAATAAAATAAAAAAATCTAGCTGCAATATGGGGCCATAATGCCAATGTTTCCAATTTGGGTACATACACAAAATGTGGCGTATATGTTATGCATAGCTACCTAGGGTTAAGATATGAAATTGTGAATTTCACTTTGGATCAAACAAGTGCTTTTATATTGTATGAAGGTTAATTGCACTATATTCTGCGGTCTAGCACATATGGATAAAAATACAGGAGTTATCATAAAATCACCCCGAGGAGGGATTATTATAGATACTCTGTTTACCAGGAAAGTAAAGGTTGGAAATGGAAAAGCTTTAACCTGTCAGTGGATTTTTGATACAAATTGTCATGCTCAAGTAATTCGTTTCAATTATATGTATGTATGTTTTATTCGTTCTTGTTTCTCTGTTTTTTTAATATGTTTAATATGTGTTATAAGGTTTATTTAACCACAAAAACAGAATTAAAAAAAACATCCCTTTGAATATTCATATAAGAGAGACAAGGTATTCCGTCTACGGACTTCCCTGTCTGCAAATCGTAAAGCAACACCTCCTGGAAAAGATGGAATTAGAGTAGAACAAAGGCAAGAGTCCTGGGCCTGGATACAGTATGGGAATTTCAGGAAGAATACTAAAATTGGTAGTATTGAACACTGAGGCTCTAGTGTCACATAATCTAATATTGGAGGTAATAGCCATCAGAAATAACATCATGCCCGAAGGTTATTCTACTACATCATCCAAAAGAATATCTAATGGTGGAAGTGGCAGGGCTCTGAGGACCAGAGGAAGTCACAGCAATGGCCACCAAATCTTGCTTAATGGGCTCAATAACGTGAAATCCTACAATGCCCTTGAAACCATGGTTGCCAACAGTTTTAAACCTCCTTAAGGGGTTCTAAATTCCCTAATGGCTGACCAGTAAACCTTACTATTGCTACCAACATACACTTGTGAAAACATTCAAGGAGAAAATCAGTAATGATGGTGGGTGGAGAACAGAGGATGACCCCCTCGAACTACACCATTGTTGGAACGCTACCCAACAATGGCTGTAAAATCACTTAATAGAAAGTGTGTCATGACAGTAAAACAGTGTATGCAACCATTTCAGAGAGACCTAGGTTCTATAGTCCTGCCTCTAAATGTCCAGATTGCTAGACTCTAATGACAGAGTGCCGTGATTGATAACTGCACTCCAGGGAGTCTTCACTGACCCATTCTGGAGCACTGGGAACCAAGGGCATCTCACCCAATAAGATGCAGTCAATATCAAAAGTTCCCTTTCCTACCTGCATAGCCGAGATACTCTCGGGATTAGGGAAAGGGATGGAATGTGATGAGAAGTTTCTTGAGCTAACTTGCAGACAAAGCATCCACTGCCATGGCCACCATGGCCCAAAACTTCAAGCAACGCCACTGGACTTGGGCACTGCAATTGTCTACAATTTTGAGATTTTTCGACAACTCAAACATCCTACAAATTGCTAGAAGGCTGTGTTGGAGAGACACAGATTGAGAGAGGATTAGAGGAGTAAATGTATTGGCTCAGATGATATGAGTGTATGTTCGGAAGCCTCCATATGTGGATGACCTGCCAGTACTCCATATAAAATAACTCTCTGCAAAGTGCATAACCCAGGAAGACACTTCTCACAAACACTTGACTCTCATACCTACTTGCCTGTTCAATATGCATTTCCTATGATGTTGGCTGTTCTTCCCTGGCATATGAGATTAAAAAAAGGAGCCAATGTCACAAAAACTACCATGAATTCCTGTTAATCTGAGAATGTTGTTTGTTTGGGCTGAGCCCAGATCTCGTTGGCAGTTAGAGATGATAACGTCTTTCCCCATACCGCCAGGCTGGCAGCAGTGGTCCCAGCTTCTTGCATCTGAATGCTTAAGGGAGAATCTTTTTTTCAGAAAACCTATTTGTAACCACCACATGAGGGCCAATTCGATGTCTGAGGACACTTGGATCCTATAATCCAAGTCCCTTGAGGTCTGATCTGGAAAACACAACATGTACTTCATCAATGGTTTTAGGTGGGACTTCAACCAAGGCGCTGTAAATAACGATGCTTGATGGTAGACCATTCCCTGGATGAGACTATCTTGTATTCTAGAAGATTGGATAGTCATCTTTTGCATTTCATTGCTTTGGCTTATGGAAGAAACAATATTACAATACCGTTTTGAAACATTTCCCAAATGGTCACTAGGTTTTGAGGCAGCATCAGCTGAGAATTGTTTGCTATGAAACCAAAATGATTTAGACATGCACTAATTGTAAACGTTAATGACCGCGCAGATCGAAAGGAGCCCATGTGAATCACCCATCCATCCAAGTAAGGATGGATGCAGATGTTTTGCTAATGCACAGACCCTATTATGCCTGCTGCCATCTTTGTGAATACTTTTGCTGCTGATTTTACGCTGAACCAGAGGTATTTTAAACGTCTGCTGTGCAGTAGGCCAATCGCCATTAGAAATGATTCTGGTGAAATTATTGGGAAATTAATTTGAGCAGTTTCCATCATTAATCAAACATTGGGACTACATCTATTGATCCTTTTCAGGTTCAAGATAAGTTGAAAAAGCCCACAAAAAAGTTTCCACCACAAACAACCTGGCATGAAAGTTCCTCTCTTACCATGGCAGGTGGGTGATTGACTTCTTGGACAAGAGATCCTGAGTGTTGTTCATGAGTGATGATTTCTCTTAGCTGAATTTCAGCAGGTATCCTTCTGTGTCATGCTGCATACCCCTGAGACCAGCATCTCCCTAATGCTTGAAAGAATTCTCTGACCGTTCCACCCACATGTCCAATGTCCTATGCTGGGTTGCTGGAACAGTCAGGACTCCTGAGGTTTACTCGCTGCTACAGTGCATTTATCTCAGCGTGGACTTCTTCTACTGGCCTGTAGAAACCTGTAACAATGGTCACTAAGCCTAAATGCAGGTCCTTGTGTCTTTGAAACAGTGCTCGACGAGCCTTGCTCGCATGTGGAAAACTGTCTGTCTTTGTGACAAACATGTTAGCAAGTGTCTACTTTGTCATTGATTAACCAGTCGCCTTCTAAGAGCATTTTCAGGAGAATGTTTTTCTGACGGTTATTAGTCTGCCAATTACTGTTGAAGACGTTTCACTTGGTAATCACTTCCATACCACTTGTGAAGGCAGCTGCCATGATAGCATTCATTCTGGTGCTCGATATTAGTTAAATATGTTTAATAATTCAGTCTTGCTGCCTTTAACAGGGTATCGTTTAGACAGGAATTTAGGTGGCCGCCAGATGTTCAGAGTCCTGCCACTCTCTCTTTAGCACATTCGGTATGGTCTGGAAAATTGGCACCTATTGTATAACTTGCGCATGCACTTGATCAAGAAATCCCAATCCTGTTGGTCACCAACCTCCTCTATATCTGTAGTTACTGCTTCCTTTGCCAGTGGCGGAGCCCAATTCAGGAGCTGGGGAAGCCTAGAGACATGGATTTTCATCTGGGTGGTGAGGTGCGGCTAAATTCTCTGCCCTCACCTGCTCTACATCGTCTCCAATTTCTTTCTCCTTGATCAATCTGTCAGTGCTCAAGGCGAGCTTGTCCCCTTCCCTGGCCACCTCTTGGTGAGCAACTCATACCACAGCTCAGAGAGGTCTCGGTGCATCTGTGCCTGTCATGGGAAGTTAAACCGATCTCTTGCCAACTCCGGAATCAAGGACATGGGTAGGTGTGATCCTGGGTCAACATATGAAGGCAAGTAAATATCAAAAAACGTTCCGGCTTTGCTTAATTGCATCCCTTCATGGATGCTACTTCTCCTCTGTACAGCTCCAATGGGAAGTTGGGCCTGCAAAGCTGGTAGAGCTACACGCACCTCCCTCTGGCCTCTATGCAAGTGGTTCCGTATTGTGACCCCTGATACACGCCAAGGATCACGACCTGGACATCAGCTTGCCCAATGTATATTTCCAGAGGATGGTAATCAAAGAATCATAGAGCTCCCCACCTCTGAGTTGCCATTTGTTCTTCGGGGTTGATGCAAAAGAAGACAACGGGAGAAGGCCAGTTCCTGCTTCACACTTTCAGGCCAGGTGAGAGGTGTGGCCTGGGTTAAAAGTGGGAACTTATTTTGGTGGGGTGTGCGGACACCTCTAAAATTAAAGACTAGGATGAAGGAGGAGACCCTAGGGTAATGCACAGTGCATGCAGGGAACATTATCCATACACATAAGGCCTCCAGGTCCAAAGGAAATGAGGCATCTGAATTAGAACCACCTCCCTAGATGTATAACTTCTAACCTTCAAAATGATGAGAATGCGGATCTTCTGCCGTTGGAGTGCGGATGGAACTTGATCTTTCACGGCAGAGAAAATTCCATTTTCATTTTTTGAGTGCACAGGAGCGGCAAAAGGTATTCGCCTCATGCAAGTGAGAGTCACTTGAGAGCTAAGAAAGGGCCATGTGTGCAGAGTGCATCAGTCTAATTAACGTTTGCATCACATCCCAAAAATAATACGGGCACACCAAACGCATTGCTCGGCTCCTTGCACCCTTTTAATGAGTCTCCTCTAATATTAGGTTGTTGTTGCAACCCGAACTCTGCAGTGCTGCTCAGACGCAAGAAGGTTTACTCGAGAGCTATGAAAAGAAGGAGTATGAAGGGAGCAGCAGCCAGAGAAAAGTGTGCATTAGACTAGGAACTCCCGGGGATCGTCCATGAATATCCGCTATTTTAGTACAGTCTCCGGGTCTGATGGCACATGCACTATCCTCATGGTTCCTCATGTTCCTCCCAAACACATCAGAAAAGGATTTAACTCATGCAATTGCTTATCTGTGTATACCTAAAAAGAATCTTTAGTGGGAGTCACGTGTATATTTCGTATACTTTGTAGTAAACTGGATATTGTTATGGTGCAAGCCACGATGATTCTGGGACAGTCAGTGAATCTTACCAGGCTGCATTCATCAAGTTCTTTTGAAGCCCCACCCCTCCCAACTGATTTATGTCACGTGACCGGAGCACAAGGGGGGCGGGGGGTATGCGAATCATCATGGAGCTCAGGATATGCTTGGCATCGAGTGCTGCCAGAGCAGGAACATGGCCAGCAATCCTTCTCCAGGAACATGGCAGGCTTACCATGTTGTATGTTGGATTGTCTTCTTAACGTAAACATTTTTCTCGGTTTCAAGCTAAGTTTTGGATCAAGATGTTTTCCCAAACCAGCGGCGTTTATGATTCTTCCATGTTTCTGAGGAAAGAACGATGGCCATGTTCCTGCCCTGGAAGTAGTGCCCTGGAAGTAGTAGATCGCAATCACATCCTGTGCTGCGAAATGCTTTGCATTCTCCTTCATGTGCAACTTCCTGAGGTGGCTGATCAAAGCCATGATCTCATGAGCAATTTCTTCTAGGCACTCCTTGCACACTTTAGTTTCTTGGGGTTGAGTCTGAACCATATTACCAAATCACAGGCATGCCACCTCCCCCAACTATCTCAAACAACACAAAATCGATGTGTCTAGTGTGGAGGAGTTGTGAGTGCCCCAACCTGCCCCATCCTGTTTGATATCACCAGCCCCAGAGTAATGATGTATGCATGTGACCTGCGTCAATTTGAACGCCAGTCCTTACAGCTGTGTGTGAAATATATACTACTGTCTGATAAAGCCCCCTTCCACTGGAAGGATACCAACTGGTTTGGTGGCCCCAATGACAATAGCCAAGAGAGGGAAAAAAACAGATAGTAAAAAAAACTTTTCTGGATGATCGGATTTCCAGAGGCAAAACGATGCATCACTGTCAGCAGGCAATTCCCAAAAGTGAAGATCTTCTGGCAGCAACACAGTTAAGAAGAAGGAAATACCCCAAATTACCAAGTGTAGCCAAGAACATGGACAAGAGAGAGACTAAGAGCAGGTCACAAGGAGAAAGGGTCAGGAAGGCAGCAACTGGAATGGAGACTAGAAGAACAAGGAATCAGGATTACAGAGGAGCAGCAGCGAGGCCAGTTCGGAGCGCAATAAGGTGCATCTTACCGTTGCGCTCACCCTCAGAAGTAGCATCTGGTGCACAAAACCGCAAGAGGAAACAACATCATGTTGGGAAGGGTATCGGTTTGGTTTCGGCCGCCATCTTGCGATGGGAAAAGAATGGCAACAGCGCAAACCAGATGAAGACCCCGAAAGGGTTGTAAATGCCAGCCTCTGCAGCAGGAACGGAAGTAAAGCATCACCGTTAAGTGCCATTTTATAGCCCCTGCCTTCCTTTACAGATGTGATATTTCTAAGAAAAAAGGGCACTCGTTTGTTGCCCATTAGCTGGTGGAACCCTGGCCAGCAACGACAAAATTATGCATTGTGGCACTAGGTTTAGATACCTCTGCAGGATAGCTTCTTTATCTATCACATTTCGGTCAGCGAATGAAAACTGCCCAGCTAATGAAAACTCCTCCCATTCCTACTGATGCCTGGTAGCCACTGGGCATATCGACAGACCATGCCTAGTCGGCAGATGAAGGTGCTTGGTAGTTCTTGGGCAATCAGCAAGAGGGAATTGCAATGAGGTCATGCCCAATGGAAACATTGGTTGGCTTGAGGGTACCCAGAGCCTAGCAACTAAAATACATACTGGAGGTAATCAAAATATTTAACATTGTACATTTTTTATTTTCAAAAGCTGGTTTACAATTGTAGTACAATTTAATAATTTCTGTTATTAAATAGCTGTTTTGGTAAAGAAAAAGACACAGACCCTAACCCTTTAAGAGACCTGCCTTGTGTCTTCCAATCACATAGTTGCCATCAACAGCTGAGGTGGTTCTAGCAAATTCACACCCTGATAACACAACTCTCACCAACATAGAAAGAGACAGAGAGAGCAGAGACAGAGAGAGAGAAAGAGAGACGGAGAGATAGAAACAGAGAGATCAGAGAGAGAGAGAGATAGAGACAGAGACAGACAGATCAGAGAGAGAGAAAGAGAGAGATAGAGAGAGAGAGAGAAAGAGAGAGACAGAGAGAGAGAGAGACAGAAACAGAGAGATCAGAGAGAGAGAGAGCGAGATCAGAGAGAGATAGAGAGAGAGAGAGAGAGAGAGAGAGAGAGAGAGAGAGAGAGAGAGAGAACCTATGATACAACAGGTACAACCTGTGCAAAGCATATTTGACAAAAACATTGAAATGTATACTTTTATGTAATGCTAATGCAGACATTTTCTGTGATTTTCTTTTTTAATGGCGATAGATATTCCTTAGGTACATTGTATAGCAGTTTAAAAACTAGTAGTATTAACCAGAAGCCCACAGTATGCCAACGTCTCTGTACTTTTTGAACACCACAAACGCCTTTCACCTTATTCACAGATGTGGCCAAACACAATTTAGAAGGCCAGTACAGGTAGTGCAACGCTGTGTATCATTGCTCCAACGAATAGGTTCACGGACGCCCAACGCTTAAATATTAAGTGGCTTCCAAAATCAGCGAGGGAGGGGTGCTGGCGATTGTGGACTACAACAGGCCCCAGGCTCGTTATGAAGAAAGGGCAGTGCTTGGCCTTAAAGAGGCCATCGCAAAGAATTCCAAAACTCTGCTATTCATTTTTTCCATTACCAGTTTGGTGGGCATGTATTTTGGACATTCAATACATTTTGAACAGGGGCTATGGATGCATTTTCATGTTAAATGTGTTTTGGGGCCTGGAACTGGTGCTATGACGACATGATCAGTTTGTGGATTGAAAATATGAATTTAAAAAGTTTTCTTTAAAACTTTCAATGAATGAATTCCATTGCCAAGACTTGTAATGCACTTTATTTAAATATCTTAGATGAACATCGTTGTGGGGTCTAATGGCAGCCAAAGGATCACGTGAACTGAAAGGTCATGTTAGGCCCAACATGTGCAGAAATACCTTCTTGTCATGGTAGGACACACTGGAAAGCCAGCATAAGAATTGCAACACTGCTAATGTGCCTTGTGAATTCAAACGATATGTACACCTGCCGTGGAAGCAAGGAACATGTGAAACATAAAACCAGGCTGCAGCAGGGAACTGGAAAGGCACATTGTGACTGCCAAACTAGAACGAAGCCAGCCTTTACTGTTTATCTACCACATACAAAGGCTGTGTGAGTGACAAGTAACAAAATGCTCAAGGCCTACCCCTCATTACCTTATGAAGAAAAATTAAAAGCAGAATTTAATTTTTATCTGCCACATATCGTAATGCTGTTTTTAAATGAAGAGAAATCCACGTACTGATTAGATTGTGCATGTGATTGATAAACGCAAAACAAAAGAGGTGATGGCTGGAAGGTTTGGAATTTTTCCTAACCTCTGGCATTGCTGTGGGCAACCCTCCAAACCATAGTTCATCGCCTGCCAAGCCATTACAAAAGAGGAAAGCCCATATGCAAATCAGGCTTGGTCCCACCCCCAAAAGGGGCAGTCCAGCCCGAACTGCTTGGTCACATCCCTTCTCATAGGTAGAACATATGTGCTGAATTACTGTGGAACAAGACACTGCATCCCAAACAATTCAAAATTCACCAGCACACTTCCTAGTTTTACTTGTCAAAAACCTCCAATAATATATAGGCTGTTGTATTTGTCATTTGTATAGCACCCTTTCCCCATATGTATGGCCTCAATGCACTTTGTGGCCAGAATGCCCCACGGACCGACGTCCATTGGGAGATTTTAAGAGTTAACTTTGAGATGTCTGTGCGCATTTTTCCAGGTTAGGACTTAGATGGGCTGGTAGGCTCCAGTAAGCAGCCCGGAGGACAGGCACGTGGACAGGTGCTGTTGGTGGTTTTAGGGTACAGTGGTAATGCCAGAGACTCGATGTTTGCCCAGCTAGACTCACATTGTTCATAGGTTGTCAAACTAATGGCAGAGGTGATGAGGCATGTCAGGAGTTTCAGTGTGGATGGCTATGCGAGCTGCTAAAAACATGTTGCATTTCTTTTCAATGTAAATCTTATCAAGGAATACTAATTCTCATGATCTTTTAATGTTCCATGGTATGGTTTAATTTTATATAAAGGGGTTTGTGGGACAGGAGGATTGAACAGTTTAATGATCATGTGTTACATGTACATGAGACACAAAAATGAATTCCCAAAAAAGGAGTTTTTTTTATTGAAGTTTTGTTTTGTGCCACAGAGAAGGTGGTGCGCATAATCATTTAGTGCCAATATTCATTGAACCTATTATTTAATAAATATATATTGTTTCTGTACTCGGCCTGGTTCTTGGCTTATTGTGGGTACTGGGGGAGAAATCTACAGGGCTCTATATGAGTCATAGAGAGGGCTAGAAGAATCACATAAATGATATATCAAGTGGCACATCAATCGGGGGGGGACTCCTCATGAAAAGGGTAGTCGCTAAACATATTGGTACAAGGGGGGGCTCTTTCCTGGGATCTAGCTTGCGTTCAGAAGGGTACTAAAAGCTGTTTTTTTAAATGAGCACTATCAAAAATTGGTGAGGCCATGAAGCATCTCCTAGCTAAGTTAATCATTTGTGGTGATTACCCAGAAATGGAGGCTGGGAGCTGGCAAAACTAGAATGATGTAAGAGGTTACATCAGTAAGTACTGACATTTGGCTTGAAGGTGGCATATTGCACAAAGGGTATGAGGCATTTTACATGACCCAAACTATTGGGGAGGAACAGATTCAAATGGCTCAGGCTCGCGGCTCATTTATATTTCCATTTCCAATTAGTTGAAGAGCAATTTCAAAATTAACAGGCCAGTATTCTGAAATAGACTGGAGACCTGGAACAGGCCCAGAAATGAGAAGATAAGCTACTACAAGGTCAGATTTTATAGCTCAAACATGAAGATCTTGTTGAGCAATTCCACAATTAGCTAGAAGCCCACCAACAGGCCAGTGCTGAGCGAGAAATAGAATTTACTGCACTGCAAGATACATGTAACCTTGAGCCACCTTCAAAACAAAATGAAGGATCAGTCTATTTACAATCGAGTGTTGTTGGAAGAGATTATTGCCTTTCAACAGACCATAAATAATAATAATAAATATGTATTTCTTATTCTTATATAGCGCTATACACCCACAGGTCTCAGAGCGCTGATTGAATTCATTGAAACATGAAAACAGTTCATCATAAAAGAGATTGATTCACAACAGGAGTTTGATAAAATGCATCAGGATTTAGATAATTTGAAGCAACAGAAATTACAGCTGATCAAAGACCAAGATGCATTAAAGTTGAAAATGGATGCAGAAAATGGTCAGTCAGGTTCACAAGAACTGACCAGAATTACGGAAGAGAACATAGAGTTTATAGAGCATTTGAGGCAAGCAGAAGCAGACCTATTACAGGCAACACATTGTAAAGATGCTCAAGAGAAAGAAATTGATATCTTGAAAGAAAAGTGCCTTGAATATGCACGTATAATACAAGACTCCCAGAGAGCATATGCAGTGCTTAAAGATGAAGTACAGCAAACAAGGAGCCATGCCTTGGTGTAAGAGTTAAACATTCTGCTCTATGAATATAAGCTCAAACAGTATAGTGTGAAATGGGTGAAAAGCTTGGCAGAGAAAATGCTTATGCCACAAGGGGGATCATTGGCAAAAGCGGTATTGCAACACATGACTGCATACTTGCACGCTGCGTACACGGGGAAGAAATTAGAGAAGAGATTAATAATTTTAGAGCTGTGAAAAATGTGCACAGAAGAAAGGGAAGATCCACCAGCTGAGGAGTGGATGTTTCGTCAGAGAAAGGAGGAAGGTGTTGAGCCCTCAGCTCCCCTTACCTCACCCAAAGTAAAAGGTGCTATTACGGAAGAAACAGGGTTATATCCTTTAAAAGTTGAAAGCGGTGACAGGGTATAGTAATCCAATATATGAACCCCCCGCTTATAGTGGTGATGATAGTCCAGAGGAGGATAAGAGAAAAGAAGAGATCTATAAGATCATACACGACAAAGAAGAAAGGAGTGAGCGGTTGAATCTGTCAACAGAAATAGATAGAGTGATTAAGAGATGAAAGGAGAGAAGGATAAAGCTGATGAGATAGCGCTCCTGCAGAACGAATCAATGGGAGGACAGATACTACTTAAAATAGATGGGAAAAGCATCAAAGAAGTTAGGCAAAGAGAAGATAAGGATGAACAAAAAAGAAAAGACAAAGAACGAGAGAAGAGATTGAAGGAAGATGAGCTGAAAAGGAAGAGCAGGGAGCGTTGAGTACAGATATATCAGGATAAGCAAGAGAAAAAAGAAGAACAGGCAGAAGAACAAAGAAAGTATGACAATAGACAGAGGGTAATAGAAGGGGTATGAGAGAAAGGAGGAGAGAAGAGGGGGAACGTGAAGACTAAGGGACAAGGTTACAGAGATGAACAGAAGAAGAGGAAAGAAGGGAAGGAGTAAGGAGAGAAGAATGAAGGCAAGAGGAAGAAAGAATTAGAAGGGATGCGAAAAAGCAAAGAGGACTAGATGAACAAATAGAACAAAGAAGAAGACAGCAGGGTCTTGATACCAGTCTCATTGGAATGGAACTAGTGGGGCCAAGCCCAGAAATATGATGGGACAGAATAGAAGAGATTCCTCTGATGAAGGAAGCAATGCTAAGGGCATCTAGAGTAGTATTGGAAGACGAAAGCTTTGATGCAGTGAGCATCAGAGAAAAGATCGATAAGGCCTATCAGGAAAGAAAGGAAGGTGGCAAGTACAGAATTCAAGGGAAGAAGAATCAATCCCTAGCATTTCAATCATGAAACAAAGAAGACATTGGGCCTCATTACGACCCTGGCGGAACGGGTTGAACGGCGCCGTAAAAGGCTGTGGCGCCGTTCAACCCGTTCCGCCACATTACGAGGTCCCCTCGCAGGACACGTTAAGCATGCCTGGGAAAACCAGGCGTGCATACCAGGTCCCGCGAGGGGAAGAGGGAGCAAACAACGGGCCATCTCGTTAAGGCCCGTTGTTTGCTCCCTCTCCCATTCAGCCCTATGGGGGCTGAAATGGGAATGGGGATGAACCGTGTCCGTGTCCTCGAGTGAGGAATTACCGGGCCATCCGAACTCGAATGGTCCGGTAAGTCCTCATTCCGAGGACACGGATGCGGTTTTGCCGGCAGCCATGCCGCAAATAGCGGCATGGCTACAGGCATACCTCGTAATGAGGCCCATTCTGTTCAGTCACAGACGTAGAGCATTGTCCTGAAGCAGACTGAACCTAGACAAAGGTGAGGAAGATAATAGTCACATTAGTTGGGGACAAGATATGTCAGACGAGGAAAGATAATCCAGTCTTGAGGTAGAAGGAGGGAGCCTGTGCGCCCCTGAAGGAAGTCTGCAAATGGATAAAGAAATAACATGGTCGGATCTGGAACAATGTAAGGATAGGAAGCCAGATCCAATAGCATATCCAGAGCTTCCCCGAGGATGATGCTATAGCGAGAGTGTAGAATCGCCACCATATGTGATCAGGTTAAGGTCATAACAGGGAGACAAACAGGGACAATCGTCCCTGCCATGGATAGACTAATAATAGGACATGACTCTGGATTGGGATACACATAGTTTCCCTTATTGGAAAAAGGGGGAGCAAGACCACAGTATATCCTATGGCCACAGATGGATAAGGATAATTTAAGGTGTAAGGTCCCGGGTTTTACCTCAGGTCCTTGGAAATGAATATATGAAATAGAAAAAAATGGCAGGAGGAAACACGCTGGCCATCGGGGACATAAAAGGTCTCCTGGCAGCTATTCTTGTGGAAATAACTGATGATGATGGAGGAGAGCAGGATATTGAAGTATGACAGCACAAAACAAAGCGCATGACGGAGCACCATTTAATAATTGTAGAGCAGATGTGTGGAGGGCTCTCAGGGTACAGAACCGTGATACATCAAATATGGGTGCAATTATGACATGTAAGATGAAGGAAGATGAAGACCCTATTGCTCACATTCAGAATATTCAAGAGAAATGGCAACTTAAAACTTGTGAGCCGTGGGAAAAGAAATTGGCATTATTTTACCACATTTAATGCCAGGGGGTTGCCAGAGCCAGTACAGAGACAGATGAAGAAACAAGTAGGGATTGAAGTGAAACCATAGTCTGAGATACAGCTGATCATAGTACACTGTTTTCGGTTGTTACAAGAGAACTTTAGGAAGAAAGATGAAACTAGGAAAATTGACGAAGTGAAGTTAGTTCCGAAAAATGTTTCTAGATTTGCCATAGAAAGGGCGGTATTGGCAAGTGGAGAAGGATTGGGAATGCAGGAAGCAATGGGTGCCTTGCAGGTGAGTTATCAGTGCTCGATGGATGAAGGTGGATATGGGTTCGTGCCACAAGGCAGAGGTATAGGCTATAGAGGAAGAGGAGGTGGATTACAAAATAATCAAGGTGGGTTTTAGAATACACAGTATGTTGAACTTATGGGATGACATATTGCACATATATGTGCAAGCCAAGGGAATGTACAAATGGCCAATTTATAAGAGGGGGGGGACAGCTTATCCTCCACCATATAGTACACAAACCATAGAACCGTTTGCCCAAGATCACACATTTTATAGGATGCAAGAACCACGAGTACAGCAGGTACAGCAACAAGAGTGAGTGCAAATGAATCCACCACAAGGACAGTCACAACAAGGCCCTATGCAGACACAGCAGCATGCAAACACAGGACAAGTTCTGACACCCAGAATAGGAGGTGTCACTGTGGTAGGAGGAAATCCTTTAAGACGGATGGGGATGAGCTTGTATCCATAATAGGACAGCTTGCATGGTGACTTGATGGGTTCAGTACTATCTGTCCAAGGGTCGATGTAACAATTGGAGGCAAATCCTTTTCTTTTCTTGTTGTCACTGGAGCAACTCGTTTGTGTATACGAGAAGGAAAATATCCAATGTCAGGAATTGCCATGAATGCTCAAGGCTTCTCTGGAGCTACGAGTAGAGTTCCTTTTACTAATGAATTACCAGTCTCTATAGGAGAGAGTGACATGTCTGTTCCTTTGTTGTATTCACAACAGACACCGGTTAACATTTTGGGAAGAGATTTAATGACAAAACTTAACATGACAATTTCATGCAGTGATCAAGGGATAGTGTGTTCCACTCTAGGAATACATTATTTAAATGTGGGCAAATTTATACTGGTGTTCACAGGGCAAGTGGCTCTGCCAAGCATTCCAGTAGATCCAGAGATTTATCTTTATGGAGTGAGCATTCTGCTGACATGGCTACCTGGCTTGGTGGTAAAAATTGTGAGGATATCTAATGAGATTTTGTTTAGACCACGAATACCTATGGAGAAAGAGGGGGCACAGATTATCCCTATAGAATTAGAATCAGCCATAGCATGAAGGAAAATGGCAATGCTTGAAGGAGTAGATGATGAGGGTAGACCATGGGGAACAGTAATAGCTCGAGGGAAGGGTTCAGGTTGACTGACATAACTGATGACGACATGTTCAGGGAAGACCAAACAGATGATGAAGTGGTGTTCTTTATGAGCATCACATAAAGGATAAGGATAGAAAAGAGGGAAGTCTCACAGCAAATGGCGATAATGCACAGCGTCCAGCATTTTTTCAGGAAGTCTTGGACCACATGCCCTTATGACATGTTTTTATTGAAGGGAATAGGGGACGTTAAAATAAAGCTGAAGCCAGGAGCGATTTTACCTCAAGCGAAACAGTATCCAATGTCTTGAGAGGCTGATGAAGGTATATTTCAGACCATTTCAGCATTGATTAAACAAGGGATTCTGGTGCCATCAGAACCATTGTGTAATACTGCGGTGTATCCTATCAAAAAATCTTGAGTAAAGGAGGATCGTGGAGATTTATACAAGATAACAGAACGATTAACCAAATTGTAGATGCAGAGTTTCCTCTAGTTCCTAATACTGCAACGACACTATGCAGTATCCCAGTGAAAGCTCGATATTTAACAGTGATTGATTTAAAAAATCGTTTTTCTCGATCCCGTTGCACAAAGACTCACAAGACTTGACTTCCTTTATGTTTTTCTAAACTCAACAAAAACATACTAGGCTGCCCGAGGGGTACTGTTAGTCCCCATCGATCTTTAACAGAGTCCTACAGATGGATTTAGGCAATATTGATCTTAAGAGTGCGGTGATACAATACGTTGATGACATTTAATTTGTAGCCCCACAGAAGAAGAGTGTAGATAAGATTCTATTCAGTTGATGACTGTTTTAGCAGACAAGGGATATAAGGTAGACAAGGAGAAGTTACAATACTGCCAAGAAGAGGTGTTAAATATAGGGCAGCTGATTTCACATGAAGGACAGAAGGTGACACCTAAAAGAGCTGAGGCGATTATGAAAACCTCAAGGCCAAATACAAACAGATGCAACAGTTTTTGGAGTTATGCAACTATGTTAGAGGCTGGGTGTTTGATTACAGTACATACACAAGACCCCTTTTGCAAGCTTTAAAGAAAGCACAAGTGGACAAAGTAAAAATAGAATGGACTGAAAAAATAGAGGAATGGTTTGAGGATCAGAAAAAAGCAATTTGTATAGCCCCTGTTTTAGGAATTCCCAATTATGCTTTTGCATGTTACAGTGGGATTTTCTACCCAGTTATGAGAGGACACCTTCCATAGGAACTATCTTTGGCTCTGCCACGTTTGCAGTTGAGAAGTCTACAAGTATTGTAATGGGCTGCTCCATAACTCTCTTCATGGAGCATGCGCTATTCGCCATTTTAGAGAAACCCAAAGACACAGTGACATCCCAAAGAGCTTCAAATGCATTCAACAATTACGATTGTAAGGTGTAAAATAGTGAATACTGCCATGTTTATATCTGAGCCAATTGAAGAAGGTGATCATGTGCATGACTTTGCTAATTATGTTGAATTTTATGATGATATACCCAGAGTGAAGGAGAATGCTTTGGCGGAGGGGAAATTCTCTTTATTGATGGTTCTTTGAAAATCGGTCAGACTAGTGAGGAAAGGCATTTAGGTGCCGCGGTAGTGAGACACAGATTAAATGGAGAATTTGAAGTTGTAGCAAGTGCAAGGCTCCCATCTCACTTTTCAGCGCAAGCAGCAGAATTAGTAGTGCTTATTGTCACGCTCGAGAAACACAAAGGGCAGGAAGTGACGGGGTACAGTGACTCCGCCTACGTGATGTCAACTGTACACGCAGGATTAGCACGTTGGAAAAGGAGGGTCTACCTCCATGCAGACGGCACTCTGGTGCAGCATATATCCTTATTGGACAGACTAATTAAGGCACTAAAACTCCCAGTGGCCATAGCGGTCGTTAAATGCGCAGTGCATACTAAGCAAACAGATTTGATCTCTTTCAGGAACAAAGCCGCAGATGAAGAAGCCAAAAGGGTTGCATATTCCCCAAATATTTCGAGTTTTGATACTGAGAGTATTAAAGAAAAAGTAGTTATAACCATGTTAGTGCAAGAAGGGTTTAATATATTGTCAATAACCCAACTAATGGTGAGTCAAGGAAGTACACCACAGGAAGAGCAGGAATTGTGTAAACAAAGGGGGTGTTCTTTATCCCCCACAGAAGCATTATGGCGACAAGACAGCACTGGAAAGCCGGTGATGCCAGTAGAATTATTAAAGGGCATGCTTGAATAGCTCCATTACCCCGTGCATGTAACTATGGAGGGTCTTGCTGCTACAATTGCAGAAGACTGGTTCATTCCGAATTTGTTTGATCATGTTGCACTATTTATGGTAAACTGCATCGTGTGTCAAAAGTTTACTGCTGGGCATACACTGAGAACAATGACAGGGGTAATACCTCGACCAAGTGGTCAGTTTCAGCATTTACATATCGACTATGTTGATATGCTTCAAGTATGTAATGGATATAGGTATCTATTAGTGGTGGTGTGTCCCTTCTCTAGGTGGATAGAGGCAGGTCCTTGTACACACCCTGATGCCACTGCGCAAAGTTTTCCCGAGATGGGGTGTGCGTGAAGTGCTGAGATCCGACAATGGATCATATTTTGTTAATGAGCTATTAAAACAAATAGGGCTTCTACTGAATATAAAGCACACATTTTCTTCTGCTTATAACCAGTAAGTGAACGGGTTATGTGAGAGACTCAATGGCCTCCTTAAAGAAAGGA